>NC_088379.1:81965000-82590000 GCF_037993035.2 Macaca fascicularis
CCATTCTTGAGTTACATTAGGGTTTATACAGTTGCAGGATAAATTGTTGCTGCTTTACATGTAGAACAAGAAACATGACCAGTACTTATATAGTGATTCAAAGGTTTTAGAACTTCAGTAAAATGGGTAACTTTGTATGCTATCATGTTAATATAAACTCTTTTATGGAAGTAGAATGCATATACCAGAAAATGGCACAAATATTAAATATACAGGTTGAGGAACTGCCACAAAATGAAGAAACCTATATAACCATCACCCTAAGACAAATCACTACCAGTACCTTAGAATTCCACCTTCCATCCATTACTCTCTCCTCACCCCATCTCAGAGGTTACCAGTGTACTGACTTCCAACACCTTAAGTTAGTTTTCCTGTTTTTGAACCTTAAATAAACAGAATCACAGGGAATGAATTGTGTCTGGTTTCTTTTATTTGATTTTGAAATTGTGATAATCATCTATGCTGTTGAGGGGTAGTTTTCTCTGAACATTCATTTCAATGTCATTAGATGCACTCATACGAGCATTTCTGATGAGTACTATATATACCTAGCGGGGAATGAGTCATAGGATATATGTATGTTCAACTTTAGTATATAATGCCAAACAATTCTGCATAGAATTTCTACCAAAGTACACTCTACTAGCTACGTAGTGGCTCCACAGCCTCACCAAAACTGGGTATTGTCAGTCATTTTAATTTTAGCCATTCTACGGTTAGAAGTGTTTCTCTGGTGGGTGGGGGGGTTACTCATTTGCATTTCTCAGATGACTGAATGCTTAATCATATGAAATCTTTTTTACTGTGTCTAATGAGATTATTATATGATTTTTCCCTTTATTTTGTAAATACAGTAGATAGCATTGATTGATTTTCAAAGGTTAACCAACTTTTCATTCCTAGAATAAACTCAACTTGATGATGTTTATATTTTTGCTCAGCTGAATTTGATCATATTTTGCCTAAGACTTTTGCACCTAAGTTTACAAAAGAAATTGACTTACAACATTTTTTTGTGAAGTTCTTAGGGTACACTGATGTTATAAAACAAGTTTCCAAAGGTACTGTTATATCTTCCTTAAATGTTTGGAAGAATTCACTGGGCTTGAAGTTTTGTTGTGGTTTTGTTTTGTTTTGTTTTGTTTGTAGGAAGGTGTTGCTGCTATTAACTGCTTATTAAGTAGAACATACAGAAAAGTGCACATAAATTTATACACCTAAAATTTATACACATAAAAGTGCACGTAAACTAACTCACATAGTGCAATACATTTTCACAAACAGAATTCAGTCATGCGACCAGTACCCAGTACAAGAAACAGAACATTATTACCATCCCAAATACCCATTTCCTGTCCTCTTCCAATCATTGCATTCCTTCCCAAAGGTCATCACTGTCCCGACATCTAAGGCCATGATTTAGATTTGCTGTCTTGGTACTTTATTGGAAGTCTGTTGGGACTTGCTTTTTGTTCCAGCATGTGGTTGGTATTGTTACTGTTTTGTGTACAGTTTAACAAATTGTCTAATCTGAAATTGTTGAAAGTAGTGTGTTGTATAAGTCAATTAGGTCAAGTTTTGTGGTGTGTCATTTAAATGTTGAATATCCATGTTGTCTCTTTGTCTACTTGTTCTATCAGATATTGAGAAAGATGTGTTAATATCTTCAACTGTGATTGCAGACTTGTCTATTTGTTCTTTGCTTCTATAACTTTTTGCTTCTTATATTTTGAAGCCATATCATTAGGTGCATAAAACAGAATTGTTCTATTTTCCATGGATTGAACATTTTACCGTTATGAAATGTTCCCCCTTGTCTTTAATAATGTGAGTTATGTTTAGAAATGTCAGTTGCCCAAAGAATCACTTGAACCTGGGAGGCAGAGGTTACAGTGAGTGGAGACCGCGCCACTTTAGTCCAGCCTGGGCGACTGAGTGAGCCTCCGTCTCAAAAAAACAAACAAAGCAAAACAAACAAACAAAACAGGGACAGTGAGCTCCTCTAATGGGGAAGACACGAAGATTCAGATGAAACAATACCGGTCAAGTGTTGGTAATTGCATGTTTGCAAATGTTCTTAAGAAGATTTAAAAAGTGCTAGCATAGACTTTTTGAAATGCCATTTCTTTGATACTCTAAGTGCTTGTGGGATTTTTTTTTCACACAAAAGCAAAAATTTTTAATGCTGTAAAATACAAATTGTCCAAATTAAAGAAAATAAGAAAAAAAAAAAGAGAAATGTCAGTTGCCTTAAAACCTACTTTGATATTAGAATTGTTTTACCAGCCTTCTCTTTGTTAATGTTTGCAATGATCTATCTTTATCTACCCTTTTATTTCGTTATTTTGATATTTAAAATTTGTGTCTTGAAGGCAGCACATAGGATGTTGTTTTTGTTGTTCTGAGTGTCTTTGTCTTTTAAATAGAGTAATTCATCCATTTGTAATTAATGTAATTACTGATATATTTGAGTTTAAATCTACCATCTTTCTACTTTATCATACGTGCACATTCGTTTTTATCTCCTTTTATTATCCTCATTTTGATTACTTTTTATTACTAAATTACTTCCCTTCTATCAACATGTATTCTTACCATTTATATCTGATAAGATTTTACTTCAGCCTGAAGAAATTCTTTTGGCATTTCTTGTACTGTAAGACTGCTAGGAACATATTGTCATGATTTTCAGTTGTTTGAAATTGTCTTAATTTCACCTTTATTCTTGAAGTATATTTTCACTGGATATAGAAATTCTGAGTTGAAAAGCTTATTTTTAATTTTGCCACATTATGGGTATTGGTTCCGTACTGACCTTCATTATGTTTGATGAGAAGGCAGTAGTACTGAAATTGTCTTTCCCCTGTATATATGTATGGGTTTTAAAATCCTGGTTGCTTTTGATTTTTATCTTTGATTCTCAACAGTTTGACTATGATATGCCTAGGCATGGTTTTATTCATATTTACCCTCAGTTTGACTATGATATGCCTAGGCATGGTTTTATTCATATTTACCCTTTTTTGGGTTTTCTGAGCTTCTTAAATATGTACATATATGTATTTCACCAACTTTGGGGAAGTCCCTTTAATTCTATTTTTTTCTCACCCCTCCCCTTGTTTCCTTCTGAAACTCCAATTATATATATGTTAAATCTTTGATATTATCACATAGATCCCTAAGTGATGTTCATTTTTTTGTTCTTCATATTGTATTCATTCATTGATGTATCTTCATTCACATGAAATATTTCCCCTGTAAGTTTTTTTTTTAAGGTATCATATCTCTTGAGCACCAGAATTTCCACTCATAGTTGTATTTTCTTGTTACTATTTATTTGCTGAGATTTCCTATCATTTCACTTATTATGATCACATTTTTCTTTATATTATTGAGGAGCAAGTAATGATACTGCTTTAAAATTCTTGTCTACAAATTCTAACATCTGGATCACCTTAGGACCAGTCTTCGCTGATAGTCTTCTCTTTGGAGATTGGGTTATATTTTTGGGTTCTTCAAAAATTAAATAATTCTGAATATTATCTTGCATAGTGTGTTTTTTTTGTGTGTGTGTGGAAACTCTGGATTATGTCAAATTCCTCCAAAGAATGTTGATTAATTTGCTTCAATTCAAATCGCAAACTCTGTTGAGTGGCAACTAAAAATTCATTTTAGTAGTTTTGTCTTTAGCTGGGCTGCTTGCAACTCACTCTGCAAATGTGTGGTGGTCAGGAACCACCTGAAGATTTGGGTAGAGTTTATACTCAGAATTTGGGAATTCTCTCTAGCTGTTTCTGGGATTCTCTCCTTCACTTTCTAGAAGCTTGTCTTGAAATTGTCTAGAGTTGTCTTGAAATTCGTCCTTTGGTTCTTGGAAATACTGTGAAATTTCTATAAAAGTTTTAGTCATGCATGAGGTGATGACTGTGGCATGACCTAGGCTATAAACTGTAAAAAATGGGGAATTCACCTGTGCCATTCTCTTGACCCAAGTGTCAACTTTCCGCTTGAATCTGGCTGTCTTTGTTTATGCTCCAGTGCCTTCAGGTAATAAAAAATAATCAGCCCTCCTAAAAAAGGATAACTTATTTTAAAAGGGGAAAAACAATAGAAAAATGACTCATAAGAAATTGCTTTTAATTTATCCATATAGTTTCTATCTATGTGTGGCAGCTTATAAGGATTTTTGTCTTTGTTTTTCAGAAGTTTTACTTCTATGTGTTTTACTTCTAGGTTTGATTTCTTTATATTTGTCCTGGTTGGAGCTTTGTAGCAATTTTGAATTGGAGTTTGTTGTCTTTAATTGGTTTTGGAAAATTCTTGAACATTATCTCTTTAAATATTGCTTCACCACTTTCTCTCTCCTCTTTTTGCAGGACTTTAATTTCACATACTTTAGACCTTTACACTGTGTCATAAATCTCTTGGCTCTGCTCTGTATTTTCTACTTTTTTGGTTTTTCTGTGCTTTAGCCTAATTTCTTTCTGGCCTATTTTCTTTTCAATAATTCTATCTATATTTTATCTAATCTTCTGTTAAATATAATCTACTGAGTTATGAATTATATATTTTGAATATTCAGTTCCAGAATTTTCATTTGATTCTTTTTCATAGTTTCCAGTTCTCTGCTAAAATTCTCTGACTTATAAATTCTTATCCAAATTAATTTATAGTAATTTAAACTCCGTAACAAATAACCCTAACATCTGAATCTCCTATGAGTCATTTTAATATTGATTTTCCCCCTTTTAAAAAGTTGTTATCTATTTTAGGAAGGTCTGTTTATTTTTTATTAATTGCTAACATTGTGTATAAGGAAATGTAGACATGGGTTGGGGGTGGTGGCTCATGCTTGTAATTCCAGCATTTTGGGAGGGTGAGAAAGGCAGATTGCTTGAGCCCAGGAGTTTGAGACCATTGGAAATCCCATGTCTACAAAAACTACAAATATCAGCTGGGTGTGACGTTACATACTTGTGGGCCCAGCCACTTGGGAGGCTGACGTGGGAGGATTGCCTGAGCCAGGGAGGTGGAGATTGCAGTGGGCTGTGATCATGCCACGGCACTCCAGTGTGGGGAACAGAGCAAGACCCTGCCACAAAAAAAAAAAAAAAAAAGAGACATAATGTGTGGTTCTGGAAGACACATATTTAATAAAAGAAGTTTTATTTTAAGACTTCAATTGTCCATCTTATAGATATCCAAACACTGATATCAAAAAGCAGAACAAAAACAGCTGGGAAAACAGGTTCTGGACCTGGAACTGTGGCCCCTAAAGCTGTCCCATTCATCTCTCAGGGAACTGTGCAACATCTCATACTGCTCTTCTTTGCTAATCAGCTTTTGCTTCTGACTTACTGGCATATAAACAAGGTAAAATGTCAATCTACCCCAAATCTTCATGACCTCTCATGCCCACCATCTATCTTGGGACTGGTGTGTGCTCCTGGTCCAATCATCCTTAGCTGAGAAGGTATGAGGTCACGTGTCCCAAAAAGGCAGCAAGATCAAGCTTAGAAGTCACTCTTGGCAGAACCCAAAGGTAATCATATAGTATGAGAAAATTCACATCAGCATCACTAGATTTTGTTATTTTCCTCATCTGTTAGCTTTGCTGAAGATAAATTGAATCTCATTGTTTTAAATTTGAATTCATTTTTCACAAGTGAGGCAGAATTTTACCTCATATATGTGTCACTCATGGGTGATGTATTTTTCCAGAAAGAAGTCACTTCTTGTTCTGGCAGATAGTTGGACTACAGGCAATCACCCCAATCTCATCAGGGACTGAGTTGGTTTCGAACTGAGATTTTGCCCTGTGAGTATTGGAGTACTTCTACTTCATCCTTACATAGACCCTGCTAGCTTTTCAGGACCCTGATCATATGTCTGGGGGTTTACCAGATCCCATCCTTTTTCGAAGACCCTGAACTCTGGGTTTTGTCCCTCTGTCCCAGTGCAACTTTCTAAAGTTCTTCCGAGCTCCTCAGCCTCTGCTTTCACTTTCAGAATTGACAACTGCATGAAGCAGGGAAAGTGGCCTTAAAAGCTAGGCTCATCTCTCTTGGCTTCTTTCTTCTTCCAGATGTTTGCCCCACAAATCTTCCCTTCCTTAGTAGATTTTCAAGTCTTTCTGTTTTGCAGTGGGCAGGACTATGCAAACCTACTCCCAAAAGCCTGAGCGAACTGAGAGAATAAAAAGACTGACAAATCCAGTTTCTTAGAAGCATTTAATAGGGACTTATAAACAGAAGTCTTGCCTGTGTCTTGGGTGGCAGCAAGATAAGATGGTGGATCCCTGCACCATTAATCCCCAGCCCCAGGGCTTATATACCATAGTGTGGAGGTGACTCAGAAGGCGTGTGTAGAACAATCAAGGTGCAATAACGTCAAAGTTGTTTTGGCCTAAGGGCAAGATTTACAGTGCATGTGCTCTTACACAAAGTAAAATAGATAAACTGGCAATCTTAGAGGACTTGCCAGAAAAAAGTTAATCAGATGTCAGCATGGCGGATTAGCATCCAAGATCGAGTTGCTTTGGCCTCCGCACCTTCAAACAGATGTTTGAAATATTTTGCTTAACTTTTTTGTTTATCTTATCGGAGGCTGTCCAAGAAAAGGTAGCCACTTTTGGAAGCAAAACCCCAGAAGTTATCCATATACTTCCTAAGAATGTCACCATTTTAGAATAATAATTAGTCTTCTTTCCCAGCTCATTTGGTCCTCCATATTATGGAGGATCTTATAACTAACTTTTACATTAACCATTGCACCTGATGGTTTTTCTCAAGAGCTTTCTGAAAACATAGGTCAATGTGGCACATTATCTGCTCTTGCCATAAATCAGGTTCAGCCTGAGCAACTCATGAATGTGACAACGGGTTGTGTAGTGTGACATACAGATCTTCCCCCACCACAACCACTGATTTTATCTTTAATAAGAGCTGTGACTTCATCCACTCTGCCTGAGGTAAGGTAATAACAAATGTTAAACGGGATAGTTGGCACAAACTGAGAAATTGGGTGGACTCTATCCATCAACATGGTGTGGGTCTCTATGTAAGAAACTGTCAACTAGTGCAATGGCTCATACCTGTAATACCAGTACTTTGGGAGGCTGAGGTGGGAGGATCACATGAGGCCAGGAGTTAGAGACCAGCCTGGGCAACATAGTGAGATCCCATCTCTATAGGAAAAATATTAGCTGGGTGCGGTTGTGTGCACCTGTAGTCCTAGCTATTTCAGAGGCAGAGGCTAAAGGATACCTTAGTCTGTGAGTTGGAAGCTGCAGTGAGTTATGATTATGCCACTGCACTCCAGCTTGGGCAACAAAGTAAAAAGAAAAGAAAAAAGAGGAAAAAAGAAAAGAAAAAGACTCTTGCCCTTCCTGCTGTTTCCTTATATGCCCAACCCCACAGTGCATTCTGTCTGGTGTGTCTCCCACAGTCATAATCATTAGACAGTGGCTGTGCTTCTCATAGACTCTCTGGGCCTTCTGTGATGTGCCCTTCGAGATTTCTTACCAAACAGGAGATCATTTTGTAAAGTAACAGGGTGGGCCAGGCATGGCCTATAATCCCAGTACTTTGGGAGGCTGAGGTAGGTTCGTCAGCTGAGGTCAGGAGTCCATGACCAGCCTGACCAACATTGTGAAACCCCATCTCTACTAAAAATACAAAATTAGCCAGGTGTGGTGGTGCATGCCTGTAATCCCAGCTACTTGGGAGGCTGAGGCAGGAGAATCGCTTGAACCCAGGAGGTGGAGGTTGCAGTGAGCCAAGATCATACCATTGCACTCTAGCCTGGGCAACAAGAGCAAAACACTGCCTCAAAAAAAAAAAAAAAAAAAAAAAAAAAAAAAAAAAAAAAAAGAAAAAGAAAAAAAGAAAGCAACAAGGGTCACTAGCTTTCATTTGACTTTTCATATTGAGGAAGCCCTTAGAACATGTTTTCCCACCCACCCCGTTTATTAATATAATACCTTGACGTACAACCTCCCATCTTCTGATGGACCTGATATTAGGATAACCTGGGTCTGTGGAGTCCATCCAGGTAGTCTCCAAGGTCTGGAGGAGTATGGGGTTGGATGATGACAGGAGAGGTCAACCACTACTTCTTTCTGTTTCTTAAATACATTGCCATGGCTATTCTGATGTCACAGTCCTGGGATAAAGTCAACAGACCCATCCTTCAGTTTCCTCCAACTCTCTACCAGTTCCATTTCTAGATGGCTCCCCATAGTGTGTCGGAAACTGGTGGGTTCTTGGTCTCACTGACTTCAAGAATGAAACTGCAGACCCTCGCGGTAAGTGTTACAGTTCTTAAAGATGGTGTGTCCGGAGTTTGTTCCTTCAGACGTTCAGATGTGTCTGGAGTTTCTTCCTTCTGGTGGGTTGGTGGTCTCGCTGTCAGGAGTGAAGCTGCAGACCTTCGTGGTGAGTGTTTCAGCTCTTAATGGCCACGTGCACCCAGTGAGCTGCAACAAGATTTATTGCAAACAGCAAAACAACAAACCTTCCACAGTGCAGAAAGGGTCCCCAACAGGTTGCCACTGCTGGCTCAGGCAGCCTGCTTTTATTCCCTTATCTGGCCCCACCCACATCCTGCTGATTGGTCCATTTTACAGAGAGCTGATTGGTCCACTTTACAGAGAGCCAATTGGTCCATTTTGACAGAGTGCTGATTGGTGCGTTTACAATCCTTGAGCTAGACACAGTCACAGACTGCTAGTTAGCTAGATACAGAGTACCAATTGGTGTATTCACAAACCCTGAGCTAGACACAGAGTGCTGATTGGTGCACACACCATCCTCTGGCTAGATATAAAAGTTCTCCAAGTCCCCATCCAGTTCAGGAGCCCAGTTGGCTTCACCCAGTGGATCCTGCAGGAGGGCTGCAGGCGGAGCTGCCCGCCAGCTGTGCCTGCACTCCTCAGCCCTTGGGCTGTCCACGGGGACCGGGTGCCACTGAGCAGGCCGGGGCGCCCGTCGGGGAGGCTCAGGCTGCAGCGGGGGAGCCCACTGCAGAGGGAGGAGCTCAGACATGGCCGGTGCAAGTCCCCAGCCCTGCCCTGCAGGGAGGCAGCTAAGGCCCAGGGAGAATTTGAGTGCGGCCCCGGAGGGCCAGCACTGCTGGGGTACTGGGCGCAACCTCCACAGCTGCTGGCCCAAGTGCTAAGCCCCTCACTGCCCTGGGCTGGTGGTGCCAGCCGGCCCGCTCCGTGTGCTGGGCCCCCCGAGCCAGTGCCCGCACCCACCGGAACTCACACTGGCCCGTCAGCACAGCCCCGGGTTCCCGCCCGTGCCTCTCCCTCCACACCTCCCTGCAAGCAGAGGGAGGAGGCTCCGGCCTCAGCCCGCCCAGAGAGGGGCTCCCACGGTGCTGTGGTGGGCTGAAGGGCTCCTCAAGCGCCACCAGAGTGGATGCCCAGGCCAAGGAGGCACTGAGAGTGAGGGCTGCTAGCACATTGTCACCTCTCAATAGGAGTGGTTGTCTTCTACCTGTTTAGACTCTTGGTTTCCCTCACTTTCTATCCTCCAGAACACCCTTCAGGATCCCCTAATTGCCAAATGAGAATCCAGCCCTGGAGATGATCCAAGGGAGGAAACTGGTGGTACCACTAGGTGAGTCCTCCTTACCTAAGTGGTCATACAGTGTCTTTCTACCTTAGCATCTCGTTTCCTAAGGCTTACTGTATCCTTGGGAGAATTTGACCTCTTTTGATGTTTATTCCAAATTAGTGAGAAGTTTTATATTCCTGGTATTGCAGTGCTAAGATTCAGCATGAACCTTGTCCCACTCTTCTGTTTTAACCCACCAGGTCATCCCCTCCAGTGCCCCAGAATAATCCCACAGATGCCCAACTTTCACTGGGCCTGCAGCTCAAAAACTATGGAGAGTTACCAACTAGACTACACAACTCCAAAAACTTAGAAAGTTTCTCATGCTGGCCTCAGCCTTTCCATGCTCTTTCTTACAAATGAGGTCAATCTGCCCAAGCCTACTGACCATTCCGCAAGGACTGTGCTGGACATAGGGCTGGTATGAGTTTGAAGACTGGTGGGAAGAGGAGCTCAATTCAACTCAGGAAATTTCCACTTTGTTTACCATCCCTTCACCTAGTAAACAATGCAAAGTATATGCAGTATTCAAGCATACATACATGATAGCTCGAACTAGTGAACATTGTTTCATTGTGACTTCCTTATTTCCTCAGAAGGCATGTTCAAAGTTGGGTGGTCTCAGCAGTTTGTACAGAGGGGGACATTTTCTAAACCAGAGGAGTTCAAAGCCCAAATCCTCCTGCCTTTAATGCCAATTTAGGTTTTGGACTGGAGCATATCAGCTCATGTCACCTTCACCTAATGTCCAGGTTCTGAATTCATAAGTTCATTCTGTACCATAGTTACATACCTAGTCTCAATTCTCCATTTTATTTCTGTCTGGGCAATTAGATTTATTCCTTATCTTTTCTTACTCTTTTCAGGGGCATTTCCAAACTTTCACCTCTCTCCTTGGACTTTCTACCGTCTTCTCCATTCTCCCTCCATTATATACTAAAATATGTCCATTGAAATCTATATGTTGAAGCCAAAACTCACAATGTGACTATATTTGGAGACAGTGCCTTTAGGGAGGTTTAAAGTTAAATGAAGTCATAAAGATGATAGGGACCTGTGATGGTAAATTCTGGGTCAAGTTGACTGAGCTACAGGATGGCCAAGTGGCTGGTAAAACATTATTTCTGGAAGTATCTGTGGTTATTCTAAAATACATTAGCATTTGAATGGGTAGACTGAGTAAACCAAATTTCCTTCTCCAATGTGGGAAGGCATGATGCAATCCATTGAGAGCTTGAGTAGATGAAAAAAGTGGAGGAAAGAAGGATTTGCTGTCTCTGCCTGACAACTTGAACTGGGATGTGGATCTTCTCCTACCTTCAGCACTCCTGGATCTCAGGCCTTCAGACCTAGACCAAAATCTACACCATTGGCTCTTCAGCACTCAGGCTTTCAAACTATACCACCAGCTTTCCTGGGTCTCCAGCTTACAGATAGCAGATGGTGAGACTTATCAGTCTCAAGGATCATGGAAGTCAATACCTTAAAATAAATCTCTTTATATATACATATATAAAAAATATATAAAATAACTCTCTCTATATAAAATATATGTATTTATATATGGGAGATTGGAATATTAGACTATATGTATATACACACATATATATGTGTACATATATATGGTCTAACATTGTAACTATAAAGTATATATATATATAGTCTCCTATTGGTTCTGTTTCTCTAGAGAATCCTGAGTAGTACAGATTTTGGCACCAGGAGTGGGTCTAGAGGAACAGAATTTTTTAAAGAGTGTTTTCTGAATTGGTTCTGTAGTTTCTAGAATCAGCTCTCTATTGTGATTAGATTTAAATATGCTAATGAATATATTTCTAGTAGTAAAGAAAGCTCTGATTGTCCATGTTGTAATCTGGCAATAGAAATATGCAAGATACCTGCATTGGATACTCCTAATCCACTGCTTATGAGAAGCAAGAAGCTGGGTGATTGTGTATATGATACTTTCCTACATTTTTCAAAAATTAATGAATATGCTAAGGTTGGCTGGTTGCTCTTAATGACACTGGAAAACGTGGTTAAAAAAAAAAAAAAAAAAGCTCAGGGATTTGTATTCCAGCTCAAGTGCCATATAAATGATCTGAAGGCTCTGTGTGTTTCCTGAAAGAGACCCTTATTTTCTGTAGCCGCAAGGCTGAGATGATTGAAATATCAAATCACATGCAGAATCTCATCCTGCAACTGGCTGAATTATAATACAAGTTGAACTCCCAGCCTTGCAGAGTGTCTACCATTAAAGTAGATTGGGATTAGGAAACAATGAGATCCTACAAATTGGAATAGTGACATGTGGGATAACCTTGATGAATGAAGCTGGGAACACTGAGTTTCATCAGTGAGTTTGAAGACTCATCAAAATTCTGATGAGTCTTCTCTGGAGTGTAAGATTTCTCCTCATCCCCAGTAGAGGCAGTCTCCCCATCCCCAGTGACACTGGCGTTTTCACCTCTGACTGAGGAAATAAACCCTGCAGTGACTGAAGAAACTACCATGTTCTCTCCTGAGGCAGTTGCCATGCAACACAATGCTGAGTCTCCTCAAGACCCATCCCTACCAATCCTCTTTGCTTCTAGACCTATAACTAGACTCAAGTCCCAGTGGGCCCATAAAGGAGACTTAAAAATGTGACCCATGAGGATGTGAGCTACACTCCAAAAAACCGACTCCAGTTTTCTAATTTATACAGCTAGACATATGGGGAATGTGTGGGAATGGATATTAAGGGTGTGGGGGCCAGGCACCTTGGCTCACACCTGTAATCCCAGCACTCTGGGAGGCTGAGGCAGGTGGATAACCTGAGGTCAGGAGTTTCAGACCAGCCTGGTCAACATGGTGAAACTCCATCTCTACTAAAAATACAAAAACTGGCTGGGGCTGGTGGTGCATGCCTGTAGTCCCAGCTGCTTGGGAGGCTGAGGCAGGAGAAAATCGCTTGAACCTGGGAGGCGGAAGTTGCGGTGAGCCGAGTTTGCGCCACTGCACTCCAGCCTCAGCAACAGAGGGAGACTCTGTCTCAAAACAGCAACAGAGGGAGACTCTGTCTCAAAAAAAAAAAAAAAAAAAAAAAAAAAAAAAAAAAAGGTGTGGGTTAATGGTGGAAGGAACAGAAGGAAGTGGAAGGAACAGAAGGATCAGGTTAAATTTACTGAGATAGCTTCACTAAGCAGAGATTCTGCATTTAATGCTGCAGTTCTGGGAGTTAGAAGGAGCTCTAAAAATTGGTTTGGTTGGGTATCTGAAACATGGACCAAAAGATGGCCCACAGTGAGCAATCTGGAAGTGTCCTACCTGCCCTGGTTTCATGCAGAGGAAGGGAATCAAAGGTTTAGGGAGGTTGGTATGTTAGAATGGATTTGTTACTTAAGACATAGTCATTCACCCTGGGAGGATTCAGAAATCATACCTTTCATCAATAACATGAGAAATGAATTCGTGTGGGGAGCCTAACATTCTTGAAAAAGTTTGTGATTGCTCTTCTCTGTAGATGGGACCTCACCATGGGAACTACAGCCACTGAATTGGGAAACCTAAATGCAATGGGAATAATTGGATCCCAGGGAGGCAGGGGCCAAGTGGTGGGGCAGGGACTAAAGGTAGGTGGGCCTGGTAACCATAATGAACAACAGAGTCAGAGAAGCAATCAGAATAGTCTGACTCTCACTAACTTCTGCTATTGACTAGTTGATCACAGTGTGCCTAGAAGTGAAATAGATAGGAACCTACTAAATTCTTACCTCATCTGTATAAGCAGAAAACTTCCAGGTCAGGTAAACAAAAATCTAACCTGAATCATAAAAACAGAGAATGACAGCTACTCAATCAACCCCCAGATTTCAGCTAACTAGGATTCATGGGTCCAGGAGTCAAAGAGTAGAAAAGGGAGTGAAACAATTCAATATTAACCCTAGTGACAGACCCAGAACACCTTGAATAAAGGCGACACTAAATCCCTTTGAGGAAGGACTCCAGTACACTGTCAAAAATTTACACTATTAAGGCCGGGCGCAGTGGCTCACACATGTACATGTAATCCCAGCACTTTGGGAGGCCGAGGTGGGTGGATCATGAGGTCCAGAGTTTGAGACCAGCCTGGCCAATATGGTGAAACCCCATCTTTACTAAAAAATTAGCCAGGCATGGTGGTGCATGCCTGTAGTCCCAGCTACTCAGGAGGCTTAGGCAGGAGAATTGCTGGAATCCCAGAGGTGGAGGTTGCAGTGAGCCGAGATCACGCCCCGCACTCCAGCCTGGGTGATAGAGACTCCATCTCAAAAAACAAAAACCAAAAAACAAAACAAAACAAAAAATTACGCTATTAACCTCCTAGTCTTCCCCAAAAGAGCTATGGTCTTTTACCAGGATAACTGCATTGACGAAAAGGAAATAATCAAACATCTGTGGGACTACTGGACTCTGACTCTGAACTGACACTAACTCCAGAAGACCCGAAATATCTATATATACTGTGGCTCACCGGTCACAGTAGGGGATTATGGAGGTCAAGTAATCAATAGATATTGGAGAATAACAATGGATTATCATAAGTTTAACCAGGTGGTGATTGCAATTGCAGCTGCTGTACCAGATGTGATTTCATTGCTTGAGTAAATTAACACAAATGATTTTGAAGGTTGGTGGGAATGGGGACTTAACTATGGAAACTTCCATTTTATTTACCATCCCTTCACCTAATAAACAATGCAAAGTATATGCAAATATTCAAGGATACATGATGATTCGAGCCAGTAGACATGGTTTTGCTGGGACTCCCTTTTTTCTCAGAAGGCATGCCCAAAGTGGAGTTGTGTCAGCAGCTTGTGCAGAGGAAGAAATCCTCAAGGTCAGAGGAATCCAAAGTCCAAAGCCTTTTAGATTTGTCAATTTAAGTTTGGGGCTGGAGCCTGTGAGCCCATTTTGTGGGGTGACATAAAACACACTCTCTGGTGTCTGATTGACAGCCCTACTAGGCAGAGATTCTGCATTTAATGTTGCAGTTCTGGGAGTTAGGTCTTGTGATGGTTAATGTTGAGTGTCAAATTGATTGGACTGAAGGATGCAAAGTATTGTTCCTGGGTGTATCTGTGAGGGTGTTGCCAAAGGAGATTAACATTTGAGTCAGTGGACTGGGAGAGGCAAACTCATCCTAAATCTGGGTAGGCACCATCTAATCAGCTGCCAGAATAAAGCAGGCAAAAGTTGGAAAGAGCAGACTTGCTGAGACTTCCAGCCTTCTTCTTTCTCCTGTGCTGGATACTTCCTGCCCTCAAACATCAGACCCCAAGTTCCTCAGCTTTTGGACTCTTGGACTTAACACCAGTGATTTGCCAGGGACTCTTGGGCCTTCAGCCACTGACTGAAGACTGCACTATCGGCTTCCCTATTTTTGAGGTTTTGGAACTTGGGCTCACTTCTTTGCTCCCCAGCTTGCAGACAGCCTATTGTGGGACTTAACTTTTGTGATAGTATGAGTCAATACTGCTTAATAAACTTGCCTTTTTATATACATCTATCCTATTAATTCTGTCCCTCTAGAGAACCCTGACTAATGCAGGTCTCTAACAGTTTGTTTGGTTGGCTGTCTGAAACATGGACCTGGTATCTGATATGCAGCTATTGATCTGATAAATTCCTTTCTCCATCCCTGCCAATAATCTCCACCAGAAGTTGTTTGTTTTCAGTGGGCAAAGTCAGCAATGCACCTTCACTGTCCTACTTCAAGGTATGTAAACTCTCCAGCTCTATGTCATAATTTAGTTTGCAGGGCTCTTCATCACTTTTCCCTTCCATAGCATATCACATTGGTCCATTACATCGAGGACATTATGTTGATTGGACCTAGTGAGCAAGAAGTAGCAATTACTCTAGACTTACTGGCAAGACATCTGTGTGCCAAAGATCAGAAAACAATTCAACAAAATTTTAGGAGACTTCTATCTTGGTGAAATGTTTCAGGGTCTCGTGGTGTGATGCTTGTTGAGATGTCTTCCTAAAGTGGAAGATAAGTTTTTGCATCTAGCATCTCCTGCAACCGAAAGAGGTACACCACCACCTACTTCCTTTGTAAGAAACACTATTGGCCTGCTAGTGGGCCTTAGGAAACCTAGAATGGTTAACACATTACCATGAAACCTGGACTGTCCATCATGAACTTGGTGTTCTGTCCCACCAAGCCATAAAGTTAAGTGTACACAGAGGTACTCCATCTTCAAATGGAAGTGGTCTATATGGGAGACTGGCTTTGAGCAGGCCCTGATAGTGCGAGTAAGTTACGTGAAGTGACAAATGCCCATGCTTCACACTCCTGCTACACTGCCTTCTCTCTTCCAGCCTCTACCTAAGGCCTCGTGGGGGGGTACCCTATGATCAGTTGACAGAGGAAGATTCAGGACTGGTGTACAGGTGATCCCACACCATATGCAGACACCACATGAAAGTGGACAGCTGCAGCACTATGGCCTCTCTCTGGGACATCCCTGAAGGACAGTGGTGGACAGAAGTCCTCCCAGTGGGCAGAACACCAACCAGTGTACCTGATTATTCACTTTGCTTGGAAGGAGCAATAGCCAGTGATATACCGATTCATAGACTGTGGCCAATGGCTTTGCTGGTCAGGGACTTGGAAGGAACATGATTGGAAAACTGGCAACCAACTTATTTCCCCTGGAAATATGGGGAAGAGGGATGTGGTTAGATGTCTCTGAATGGGGAAAAAACATGGGAGTTGTGTGCTATTACCAAAAGGTGACCTCGGTAGAGGAGGACATGAATAAGTGGATAGATGACTGTTCTGAGACTAGTCAGCCTGTTTCCTCAGTCACCCCTGTCATTGCCAATGGGCTCATGAATGAAGTAGCCATGGTGGCATGGATGGAGGCTGTGCATGGGCTCTGCAACATGGACTTTCACTCACCAAAGCTGACCTGGCTATGGTCACTTCTGAGTGTCCACTCTGCCAGCAGCAAAGACCAACATTGAGAGTCCCTGATATGGCACCATTCCCAGGGTGATCAGCCAGCTACCTGCCCATGAGTTGATTACATTGGACGACTTCCCATCAAGAAAAGAACACCATTTCGTTCTTAGTGGAATAGACACTCTAGATATGGATTGGCCTTCCCTGCATACTTCTAACAAAACTACCATCCATGGACTTACAGATTGCCTCATCCACTGTTATGGTATTCCACACAGCATTGCTTCTGATCAAGGAACTCATTTCACAGGCAAAGATGTGCAGCAATGAACTCATGCTCATGGAATTCACTCCCTGAAGCAGCTGTCTTGATAGAATCATGGAGTGGCCTTTTGAAGACACAAAGTGGGCACAGTACCTTGCAGGACTGGGGCAAGCTTCTTCAGAAGGGTTATATCTTCTGAATCAGCATCCTATATATATGGTGTTGTTTCTTCCATAACATGGATTCACTGGCCTAGGAATCAAGGGGTGGAAATGGGAGTGGCACAAATCACTACCACACTAGTGATCCACTAGCAAAATTTTTGCTTCCTGTCCCTGTGCCCTTTGCTCTGCTGTACTAGAGATCTTTGTGCCAAAGGGAGGAATGCTTCCATCAGGAGACAGAACAACGATTCCATTGAACTGACAGTTAAGACTGCCACTGAGCCACTTTGGATTCCCCATGTCTCTGAATCGACAGGCAAAGAAGGGAGTTACAATGTCAGCTAGGGTGACTGATCCTGCCTACCAAGGAGGAATTATACTTCTGTTCCAGAATGGAGGCAAGGAAGAGTATGTCTGAAACATGGGAGATCCCCTAAAGCATCTTAGTATTACCAAGTCCTGTGATTAAGATCAATGGAAAAGTACAACTCAATCCAGGCAAGATGACTTAGCCAAATAGTGGCTAAGACCCTTCAGAAATAGACTGGGTCACCCTGACAGGTAAAGAACCATGACCAGCTAAGGTGCTTGCTTAAGGCAAAGGGAATAAAGCATGAGTAGTGGAAAAAAGTAGTCAGTCACAAGTACTACCTACGACCACATGACTAGTAAGAGGAATGAAGACTAATTCTCATGAGTATTTCTTCCCTATCTTGTCATGGATCAGTTTTAGTCTTACTTCAGGCTGCTGTAACAGGGTACCATAGACTGGGTGCCTCATAAACAACAGAAATGTATTTCTCACAGATCTGGAGGCTGAAAGTTTGAGATGGTACCAGTTTGACTGGATTCTGGTGAGGGCCCTCTTCCAGGTTGTAGACTACTGACTTGTCCTTATATCCTCACATAGCAGAAAGAGGTTGAGGAGCTCTCTGGGGTCTCTTTCTGTAAGGGCACTAATCACATTCCTGCAGACCCCACCCTCATGACATAGTGCCTTCCAAACGGCCTTATATTATCACATTGGGGATTGATTCCAACACATGAATTTTGGGGAGTCATAAACATTCAGTCTCTAACACACTCTATATGTTTGTTTTCTTCCTTCTCTTATTCTCTTACCTTGTGATAGATGTATTGATATAATAACATTTAAGTATTAATTTTATATCATATTATTTAAGTAATGGGATATTATGGAGAAGAGTAAATATCACTCAAATACCTCATCTTCTCTTCTGGGAAAGGAGTTGGTGTGTTTTCAGTTGTATGCAAGGTAGTTGTTATCGTGAGGTGAAATTACGACATTGTTATTGTCTTTATTTGGAGTTTATGGTTTAAGGAGATGTGTATGGGTTCCAAACTGACAAAGGGTGGACTTGTGATAGTTAATTTTGTGTTTCAACATGACTGGGCCATGGAGTGCCCAGACATTTGCCCAAACATTTTTCTGGGTTTATCTGTGAGGATGTTTCTGAATGACATTAACATTTGAATCTGCAGACTTGAGTAGATGGCACTCAATAATATGGATGGGTCTCATCCACTCAATTTAAGACTTGAAAAGAGTAGAGGAAGAGGGAACCCTTCCTGCCTGACTGCTTGAGCTGGAACATGAATCTTTTTCTGCAACCAAACTTGGTCTGAAACATTGGCTCTTCTTGGGTTTTAAGTCTGCTGGCTTTTCAACTGGAACTACATCCAGTTCTCCTGGTTCTCAGGTTTTCAGATTCAAACTGGAACTTATGGGTGCTTGCAGATTTTGGGACTTCTCGGCCTCCATGACTGCATAAGCTAATTCCTTAATAACCCCACCCTCTACCTACATATGGTACAAACACACGCAAGCACTATTGGTTCTATTACTCTCCAGAATACTAATAAACCCCACCCAACCTCCCACCTTGCCTCACAGCACCCTTTGAATCCCCTGTCTAAGCTTGACTTAACAGGGTACAACCATTCAGAGCTCCTCCATGGGTCTAAGCTTGGCTAACACGGTGAAACCCCGTCTCTACTAAAATACAAAAAAAATTAGCCGGGCGAGGTGGCGGGCGCCTGTACTCCCAGCTACTCGGGAGGCTGAGGCAGGAGAATGGCGTGAACCCAGGAGGCGGGGCTTGCAGTGAGCTGAGATCCGGCCACTGCACTCCAGGCTGGGCAACAGAGCTAGACTCCGTCTCAAAAAAAAAAAAAAAAAAAAAAAGAGCGGGGACCAGGTATTATCCCTAGTCCCTAACCCTCTGCCTGACACACAGTCAGTTCCTCCAGGGCTCACCTTCTGCTTTCCTGCCTGCTGAGTACTTGGCTGTCAAGATTTCTGTGCTGGCTCCCAGATGGCTTCGGCCTTGTGCATTTCCCCACTATACTGGGGGCGGCCTTGTGCATTTCCTCTACTCCTTTGAGTGATGTTGCCCTTCGTCTCCTCAGAGCAGCAATGAGATCCTCCAAAGCTCTTTCAAAGTAGGGCCTAGTGGAGCCAAAGGCAGCTTCCAGGATGTCTGGGCTAGACCTGGCCATCCTTAATTGGCCTTCAACATTTCACTTGGCCTATGGCTTTTAGCACTAATCACAGAGGAAAGTTGCAGAAGCACAGGGCATGGGGTTGGGGTGGCATGGAAGAAAGCACATAGGATTCAGAACTAGAAGATGCAGGCTCCAGGCATACTTCTTTCAGTTACTAAGTGTGAATTTGAATAAGTCACTGGAACTCTGCAACCCCTTTGTTTTTTGTTTTCATTTGTTAAATGAAAATAATAAAATCTACCTCATCGGGTGGTTGTGTGACTAAAATGAGACTATGTAAAAAGCACTTTGTCAACTGTGAAATATAATTATAAGCCTCTCGAAATGGATCTATCCTTAGAAGTTTTCCAAAACTAAAGAGGGAAGAATTTTAGTGACAGCCTTTGAATTCCAAATATGTATGAGTGAGCCAATGAGGAAGAGGAGGCTAGAAGGACACAGTGAACAAAGTGGACCAGAGAGGTGAATATAAAATCTTATTTACATTGAAATCTATGTGGACAATCTCTAGTTATCAAATTATAGCTCTTCTTCACAAGAGCTGAAAAGGAGCAAGAAACATTCCAAAATACTCAACTACTATACTCTGAAGTAGTAGACTGTCTGTAACCATTAGCTGGGAAACATGTTACTACAGACCTTGTAAAACATGTCACAGGATACTGTGTTTATTCGGTTAATCTGCAGAGTATGTTTTTTATAGAAAACTGAATTTGCTCAAACCATAAATGAGCTTACCAACCCTGGGTTAATTTGCTCATCACTATGTATTTCATGTATTTTGCAAGTGAGAAAGCATTCAGTACATACCTATGAGAATGGCTAAAATTTTAAAAACTGAAAATACTAAATGCTGATGAGGGTATAGGGAGCCACTGGAACTCTCATACATTGTTGATAGAAATGCCAAATGGTTATGACTTTGGAAAATGGCTTGGCAATTTCTTACAAAATTAAACATACACTTATCCTTTGACCCAGCAATCCTATTTGATCCCAAAATGGTCTAGAGAAATAATAGCGTATGTCCACAAAAATATTAATAATTGCCCTGAACTGGAAATAATCCAAATGTCCACCAACATTTCATAGCACATCCATTCAATGGAACACTGCTCAGCAATAAAAAGCAATGAATCAATGGTGCATGGCTAAATCTGAAAAGCATTACAAGTGAAAGAAGCAAAAACAAAAGGCTACATAACATAGGATTCCATTTATATGACATCCCAGCAAACGAGAAAAAATTAGAACTCACTGGATGCCAGGGCCTTGGGTTGGAGAGAGGGGATTTCCTGTAAAGGGCACTAGGAGACCTTGAATGAGCCAGACAGCATACAGACCTACAGAACTCAATCTTCTTAGCTCTTGTCAGACTTTTGTTTATTTCTTGGGGCTCCCCAAGGCGCTGGGGTGGAGACGGACTTTAGCTTCAACCTCAGCTTTCGAACTTTCCAGCTATGTTGACTTTAGACCAGTTACTTAAATTCTACTTCAGGTTCCTCTACATACTTCACCTAAGTGTTGAAAGGTGTTCAAGGAGGTCAGTATAAAGCACACTGGCTGGACACTTTTTCTCAAAGGAGCTAAATGATGTCAATAAGCAACCAACTGGTCTTCTTGACTACATCTCTAAAATCCATTAGAGCTTGCTGACCCATCCAGGTGTTGGAGCACCAACAAAACCAGATCCATGAGTATGCAATGTGGCATCACACCAATTCCTGATCTCTCCCTATTATACTATACTCTCCAAAAGGAACTCTCAGCTCTAACCCAGTTGGTGTTTCTGGTCTACCATTTCTAAGTGTCTAAAGGCACTGACACTCAGTGGGCATAAGGCCTCCCATTCATAGGTCTTTCCTAATTCTTCAGTCTCTTGATTTTTTACTCCAGTTTCCTCTATGCACTCTTGTAAACTTTAATGCCTGTGTTACCAATTTCACATAGGAATTCTGCCTAACACACAATTAAAGTTTGTTGATACAATGATTATATTGAGAATCTGAAAACCTGATGTAGGCAAAATAAGGACTTGGAGGATTTATGAGCACTTTGAGACACACAGAACACACACACACAGAACAGGTTGCTAGAAGGCATCTATTACTTTATTCAATAATTTTGGAAATGTGATAGGATTACAAACCTTGTCCAGGCCCTACTCTTACAATGGGATACATAGAAGTCACTACAGGTAATGAAGCTAAAATGAACAATAAGCAAGTAGAGACAAAGAAAATGCAATGACTTTCAACATGCTATTGAAAGTTGGCCCAAAACTTTTTCATGAGTTATTTCACTGGTAATGAGTACAGCTGTAGCTTTCTATACCATCACACATGTATCCTAAGATTTCTAGAGAACACTAGTTTGTAATTTTAGATATTCACACTTAGGCAATTCTGAGATGTCTCTGCTGCAAAGTGTCAGAGGGAAAAACAAACCCTTTTCAGCTTCCTTTCTCACAGCCAGGATTCTTTACAATCTATATTCTTCAGAGAGTGATTGCAAAGGAATTTCTTTCAAAGGACCGAATACACTTATTGGAGAAGAGATTCACATTTTAAATGATGGTTTTTAAAGTTTCCATTTAATTACTATAGTCAATCTTTGTTTTTCAGTTTCCAATTATTATTCTCAGCATAGCCTACGGACTAATTCACCATGATTTCTAAGCAAGTACTTATATACATGGGATGATTTTATTTTTTGTTAAGGCAACTGGAAATAAATGCTAGGAACAAATTCTGGCAGAGAAAAAGCTAAACATTTTTCTGCTGAACGTGCCAAAAGTGGTGAACATGCCGATTTTGAATTACCTTCTGCCTTACCGGGCCAGAAAGCTTGATGTGTTACTTCCTCGCGTGATAGGTTTTTTTTTTTTCTAGCTATAGTAAAGTCCCAAAAGCAATTATTTTGTAAAGGAATCAAAAGCTTTCATCTTTTGCTTACTCTTCATGTAAGGATTTGGAGGTAACATTCCAATAACTCATTTCTATTTGATGCAACCAGCGACCATAGAAAAAGCATGTCCTGCGAAGGACATGTATGCTCAACAAATTAAGAAAGTCACTGTCTGGAAACAGCCAACTTTCTTCCTCACTTCGGTAGCCCTGGGGTTGACCCAATCGTCTTCGATTTCTTCCTGTGGGTGTTTTTCATTTTTTCAGTTCACTTTCCTCTCCACCCCATCATTTCAAAGGGCTTAACAATGTCTTTCCTTTAGAGTGATCTTGTGTAAGTTTTTCCGTCATGGGTATGTCTGCAATTCATCTCTGCTGGGTTTTTTGTCTTGAGCCAGCATTCGTGGTTTACTCTCTCCTCAGTCTATCTTGTTCCAATTACACCAGAGAACTTTATTTCAATTCCCATGAATATACATGTAGAATCCTAGTACTGTCCAGTGGAATAAATCTCATGTTCCTATTTTCTATTACTGGATAACATGTCTCATGAGTTTCTGTTTGCTCTGCCACAAGTTAAGAATTCCCTGTCCTAAGGTTTGTTGCCTCTCACTGCTATCAATTTGGCATTAAGCTTTTTCCTTTATCTCCACCTCTCTTGATGTCTAGAAGCAGAGGTATTTTCTTGGCGTGATGCTCAGCTTTTGGCCCAAATTATGGTTTAAAGAATCATCCACATTGACAATTTTAACAGTGTGCACCTGGATTCTAAGGAATCTTATTTTCTACTTCCTCTCTCTTGCTTTCAAGCTTATAAAAATAAAAATCATCCTCGATTTATTCTTGGATTTTCTAATCTTTACATGTTTCTTAGGTCCTGACAATTCTTTGCCCAGAGAGGAAATTCTGTTATCTGCTTCTTTCCATTTTCTGGCCATCCACTACATGGCCAGAGGTCCTCTCTCAGAAAGCTTACATTCTAGTATAGTGTAAGACAATTTTAGAAAGGGGTAGCCAGGGCTAATACACACATACAGATCAATTGGGTGGCAGCCTTGAGGGCAGTAAAAGTGGTCATTCCTGCCTGGCTTGTGGCCCACAGTATGTGCTTAATTCTTCTTAGCTCAATGTGTAAAAATATACAAAACACGGTGGGTTTTTAAAAAATCACGATTTGGCTGAGGAGTGACTGCACTATCTTTAATCAAAACATTTAAAATACTGTTTCTAGATTCGAAGAGACTAAAGAGGTGTAACAACTAAATACAATGCTTATCCCTGGATTAAAAAGATAACAGCTATCAAGACCATGACTGGTACAAATGGGGATATTTAAATCTGCACAGTTTATTATAGTATTGTACCACCATTAAAATTCTTGAGCGTGATCATTGTACCATTGTATCATGCATCATAGGAGAATGCCCTTATTCCAAAATATCAGGTGTGAAGTGCCATAATGTAATTTATTCTCAGAATCTATTTACAGAAAGTGAGAAGTACACACACATGTATAGCACAAGAGTAAGGCAGGAAATACGGTAAAATGTTAACAACTGAAAAATCTAAGTCACAGGTACACAGATGTTCATTATATTATTGTAGCTTTGGAAATTTTCAATAGAAAATTGGAAAAAACAAACAAAAAAGGATGAAAAATGCTTTAAAGACTACCTTAAATGGTTTTTGAAGAGAAAGCCAGAAGAGAAGAAAAAATTTACACATCTGTTCTGAAACCAAACACAAATACTTTTTATTTATGGGATATCATTTTACATCAATTTCATTGAAACCTAAAACCAGTTTGCTTTACTCAAGTTAGGTGGCATAAGCTGGGAGTCACAGGACTTGCACACTTTTATGAATGTAACGCAAATACTGACGACATGAAGCATTCACAGTTATAGGTTACCTGCTGCCATTGAACAGTAACCCCCAATAGAAATTATTTTATGAAAAAAGCAACCCACGTTTTGGTCTCATTTACAGACACCCAACATTTTAGTTGGTCAACGAAATGTATACATTTATTATACAACATATGAAGGAATAAAGGATAAGGCTTACAGAGGTATTTTAGCAGTTGTAATAATAAAAACTAAGGACACAAACTGACTTTTAAAGCTTTCTGTATAAACTTCAAAAGCACTGTTAAAATGGAGAGTGAGAGACAAAATAAATCTATTGTGAAACCAGAATCTAGGTTTGTCTAGTCAGATTTATAAAAACGTAATTCAGAGTTCATGCTTCAAAAAAGGTGCATGTAACATTACAGTGGATGTTTGGGGCAAATCAAGTAATAAAATTTCTGACCTACTTCAGCAGCAAACATCTAAAGGTTGTATTCCATGACAACAGAGTATTGCAATGTGGAGTTCAAAACACAATAGAAAAAGAGAAAGGTTTGTAGACTTAGGTACTAAAGAAAACCCAGATGAAGGCACCCTAATTTATTCAACAGTAGCCAGTAAATAAGTTATTGATGATTGTTCAATTTTGTGCAACTTAAGAGAGGTTTTTAAGAAAATGTATTACTTTGACCCCTTTTTCTCCCCTTAGAAATAACTATATAAAATCAAGAAAACCAAGGGTAAGCACTCTGCCACTCAGCGGTCACAGAGGTTTATTTTTCAAGGCAATTTAAAGATTATTTGGAGCTTTCTTAATATGCAAGATTATCCCTTTGGAATACTTACTTTCTTATCATACATAATGCAATAGTTTTTACACAGTTTTTTCCCTACCATCAACATGTTGATTGTGGAGTAACTGTAACATCTCCCTCCTGTAACAATCCTCTCATTTTAGAATTAACTGTGCTTATTAGCATTTTAAAAAAAATCTATATTCTAGCATAATGTTTAAAATAACTCCATCTATGATTTACATTTGCTTTAAATAAAGCTACAGTTGATCAAATTTAAAGAACTGTATGACCTGTTGCCTTTAAAGTGTATTTTTTAACTTTATGGAATGATTTTGAAAATGAATCAATTCACAGATCCAAATCTGCCTACGCCAGCCACCACTGCAAAACAAATGCATCCATCACATCAGTTTTAATAGCTGTTGCTTGCCATCAACATGTTCTATTCTTTTCAGATATTGGTTTATGCAAACTGGTATTAATTTTTAAGGTTGAAAGTGAATCTGCAAACAAGGAGTGGTTACGTATGCTTAATCACTACAGGGTTTTTTAAACTTCTGGTTTATTTCACAGCAAATAAAACCTTTCGTTTGGTAGAAAAAGTAAGTCGTTGCATTCTACTATATCATGATTTTGTATACACACACGCACTGTATATACATACAAAATTTCTTTCTTTGGTGGGTTAGTTAGGGAAAAAATATGAAAATGTGAACACTGCAAATAAATGGTAAAATAGTGGTCAAGAGTAGCATTGTCTGTGTGCTTTATTCACTTAATGCCATTTAAAGGATCACATGTCACCCAAAAGAATTTTTAGCCAGACTTCCAAATAACCCAAACCTTTTCCAATCATCACATGCTTAAATCACGGATCTTGCTGACGACAGCATTTACTTCTTCAAATGCACCACTCACTCAAATCATTAGACTTTTGTGTTTTCACAGAACTTTAGGGACTGAATTAGTCATTCAATAGCACCAGATAGTTGGGGTGAAAACGTCATCTCTATATTTCCTCAATAATGGCAAAAAAAAAAAAAAAAAAAAAAAGACATAAAATACAAACCTAAAAATACCATTCTGTTTATTCTTGTTTCCTCATCCACAAAAATAATGGCCATCACCCTTCTGTACAAATAACTCAGGTAATGAAAAGTGGCCCCTCTAGGACAGGTCCTAGCATGTACTGGGTTAGCTCAATGCTGGTGGTTTCTTGTCCACTGCCTGCAATGGACATGCTGCCAGGAAAAGCCTAGCATGAAACAAACGAACAAGGAAAACAAAACAGAAAACAAAACAGCTCTCACTTATAGTATGCTTGTTTTCTCAAAAGGCTGGAAAATTACACACCATGAAAGCTTAATTGAAAATTCAAGCCACAACTAGAAGTGTGATGCAGTTATAAATAGCCAGCAAAACCATGAGGTTTTCCTTGAGGAGGCAAAATAAATTTTACTTAGAGTGGCAAAGAAAGCATTAGCAGATCAATCACTGGCTAGAAGAATGCAAAAGGAAAAAAAGAAAACAAACGAACAAAAAAGTTAAAGAATGTTTACAAGAGTTTAAATCCCATTCTTTTAAGAAAAGAGGTGCAATTTGAGTTTGTTCATTGGTACCTACATTCAAGCTACTATAGTTTTAACACTAAAAAATAAACAACTTATATACCTCGTGTGGTGGAAATAATTTGTGGCATGTTACATATCTATATGTTCAAATAATTATAACTTTCGTCATTTTAGAACACTAATATTGTTAAATATACCAAATGATATTTGGCATATGCCTCTGAAAAGTTATGACTCTTACCTCCTTCCAGAAGTTGGCCTCTTAAATAGTAAGGTTAATTCTGGCAATGTTTGTTCATGGTAACAGTTTTGTCGTGTTTTCTGATATGCTACATAGGAGACCAAATAAAGTATAATTGGTTCATTCAAAAAAGGGACTAGAAATGCCACAAAATTATTTTTACAATACATTTTTCAGAAATAATCTCTAGGTGAAGGTTTTTCCTTTTATACACATATACAAAATTTAAACAGCAATATACACATAATCACAGTGAGGACATTGGCAAATTCACCAATCTGTAGTGTAAATACAAACTGCAAAGCAGCCTTCGAAGAGAACAATGCCACACAGCAAGCAGAGCTGGCCAATTCAATAGCAAACACCAACATGTTCCTGCGAAAGGGAAACAGTGCAAGAAAAGCAGCATGCGCTTTAATACAAACAGCAATTTATGGCTAATGGGTGACATAACTGTGGTAACAGTGACTCTCTCGCTGCTATGCATAAAGTCCTAGGACATCTGTTTGTCTTTATACCATTCCACAAACTCGTCCAACAAAACTGGCCCTGGAGTGAAAGAGAGAAACAGTAGTAGTAGTAATAATAATAATAATAATAATAATAATAATAATAATAATAATGTAGCCGAGGCTTTTCCCAATGAAGATGATATAGAAAGGTACATGAATGGCAGAAGGGTAGCGGCAGTACTTACATGCTCCATCTTCATCATAGTTGCTGAGGTCAAGATTAATCGTTCTGCTAAACTCTAGGACATTGCACCACTGGTCTTTATTAATAACTTTGTATTTTGATTGCTGATGGAGGGAAAAGTAATATGAATTACTGACACTTGAACAAATGGGACGGTTTCAATTGCTCTATGAATCAACATTTAAGTTCATGTAAGGTTAACTCTTTGCATTTGAGGTTTGTTAAGCACCAATCTAGGAGGATGGTGAGGGAGAGTAAGAGTTGAATTTAAGATGACAATTGTCATTACAAAAATATTATAGGGTCTCAATACAAAATGGAAAGCACATCAAAATAACATGATTATACATCCCCAGAAGTGAAAATTCTAAACTGCAAAAGCTGTTTTATATAAAATGGGGATAATATCTACTTCATAAAGATATTGTAAGAATTAAAAGAGATGATTTACTAATTCATGTGAAACACTTCATTCAGTGCTTGGCACAAAGTAAGTGCTAAATAAGGAGTAGGTCCCATTAATATAACCCCTGACATAACCAGCACTGCCCATGGCCAAGCCTTTGGCTTAAAGCACATGCAGCAGCAGGTTACTTGATGAGATCCAGTAAGTGCTGCAAGTGGTCTCAAAACTAGGTATTCTTGTCACAGAAAAAAATTACTGTTCTAATAATTCAAAACTGGAATCTGATCATAAAAGAAACTAGAATAGCTGTGAAATAGTTTTTCTATTCCTCTTAGACAAGAACTTTGCCATGTATCTATTTAAAAATACAGTATCCCTGTACAAAGATTCATAAATAAAATCCAGAACCAATGATTTTTAAATCCTCCCCACTAAAATCAGAAACATAGTAAAACAATACAAGTACATAAAAAGCAAAGAGATTTGGGCCAATGGTTTTGAGGATGCAAACACAAGAAAAGCTGAAATGAGAGGAATACTGTCTTTTTTAAAGAAAAATGCAGACTAATATAAGAGAACAAAGCACAGACTATAAGTTTAACTTTCTAAGCAAGTAAAAGCAAAAACCAGTTCTGAAACAGTTGATGATGCACCTGGAATTATGCAAAGTCAGATTTCCTCCAGGCCAGGTCTTCCAGCTTAAGACTCTTTACACGCAGGTGCAAATCCAGCTAAACTCTCTGAGAACAGGAAACTATTTCTATTTATTTTTCCAAATAATGATAACTCATCTCAACGGATTGCCAGAGAAATCAGAACAGATTATATGTCGACATGGACTACTGGGTAAACAGATACTTACGTAAAACTAGTTTTTAAATTTTTGAGGAGTCCCAGTTAGTAATGTTAAAAGAAATTTTTAATAACAGTTCTCAAAGAATCCTATTAGATATTAAAATTTTCTGGACTATTACATAAAGTAAGTCGTGAGAAAGATTATTCAAGAGTGAAGCCAGAGTCATCATACAGCCCAGCATTTTCTCAAAGACCCAACACCCTCATCCTTGCAAACAAAGGACCATTTTTAGAAGGGCTTGGGGTGGGAGGGAAAGGAGGATGCCATATATGACAACCCAAGTAACTCAAATTTGTATCCCATATACTTCCAGGTCCCACAGAATGACACTTCAACAAAACCAGTAGCTCAGAATTTCTGATCATCAATACTTAAAGCCCACAAACAATGATGGAATAAAGTGCTGGACTGTTTTGATACTGATCTGAAGACAATTTAAACTGAAGGAGATATTGTCAGTTTGCCTAATACTTAGATTGATCTAAGGTCCTCAAGTTAATTGGTGATAAGAGTAGATAAGAACAGATTACAAACTAATTTTGGTAAGAAGGCAGATGACTGTCTTTTAAACCTCTGCTTAATAAAAGTGGAAGTTCATCTAAAGTCAAAAGAAAGTAAATCTTCTTTTTCTATTGTTACAAAGAACAGAAAATATAAACAAAAGTGAAGCTTTAAAATGGGGATGAGAAAAGAGAGAAAAGGACAGAGCTGTGGCTGTTTTGGATGCATTTTTAATGTGGAATGAAGCAACACAACATTAAACGCATACACAGATGCACTCCAAGAAGATAGGTAGTTGCTGACTGACAGCAATTATGTCACCATAATTCCTACATAGACAGAAAAGTACAACAAACAAAAAATTACATACAATGGGTAAATAAAATTATTTGGTAGTTCTAAGCAAGCAAACATACATTTCATAAAACAACAATTTGGTACCTCTAAGAATTGGTGAAAAACTGGAAAAAGGGGCCAGATTTTTCCTAATAACAGTCCCAACATGCACTTGGCAGTGTTTATGTCTAGGCTGCGCTGGTCCTTTTCCTGTTTAACAAACAAAAACAAGGATGAGCCAGATGCCCCCAAATAATAAATTCCAATAATTGCAAATGTGTATTCACTTCAACAGGAAATTAGTAAACAGCTCATTTATCATACACCTTAAAGACCCTGCATCCACACTAAGGATGGGGAGGGGAGGTAGTCAAACACAATGGAAGGCTTCTGCATTGCGATATTATATAAATTTACTGTGAGAAAGATTTATGTCAACTGAATGATCACCCTAACGCAAAATCAATTAGTTATGTTGTAGCAGTTTCTACAGTCTTTTCATGGGATTAATAAAAACTTGTAACTCAATCACTTGCATGTTTGACATTTATGATAATTATCAAAATCCTAATTGTTGACCATAAAGCCTTTAACATAACTTAACGGAGCTTAAAGGTTTTGATGCCTATGATTAGGAATCAGGTTTCCTTAATAAAAATATTTTTTTCAACAATTTGATTTCATTGATAAATATTTTTCTTGAACCTAAACATGCTGGAATTAACTTCAGCTCATACCAAATGCTGGGGCTCTGAAGTGTCTCTCTAAATCAAAGGATATATTCATCTACCCACTCTGGTGGAAGGCAGGAAGTCTATCAATACAGTCCTTCAATAGACAGATGGATAGATAGAGTTCTAAGATGTAAATTTCCTAGTAGAATACACCTAACTAGTAACCAAGTGAAAGACAACATTCCGTAAGGACACCAGAAAAAAGATAAGAACATAAACCTAAATATGGGCAGGGTAAGCTCATTCCACTTACATTTGCAATTAAGGATCCTAATTTCTCATTCCCGTCCTTCTTATATGCTTCCATTCCAGAACTACAAGTGGTCAGTTTCCATGGAAAGGAATAGAGGGCCTGGGACCATAAGCGTACCTTACATATCCAAAGCTAGTTTTCATATGGTATCTTAACTACAGTGGAAATTTGTAAAAGTATTTTTCTACAAAGGGAGAAAGTGCCTGGCTAGTCCAGTGGAGTGGAATCTAAATGTTCAAATTAAGGGATGATGCTGTGACCACCACCTTAAGCCACATATGCAGCCATATATACCTCCGGATAAAATAAATCATCACTGCAAGGACTCTTTAACAGTGAGGTACTCTTTAGCACACCATTTCTAGCCATGACCCTGAATTGGGACTTTATACAGCAAATGTAAGGGCCTCACTTAACAACAACAATCAAGGTAGATGAAGATAAGGAAACTTGTTGCCTAAGGAAGATGTGCAATAGATCTGGCCTTTTGGTCTAGGTTGTGAAGTGTAACGACTGTCCATGAATAGACCAGGTCAGATGGCTCCGCATCAATCTTCTTTCAGAGGTCACATAACTTAATTCTGATGAGGGCAGGTGTATCTCAGTTCCACAGTTCTATGCAAACAGGTGGGACCTCCTTTCCACAGGGTTCTCTGCCTGCCCCTTGGCCATATGTATTGTCCTGCTCAGGGCTGCAGTACGCACTCCCAATGGAAAAGAGGACAGGAGAAGAGGTCATCTAGAGACTGCCTGCCTTTTGCCAGCCAAACTGCATTGATTTGTTGTGTTTCAAGGGCTTACACTTCTGTGATGCACCGTGCAAGCAAATGCAAAACTTCCTCTTACCCTGTAACACAGGTGTGGCAGATGGCAACAGCACACCATACTATGAAGCAATCCACAAGATAAACGAGTAAACTGTTGAGAAACACACGCGGCACCACAGGACTGGGCCAAAGTCCATTTGTTGAACAACAGCTCATGCAGCACTGGGCTGACGACACTGGCGCTCTGGAAAAGTTTTCCCTTTGCCGAGTTTGTAATCATTCACTAAACCCCAAATCTCTAGTCTTGTTGTGATATATATTGTGCCTTCTTCCATCATCATCAATGCCTACGTCCCCGTCACAATGGACATACACTAAGGTGACAAAAAAGAAAAAAAAGATACAAAAGACCTGGACAGACTCTTTGCAACAATATAATCATCTGACAAACTGATGATCATGAAGGATTTCAATGCATATGTTTGGCAGTGATGCCAAAACATGGAGGAAAGGCATCAGACTCACAGGACTGGAAAGCTGAACAGCACTCACTTACTCCTGCTCTGCAAGGGTGCCAGCCAGCAGCTCTCAATCACTAACACCATCTTCGGCCTAGCAAATAAGAGAAAGATATTATGGATGCACTCACAATCTGAACAGTGGCATCTCACTGATAACCAACATTGCCTGTGAGTGGACTTGTGGCTATGTGCAAATGACCATGACTGGAAACACTCAAAATTCCCGGGAACAAGAGTCGAGAGCTCCCACAGCAAACATCTAATAAACATCAAAATTGGAGAAACTCGCAGGGGGTTCTCTACAACAATGATCCTAATGACATTCTCTGCGAAAGAGTTCCCAATTAAAAGTGAAATGAATCTCCCAGGATGCTATCAGGCAGCCATCGACTTTATAGGCATTTAAAAAAAAAATCACCATAACAAATTCAAGGAGTACAGTGAAGACATCCAAAAGCTCTTTGTAAGAAATTAAAATTGTACGCTGTCAGCACCAATCCTGTGACCCTCTGCTCATGGAGCACCAAGGAGCAAGGGGCAGACCAATAGATTCCTGCATCCCAAGGTCAGAATCAGACAGAAGGTACCTTGAGAGCCTGCCAAGAGCCAACCAGCATCCCCAGAAGGCCCATCAAGGTTAAAGGAGAAGGAAATGAAAACATCTCTCCCTACCCACCTCTTGACCCAAAATGTGTATGTATTTCATAAACTTTAATTTACTAAGATAAAAAGAATTTTGTGTCATTTTTCAAATAGTAATACGAACTGAACAGGCTCTATACATGAAAGACGTATCAATCCCCCACAATATACAACTAGATTCTACTTTGTGGTCTTCCTTAATGTAGATTAAAAATAGAAGTTATAGAATGATATAGTACAGCTGCAAAACCAAAGGATCCTACTCTAAATAGTCTACGTTATGTTTTATAAATGGAATAAATATACTCCGTAAGCTAAAGACTAATAACAGCTAGTGTAAAGAACAGTGAAATTTTATTAAAATCTGATTTAGAGTTCTAGTATGAAATAAAAAACCAGTGCCTTTGTTTACATAATACTGTTTCTGTACAGGTCCTCCTGGTAAGAGGTGACAGTTAAGCATTTTTTTCTTAGATGACACAAATGACCTAACAACTGAAACAAAATAGTTAACTGTAAACATGTAAATATAAATATATTACAAAAATGACCTTTAAACATCTGAGTATCCAGATCTGTTAAATCAAAGGCCTCTAACTATTTCAAAAGATGTATTTCCAATTTATACCAAACTTTACAGCTTAAGACTTACATATGAAAAAGAGGAACCCTGAATTATTAAAATTACAAAGAAAAAAATTCAACAGGAAAAATAAAAACCCAGAAGATTTTCAAGAGAGACTAGCTGGAATCAAGAAATAATATACAGGCAATCACAATTCCAAACATAAATGGTGAAGTCAGAAATTGGTACATGAAATCAAAAGGCCTTAAAAGCGAAGACCTATTACATGTGTCATGGTGTTCCAATTGAGGCCACAGGAAAAACAGACATAGAGAAAATGCAGTCCTCCTTAACCCAGCTACCTAAGTAAACAAAAGATAAAAATAGAGGGCTGTAAAGAGCTCATATCTTAAATATTGTGGCTCAGTTTGTGAAACCAAAAATATAGCAAAACAATTTTTTGAATGGGAGTTTATGCTCTTAGAACTTAGCTAACATTAGTTTAGAGATAACAATGTTTGCAAGGCAATCGATTAAGCTCAATTCTTGACACTTTCTTTAAAACAAAAGGAAAACATCTGCCAACTGGCACAGGAGTTCATTATTATTTTATTTGGTACAATCTGATTCTACTACTGTAAGCACTACTCTCAAAAAATGTCATTATTTGAAATGACATCTGCAAACACCTAAGTAATATCAGTGAAGAATTCAACAATTATTTCTAATTCTATGGTTAGCTTTTCCTGAGAACTTACTTCAAGTTAGAAACTGTTCTAAGTGCCTTACACTTAAACTTATTTCACCTCTATTAGTAAACAGGGATTACTATAATCCCCAATTTATAAATAAGGAAACTGAGGCACAAGGAGTTAAATATAGTCAACAAACGGTAGAGCTGGAACTTGAGCTAGGAAGTTGATTCCAAGCTGGAGCTCTTCACTGCCTACCAGGCTGCTTCCCTCAGAAGTAAGGAGGGAAGAGAGATTTCGATATGAAGAAACACACAGGCTAGCGGGCTCTACCAATAACTACTGAGCAAATTTGCCTGGCTCTGCAACAACTAAAGAGGAATCTTAAGGATAAAACTAAGATTTTCAGTGTAATAGATGTGGGCTTAGATGACTCCATGATATTCTTATTCTTACTATGACCCAGGTCTACCTTCTGTTTTCTTTGTAATTGACAATGAAGTATGAGGGAAAGTGTGAGGGGAGTGCGTGAGTGTGCACGTGGACACACGTTTGGGCGGTGGCATTGTGTGGAGAAGGAAATTGGATGAATACATCAACTAACAAATGAAAGGCTGACGCAAATCAGAAGAGGAAGTGAATCCAAATGATTGCAGGAGATTTAGGTTAAGCTTCAAGAGAAAATTTCTCTGATAACAGGGGTTGTTGAACACAAGACCTAGCAAAATTTGCCTTGGTGAATTCTATGAGTAATATCCATAATCATTTCTGGTTTGGCCATTGTGGTACTGAGAGGAGGACAGTGTACCAGCTTGAACCTGTGTGGTTGCTTACAGTTTCCTGAAACATGGCCTCAGAAACACTGGAGAAGAGCAGTCGGCACCTTCTGCTGGGAAAGAGAGTACATGGAGGGGCTGACAGACTTGCTCTCTAACCTGCCACAAGATTACCTCTCAGTAAAAGCCATTCCCACTGGAGCATTCTGCCTCTACAAGACTCTTCATGCAACTTCTTTAAGGTTTTATTTCAAGAAGTGAAAAGGTGACCTCTCCAGTGCCCTCCTCCCATCTTCCCTTTCACTCGTTCCCCTTTTCCTGAAAGGCCTCCCTTTCTCTTCCTCTCTAGCAGCTTCTCCTAACTTTGCTTCCTTCTTGATCCTGTCTGGTTCACCTCAATCACTCCACCAGGGCTCCTCTCAAACTTCTCACTCTAAATCTGTCCCTTCCTGCATCAAGGCAGGACTGTAATGCTGGAAACACATCCTGCTCTGTGGAGAACAACAGCACTGCAAATCCACGGTCTCTGCTCTCACCTGACCCTCAATGCTGCTGATCAGCGCCCCACTCAACCCCACACACACCCTCCTCCAAATGCCACGCGCCAGCCTCTGCACAACCTTTGAACCAGCAAGCTTGTCTCCATCACAGAGAAGGTAAAATATCCAATGGACTGACACTTATAACTAGTCTCAGATCAGTGAAAAATTATATAGTATTTTAGTCTATTCTCTTCACCTAATCTTGTTCTCACTAGGTCCTTTTTTAAAAAGGAAGCAAGGAAAAGTGGCTGCTTTATTTAAAAGAATCCATACAACAATACTTGTTTATATAATGAAATTTACATTGAGGGCAAAAAACCCTATGCATAAAAATACTGAGGCAAAATTCCAACTGTAGAAGAGAAATGATCATGTTGGCCCTTGTGTATCCCACCGTCTTTTTCTAGCAAGATTCTACAGGGGGAGGAAAGCTTTGTGGAGGGAAAGGCAATGTGGCTCTGTGAAGGACACTGGCCTGGACGTCAAGGGCAGATGCGGGCCCTGCTGCTGCCCCTCCTCACTGGCTCTCAATCTCGTCACCCTACATTGATAGGCCTGGACCAGATGACTTCTGAGGATCCTTTTCAACTATAAGTAAGTTCAAGTCAAAGATAAATTAGGAGAAAAATAACACAACTTTATAGCCAAGTACTATTTTAAATTGGCTACAAGTTTCAAAGGGAAAGAAAGAAATGATCGGCTGATCATTTCTTGGGGCTGCAATTTTGGTAGAGAGCTGTTAAAGGGGCTATTTTATCATTTTCTGGTGTTGTACTGTAGTTTCTTTCCAGGCATATTAACACAGAATTCAGAATAATTAATATATACCACCATTGTTAGTTGCAATATAATATTCAGGATATTAAAATTATATCATAAAGCTCAATTTTCATTAAAGTGTGATTTTTATTTTTTTATTTTTTTTTATTTTTTTATTTTTTTGAGACGGAGTCTCGCTCTGTCGCCCAGGCTGGAGTGCAGTGGCCTGATCTCAGCTCACTGCAAGCTCCGCCTCCCGGGTTCACGCCATTCTCCTGCCTCAGCCTCCCGAGTAGCTGAGACTACAGGCGCCCGCCACCTCGCCCGGCTAGTTTTTTTTGTAGTTTTAGTAGAGACGGGGTTTCACTGTGTTCACCAGGATGGTCTCGATCTCCTGACCTCGTGATCCACCCGTCTCGGCCTCCCAAAGTGCTGGGATTACAGGCTTGAGCCACCGCGCCCGGCTAAAGTGTGATTTTTAAAAGGTTCACTGCTGGTTGAGTTTTTACCTTCAGGAGTTCACTTTTCTAATAGGAAAAAAAAAGATTTGAGGGGGAAAGAAATGAGGTTTGAGTTCTTCTTCCAACCAAGATAGGCTAACAGGCAAGATTTCCCTTTCCACTTAAAAACAACCAGCAAACTGGACAAAAAGATGAAATGATGGCTTTAGACGATGAAAAACAGGCAACACAAGACTGTGATCCCCAAGAAAAAGAAAATAAATAAGGTAAGCCCTAGGTTGATACCAGCTTACTCTGTGGAGGTGGTTTCTAGGCCATAGCAAGGGAGGGGGAACCCAAAACTGAGCCCAGCAATCTTGCTGAGTTGGACAAGACACAGCTTGGAGTTCGAGGTGGCAAAGATAACTATAATTTATGCAGCCAAATACTAGTGAGGTGGGAACTACACAAAGAGATGTGAAGGTCTCCAGAGTGGTCTCCTTGAGTCTTTGGCCATATAAACCTGTGAGAGGAAACAACCTGAGTCTGAAAAGAAACATTGCAAATGAGTGAGCCAAAGTCCCCAGGGTTTTTTCAGGACTGGGGACAGTTTGTAGTCCCACCAGTCAGCATGGAAAGATCTCATAGTACACAAGGCATTGGGTAGAATCCTCAAAAAAAAATATTGCCTTAGTAGTGGGGCCAAATCATCCCTATCAAGACTGCTTTGGACCAGCCCTTCCAAAGGGTCAAGCTGATTCCAAGTAATTTATGCACTTAAAAAACAAACTCAACACTATCTAAAGGAATACAACAAAACCCACAGCAACCAAATACATAAAATTCACAATACCCAGCTCCAATTAAAAAAAAAAAAAATACAAGCAATGCAAAGAAGCTGGGCAAGTGACTCACATAACCAAGAGAAAAATAAACCAACAGAAAGACACACAGAAATGACAGATGATGGAACTAGAAGATAAGGTTATAAAAATACCTACTATAACAAGTTCTAGAAGTTCAAGGAAGCAGAAGAAAATATTATCATGATGGGGAGATAAACTGGAGACATAAACAAGACCCAAATGGAACTTTTGAAGATGAAAAATATAGTATCTGAAATGAAAAATATATTGGGTGAGATTAACAGATTAAACACTGCAAAAGAAAAGATTAATACTGGAAGACATAGTAATAAAAATTATTAAAAATGAGACAGGGAAAAAACTGAAAAAATAAAAAGGAACACAGCATCAGTAGCTAGTGGGACACATTCAAGCAACCAAACATAGTTATAACTGTAGTCCCAGAAGAGCAGAGAGAGAACAGAAAAAATATTTGGAGAAATAACAGCAGAAAAAGTTCCCAACTTCATAAAAACTATAAATCCACAGATCCAAAAAGCTCAACAATCCCTAACCAAAATAAACATAAAGAAAATTATTCCAGGGAGTATTATAATAAACTTGCTAAAAAGCAATGGAAAGAGAATAAAAAGTCAGAAAACAAAAGACATGTTTAGAGGAATAAAGATAAGAATGGCACCAGATTTATAATTACACATGATGAAAGATAATGCAGAGACATTACTGCAGTACTGAAAGAATAAAGTGTCAATCTAGAATTTTTTACCCAGAGAAGTCTCTTTCTAAGTTGAAGGCAAAATAAAAGCTTACAGAATTCATCACCAGCAGATCTATCCTATGAGAAATGTTAAAGAAAGTTTTTTAGGCAGAAGGAAAATGATACCAGATAGAAATCTGGATCTACACAAAAGAAATGAAGAGCATAGAAATGATATATTTGGTATATCTGAGTAACAATAAAAGACATTTTTGCCAATTTAAAGCAAAAGTTATAGCAGCATATTGTGAGATTTACAGCCTAAATAAAATATATGACAAAAACAGCATGAGGTATGAGAGGGCAAAATGAAAGTATACTGTTGTAAAAGATTCTTGCATTATACATGAAGTGGCATATTATATGAAGGTAGGCTGTGAAATTTAAAGATGTATACTGGAACGCCCAGAGCAACTACTAGGACAAAAAAGTTAATAAGGCAATAGTGAAAATAAAATGGAATGATTTAAAAAATTAATCTAAAAAGAAGGCATGAAAAGAGGAAAAAATGAACAAAAAATAGGTGGGATACATAGAGAAAAAATAGCAAGATAGGAGATATAAATTTTGACCATACCAATAATTACATTAAATGTAACAGTTTCAGCATCCCAGTTAAAACACATATTGTCAGACCCAACCATATGCTATCTAAAAGAAACCCACTTTAAACGTAAAGAAACAAACAGGTTAAAAGTAAAAGATTTAAAAAAGATATAGCATGCAGACTTTAATCAAAAGAAAGTTGGAGTGAACACATTTGTATTGGACAAAGTAGACTTCAGTATAAGGAATATTACTAGAGATAAAGAGAGACGTTTCATAATGGTAAAAAGTCTCAATTCATCAAGAGGATATAACAATACTAAGTATGTCTAAACCTAATATCAGCGCTTCAAAACATGCAGCAAAAAAGTGATAGTGGTGACAGAAGAAATACAGGTGGAGAGTTCAACATTCCTCTCTCAGTAGTTGATAGAACAAGTAGACAGAAATCAGGAAGAATACAGAAGACCTGAACAACACTATCAACCAACTTGACCTAATTGACATTTATAGAACACTCCACTGACAACAGTAGAACATTTCATTCTTCTAAAGTACGCATAAAACATTCACTGCAGCAGACCATATTCTGGACCATAAATCAAATAGATTAAAATTATACAGGGTATGTTCTCTGACCACAACAGAATTAAACTGAATATCAACAATACAAAGAATATCTGGAAAATCCTAAATACCTGGAAAATAACATACTTCTAAATAATCAATGGGCCAAAAAAGAATTAACAAGGGGAACTAGAAAATATTTTTAACTGAATGAAAATGAAAATATAACATCTCAAAATTGGTGAAAATACAGCTCAACAAAACAAAGCAAAAAAGAACAGGATCCATTAAAAAATTTATCTTAGAGCATATTTTAGCTAAACTGAATCTATCTGGTAATTAGGCAATGATTAAATATGGTTGTTTTTATTTATTGTTATGTGAAAGGGCTTAATCCACCAATATTAATTGAGACTCTCCTTTAAAACAAAGGACGTACAAAGAAAGAAAGTACAGAGTCCCTCAATCTACCAGGAAAAATTAAGTTCTGTACTCAAACTTCAAAGTCAAGCAGAGGAGACACCAGGAGTATGTAACTGAAACCAGCACCACCCTGACAGGATGATCCCTGACAGGCTGACGGGCAGGCTATGTGGAAGCAGAAGCACGTGGCTCAGACCCAGGGCCTGGATGGATACAACTATGCTAGTGCAAATGGGGTGCTAGGCAAGGGCCCAGCATGACCAAAGGCAGAATGCAGAGATGCCAGGAAGCAGGGCCAGTGAGCAACCGTTAATGCAATTTCATCACAATGCAGGCATTGCATGGGGAAGCTTGGGACTTAGTTGTGAGGGTCTGGAGTAACCCACACACTAGACCTGGAGACAGAAGGCCTCGGTTTGAGTCATGGATCTACTATGAACAACGTGGCCATTTCTCCCCTTTGCTGAAGCGCACTTTCTTACTCTGTGGACTGAAACCACCCCTGGCTGTCCCTTAGAGCTGCCGTGGGAACAACTGTGTCATACACACAGGGAAGTGTTGGGTCGATATAAAGACAGTGGGGAGGTACTAGAGGCTGTGGGGAGCAGGAAGGTGGCTGAGTGACCCAGGGGCTGAAGGAAGAGGAATGACACCCTAGTGATGTGAGCGCTGGGTAAGAAGTGAAAGAATGTGGACATGAGGCTACCAGAAGAGTGTTGGTAAGGAGAAGCACGGCCTCCACCGGTGAGGCTGCAGTGGAGGCACCAAGAAAAAGGTGGCCAAAGGAGCACTCATGAGATGGGCCAGGGTGACTGCCCCAGAATGGGACGGAAGTCAGGGAGGAGTAAAGCAGAACCTGGATCTAAAGCACATTGAATATCTGGGAGAACTGTGACCCCCCAATCAAGGAAGTTAGAAAATAGAGGTGATTTGAGTAGAGAAGGTATGATGTTTCCAAATGAATTTCTGCCCATACTATAAGAAACAGCTGACTTCGGGAGGAAAAAAAAACCTCATGAAATAAACTATTTAATCCTAGAAACCAGTTAACTATTTTAAAAGCATTTAGCAAAAAAAGCATATGACAAATAACTTCCCTTTTCTTTTTTTAACCTCGAACTCCTGTTCTTTAGCAATCCTCTCACCTCAGCCTCCTGAGTAGCCAGAACTACAGGCATCATATCTGGCTAATTTTTAAATTTATTTTTTATAGAGACAGGGTCTCAGTATGTTACCCAGTCTGGTCTCAAACTTCTGGCTTTAAGTGATCTTCCTGCCTCAGCTTCCTAAAGTGCTGGGGTTACAGGTATGAGCCACTATGTCTGGCCTGGCATGTAACTTTTATATACTATTATATAAATGCCATTTTATCATACACTGTATCTGAATTTTACCTCATCATTTTTAACATCAATACATTGCTATGCATGGTGTGATTTTACTAGAAGGTTGTAATAATGGGAAAACGCATGAATGAAGGCACCACAGAGAACGTTATTGCAAGATGTATCAAAATTCACTATCTCCTTTGGTGCTGAACTGGCAGAGCCAAAGAGAGTAAAAAGTGAAAAAAATCAATATGGTGGCAAGGAAAAAAGAATCATTTGTCACTGAGTTCTCTGCCTTAAAAAAAAAAAAAATCATTAAAAAAATGCAATCAAACAAGAAAGCCTAGTCACCTGAATCCACTAAACAAACAGACTTAACAGAAAACATCATTTCAGAATAAACTATAATTGTATGGGATATAGATTTTGTTTGAATTGAGTATGATGCCAGCTGGTGCTTCAAAATTCACTATGTGTGGTGACTAGGCTGAAAAGTAAGACTTTTATTTCACTCCAAGGGAACCACTTTCACATACTTCGACTTGACTCACTACGTGAGAAACAGGGTAATTGCTTTTCAAAACGATGATTAGAAAAATACATTTGAGTAATGTTCACTGAAAGTAGCTTAGGTCTAAAATTCACATGATTTCTAAATACAATAATAGCACCCAGGGTGAATCTGAATTAGATATGATTAGCTTATTCTAGTAAAGTCAACAGGAGAAGGTTTGTTGTTCTGTGAGAAGGAAAGCTTTTCCAAGCTTATCTAAGAGACATTTAAGACAGTGTGTGTTGCATGCCCATGTTACTTCTAAACCAATTGCAAGAGCCAGTAAACGTCTGCCACTAGAGCTTTTTGCTGACTTACAAAATGTTTGCCCAGAATCAAACTTCGTTTTCAAAAGCATACATGTAGAAAGAAATGCTAACTAGCATCCTGGGAGTAACTTATTCAAGATTTTTTGCTGTGGCATGTAAAAACGAACCTCAAAAGGCAATTTTAAAAGGGGAGGGAAAAGAGGGAAACATCTGGATAGGCTCCAGAGAACTCACCCGTGCAAAGTCAAACGCATATCTGTAAATAAGTTTAAAGTTTGTAGAATCATTTAAGAATGATCTTAAGTAATCCAAAGTATTTCTGAGTTTTTCTGTTGTATCACATCTAGAAAAACAAAATAAAAGCAAATTATGAACTGAGTTCATTTATTAATTTTTTTAATTGAGGCAGTAATATAAACCCAATACCAAAGGAAAGAACATACCCTGAAGTTGAAACTCATCCATAATCTATTCTCTCTACACTTAAAAAATTTTTAAATGTACAGAAAAGTTGAAAGAATAGTAAATAACCACTCATATACTATCCCCTTGATCCAGCAATTAACTTTTTTTCTATTTATGCACTCTTTCTCATATACGTATACATTTTCTATACCATTTAAAAGTTGCAAACACAATGAAACTTCATCCCTAAACACTTCAAAACCATCATCAGTCTTACTACTGTATCAATGTTAACTTTCTTAGCTGATATACAATCCACATGCAAATTTCCCAGTTATTCCCCAATTTCTTTTATAGCTGTTTTCAACCAGGAACCAATCAAGGACCATGCACTGCTTTTAGCTGTCATATTTCCTTAGTCTCTAGAAGAGTGCCCTGCCTTTTTCTTTCTTGACAATGTCATTTTTGGAGACCAGACCACTTGCTTTTGCAGAATGTCCATCTGTCAAATAATTTCCCTATGATTATATTAGATCCAACACTTCCAACACTATATATGATCATAGGGAAATCATAATTTCCCTATGATTATATTAGATACAACAACATTATTCATCATGTCTGTCTATCCCTGTCCCATTACTGGATTCCTATTGTTACGGTGGTGTCTACCATTTTCCACTGAAAAGCAATTCTTCCTCTTTGAAATAGTAAGTATCTACAGGATGATCCCTTGAGACTATAAATGTCCAGTCCTAACAACCTTTCACTCAATGTGTATTGTACACTACACTTAAACTTCCTATTTTCCTCCTGTCTCAATATCCCCACAAATAAGCAATGAACATCCTATCCAGGAGACCAGGTCCACTAGTGATAAGTCTGCCCCCTGCCACAAGGTCCCCTTCTTGCCCTCCCCTGACTATGACTGAGTGACATCCACACCCACCAATCTGACATCCAGGGAAGGAACTTGCCCATGGGTCCTCACTCTCTCTAGGTTCCCCACCTGCTTAGCAGAGCCCACTCCCTGGGAGCTTCTCCCATATAGCTCCCTGTGTGGCATGCCATGCTTCCCTCTCTAGAACCTGAGAATAAAATAAATCCTTTAATCTCCTATGCCTCTCCCAGTGGAAGTTCTGTGGCCATGCTGGAATGATCTTTAAAGACCTCACAAGGAGGACATACTCGGGACAACACACAACGCTTATAGCATCCATTGGTGATACCTGCCTGAATCAGTAACATCTGAAGATCCAAGATGGTGATTTTCTAATCCTATCATTCCTTTTACATTTATTGGCTATAATTCTTCTATAAAGAAGAGCTCCACACATGACCTTCTTATTTTCTGGACTTAGGATTTTTTGCGTTTAATTCAGTGTGTTATAATCTGTTACTGTCATTATTCTTTTTGACTGTACAAACTTTCCCCATTTGGGCAGTAGCCCCCTAAAGCTGGTTCTAGTTTCCTTCTGACATGTCCCCGCCAAGTCTCCGAGCATTACCTTACTTTCTGGAACAAGATGTTCCAGCTCACCCTGTTCTTACCCTATTCCAGACTTGAAATCAGCCATTTCTCCAGGGAGCCTTGGTGGTGATAATCTGTTTTTACCAGTAAGTGATACAGTGTTTACTTTTCATAAGCAAGCAGACTTACTGGCTCTTTTTACAAACTGATTTTCTGTTTGCAATATCTAGCCCTTAAAAATGAGAATCAAGAGCCACCATTTTCGCCAGCAATATTAAAGATTTTCAATGCTGAATATGTATTGTGTTTCTCTATTATAGATCTTTAACCTACTAAGTACAGATAATACATATACCAAGTATTATCAATATGTTTTATATACTGTATAAACTAAAATGGTTCATAATAGAGCACACTAATCTATTTTTAAAAACAAATCTGTTTTTAAAATCTGCTGCTTCTTTGTACCTAACTACAAATAAATCCTTATGATCTCTTTGTTGAGATGATAAACTATCTAAGAGCCTGCAATTAGGCTAAATGTTTAATTTCTATGAAACAGAACAATTTAGAAAGTCCTTTATTTCTTCCTAATGTGAAAAGTAAAAAAGATTAAAATTGGGTTATTTTAGAGTCGGAAAACACTTCTTCAAGAGAATGACACATAAACTAAGAGTTGAGAGATAAGCAGGAACTAGATATTTTGGAGAGGTGGGAAAAGCTCTCTGTCTATTAGGAACAGCATATGCAAAGGCCTAGAAGCAGATGGGAGTATGGTGTAAGTCCAACAGACTAAAAGACAGCCACTGTGGCTGGAGGGTATAGACGAAGATGGAAAGAGGTATAAGATGATGCTGAGAGGAACACGCGGTCGGGCTCATAAAGGGCTTTTGTAGTCCAGAGTGAGGGTTTTTAAAATTACATCCTAGGAACAAAGGAGGGCACCTGCCACTATGAGAAAGACCATGATCAGGGCTGCATCTGGACAAGCTCACTCTTGACCTCCATGGAGAAGGACTGGGGGGAAGGAAAAGAGATATGGAGAGCCAGTTAGAGATCTAGCGCCAGAATCCCAATGAGGGGGTCACAGGGACTAGAAAGATACACAAGAAAGCAGTAAACAGGAGTTAAGTCTGGAAGGCAGGGCTGAATTTACACTGGGTGCTTCTACTATAGGGTTAGTGTTTTTAATGGTGTGCATATAATAATATAATATTAATAATAATGGTGGAGGGTCACAGAGGAGGGAAACTGGGTAACCCAAAACCATAAAGTCCAGGTCCCTGTTCTTCACTGGAAAGAGGGTCAAGGACCAAAGCCACAGATTTGGCTGGCAGTTTAGTTTAGTCCTGTCTAAGAAGAAGAAGAAGAAGAAGAGGAGCAGTTGTTTGTTTTAACAGATTCAAGAGCAGGAAGCACTAATTTAGATAACTACCCCATAGTTAAAAGAAAATAAAGTTAGCTATAAATCTCCAGGCAGAGCTACTATGAGAAGAAATGTGAAGTTCTGCAGCATGCCTGGGAGCAAGTCCAACACCTTGGCAAAAAGATGTCCCTATGTTTGAAAGATGCTCAGAGATCCTGTCTGAAATGCAGGAAATGAACACTTCTTGTGCTTTTCACATAAAATACACAAGTAATATTACTAACTCATATACCCATTAAAAACCTGGGGTTGGAGCTAATATTGCCAATACAGAGTTTAATCTGCTTTAAAGGGGGTCTTGAACACACAAAGCCCCTGGACTGGCCCCCAATAGTGAAACAAGCCACTGAGTCACCCTGTCCAGAACCACAGGCTGCCATCTAGTGGCCAGTAAATATGCACATCTTCAGACTCGGTTCTAACAGAGCCTGGCTTGGGACATGTAAGGCACCAACGTGACTTTAGAAAGCAGCCACATCTTTAACTCAAGTCTTCCAACATGTTTCTATGTACCATGTATAAAAAAACTTGTAGAAGTCACAGTGACAGTGCCACGCTTCTAAGGAACACCATTTCCCAACACAAAAAATGCACACAATGTTTTCTTTTTGAGTTTGCTGCTGTAACAGATTTGTAAGGACAGAAATCAACACAGTAATCTTCAAAGTTTATAAAATCAGAGGTAGCTTTCCCCTATTACCCAGGAAAAGGCCTCTGCCCCTTCACTTAGTCATCCCAAAGGTATTTTTCCAGGCCATCATCAGTTTATTGTAGTTACAATTCTCACTTTTTCTTTTAAGTTTAAGCACCACAATTAGCTTAATTCATCAGACCAAAACAGGAGCTGTGTCTTCTCTGGCAGAGGAATGATCTCGGGAGTGCAAGGATAGATGTTCCCTACCAGCTGCCAGCCTAAGACCAAACTCTCACACCATTCACCTCCTGTTCCAGGTTCACAGGCCCTAGGGAAGCCAAGCACACAATTCCTCTGGAGAGCATCAAGGAGATTAATTTTTGAGAGCCCAGGCATAAGCCACAGCTGTACTTCAACACCCTAGTTTAATGATGCTACCAGAGACACCCAGGAAATGACAGAAATGATTGAAAACTCTGGTTTCACAGCCCATGGGCTTTCTGTTTCTACCACACTCCCACCATACAGTAATGTTTTTTTTTAATCTTTTTTGCAGCATTTTAACTAAATATAATGAATGATCTGAACGTATGCATCCTCCTTAAATTTGTAGGTTGAAATCCTCACCCCCAAGACGATGGTATCAAAAAGTGGTGCCTTTGTGAGATTATTAGGTTCTGGGGGCAGAAACTTCATGAATGAGATTAGTTAAGAGACCCAAGGGAGCTTGTTTGCCCCTTCCAACATGGGAGGATCCAGTTAGAAAGCACCATCTCTGAACCAAAAAGCAGGCTCTCACCAGACACCAAATCTATGGCATCTTGGTCTTGAGCTTCTGGGCCTCCAGAGAAATAAAATTCTGTTGTTTATAAGCCACCCAGTCTAAAGCATTCTGTTATAGCTGCCTAAATGGCCTAAGACATGAATATATATAAATAAAGATTTTGTTCTATACTTGTTAATTCCAGTTTGAGATCAAAATATTTCATTAGATAGGTTTAATAAAATCAAAATGAGCAAAAATAGAAAAGAAATCCAAAACAGAAGACAAAGTAGTTTAAAAGATAGATTACTTTCTGCCTTTAGAGCATGTAAATGATTACTCTCTGGGTTTTCTTGAGTACTAGGTGCACATACCTCACAAATACAATGCTTATTTAGTTACTTTACTGGCATAAAGATAAGTGACTGTGTTACTTTTAGATCTTTTGCCTGAATATTGTTTATAAGCCCCTCCTCTTAATGGACTTTATCTTACTCATGGTTTTTGTTTCCCTAGGGTCTGGAATACTATACTTGGCATATCACTGCCATTCAAACATTTGCTGAACAAATGACTAATCTAGAAAGGCTGGAAAGTAGGGGTGGGAGGGTAGGCAGAGGTTCTTCAAACTTGAAGTTGGACTATTTTTGAACTACAAAGAAACTTAAAAGTTATTCTGAATAATTATCTCCACCTCATTGATGAGGACACCAACCTCAGAGTTTCACATCACAAAAAGCAAGCAGTTCCTCCATGTCTTTATAGTGGATCAGGCTTGTCACTAAACTCCAAATTGCGAGGATCAAGTGGCAATCACCCTGAGAACCCACCTGCCACCACCTGCATCATACAAAGTGGCAAGCAAGGTTCCCAACAAACAGCCTGAAGGAGTACCCTGCACTCAGAACACGGACACAGACCTCTTCCAGGAAATTGCTTCTCACTTCCCAGGAGACATGGCCCTCAAAACACATGGGCAAGGTCTGGTATCAGGTAATATTCTTTTGCAGAGGGACATTCTTTTGTAAAGAACTTAGTACTATACAAACTGGGTATCACACCTTCTTAAGACAAATAAAAATGGGCCTGAAAATGTTGATGGTGCCTCGTCTGAAGGCTGGAAATAAAATCCTGATACGCCCATGCATTCATCATCACAAGGACACTTTAAAATGGAGCCATCGGCTGCTCTACTCAGCAATGATGGCCAGGCACGGTGACTTACGCCTGTAATCCCAACAGTTTGGGAGGCTGAGGTGGGCAGATCACTTGAGGTCAGGAATTCGAGCCTAGCCAACATGGCGAAACCCCATCTCTACTAAAAATACAAAAGTCAGCCGGGTGTGGTGGTGCCCTCTTGTAATCCCAGCTACTCGGGAGGCTGGGGCACAAGAATCACTTGAACCCAGGAGGCAGAGGTTGCTGTGAGCCAAGAGCACGCCACTGCACTCCAGCCTGGGTGACAGAGGGACATTCCGTCTCAAAAGAAAAAAAAAAGAAAAGAAAAGAAAAGAAAAAGGAAGCAATGAAGAAAAGTGAGAAAAATAATGAAAGAGAGTGAAAAGGATTAAAATCATCAGGAGCTGTTCCCCCAAAAGGACAAACAAGTTTTAAAACATTTCAGAGAATTTAACTCTAAAATTCTAGAACACACTCTGATAGGAAAGTATATTTGTAAAAGGGTGAAAAGGGTGGTTTGGCTTTTACCTAAAACTCATTTGTCATCAGATAATATTGTTAGAAGGAAGAATATGATTTAAGAATGAGAAGCCTTAAGTGTTCTTCCCATCTCTGCCACATTCACACATCACCGATCACCTCTTTGCCTCAGTTTCCTCATTTGTAAAATGTTCAGGATAAAATCTGATCTGTCTTCTTCACAAAGTAGCTATGAGGCATTCAAATGTGAGAACAGTGAAGTCTTCATAAACTACTAAAGCACGATATGAAAGCATTCTTAACAATAACAAATGAACAGTGACATTAAAAGTGGACAAATTCCAAAATTATTTAAATAAAACCATTTCGACTCCAATTCTAATCCAGTAAAAATCAAGACCTATTATTCTTAAAGTGAAAAGAAAAAGATAAGTCATCCCAACTACTTTAGATTAAAATTACTATGTTAAGAATTAGCACTTCATCTTCAATGCTATTTGAAACATTTAGTCATCCACTTTAACTGCATCTTTCAAGGCCTAATATAGAATGACAATTTGTTTTCTTGAATGAAACTGAGCAAACACACAACACGCAGGCGCATGCACACACGCACATACTGTATGCACAAGGCAAATACATAAAACCACTGATTTTTCTTATCCTGGGTCAGGTTACACAAACCAAATCTTTATTAATTTTTTAAATCACTGGAGTAATGAAGTTTTAATTTTACCCAAAGCTAAAATCAGAATATATAAAGAGATATCAAATATTTTAACTTACAAGTTATATGTTACTCAACTTTTTCTCACTAACTATAAACCAGATGCCAGTAAGTCTTTGCCTTTTAATCTCTAAAACTGCACCGTCCAACTCAATAGCCACTGGGCACATGTGACTACTGAGCACTTGAAATGTTGCTAATACAAATGGAGATGGACCATAAAATACACCCCAGATTTTGAAGACTAACCATGAGAAAAAATAACATAAAATATCTCATTGACTTCTTAAAAACACTGATTATATGTTGGAATGAAAATATGCTGGATTGTTTGGGGTTAATAAAATAGATTAAAACTGATTTTACCTGTTTCTACTTTTACATGCGGCTATCAAAAAATCTTAAATTACATAGGTGGCTTTGTCATATGAGAAAATGTTGGTCTATTTCTCTTGGAGAGAGCTGCTCTACAAGAATACCAACACACTCTGTCTCTCCAAATACACGTATAGACAGTTTATAAATTCGCCCAGAATAGTCCTCAAAATGGGTCTTAGTCTTTACATCCTTGGCCACTGAGGAAGCTTGGCCAGACCACCTGACTTCCTTCCACTCACTCAATCACCTGAAACCTGAAGTCCCAGGAAGAGGCAACCACCTGGGAAGGACAGGGACCCCATGAGTGCAGCCTAGGACTTACTGGAGAGAAGTCATTCCTTTCAACCACTCCTGCAGAGTAAAATAACCCATGTTTTGTGCATCCAATTTCCAAGCTAGGACAAGCATAACTACCTGTTAAAAAAATACACAATTAAAAAAATGTATTAGACAAATTAAAAAAGAATAAACAAACAGATCTGTCATTAATACATTAACGTTTTGCCAAATGCGTCTGTTTACAGTAGTTCAGTCACTGAAATATGAGCAGAGTTAACTTCAAAAATGAGTTCTAGTTTGGCAAATATCCAAAAAATTTGACAGTATCGTCTGCTGACAAGAGTTTGGAGAAGCATGTATTCTCCTGATGTACAATAGTGGAGGTATAGGGTGATCACTCTCTCCAGAGGGCAGTATCAAATGTAAAACCAGTTGACAATTCCACCTATGGAAAGTTATCTTATAGGTCTACCTGTAAACAGACACAAAGATGAATAGTCAACAGTATTTACTGCAGTACAATTTGTAGCAGTTAAAGAATGAAAACAACCAAATGTCCATTAATAAGGGACTGGTTAAATACTTCTTTGCTGAATACATTCCATATAAAGGAATATTATGACACCACTAAGATGAACGAAGTAGAACTAGCTGGACAAATACGGAATAATCTCCAAGATGTATTAAGTGAAACAGCAAGGTGTAGAACAGTGGATTAAAACATAACAAGGTGGACAGGAGGAGACACGCAGTGGAGTTGTAGCACATATACTTTAATGTTTGTGAATTCACTATATACACTGATTGGAAATTATTTTAAAGTAGTCCCACATTCCACTTAAGACAGCACTATGCCTGGAATGGGCCCAGGGTCTGTGGCATGGTCCCATCACTTGTAAAGGAGGGTCAGGCCCCCAGGTGCCACCTGTGCTTTTGTGACTCTTCTGAAACCATGTAGGTTTCAGAAACGGTGACAACTCTGGTTTATGCCACTGCTTGCTACTGTTTCACTTAGCTATTTTAGAGAAAAGATAGCACAGAGAACTGATGGTGAGTTTTAATAAATACCTGAAGGTGTAAAGACAAAATGACATTTCAAAGGTGCACCCAGTTTTAAGCTATCTGGAATGCTACATAGGGACAGGGCTGAGGCCATGTGTGATTGGGACAAGAGGAGGAAGCCTTCCTTCTCATCTACCTCAAAGATGCTAGAAGAGGTGAGAAGTAACTAAAAAAGAATGTCAGTCCTAAAAAGGTAAAGAGGAGGGACAGGGCCTTCTTAGGACCATTCTGCCAGCCACTCTGTAGAACTGGTTATCTCTGGACGGTCATTCATATATAAGGAACATCCAAGTCCTACAATGGGAATCAGGTACACACTGTTAACAGGCTCTCTCTCTGTATTGAAACAGAAAAAGGCAATGGGTAGAGATATATGTTTCTCCAAGGACTAGGATACCCCACATTGGCAGTTAATTCAATCTCTTTACTTTTAAACCTAAGGCTTCATTTCAGCTACTGAAAGAATCATTCAAAACCATTAAAACACCATCCCTGTGCCCAACTGGGTCAGATGATGGCTGTGGTAAAAGGAACTAGGATGATATAAAAACATGAAACATGAGGCAAGAAATCATTTTTAATGATTTCTGAGCCTCCGAGAGCCAACATGTCCATTAAAAACTCTAGAACAAGAGTAGTTAGGAGATTCAGAAGCTCTTCTTAAATTGTCTGCCAATAAGCTAGGTTGTAGGCTAAAAAATCTCTAGCTCTGTCTAATTTACATCTAGAGTAGTAAGGAGAAGCTTTCTCTTGATGCTTTATGGTTTTCCTCACTGGAAATTAGTATCAGTGAGAACCTACGAAATTTTTAGGATCTTTCATCAAATAAATCAGTACATATGAATTTTTGAAAGTCATTAGGTTGTTTTAGATTAAAAAATTTAGATTACTAGGTAAATCACTAGGACTGATTAGTAATGATTGCTTACAAGGCTAAAACATGATTGTTAAATAGGTTAGAAAGTGGTGACTTAAGAGACCGAGGGGCTACTAAGAATTTCCCAAAACGATGGGGTTACAGTTCTTCAAATTATTCACACATTAGTGGATTTTTTCCTCATCCCTCAGATGTCTAGGAATTCTGACTCTTGCATATCAATTTACCTAGGACAACTAACCAGCTCATATTTTCTAATGCAAACTAGGTATTCTCAAACCATCTCTATTCTACTCTCTACCAAAAAGATTTAAAAATTCTACATAAACACTTGTTAAGTTAAAAAAAAAAAATGGTGAGGTGCAAGAACACACACACACAAGTATGAATGAAACATGGCCAAGCAGCCAAAACAGATACTCATAATGGGCAAGTTCCTAAAAAAGACTTTCATAAGTTAACTAACAAGAAAGCTAAGTACTTAAATAAAGAATTTTGCTGTTATCTTGGTAAATGAACGTACACTTGAATTTTACAAGCCTGCTTAATTTCATAAGCTACAAATATCAGGCAAGGTGAGGGTTTTAAATACTTTAAACGTGCTTGCCTATCAATGCAGACAAGGCTTGAAAACACCATATTTCACCACTTATTTTACAAACGTTAATGTCTCTGAAATGGGAATGCATCCACAATTGATATAGCATGTTAGAATTTATTTAGCAACACTTTTTCTTTCTTAGTGATATAAAATAATATAACTTCTATTGGTGACAGCTTGGAATTGAAGTACATACAGTGTAAATATTTGGATAATATTCTTTTTTTTTTCTTTTTTGAGACAGAGTCTTACTCTGTTGCCCAGGATGGAGTATAGTGGTACAATCTCAGCTCACTGCAACATCCGCCTCCTGGACTCAAGCGATTCTCGTGCCTCAGCCTCCTGAGTAGCTGGGATTACTGGCACACGTCACCACACCCGGCTAATTTTGGTATTTTATTAAAGATGGGGTTTCACCATGTTCTCCAGGCTGGTCTGAACTCCTGACCTCACGTGATCCACCCACCCACCTTGGCCTCTGAAAGTACTGGGATTACAGGCATGAGCCACCACGCCCGGCCTACATACTTGGATAATATGGCCTTTTAGTCTTTAATTTGATTCTAAATTTTAAGGCTATTTCTATTCCTACAGAAATGGAGTTCTTTTTGTTTGTTTGGAGACGGAGTCCTGCTCTGTCACCCAGGCTGTAGTGCAGTGGCATGAACTTGGCTCTGCTCACTGCAACCTCCACCTCCTGGGTTCAAGTGATTCTCCTGCCTCAGCCACCCAAGTAGCCACACCCAGCTAATTTTTGTATTTTTAGTAGAGATGGGGTTTCGCCTTATTGGCCAGGCCAGTCTCGAACTCCTGATCTCAGGTGATCCACCTGCCTTGGTCTCCCAAAGTGCTGGGATTACAGGCATGAGCGCCACCACGCCAGGCCAGAAACAGAGTTCTAAAGAACTCATAACTACCAAAAAAGAATGACAATAACTATCTTTTATTGAGTACTGGTATTTGGGGGTGAAGTAACTTGAAGAGCTGGGCCTCCCTTTCTTTTTCAGTTAGAATCAACATCAGTGCTCTCCCATCCTGACAGGCTTTTCTGCCTCTGAGACTAAATGCTCAGCTAATCCCTCACATACCAGCGAGCCCTTTGTCTCCCAATCTTCTCAGCCTTTAACTTCAAGCCCAGGCCCTGCTGCCACTCCTCTGTCATATACTTATTACGGTACCCTATGTGGAACCTCCAGAGCCCCTCTCAAGCCCAACTCACTCTCAGCCCTCTGACTACACTGTTTAGAAAACACTCTGCCAAGCTTGGCCCAGCTCTCATAGAAAACTTCCTTCTTAAATTCAATGTAATGGCCTTTTCTTGTGCCTATGGCCCAGTCTATGGTAAAATACTATTGACCCAGGTGTCCCGAAACCTTCATGCCAAGTTGGGTAATTTATTGAAATACCTGAACTGGAATACATTAAAAACACACACACACACACACACACACACACACACACACACACACACACACACACACAAAAGATAAAAATCTACGTAATAAGTGAAAGACATTCCAAAGGCTCTTTAGAAAATTTAAAGCATTGCTGGGGGCCGAGGTAGATGACAGAAGCACAGAAATGGTAAGGGTAAAATAAAAAGTTTAAAGAAAAAAATGTGAATTTTGCTAGTTTCTTTAAAAGCATGATATACATGCCTGGGCAGATGTCTTCGAAACAGCCTGAATAAAGGGAATGATCTCTTGAGATCTCTTCCAGATCATAAATTCATTTAGGGTCTTGTACATATTTGTTACACTGGAGCTAATGTAATATTAAACTGCATAGTTAATGAGGCAGTGCATGTGTATAAGCATAGTTTTTCATTTTAGTATAAGAGAGGTGATGTGGGAACAGAAAAAAAATATTCAACAATAACATGCTAAGAATTAGGCAAAAATAATTAAGCCTATAAAAATCACTCTAAAAATAAATATCTAGGGCTTTTTACATTATAAAAAGCAATCATGGCTGGGTGCTGTGGCTCACACCTGTAATCCCAGCACTTTGGGAGGCTGAGCCAGGTGGATCACAAGGTCAGGAGATAGAGACCATCTGGCCAATATGGTGAAATCCCATCTCTACTAAAATATAAAAAAAATTAACCAAGTGTGGTGGCATACACCTGTCGTCCCAGCTACTCAGGAGGCTGAGGCAGAGGAATTGCTTGAACCCGGGAGGCGGAGGTTGCAGTGAGCCGAGATCATACCATTGTACTCCAGCCTGGTGACAGTGTGAGACTCTGTCTCAAAAAAAAAAAAAAAAAAAAATCACTTTCTGAACTAAATTCAATTGGAAGTAAAAGATCTGTGAAAAAGTCTTGATAATTACAATCTACTCAAAATCATGGTGAATAATTTTAAGTCCTACATTGACTCTACATTAGGCTGAAACAACTACTGAGGGGCACGAAGGTACACAGTGTACAATGTGGCCTCCAGGTGATCCGTCATTGTAGGCAAATGTGGCCACACCATTTTGTAAGCATCTGGCTTACTGTACCTTTTACATACAAGAAATTAAATGAGAGAAAAAATAACTGTAGTTACACCATATCACTTACAAGAATGGAAAATGTGCTTATAAGTCAAACTAGAATTGGAACTTATTTCTTAGATTGCTTCATAAAAACTAACATACCATTAGTTTTTATTTATTTATTTATTTATTTGCTAAAGAACAAAGATTTAAGTAAGAAAAATAACCAACGGATTCACCCAACTCAGTAAGTTAGACTCACGTTTTCTGGTTCAACACCAATGTCTTCACAAAATTTCTCCATGCCTTCAGGGCCTACAACATCATCAGTTCCTGTGAAATACAATCTTATGTAAATTAAATCTGACCATTCACACTACTCTATTACCACTGTAGTAGTAATATACTGTCAACAAGTAAGACTTAAAGGCCATTAACTCCTTTTGGAAAAAAAAAATCAAGTATAAGTTGAAAAGTATTCTGGAATTCCAGTATCTTTGAAGGACTCTACTTTGTACAATCATTTAAATCAACTTATCACCATGTCCTTCAATCGTTGGAATATGGTATATACCATTTGTCTAAAGTTAAGGCTGAATTCAATTCCTCCTCTTTAAAACAGCTTAATCTTCAACTCTTACTTGGGTAATAATTTCAATACATAAAATAATTTTTGGAAACACAGCAAAGAACCACATAATAGTCTCTATAAAATTAAATAAGAAAAAACATAAATGTTTCTTTTACATAGAAAAAAATCAAGTTATCACTCTGTTCTTGATAAAGTCAGTAAGGTCCCCTTTTTCCGTTGTAGCATTAGCCCTGATTCTTCCTGAAGGAAGCGTCCACACATTCCATCTCTAATTTATCTCCGTTTCACTTTGCAGCCATTGGAATTTGGTTTCTTCTTTTCCTAGCTCTCCACTGAAATTCTTTTTGCCAAGGTCTCTGATAACCCCCTAAATGTCGAATCTAACAGACAAATTCGGTCTTTGTTTTAACTGACCATTGTGTGATATCTGAAAATCTGAAGCAGTTCTTTCTTCACAAAACTGTCTCTTCCCATGGCTTCTGGAAGCACCCTCTCTCATCTGGTTCTCCTTCCTCTCTTCTTTTGGCTTCTTTATGGGTTCTTCTGCTTCTCCCAGATGGTTAAATTTGATGTGCAAAGATTCATCCTTAAACCTCTTCTAGTGCTTGCTATATACATTATTCTCAGGAAATTTCAACCATACTCAAGGTCCCAGGTCCTACCCAAATGTCTTTCTAGACCACATTTTCCCCTTACTTTTGAACTACTTGCCACTTTATTCACTAGCTGCTCTACCTCCTGTTTAACTGCCATAACTACACTCTTCTTCTGCTTCACACCTACTCCTCCTGAATTTCACATTTTCAAACACTGCCTCACTAAAATGGAGCCCAATGTCTCTCCGTATCAGGCCTGCTTATCCTCTGGTATGCTGTCCCAGCTGGTGGCACACCCAGAAATAGAAACCTGGGAGTCATCTTGTATTCCTCCTTTCTCCCACACCCAATCAATTATCAAGTGTACTACCAATTTTACCTTCTAATTATTTCTTAATTGTGCCTCTCCTGCACCATGCTCTTTCAAAGCTTTATTCTTGACAACTACAGCAGTCTCCTCATGATTTCCTAATTCCAGAGTCTTTCCCCCTTGACCCATCCTGCAAACAGCCACTGAAGGGATCCACTTCAAACGCAATCCCATGCTGGCTTAAAATCCTTCAATGGCTCCCTAGAGCCTAAAGATAAAATCCAAAGTGTTTGGCTTATCACATAAGGTTCTCTATGATCTAGTGCCTTTCTTCCCTCCTCAGTCTTATATCTTTCTAACTGTAAAACAAGTTTCTCAGAAATAAATGAATCAATAAATATTGCCGGATGAGTAAAAATCAAGGTCCAGAAACACCTACTTAAATGTGGCTTCACTCTGCACCACCACCGAACACACACCCAGCATGGTATTACTCTTTGTGTCTCTGCCTATCTTCCTCTAGTCCCCTTCCTGTCCCCTCCTCTCCCTTCCCCCAACTCCCCTGGCTAACTTATTCAACCTTTAAGACTGAGAGCAAAGAGGCAGTCCTCTCAATCTCCCCACCTGCAGAGGCTGGGTCAGGCGGTCCTGTGACCCCTCGCAATGCTAGGAATGGTTCTCACACATTTAGCACACTGCATTCAAAGTCCCAGCTCATCTGTCTTTCCCTCTAAGCTCAAGAGCAGTTCTTTTATTCTTACAAGTTCAGCATACCATCTGGTATATAGTAGTTGGTCCAATAAAAACTGAATGAAGGAATAAATGAATGGCTGAATACCAGAATATATAGCAATCGCTCTACAATCCTCCCATACCCTCTAGATCTAGCAAGTCACCAAGTCCAGCAGAATCCACCATCTTAGAATGTATCCATTTCACCGTGTTAGCCAGGATGGTCTCGATCTCCTGACCTCGTGATCCGCCCGTCTCAGCCTCCCAAAGTGCTGGGATTACAGGCTTCAGCCACCGCGCCCGTCTCTACTAAAAAAATACAAAAAAACTAGCCGGACGAGGTGGCGGGCGCCTGTAGTCCCAGCTACTCGGGAGGCTGAGGCAGGAGAATGGCGTGAACCGAGGAGGCGGAGCTTGCGGTGAGCCGAGATGGCGCCACTGCACTCCAGCCTGGGCGACAGAGCGAGACTCCGTCTCAAAAAAAAAAAAAAATAAAATAAATAAAAGAATGTATCCATTTCATTACCATAACATTTACTAGACACATTCTGGAGCTATGTACTGCAGTAGCTGCCTAGGGTGCAAATGGTCCCTGCCCTCCATGAAGGGAGACAATGCCCAGGAGTAACTTCAATACAAAGTAACAAGACTTTCACTAACACAAAGTATACGGTGACTGGCTGTTCTTAACAAAGGAGGAACATTAAAGTCACAAGAAGCTCCTGCTGGGAAGTCTTATGTCATTTTTCTGCTTCAAATCCTTGGCTCTCCCTAAAGTTCAAACTCAGGCCCTTCCTCATAATCTGGCCAAAGCAAATACTTTTCTCTCCTTGCCATTATTTTCCTTTTAATCACAAATGTTCTACTTTGTTACACAATGTTTTGCTTCATATATTCAAATCTGTTACTTTTTCTGGGATTTTGTACCCTTTTATCCCCTTTTTATATAAATGTATAAACATAAATATAAAAATATAAATTTTTATATAAATATATATTTTGTATTCCTAGTTTTCTTATCAGAAGAAAACCAAGTAATATTTTAGTTTTGTACATTAATACATAAACATGATAAACAGTTTCATTTGAAAATAAAAAATAAAGATGTTCCAAAAGTGAAGTTATCCCCCTCTAACTCCTCCCTATTCTGCAGAGACAACTATTTATTAAAAAGCTTCTTTAACAACACTTCCCAAAATAAGCCATCTCATAGAATTGTATAGGCATGGAATGTATACATATTTATTTAGTGTTTCTAAGTTTGCCCAGGCATTCTCTCTGGCCTTCCAAGTGTAAAGTAATTTAATCATTTCATCTGCAATGATCATTTCTGTCTCCTCCTTTCAAATATTTACACTCCTCCTTTCTCTTGTCTAACAGCAGTGGCTAGTAGCTTCCAAAACAATGGCAAATAAGAGTAGTGAGAGTGGACATTCTTATCTCATTCTTGACTCATATAGGACATTTAGCATTTTATCATACAATATATTGCCTGCTTTCTTTGGTTTGAGAGTGCATATAACCACATGTGCACATTCATGTATGTATTAGACACACGACACATCAATTCATTCACATGATAAAATATCCAAATAGAGAAGATACAGAGTAAAATAAACAGTTAAATAAGAAAGTTGCCTTCTCCCTTTCTTTACCAGATAGACATGTATCCTCCTGGACCTTTTTGCTATATATGGGCAAATATATACTAAAATGCAGTTTTCAAATTTGTACATAGGTTTGTGAGGTACCTGTAATTCTACACCTTGCCTTTTTCACTGACTGTGTCTGGTAATCTTCCTGTGACAGGACCCATATATCTACTTCATTCTTCTTAGCTAATATTAATACATTTTATGTTATCCCATTGTAAGTGTATATGTGTGTATTTATTTATATGAATCAAAGTTCTTTTCATCATTCTACTACTGTAAAGTATTTAGGCTGTGAGATTAAAGAATAATTATTCTGATAAGGAAATATTAATCTATTCCTATTTTGTGTTGTTTCTAGCAATAGATACTTTTTGGTATCTACTGATATGGCTTATTGAGAAGTAGTTGCATAGAGAGCTGGGGGCAAGTTACTTTGTAATTCTTTTAAAAATCTCTTTGGTTTCTATTCTTCCTGATTTAAAAAAGCTCTTTCTGTACAACTTAATTTTTTTTTTTTTTTTGAGACGGAGTCTGGCTCGGTCACCAAGGCTGGAGTGCAGTGGCGCAATCTCGGCTCACTGCAAGCTCTGCCTCCTGGGTTCATGCCATTCTCCTGCCTCAGCCTCCCGAGTAGCTGGGACTACAGGCGCTCACCACCACGTCCGGCTAATTTTTTGTATTTTTTAGTAGTAGAGACAGGGTTTCACCGTATTAGCCAGAATGGTCTCGATCTCCTGACCTCGTGATCCGGCCACCTTGGCTTCCCAAAGTGCTGGGATTACAGGTGTGAGCCACCGTGCCCAGCCTGTGCAACTTATTCTTGAGCCTAGCAAGCCGCCTGCATTTGCCATGCCTCTGCACAGGGCTTGGGTGTTACCCGGCTTCCCCTCCCCCTCGTGCATCCTCCAACTTGGCTGCCGCCGTCTCTTTCTGTCAATGTTCACTATAAAGATAATGTTTCTCACTTTATTTGCCTGTTTGCCACATGGGAAAATGAACTCTGAGCAGAGTGCTTCTGCTGACTGCACCCCAGACCTCAACAAAAGTCTGCTGAGGTATACTTTGCAGGGGTTATGTAAGTTATTCATGCTTTTTCTTTTTTCCCAATTTTATACAGTGTTGTTGTACTACTTATATACACATGTCTGTGTTTTAGAAGAGCAAGATTTTAGAGTATAATTTGCAATGGCATGACTGTCAAAAGTAATATCTTATCCAAAATAGTTAAAATACAGTTTGCCAATCAACATTATTTAAATGCTACCAATAACCCTGCCATCTTAACACTTTTTTCAAGAGATGGGGTCTCACTATATTGCCCAGGCTGGTCACAAACTCCTTAGCTCAAACGATCCTCCTACCTCAGCCTCCCAAAGTGTTGGAATTACAGGCGTGACCAATTGCGCCCAGCCCTAACACCTTTCTTCTCATCTTTCCCATGCACACATTTAAATCTAGTTGTAATCACATGATTTGTTGGGATTCTAGTTGCATTTTACACTAAATTTACCTGTAGAATTAAGGTAATTACCTCTGTCAAGCAAGCTAACAAATATGCCACTGGCTAACACAAAGTAGGTTAGAAGTGAAGTTTGAGTTTTTTTTTTAACTTATATCTAAAATAATAAGCTATAAAATGCCCTAGGTGACAAGATACTGGAGGTACACCTGGTAAGGCGGATATATTGACAATAATCCAGAAAGAAGTGGTCCTTCCACTTTCCCTGCCATCTTAAGCAGGGGCCCCTAACTAAAGGTATTTGACCTTTTCATGATGGCCCCATAATTACAGCATGCCACATCACGGAGGCAAATGGGGCCCACATGGTCTCTAGAGTAGTTTTTAACATCTCTTCCTTCGCTATCAGACCAGTTTATTATTTGTTACAACTGTCCATGACTGACTTTATTTCTGGTAAACCAAACAATTCTGCTATAGAACTTAATCCAAAATAGACTAAGGGCCTACAGTCAGAACTTGTAGAACTATTATGACCTATGTATGTGAGCTTTGGTATAACTGTAAAACCAATGTTGGCACCTGTGTATTTGGTTTAATTCATTATTCTTAGATACATTTCAAAAAGTGGAAGTTATTAGATAAATGATGTAAACTGGTTGCCTTCATTCTTTTTTTTTTTTTTTGAGACAGAGTCTCGTTCTGTTGCCCAGGCTGGAGTGCAGTGATGCAATTTTGGCTCACTGCAACCTCTGCCTCCTGGGTTCAAGTGATTTTCCTGCCTCAGCTTCCCGAATAGCTGGCACCTCAGGCGCATGCCACCATGCCTGGCTAATTTTTTGTAATTTTAGCAGAGACGGGATTTCGCCATGTTAGCCAGGATAGTCTCAATCTCCTGACCTCATGATCCACCCGCCTTGACCTCCCAGTGTTAGGATTACAGGCGTGAGCCACCATGCCCGGCCTGGTTGTCTTCGCTCTAATGAAACAAATGGGAGTCCAGGTTCAGATCAAGGTCTAAAAAAACACTTCCCCTGAACCTCCCAGCTAATCCTTTCTAAAGTCACAGAGAGCTAAAGTACCAAAGTGCAAAAGGGAGTAAACCTACAATCAGAGAACAGGAGGAAAAGCCCCCAGCGAAGGACGGTTTATTTATTACATTTCTGGAGATCAGAAATTGAGCTGGTGGAGATTTTAGAAAGTGAGAAGCTGCATTCTAGAATATGCAGTGGACGACTGGGGTTAACTGGCCAGACATAAGCTTGGAGGAGCTGGGCTCAGGCCTCAGGAGCCATGTAAAGCAGAGGGCAAGGTACAAAGTGGAACTGAGAATGCTGGAAAGAGCTGAAGGTCCATCCATGTGAAATAATCACACACCAGGACCCTGCTGCCCCTCCACTCCAGTGTCCTCCAGATTAAAAGGCAAGGAGTCAGCATTTATCCTCAGCCCAAACCAGCCTGCTCTCTTCTACGGAAAATGAACATGGCTCAAGTTCACTTATAAGCCCTCTTTGTGCTGGTATCTAGGGGGCCTGTGGTCTCACAGCCTGCTCCTACAGACTCATCCTACAGCACAACCTGTTAGTCACACTGGTTCTTCTCCCGATTCATTTTTCTTGACTAATACTGACCTACAGTTTCAGTTCATGTGGTTGAGAATACACAAAATGAAAACATATGTCAATGGGGCTTTCAGTTATTCCCAATGCCAGATTTTCCCCATGGACAAGCTATAGCAAAAGGGGGAAAAAGAAAGGGATGGCTAAGGGATGAGTTAAAATGAACGACTTAGCAGGGATTTCAAGGAACCTAAATAATGTAGCTTAATCTTTATGTCCAAAATGTCACCTTTCTGCAGTCAGAGAAAGACAAACAAGAAGAAAAGTCATCCCTTGCTATTTTCTTAGCTTCCATTATGAAAAAATCTGTTTGCTTATAAAGGAAGGTACACCAAAAGATCAGAATAACTATGCTATGGTGATGGGATTAAGTGTACTTTTTCTTTGTTTAAAATTTCCTTCTTATAAAACATTTTCATAACAATAAATGTGAATCAATATAAGAAAGCAAGAGATCTTCATAATCAATGTGATAAGAATATGAGAATGCTCTTCATTCATTCAGAACCTATTTACAGAATACCTGGCAAAGTGTCAAATTACTTTTGGTTTTTGGAGACAAAGTCTTGCTCTGTCACCCAGGTTGGAGTGCAGTGGTACAATCTCGGCTCACTGCAACCTCTGCCTCCCAGGTTCACGTGATTCTCCTGCCTCAGCCTCCTGAGTAGCAGGGATTACAGGTGCATGTCATCACGCCCAACAAGTTTTTTTGTATTTTAGTAGAGACGGGGTTTCACCGTGTTGCCCAGGCTGGTCTTGAACTCCTGAACTCAGGCAATCCTTTTGCCTTCGCCTCCCAAAGTGCTGGGATTTCAGACATGAGCCACCGCACCCAGCTGTCAATCACTTTTACTAGAAATTCTAAAGGTTTCCAAGAGATTCGGGTTCAATGAATCAAACAAATTCATGTTTAATTTGTCTGTAAACATGAAAACAGACAAATGCTAAAACCATCTATGTGTTTGCACTAGTGTCCATGCCTCGCGAACAAAATCCAGATCAAAGTTGTTAAAGGAATGACGGAGAATTCATTAGAAAGATGTTGGGGTAGCTCACAAAAGTCCAAAGAAGAACTACAGGAATCGGAACTGTAGCCTCTCAAGTCCTCCACCAGAAGAGAAAGACATGCTCCTCCCAGCTTCAGTCTGAAAACCCCTGGGAAGATTTGTCTGACTGTCCTGGCCTGGGTTATGTGCCAGTCACCTAGACCAATCTCTGCGGACAACAGGGGCAAGGCTCTTATCACAAAAAGGGTTGGGTGGGAAGAGGAGAAAAATAGCCAGATCAGGCTACAGGGGGAATTCCTCATTTTGATACCAATAAAAGGGAACCAAAAAAAGTTATAAACACTATCCTGTGAAGTACAGAAAAGGCTACTAAGTTAATTAAGGGTTTAAAAGATGTATAGAGCATGTCAGATAGAAAAGTGGAGAAAATCACTTCAGGCAAAAGCACAGGGAGTTCACTGTCTTTTATCCTGCAGATAGCAAGGATTTTTTTGGCCAGGAGATAGGGTTGGGGTTGGAGGGGAGCGGTTGGGGTTGTTAAGGAATGCATGTATGATCTGCTCAGCTTAGTTTTAAAAAAATAAGACAACAGTGGCACATGGCAGGCTGTCTGGAGAAGAGATTGATGACAGGAAAATTGGTCTGAAGGTTGCTGGAATAGCCAGTTGGTAAGTTATAAAAGAACCTGAAGTAAGGTGAAAAAGAAGAAAGGTGAAAGAGTCTTCAGCTTGAGCTTGTTTGAAAATTTTTTCTTTTTCTTTTTTACACCACACAAAGCCACAATAACAAATAAGCCCCAGGTTGCAACATTATATTACCCAACCAATTATAGTAAGTTGTAAAAAGAAAGACTAAATTTAAGACATTTTAAGTGACAGAACAAATGTTTTCTGCCAAATGATCTTTCCAAATAGAAACACTTAATATAAAGAAATTTCACTGCTCTAGGGGTTCAAAGCAGCAAAGCTTATTTTAACACAGGTGCTTTGACCAATAATCACCCATTATCAGCATTCTAAATAGTTTTCCTAGCAATCCAAAGTACTTCTCCCAAGTCATTTCATGTTTTCAGTTCTTTTCTAGTGTTCTGAATTATTTGGCTTAGCTGCTGGCTATAAAAATAGGCCATTTGGTGATCTGTTAAAGCTATGTCCCTCTCTCCCTCTAACAGGGACACACACACACACATACACACACAAATTTGAAATGTACACATTTTTAAATTCTTTAATTACTTCTAAGGTACTCCTTATTGTCATAAGGATCAGTCTTAGATGATACAAATGATTACCTACCTGCATATTCATAGAACCATTCTAAGCACCTTTTACTTGAAAAGGCTTCTTCTTCAGTCTTTATTCTAGTTGAATCATATTTTCTATACATGCTAGAAATTGAAAAAGCAGTTTTAAGTTATTTAAAGATACTGAGTTCTTTTAAGTAGCAGATAATTTATATTCTTTTACCCAAACCAGACATCTATTCAGTCAGTATTTTAAGTATACTTTAAACATTTTATTTCCTGCATTTGCAGGCTTCAGCTTTTAACTACAGTGTTTAAACACATTCACTCCTAATATAGAAGTGGTAAGCACTTAATGTCAGTTTTTCTCTGATTAAGAAATAATCAGTAAGAACTGAGCAGAACAGGTATTTGATATACTCCCTTCTACCTCACCAGCCAGAACTAACTACAAAATAATGGTGAGATACGGCAAGAAATGTCTAAGGTGTTTTCCGCAATTAATAAGCCTACAACTCATGTCTGACTTCTGTGTCTTACAAGTTAGGCTGGGCACAGAACACAGTCTAAGGAAGAATCTCTCAATATTAGACAACTCAAGAGAACACTAAGCAAATAAAAAGAAACATCAAATCATGTCCAAGCTTCCAGGAAAAAAATAAACTTTGATGTAAGGCTGACAAAGACAACGTCCCTTAGGTGGTTTCTTGATTAGTATAACCTTAGAAACCTCAGGAGACAGAAGAATAGAGAATCCAGCTTCTGCCTTTTTCTTCAGATTCTAGCCTTGTGGACAGCCCAGCATAAACTGGAGAACTGAATCAGGAAGCACAGCAGCCTCCTGTTGCAAGTGTGACCTTCCACAAAAATGACATACTCATAATAACCAGGGGCTGAGGAAGGTAGGAAGGTGATACTCCCTACATGGAGAGGGAAAAGGAGGCAATAGCTTTAAAATGATGATCTGGATATAAAAATTGTAAGTATATACATTTTTGTATCCCTTATTTATAAATTACCTAGTTGTGTATATAAGCATTTATAAATACAGTTTTTATTTATACAGTATGTAAGAATATGAAAATAATATTCGTTAATTCCCCAGTCTATGCAGGGGACTGGTTCCAGGACCCCCACCTATACCCAAATCTGCACATACTCAAGTCCCCCAGTCAGCCCTGCAAGACCTGTGTATACCAAAAGTTAGTGCTCCATACAGGTGGGGTTTCACATCCCTCAATGGTATATTTTCTATCTCTGTTCGGCTGAAAAAAAATCCACATAAGTAGACCCGTGCAGTTTAAACTTGTATTGTGCAACAGTCAACTGTATAATTCTTTTTCATTCAACACTGATTCATGATCTAGACACTCACCTGATTATCAGTATATACTTCTGATTAGTTTCTGGGTTTTAACACCAAAAAAAGAACATAGTTATAATAAGGTGTTAAGTTACTGAAACTGCAAACCAGCAGTTCTGTATTTCTTCTATAAAAGGTAGCCATACCACCTGGAAACAAAAGTGGATACCGGCCAAGTGTTCAAATAGATATGTTCTAATTCTGGGCCCAGGCATTCCTATTTCAGCTTGAAGCCTGTAACTGGTAAATAACTTGGAGACACTATATTAATTATTGAAAAATACATAAAAAAGAACCAAGAGTATACAATGGAATATCATTCAGCAAATAAAAGGAATGAAATACTGATATATGCTATTTCAAGCAAGAATCTCAAAAACATCCTGCTTAGTGAAAGAAGCGAGACACAAAGACCATATCCATAAAAAGAAAATCTGTCGAGACAAAGTAAATTAGTGGTTGTCTAGGGCTGGGAGTGACTGAATGGGGATTAGGGATCTTACTGGGATAATGGAAATGTTCTATAACTGGTTTGTAGTGATGGTGTGCACAACTCAGTTAACTTAATAAAAATCACTAAACTGTGCACTTAAAATGGATGAACTTTACGGTATGTAAATAAAGTTGTTTATAAAAATAAAGTTGTTTATAAAAGAAAGGGCAAGAATGAAATTCAGAAACTGCAACTATACTGCCAGTTTCAAATCTGGCTTTATCATACTATATTTTATTAGACTATGGTGAGAAAATACTAAGCGCTATAAAGTCACAAAATGTTGTGTGATTGTCAGAATTTAACAATTCTGACAGTAACATCCATACCACCAAAAAAGTATCAAAGTAGCCTGCCTTTATAAAGTTGAAAAATCACTGGCCTAAAGATTGCTGGTGATTATTTTCTAAATCACTACTAGCTTCTTTTAGATAATATTTTCTATTCATTTGAGATATAAACAGTGACATTATTTTTACATTTTCAGAGTCTTTCTTATTCCTCTGAGTTGTAGTATACAAAGAATCACAGCTCGAAAGAAACAGAAAAATCCCACTTAAATTCCCTGGATTAACAGATGTGGAAATTCAGGTCCATTAGTGATGTGACCCACAAAGCCAGAATGGGGAAAGATGGAGAAAGGCAGAAAAGACTAGACAATGATGTTCGTTCATTGTTTCTAAAACAAGGAAGAAAAAACTACTTACTAGACTCAGGGTGAAACAATAAAGATGTTTGAAATAAATGAATCTAACATGCCCTTGGAGTTATCAAAATTAGCAAGTTCACTTATCTGAAAGAGAAGCAATTTAAAGAGTCTTGTTTTTCACAGTTCTATCAAATTCTCATCCATGTGAGAATAAACCTCAGCTTGGCTGATATTCTGGGCAGGCACAGACCATTAAGTACAGGCAGATCTCTCCAGCTCTGTGGTTGAAGTGAATGAGTGAGACCCGCTTAAAGAACAAGAGACCAATTCTGTGGTCCTCAGCAGGTACAGACAGTAAGGCTTTAAAAGGAAAGAAATCAACTCTGCACCAGTTTTGGGCAATCAATGGATTAAGATAAAACTTTAACGTCTAAGAATTCAAATTACCGAATTTGTTTTTTTGTTTTTAAACTAAAACACAAAATAAATGTGATCAAATAATTACATTTTGAAAAATTGACTGGCAAAGCCAAAACAATATTCCACTTGACATTTGCACACTTAGAAGACCCATACTAAATTAGGTAGAAATGTGCATCTTCGACATATGTATCACTGATTCTGATCTACTGTCTCTACATCATACCTATCATGTCTACTTTTCTTGGCAGATAAATCATCTCCAGAGGCAGGTCTTCTCTTTTTCCTTGGTGGCATCACTTTATTAAAGCAGTCTGAAGAACTGCAAGACCGCAGACTTCCTACAAAACAAATTCAAAGAGCACAAAATTAAGGTATGCTACATCCTAACTTCATACTTCCAAAGAACAGTATTGCTAAATTAAACACTTCCACAGCTTGTATTGTAAAGAATTTAGATGTTAAAGAAAAGATGGGCTTTCAGTTCCTTTTTGAAAAAAATGTTATGGTCAAGAAATAAACCTAGTGATGACACAAATAAGTTAATACGTCCACCAACCCAAATCACACTAGAAATAGAAGTTATTATAATTTCAATTTACTCTCCAAAAATACTAATCTAAGTCATTTAACCTTTCTGTTTCCCCTATGTCAATGTTTTCTCAAAACGAACTACAGAGGTAACAGGTCAGCTCAACGAGTAACCCTGACTCTAAAATACATGTAGGCACAACAGTTCCAGTACTCTTAACCTTCAAGAGATACCTGATTTAAAAAAAAACAGGATCTGGGATTTTTTAAGCAGAAGTCTGACATGACCTTCAGCAAAATGTCCACAACAATTTTGTTTATTTCTGCCACTTGAAGATTTTGCCATGTTCAGTCAGGGTTTTCAGTAAGGAAACATAACTTGCATTTGGTAATTGTCTGATATTAAAATGTAATAACAGATAATAATAGCCACTGAACACTTATGGAGGTGGAGGGGGGTTAGGTAAATGGCAAAGCTCTTGCTTCAGGCCGCCTTAAATTATAAATTACAAGACAACTATAAGATGATTAAAATACCCCATCTTGGTACAAGTGCCCTCAAATATATTATGTCATTTGGTTTCTACAATAATCATGAATGACAGGCAGGGCAAAGATAATTATTTCTACTTAACAGACAGGGAAAACTAAGGCTTAGGCATTCGAGTGACCTCCTGAGGTCTCAGGAGTGAAAAGTGGTGAATTCTGAATCCCATGCCTTTCTTCCTTGCACAAGCCCTTGGCTAAAGACCCACAGCTCTCAGGGAGTGATGAGGACAGGAGACCGTGAAGGGTGCTGGGGACTGAATGATCTGCAGTCAATGAGTGAGTTTCAGTTCTTTACCTATGGGGTTCTATCAGTCACTAACCTACCTGGGGTCTCTCATTCACCATTTGAAGAATAAGAATTGTTATATAGCTACCTCTCAGGATTTTTATGAAGGAAAAAAATATCCATTCAATAAGTGTTTAGGCACCAAGTGCTGTGTTCAGGTGTTGCTGAAATAAAGACATTGGTTCCGAGCAGCACCGTGGAAGGAGGCATGCGCACTGACCTTATGGCGGCCTTCAGCATTCACTGAACTCTCAGGACATGATTCACCAGCATGTAACATATTTTAACAAACAGGGAAATCAACGCAGAGATAGATTAAGTGACAGCTGGAAAGCAGCACGTAAAGCCAAGGTATGAACCCAAGCAGCCCAGCAGCAAAGCCCAAGCTCTCAGCCACCATTTGCTGCCACTTCTATGAGGCCATAAAAGCGGAAACCGGGAAGCAGAGAACTAAGGACAGAGCCCTGGGAAAAGAAGGTAAAACCTAGGCAGGGAGGAAATCCAGGAGAGTGTCATGTCCTGGAAGCCAAAGGAGGAGAGCATGCTTTGAGAAGGGAGTGTCCAATTGCAGCACAGAGGTCAACTCAACTAAGGAGTGAAGGCACACATGAGATTTAGCAATCAAGTACAGTGTCCATGGATCGGTGGGAGTGCAGGCCAGATTGCAACGGGCTGTGGAGAGAAGTGAGGTGAGGAAGTGGACACAGTGAATGTGAACAGCTCTTTCCAGATACCGGCTCTGAAGGCAGAGAGAGCTGTCAACAGCCAACAGTCACAACCCTGCTAAGAGCAATGATCAGAGCTGAAACCCAAATCCCAGTTCATATCTGGGTTTCTATCACTGTGCTAAGTTCCTGGGGTGACATGCTTCAGCAACATAACAGTCCAAAGCACCTTTTCCATTATAAATTGTGACTCTGGCCCAGATGAGGGTCCTTCCCAGACCCCAGTCTTGGACAGTGCCCAGGCTCAAGGATCCTGCCTGCTCCTTCAGCACACCACCAGTTCAGGTCTAAACAGATGACCCTCAGTCAACATTCCTGGGGACCCAACCAGGCTCTTTCCTTCCAAGGATAGGAGTAGAGGGCTCTTCAGAGACACTAGGCACCCCCATATCTCTCTTCCCACACCTGCAATGAGAACTGGAAAAGAAAGAATCAGGGAGAGTGCTGCCTACCACCCCACACACCCCATTCATCTTCCCTGTAAAATGTTGCCCCGTTCACAAACACCACTAAAGCATACTAAAAGGTCCAAAGAATTGCAGTGATCCAAGCTTCTGCAGATTGCCAACATACAAAAACAAAGATTTATTCATATCTATTAATGCCCTAGGGCAGGGCTTTCAGAATGAAAAACATGCCCTGCTCAGCTGTAAAGCGTGTTATATTGCCCAGAAATGAAGAGTCTGTCCTGATCCTCAAGGCTGGCGTCTCCCTCCTTAGTGGTATATGTGGGAATAAAAGACATTTTCTTCCAATAGCAAAATCATGGTTTGGTTCTTAGCTTCTGGTCTAGCAGTAACCCCTCCCCTTCCACATGTGCAGAACACAGAAGAAAATGCATTTGTCTCCTCAATCCATAAGAAGAGAAACACTGTTTAAAATAATGTCTACACCAATATTCACCAATAAAAGTTCATTCATTAGCTCCTCTACCACCTGCTTCTTCCTAGACACACACTGGTACAACATTTGGTTTCCACTGAATCCTACTTGTCAAGATTAGCATGTTTTTGGTAAATACACAAACATCATAACTAACATTTTCAGCTTTCTCTTATGTTTCTTTCTTATTGATAAATGCTTTCTATTAAAAGTTTCACAAATACTTTTTTCTTGTGTCTGTGGAAAACTTACTCATCTTTGAGACCCAAATCATCCCAGATTAGCAAGTGATCTGTCATTTATTAAATTTTTTATCTCCTAAGAGGCATGCCTTTTTTTGTGTGTGTGTAAATCTCTCCACTCTAATCATCAGCATAAGCAAGTGACAGTTAAGGGGTCATTTTTTCACAAAGAAACTGTGTCTATCCACCTGCCCCAACAGTCATCTAAGTTCAGGCACTGACTCGCTGACTCTCACACAGCTGGCTGACAAGGAAGATGAAGCAAACTCAGACCCAGGAAAGGGAAGGGAATTGACTGAGGACCACACAGCACAGCTGGTCAAGGTGGAGTCTCCCTGGAACCCATTCAGGCTACAAAAAAAGCAACTTTTTAATGCTTGGGAAAACAACTTTACTTAAAATAGTAATTTGCCAAAGTGAACTAAATCAACAAAATACACAGAAAACACCCAATTCAAGTCTGTTTGCCTCAAACCTGCTCCCCCAATAGTTGCAGGGATCCCAACTAAGCAAGAGCAACAACTAGGATTTCTCGAGTGTACGTAAAATGGCACATACTGCTTTATGGGGTCCTGCTTGGTTCATTTGTGCACACTCATCATCTAATACAGTATCTTATTACAGTAATAATAAGATACATCATTACTGAGTCATACGGTAGACTCTCAATAAATATTTGTTGAATAAATGCTCCTAAAACATATATAAATCAGATTCTGCTAAAGAAAAAAAAAAAGTACATTTCCAGAGACTTAAAACACCTATGAGTAAATAAAACACCATCATTTCATATTTATTCCCCATGTGTCACTAAAACAGTTAACTTTAAATTTCTTACCAGATAGGATTTTTTAAAAGACATATTCAATGAATGTTTGCTTCTTAAAATAACTCTGTGATGTTTTTATGATAAAAATACTTAAATAGAAATAATTTCTACAAATTTGTATTTATTTGTATCATTAAATTTAGACTTCACTGACTCAGAACTTGTATCTTTGCATTACTTGACTTCACAAGTTTATCTTTAAGCTACAAAAAATATACAAATAACATAAACAAGAATGTTATGGAATATTTATCTGCTTCAGAAAATGAGCTATTTTAACCATTTTAAAGTACCTACTTAGGTACAAACATCTGGCATTAGAGGTAGAAGCAAGACATTAAGGCTGATGTTTTAGTGAATCTGAAATCAATCCTCCTATCATTAGAAGCTCTTTCTTAATGTTTTGGTGTTTACATGACACTTAGGAAAGCAATCAAAATTGTGTGCAATTTTTGCCCAAAGATTACTGTTTAAGTTCAGGTTCATTTCTTTTGGGTTCAGTGTTTCAAGAGAACAAATTAAATATTTTTTAACGGACCCCATCTGATTTCAAATAAATCAGTCAACGAATATAGCTTTTCTTCCCACATTAACCAGAAATACTGCCAACATTTTTTTCAACAGGTCTATCCTAGTATTTATGACAGAAAGTCCATTTTAAAGGGCAACTTGAGTTCATCTGGTTCAGACTAAAGGCCCTTTATCATCTATCCAGCTTGCTATTTTCATAATAATTTAATTACATAGCACATTTTTCTTAACGAATAGTGCCTAAATATGTGATTCACTTCTTTTTTTTTTTTTTTTTTTAATCTTTCTGCTCCATGGTACTCAAGTAAAAAAGAATACAAGAGGTCTACAAAATTAGAGAATATTTTTTACTTCTCCAAACTTAATACAAATAGATGTGCCAATACAAAAATCTCACTGTCTCATGTTTCATTTTAGTGAGCTGATTGTATCATAGCCTTGTTTCATTTACTAACATTTTACAGAGTTCATTCTGCCACTTTAGTACTTTTTATATAGCTATTTCACCTCACTTTTCATTGAACAATGTCACAAAGATAGTTATTTAAGTTGATAAATAGATTGCCTCTTAAGATCTTACCAGTAGCTAATATTTTTATTTCATTTTCTTGAACAGATCATTGAACTGCTAAAGACAAAAGAATTTTTTCCTCTCTCTAAATACTTCTGACATCTATCATCTTCATCCTTACTCATTTATTTATTTATTATTTTTTATTTTTTATTTGAGATGGAGTCTCTCTCTACAGCCTAGGCTGGCGTGCAGGGGCGTGAGCTCAGCTCACTGCAACCTCGGCCCCCCGGATCCGGGTTCAAGCAATTCTCCTGCCTCAGCCTCCCGAGTAGCTGAGATTACAGGCATGCACCACCATGTCCAGCTAATTTCTGTATTTTTAGTAGAGACGAGATTTCACCATGTTGACCAGGCTGGTCTTGAACTCCCGACCTCGTGATCCACCAGCCTCGGCCTCCCAAGGTGCTGGGATAACAGGCGTGAGCCACCGTACCCAGCCTGATTGGCTTTTTAAAATTCACTACTATTTTGTGTTCTTTCTCCAAGAGTAGCCACTAATTCATTCTGTCTTTTTCCTTTTGGTGGGATGAAGACTGGGACACACAAAAGAAAGGCGTGAGAAGAGGCAGAGCAGGAAGATACCCAACCTCTGTGACTTAGGTTTGGCTCTTCTGCACACAGTAGCATTGCCCAGACTACTGTTAGGTTGAGAGACTCAAAGAAGTACTACAATGACTCAGCTTTCTCAGATTTCTAAACATCATAGATTTTATGTTGCTCAGTTTTTAAAGTATACTCTGTTGGGTACAGGAATCACAAGCGATGCTATAATCAGATGGGAAATGTTAATGAAGTTGACTACTCCAAGAAATTACTAACACTAACTGACATTGACTGGGCACTTACAAGGTACCAGGCAATAAACCAGCACGTCATACTGATGGCGGCAGCAGCCGCCTGGAGCAATCACTGTCATGAGGTGGGCTGCAAAGGAGGAGGAGCAGCAGGTGCTGCACACTCCACGGAGCTGGGAACAGGCAGGAGCCCCACCCCGTTCTGAGCTGTGGGGGCAAGAGTCTCACCCTCCTGGCACAGCTGCAACTGCCCAACCATGGCTGCAGACCCAGGCATCCCTGCACTCTCAGGGACTGGGAAAGCTCCCTGCCCCCACAGCCTCAGAAGTGACTGCTTCTACTTCCTGGCATCTCCCCACTCCAGGTGCCTTGTCCAATATCAGAATAAAGTTGAGGCTGAGCCCAGGCACTGCTGTGACCTAACCAGGTGTGCACATGCTTGGGGCAGCACTAACACACCAGCCCCCTGCCGCCTCAGCCCCCTTCAAACTTTGGGCACCAACAAGCATGAAGGGGAGGCTGGGGGGTGCTGAGAGCAGCTTGGTGCAGACCTGCAGGTGCCGCTTGGCACAAACAGCCTGAGTGCCATGGGCACCATGGATGGCAAGCTGATGGCAGCAGGAAGCAGACAAGTTTCTGGGCAGAAAGGGATGGGTCCCTGGTAAATCCCCACCTTCAAGCCTGGAATGGCCTGAAGCCTGGAGGCTGGGCTGCCAGTTCCAGGGACTAGAGTGAGAACTTATTGTGCTTTTTCCAGGCCAGCTCATGGCCACCCATGGACCAATCAGCACGTGCTTTCTCCCCTCTGAAGCCCATTAAAAACCTCAGACTCTGCCAGACTTGGGCAGAGGACAGGACAACCTGCCTGCAGATAGGAGCTACTCACTCCAGGTCTCCTCTCCGTTGAGGGCTGCATAGATGTCGGGATGACCTGCCTGCAGAAAGGAGCTACCCACTTTGGGTCTGCTGAGAACTGTTCTGTCACTCGATGAAGCTCCTCTATACCTTGCTAACCCTCTAGTTGTCTGCATACCTCATTCTTCCTGGATGTGGGACAGGAACTCAGGTTCCGCCAAATGGCAGGACTAAAAGAACTGTAACACGAACAGGGCTGAAACACACCCCTTGCCACTTGCCACATTGTGGGCGGTGAAGAGAGAAGAGCTGCAGCCCTTTGGGGAGCCCAGACCTAGGGGATCCTTGAGCCAGGGCTGTGACACCCTTTTTGGGGTTCTGTGGTTCCTAGAATCTCCAAGCTTCTGGGCGCCACCTTGTTCCCCTCGTCCAGGTGCAGGTGCCCACAGAGGAAGCCACATGCAGTACATCTGGTCCAGCTGCAGCCTCGCACAGAGCTGGCGCCTGTACTAGCGCCCGTGCTGGCACCTGGCGCTACTTGCCCCACTGCAGCAGCCAGCGTGCCTGGCTGTGTGCAGTGATTGGACCGGGTGCTCGCTCGCTCACACACTGCTCGCCACTCTGTGCCTAACTCGCACTTGGCAGGTGTGGGATCCAGGCCAGTAGTGCGAGCTGAGTGCAGCCTGCCTGGCCAAGTGGGTGGAAGGAGCCCAGCAGATACAGGCAATACTCAGGTAGAAGGTGCCACCAGCCACAGAATTTTCCGGCTGGCGAAGCAACACCCAAGAATCCCATGAAAAGTACTCCCAGTATTAGACATATCCACTGTAACCAAAGCAAAAGTGGAGGCATGAGTCCAAGTATACTTTCATTTAACTGAATTTCAACTGCCACACTTTGGGTTAAATATTTACATGCAAAATTACTATACTAACAATAATTATCTAATTTAAAAGTTCAAAAGTAACTATTAAAACTGGTCCAAAAGTTATATTCCTGCATTACTGGCGGTGGCTAAAAGTTAAACACATACGTGTACATAAATCAACAGAAGGAAGGAACATATTATAAAATATCCATTGATTGGAAAATTACACAGCCATTAAAAAAGAAAGCAGATACTTTATAAATGTGTTAATATGAAAAGATCTCGAAGACATACCGAGTGAAAAAGCAGTAAATATAAATATACACTTGTATTTAAGGAAAAAAATACATCATCATCATCATAATTTGGTTAACAAACAGAAGAAACTTAAGTTACCTCTGGAAAGTCAAACGTGGACTACTAGTGGGGGATGGAAGCTAGGGGTGATAAACTGGGACAGAAATCTTCACTTTTTGTTTTATATTTTTTCAATACTTCTTTCAAAACCACAGGGACATACTGCTTTTAAAATTATTAAATAAATTGATTTTGACTGTCCTTGAGTTGATCTATATTTGCCAATATGGAAGGATCAGGTGAAGGGACCCTTAGTACCCCTGAACTCCTAGAACACTCCTAGCGCAGTCTCTGCCCCTCTGTCTCACTCCTTTCCCCCGGAAGAAAGAGTACCTGATCTAAGTGCTGAGAGACTGAATGAGCAGAGAGCCTAACCCCTCGAACTTCCTTTCAGATCCGCCTGCCAGTGGAGCAAGCTGAAAGTCATAATGTAGGGTGTGAAGGGTCAGCAGGTGTGCTGGCTTGTGCTTATGTAGTTGTGACAGTGATTCAGGTGAAATGCTGAAAGTCCTGTGCATTCTTGCTGCACATCTAAGTTGTGTTTTCAAAAAACACTGTTACTTCAGTCTCCATCTTACACCTAATTTTCAATTGATTTTGAATCAATTTAGAGGAGAAGGTGGGGACAGTCCTAAATCTCAACAGCCCCCAAAATGCACCATTAAATGAAAAAGAAAAACACACTATAACATGTACAGTATGATATCATGGGATGCTCAATTAAAAACCACTACTATAAACATATATGCATGCATACAAATGTGAGAAAGGATCCTGCACCCTCTCATTCCCTCGGCTCTCTCCTTCGCTCACCTTCTTGTACTGCCATGCCCTTCTCTAAAGAGATACCTGCCATTTCCCCCGGCAAGCTCTCTGGCCTGTGGAGGAGGTCAGCATGCAGCTCTGCCTTGCCCAACTCTCCAAGCATACCACAGCCTGACCTGAAGGCCTGCACAGGCTGCAGGCTATGACCTGTACAGTGCCTATGATGATATAATACCACCTATGGAGAAAGTTCTTGCAAACAGACATTTAGATAGCTCCTCCTTCCACGTGTTGTGGAAGAGTAGCTCCAGACTGGCTTGGCTGCAAAACACTTTATAGATGTAGGAGGTGGTGTCATAGAGGAAGATTACAGAGGAAATGTTGGTGCTGTACTGTTTAATTTTGGCAAAGAAAAGTCTGAAGTCAAAAAAGGTGATTGAACTGCACGTCATCTGTGAACAAATTATTTACCCAGAAATAGAAGTTCAAAGCTTTGGATGATACTGAAAGAGGTTCAGAAGGTTTGAGTTCCACTGGAAAGAATTAAAACTTATGCTAAGAATAGAAAATAAGAAATCATACCTTTTTCTTAAAAAATAAAGAGTTTTTGCTTTAAAAAAAATGTCTGAAAGAACCAATGTTAAACCGTGCGCTGGCAGATAGTGATAGGATTAGGAGACATAAAAGATAACTGTCACTTTTCACTCTATTTACTTTTGTGCTATTCAAAATTCCCCAACAAGCAATGCTATGGCCTCAATGTTTTTGTCCCTCCAAAATTCACATGCTGAAATCTAATCCCCAGTCTCTCGGTATTAAGAGGTACAGTTGGGAGGCAATTAGGTCAGGAAAGTAGAGCCCTCATAAATGGAATTAGTGGCCTTACAAAAGAGGTCTGAGGAAGGTGCTAAACTTCCAGCAAAATTATTAAAACACATTTTAAAGTGTTTGAAAATGGCCTGCCCCTTCTGCCATGTTAAGATGCAGTGAGCAAGAGGCACTATCAGTGAGGAACAGACCCTCCCCAGACACAGGATCTGCTGGTGCCTTCACCTTAAACTTCCCAGTCTCCAGAACCATGAACAATCAAGTTCTATTGTTTATAAACTACCCAGTTTAAGGGATTTTGTTACAGCAGCCCAGACTAAGACAAATTTCAATTCATCTATTACTATGGCCATTTTCAAACACTTTAAAATGTGTTTTAATAATTTTTGCTGGGAGTTTAGTAACTATAGATCAGATGTAAGTTTCTGAACTTATGATTACTAACAGTTGAGAGAAGTGGTTCTCAAATTGTGGTCTCCAGACCAGCTCCATCAGCACCACATAGGAGCAAACTCTGGGGCCCCACCCCAAGTCTACAGAACCAGAAACTCTGGGGTGGAACCTAACATCTGTACTTTAAACAAGGCCTCCCCGCAGGTGATTATAATGCCAGTTAAACTCTGAGAACCACAGACTTAGAGGACACCTTACACTAATCAAGCTTCAATTTTCCGATTCCTAAATCCTCAGTAACTATAAACACATACATACACACACATTAAATCATTTTTCAGCTCAATTTCTCAAATATTTGTGGAATACCTTCCAAACTGCATTACTGTAGCACCTTTTTAGTATAAATGAAAATACTGCAGTAGAGAAAAAATGGTATCTTGAAACAATTATTCAAGAGAATCTCGAGCCTCTTTAAAGGCATTAAAAAGTGCTTCCACAAGAGATTTCCTACTGGGAAGAAGCTATAACATGGCTGCCTTCATTACTCCCTGAAAAACAACCTCAGCCAAGGAACAACTTGTTAATGGAGTACATTATGACAATACAGCACATTCATAGCTAGTATTTCTCTTTCTTAATTTTACATTAAGAAGTTATTTAAAATTAAGTAGTGTTAGCATTTACAGATACCTGTTTGGTGATCGTCTTGGCCAATGTCTTCTGTTAGGTTCTGAAAGAAATATGTTCGTTATTACCAACAAATCACACACCGTTAGCATTCTCATAAACTGATATCCTAGTATCTAGAATCTAAATTTTTATCAAATACTCTTACACAAAATGACTACTTCAAACAGTTGGTAATTTTGTCTTTAAAAGAATGACTTACCAGCTTATTAAGGGTGTGGTAGATCTTATGAATATTTGCCAGTGTTGAGAGATGAGAGTTCAGCTGAAAATCTTGAAAAGAAAAAGGAAAAAAGTCAGCCTCATTTATTTCCAATATCATAAAAAAAAAAACAAACTCAGAAAATAAGCAAATGTTTTGATATAATTAAATACTATCTCAATTAACCTGACACTAAATTGTTTTAAAAACATGCAATTAGTGACCTACCTCCTAGAAATAGTCTGACAACAAAGTTAAATTCCCAACCAAATGTTAAAGTTCATGAAATTTTCATGTGAATTCTAAGGTAAAACAAAAAATACTTCAGTAGTTGTAAAATCCTGTCAGCAGTGAACTTGAACTTAATAGAAAGACATCAATGTTAGCATATTAAACAAATCATAAAAACAGATTAGTCTCAAATGAAATGTTCACTTTCCCCTCTCTTCTCTAGAAATACTGGTATAATTAAGTAAGCTCATGGCAAGAAAATGATAGAAAAGCATCTCAACATTAGTATTTCTTTTTTCTTTTTCTTTTTTTTTTTTCGAGACAGGATCTCACTATGTTGCCCAGGCTGAAGTGCAGTGGCGCAAAAACAGCCTCAACCTCCCAGGCTCAAGTGATCTGCCTGAGCCTGCAGGGTAGCTGGGACTACTAGTGTGCACCATCATGCACGGCTAATTTTTCTTTTCTTTTTTTTCTTGTAGAGACAGGGTCTTTCTATGTTTCCCAGGCTGGTCTTGAACTCCTGTGTTCAGGTGATCTTCCCGCCTTAGCCTCCCAAAATGTTGGGATTAAAGGTGTGGGCCACCACACGCATCCTCAACTTCAAGTAAAGTATGTTTGCATACATATTAGGCAATAAAAATGTAAGCTGAAAGTTTATTAATAATTTCATATGTAAGCACCACTGGAAGTATTTTCATAAAATATCAGGATTTACATTAGTTCCTTCTTTCCTATTAGTAAAGGTTAGTATGAAAATGACCATGAAAAGATATTGTAACTCTCCAAGTTATACCATTCTGATAAAAAGAAAGAAAGAAAAAAGCACTCTTTACTGAAACATTTTATTGAGGACACGTATCAGATCCAAAGAACAGACCCAAAGAGCAGGTGCTACATCAGGTGTCTGTGCTTGGGCTGGATCCTCTGGGCTGTTACTCTGAACCCTGAAAGCAAGCTGGCTTCCCTGTTCACAGTTAGAACGCTTTACTTTCTCTTCTAAAGCTTGTTGGGCATCCAGTTCTGAGTAGGTCTGCAGGGCAGAGGGGTTGGCAGAAGCAGAGCCCCTAACATTCACATGCGGTGTCAGGAACAGCAGGCCATACCTGTATACATACACGTGCATGTGCACTGTTCACAGTCATAGCCATCTAGAATGGTCCCAAAAACCAGCGTTTTGTGCTGAGAGACAGCCAGAGCAGGGCCTCAAGCTCTAAATGGCCCTCCAATACAGATATGCATGAATTTCTTAGCATCCGAATAGCCTAGCCATGCTTAAGGTAAATGATGACATAATGTGGCTCAGAATCTGGATTTTTCATCTAAATACAACTGCACAGAGGTTTAGAAAAGTATGTGCATTGTATACTTATTTATTGACATTTATATTTACTAAACAAGAACAGGGTAGAAGCTAGAAGCAACAACCCTCTCGCCAGCAAGAGGCATCTCAGGACCAGCAAGAGGTGCTGAGGAGCTTGAACATCCAACTCTTGCACCTCCACCTGATCTACTACCAAGCCATAGCCCCTTTTTTGTACTCTCTCAGATTAAATATAGGAAGACAAATGATACATTCCATTATCACCTTAATATATGAAGTTAAACTCTTGGGCTACCAAAAAGACAAAAAGCAAAAACAGAAAACTTTAGGCTCTGCACTCTGTTTTCACCGAGGACAAGGGAGGGGAGAGAAAAAGGGGCTTGCTAAAAGCTATTCCAGCAATGAGGTCTCTTCTAACTCTCCAGGCTATGCTTTTGTCATTTCACCACCCTGCTGTTAATTCAACTCCCAAAATTTCCATAAGAGAATCTAAATAAACCAAAACTGTTGTATGTTTCTCCCTCCTTTATATAAATATGGAAGAAGTAGACAAGACAAGAAACAAGTTATCCTCAATCTGGAATTCCAGGACTTTCGTGGGTTGGGCCCAACTCATACTCCAAATATCTTCACCACCCCACTCCACAAAACCCTTCCTTCCAACCCCACATTCTGCCCACTGCCCTTCCTACACATAATGTGTGCCCACACATGCGCGCGCACACACACACACACAACCACTCTATTCCTGTCAAAAATCCACTTTGCTTCACAACCTGAGTCTGGAGTCTTAACAGCTGGTTCAAATCTCAGGTCTACCAGTTATTTAACCTAATTCCCAATTTTCTCATCTGTAAAATGAGGATAAAAAATTCTCCTTCATAACGTTGTTGTGTGGTTGAAAATATTTATCAGACACCTATTACAACGCCTAGGTATATCAGGTACCCATTACAATACCTGGAACATAGTAAGTGCTCAATAAAAGACATCAATTCCCACTATATTTACTTATACCATTCTCCATACCACACAGCTGTCTAAAATAGTCTCTAACTTTTCCTCAGTCCAATTCTCGCCTCACATTAATGATCCCAAGGTCAGAGCTTCCTCTGTAATTGAGGCAGGTGGCCTGGTACATCTTTATAGCCTATGATGGTGATAGAGTTTGGATATATCTCCATCCAAGTCTTATGTTGAATTGTAATTCTCAATGCTGGAGGTGGGGCCTGGTGAGAGATGTTTGGATCATGCGGGCGGATCCCTCCTGGCTTAGTGCTGTCTTTGAGACAGTCAGTGAGTTCTCATGGGGTTCAGTCATTTAAAAGTGTGTGAGACCTCCTCTCACCCTCTCTCTCTCTCCTGCTTTCACCATGTGATGTGCCTGCTCCCCATTCACCTTCCTCCATGATTATAAGCCTCTCTAGAAGCCAAGCAGATGCCAGCACCATACTTCCTGTAAAGCCTGCAAAACTGTGAGTCAATTAAATCTCTTTTCTTTTATAAACTACCCAGTCTCAGGTATTTCTTTATAGTAATGCAAGAATGGCACTGCTACTCGTATACCAGCAACTGATGTTCATAATGTTGACTGCAGATAATCACAACACACAGGAACAAAAATACAGATATTATGTTTAAAATCAGGTTCCACACATGAAGTTTTACTTTACTAAAGGCAACAGGAGTAAACAGGTTCATTTCACAAATACATAATATATGTCAGCAATTCTCCATTTCTATATCCAATCCCTATTGCTACCACACCATCATCACTTCAACCAAAAAAACAAAAAGGAAAAGGAAAAAATGAAACCAGTAACATGGATAATTTTTCTTTCGTCTCATCAACATAAGGAAAAGTTAAGAAGACACAAATTCAGGAGGAAAAAAAGACAAAAATGGCATTAAAAGATAGATTCACAAAGGTTAACACACATTGGATTTACAGTTCATCTGTTCAATGCTCATGGCAAGTAATAGACCTTGAAATCTAAAGTAGATTTCACCTCCTTAAGGCATAGATGTTAAGGATAAAGATCAAATGCTTTACCGAGAATGTATTCTGGAAAGCACTAACTGATTCATAAAAATCTCCTGCTCATATTTCAATTCCAAAGGATAAATGCTAGGTTTTGACTGCATTCCATGATCAAATGGCTCTCCAAAGTGAAGCAGTGCTGAGTCTGACTCTCCTGGGTGACATGGCAACTCTATAGTCTGTATTAAAAGCAGCAATCAGCTCTGCAAAGGCAGACAGAGCCTGTTTGATAAATAGCTTGCCTACGTTATCTTCTGGATTTTCTTAAAACTACCAACAACTGCAGATTGGGCATAAACTTGTCTAGGTTATCTGGTGGTTTTTTTTTTTTTTTTTTTTTTTTTGGCTTGTTTTAACTACCATTTGCTGTGACCTACACAAAAGAAAAAAAACGAATGCCACTGAGGGTGTCCAAGTCCATTCCCCCAAACTACTTTAGGTAAGAGAACTCCACAATATAGGCAGAGACATAAACATTAATAAAACAATTATTGATAAGTTCAGACAATGACTGTCAATTGAAAGAAACAAAAATTAACAGTCCTAATAGTTTACTCTCATAAGAGGGTTAGAAACAGAATTTAAATCGATAAAAAGCAAAAACTTCCCTTTATATCACAGTCACTTGTAAAATATAACTGGGACAAGATCTCAATTATAATGGCAACAAAAAGCAATAATACATATAGGAATAAACTCCAATATGTACGATTTTATTGTTCAAAATGAACAATAAAAGTTTACTGAAAGATATACACATAGAGAGATATTTCTGGAATAGAAAGACCCAACGTAAAGCAATCACTTCTCACTTCACTAAACCACAAATTAATGCGATCAAAATTCCTATTCTGCTGGCTCCCCAGTTCTCCACCCCAAAAAAGAGGTGGGGAAAAGAAGGAAGTCAGGCAAGCTTGGCAAATTGATTCTAAAGTTCATCTGGAGAAATAAACATGTTAGCCCTGCCAAGAAATTGTTGAAAAAGAAGAATGAGGATGAACTTGCCCTATCAGATATCGATACACAGTATAAAGCAGAGCCTGGTAAACTCTGTGTGAAGGGCCAGATCGTAAGTATTTCCGGATTTCTGGCCCATACAGGCTCTGTTGCAACTACACTGCCATAGTAACTCAAAAGCAGCCATAAACAATACATAAATATGGCTGCTTTCCAATAAAGCTTTATTTATAAAAACCAGGTGGTAGGCTGGATTTGGCCCATGGGTCATTGTTTGCCAAGACCTGGTATAAAGGTACAGTAATTAAAATGTTATACTATGTGTGCAAGAAGAAAAATCAATGACAGAGAGCTGACAAACATATACGTATAAATATGCATACACAACATATAATTAAATGGCATTTCAAATTCAATGGAGAAGAGATAATAATTCAGTGAACAGAGGGGCAACTGGTTAGCATGTAGAACAAATTAAAATTAATTCCACTTCACCCAACAGTTACAGATGGAAGGGGAAGCTGTTCAAAGCAAAAGAAAACTTATTATGGGCTCAGGGCCTTGCACACTCTGCATCTACTAATCTCTCCAATCTCATCTTCTACCCATCTTCCCCTTGTTCATTCCACTCAGCCACAGTGAGCTTCCTACTGTTTCATTAACACTCCAAGAACACTCACACCACAGGGCCTTTGCACATGCTGTTCTCTTTACCTTGAGCCCTCTTCCCCCTAATAATAATATGGTTGCTCTCATACTTCATCAGGTTTCCATTTAAATATCACCTTTGATGGATATGTTAATTAGCCTGATTTGATCACTCCACAATTATGCACATATCAAAACATCACATTGTACTCCATAAATATATACAATTATTTGTCAATTAAGATAAAATTCTTAAAAATCACCTCCTCACATAACCTTGCCAGATCAACAGAGCCCCCTCTTCACTCTATCATCTTACCATGCTTTGCTTTTCTTTACAGCATTAATGCCATCTGACATTATATATTTGTCATCATCCTCTCCCATTAGAATGTAAGCTCCACAAGGGCCTGTGAATCCTGCTTGAGCGTTTAGATTTAATCTCCTAAGGATCTGTACTTCGAACAGGGGCACCAGAGACCATGCAAACGTAATGACAGGCATGGCACATTCCAGCAGCATCAATTCTAATCAACAATAATATGACAGTCTTACATGAGAACAAACATAATCCCCACATCAAGCTGTGCTCCCGGAACCCTGAGACAACTTAATTCACCAAACTCTGCACAAGAAAACATTGGAGGGAAGTCTGAGAAGCACTCCTGTGAGTCTTGGTGCCATGGAAGTGTTCTGATCAGGAGAGTTATTTAAAAAGATCACTCTAGGACAAGTGTGCAGCAAAGATGATGGGTGATCTGAATTTAGAGTGGCCATTTATGGAGATGACTAGAAGTGACTGAGGTGGGAAAGGATTAGGGCCCTTAGACAGTGGCTGTAAAAGTGGAGAGGAGAGATTCTGAGTACACTGGAGTTACAGAAAATAGACATTTAGCTCACACAAATTCAACTCTTCTCATTTGGTCAAAAAAAAAAAAAAAAAAAGGAAGAAGCAAGATGAAAAGAAATTTCAGTTGTCTCAGTAACTGCCCACCCCCCATCTACTTAATGAGCATGAGATGTGACACGTGAATAGTCACTCCATTGGTCTGTTTCCACATGCCAATCAGATTTTGTGCATCTCACAATACGGTATGAGTCGAGTATTTAAAATGATGTATTTTCATAAAACATGGTCCCTAAACTGAAGTTGAAGCCAAGGCCAGATGCTCAACTGGTGCTCAAATAAACAGCCAGCGATCTATTCCAATGCTGGAGGAAGGAATGGGCTGTGCTGGATTCTTCTGAGGCAGCTTCCAAAGGGGAATCTTCTGCAAGTGTTTCCAATGGTATTTTTAACACCAATGATCTTCACCTTATATAGGGACTTTAGAACCAACCTCTATATAAAATGTGATTGCAGTGTAAGGAAAAACTAACAGGACTGCACATGAGAGATGAGTGCGAGTGAGGCACTCAATGGTTCATGTTCTTTTGTCCAATTCTCATTTTATTAGCTTGAGCAGAGTCAGAGAGCTAGCTATGGCCAAGCTGGGCAAAACTCCTATCTTCTAACTCCTAATCCAAGGCTACTTCTTCCATTCTAAATTATTTCCAATCAAAGCAAAAATATCAATCTCTCTTCATACTCTGTAATACGAAAAAAGCAGCAGCATTTCCTACCCAAAGCTGTCAATAAGCAAGCACATACTTAAAATAATTTAATATTAAAGAAAAAAATTTTAAACTGGCTGAATCTAAAACAATTCACCATTTTCCCCCCAGGGAAATAATAGTACAGAAAAGATTTAACACTAATGTTAAATTTCTATTTTTAAGCACAATTCACTCTTCTGGTCACTAAAGTGTCATCAAAGTGTTTTATTATTAAACTCCAGCTGAGCAATTCTCTCAGGTATAAAAGTTTTAAATGGTATTATGGTCTTAATAAATGCTTTTTGATGATGATGAAAATGACGAAATAAACCTGTAAAGGTGGCAGAAGGAAAGGGCAAAATAATGACCATGTTATTGCCAAAAAAGCAAAATATTACTGGACAAAATTAAAGGTTACCATCTAACCTCGGCACTCATCTAAATGTCTCTGGAACAGAACAAGAACACAACTGAGGTACAGGGATCTGCCTCTCTAACTGGGATTCACCAGATAATGCTTAAGGGTATTTCAAGCCATGGGTCACATGGCTCAGGCTCCTGAAAAGTCAATTTTATAACGTGATATGGGAAAAGAAAACAAAAATTGTTAAAGCCAAGGGTGCACTGTGGTTGGGAGCCACTGTTTAGATTTGCCTTGTTTCCTTCCTTCTAGAAATACATGCCCTCTTTTCCCATGGGTTTCACATAGACTAGGGATGAAACTGTCAACGATGTGGAGCAGACACCCATTCCAACCCACAAAGGATGCGTAACAACCACTTACTTGAATCACTGAGATGTTGTATTTGCTATTGCAGCATAAAAGAAAAAAAAAATTCTAGTCCTCACAAGGCTCTACGCGATCTGACCTAAGTCATCCCAATACATTATCCTTGCCTACTCCATTCTAGCCACACAATTCGTGAATATTCAAGTGAATTCCTACCTCAGGGCCTTTGCATTTACTGTGCCCCTCAGCCTCCATGACCCTTGATAGCTGTCCTCAACAGCTATCTTTCCTGAAATATTTATTTAAATGTCACCTCATCAGAGACATCTCACCTAATTTCTTTATGCAAAATAGTATCTCCATCTCCCAGTGGATTTAGATTTTTTTCATAGCACTTATCACCTTCCTGATATTAATAGCTTTGTTGAAATATAATTCACATAGCATGCAATTCACTCATTATAGTGTAAAATTCAATTGTTTCAGTATATTCGGAGTTGTGCAAACGTCACCACAATCTAATTATAAAACATTTTTTATTAGCAGTCATTCCCCATTTCTCCCTTCACCCCTCTTCAGCCCCTAGGCAACCACTAATCTACTTTCTGTCTCTCTAGATTTGCCTACTCTAGACATTTTATATTAGTAGAGTCATACAACAGGAAGTCTTCCATGATCCTAACATTATATTATATGTTTATTTATGTCTTTGTCACTCTTCCTCGAGCCCAAACTCCATGAGGATAGGGTCTTCCTTTTGCTTTATTCACTACTCTATCTCAATATATTTTGGAGTATCCCTTATCAGAAATGCTTGGGACCAGAGCATTTTGGATTTCAGATTTCTTCAGGTTTTGTTGTTTGTATTATACTTACCAGTTGAGCATTCCTAATCCAAAAATCTGAAAAGCTACAATGAATATTTCCCGTAAGTGTAATGTCAGCACTCAAAAGTTTCAGATTTTGGAGCATTTTGGGTTTCATATTTTCACATAAAGGGTATTCAACCTGTACCTACAACAGCACAAACCTAGTACAAGGCAGGTACCAATAAATGGGGGAATAAATGCTTTAAAAATAGTTACTAAATTTAGCAACATGAAGGTTACTCCATGACCTCAGAGAAGACTGCAATGACAGAACTGAGACCAGAACAAAGTGGGCCGAGGATAGTATGAATGATGAAGAAATACAGACTATTTCAAGCAAAGACAACTTGTTCAGTAAGTTGGTTATAAAGGGGAGACTAGAAATGCATGTGGGTTTGAAGAAGTGCTGAGTTTGGGTTTTACCATGGCCAGATTTGAGCATGCTTAAAATGCTGCTATTAGTTTTGCTTAGTATCCTGGAGAGTTACAGTAGCCAGACTGTGAAGAGGCAGGTCAGATCACAAGTCAGTGAAGATCTAATACACACTCAAAGATCATAGTACATATATTTTCAAAAAGTACAAAATGCAATTTTAAGTAAAAAAGATCACATTAAAAATGAGTTACATCTCAAATAACCTGAAATATAAAATGTACCATAAAGTAAAATCTATGTCAAAACCATAAAAAAGTAGTGTTTTAAATGATTTACAATACCAATTTACAACTCTGTATATTAACTGATAGTCACTAGCTATATGACAAGGCACAGGTCTCAGTTTCATTTGTAAAAACAAATACATTCACATTTGAGACTAAATTATTAAAATACAAAGATCTGAAATGTTTTCTATACTGTAAACCTAGGAAAAACCAAAACCTAGGTTTATGGGTCAGTTTCAAACTACATGTCCTTCATGGCTACAAGCAAGAATTTCTTGTTCTACAAAATGGATCATCACAGTGCCTGCCTCATAAGGATATCATAAGGATTAAATGAGTTAATGCTGCACTGTGCTTCAAACAGTGCACGGCACAGGGGAAGCACTACCAAGTATTGGCTTTTATGTCATAGGCGAGCAGGAAGGGTCTGTGTAATCTGCCCAGTGCAGTGCCCATGGGGGAGCTGCTGCATCTTTTGAGCCCCATCCCCACAGCCCAAAATAAACTCAGCTTCCTAATTAAGCTATTAATGTTTAAATGAAACAATTGGCTACACAGTGGAATCACTTAAGAAGATTGAAAAACACCAAATACCAGGGTCCCAATCCAGATCAATTAAATAAAAATGGGAGTGGGGCACCACGTGCTTCTCAAGCAGCCCAGGTGATTCTAACATGTAACCAGAGAAGTAGTTTCTATCCCCGACTCTCAACTCAATCCCTGGCCTGCCAGTAGCCAATCCACTCCTGGAACAACCTCAGCACCGCTAGACAGGAATCTAACTCATTCACCATACCCTATCAGCACATGATGAAAAGGCCAAGGTCCAGGAAAAAGATTGCAGAGCTGAAAAGCAGGGTAAAAACCAAAAGAACTGAAAGTAGCAGGTGAGGAAGGTGTTAACTAACTTCATTCTCCTCATCAATAAATGCTATGTACAAGGCACAAAAGCCAAAAGCCAAGGGAGAAAACTGATAAGGGAGCGGGTCATTCAAAGTGACTCAGCATTTTCACTGAACACAGATCCAAAATTAAAGCCATCCAAGCATAATGCTGCTGGCTTTTTCTTCCTCTTGCAGGACTCAAAAAAGGGGCTGGGAGAAGGAACCATCCGCCCAAGGGAGGCAGCATCCATCCATCGCCCACCACACTGCCTGTGCCTACTGGTGCTATCCCAAGGGACTCAGTCACTTTAGGACACCCAGTCTGGCTGCACTCCCAATGTGACACGGTACAAAGGGCCCTAGCTTCATTCTCCTCACCCCACCTACCCACTGAAGGTGAGCACAAATAATCTGTGCTACTCACTGAAGAACACAGAATCACTGGATAGTTCAGAGTAAAAATCCTTTCATTTCACTAATGTTAAATGAGCCCAGATTTTGGTTAAAGAATGTCAATCAGCTCTGATAACAGAAAGCCCTGGGTTGGAGTCAGAGCTCCAACTGAGTCCTAACTCAGTGACCCTGTACATGCTTCCAAACTTCACTGTGCCCGTGTCCTCACCCATAAAGCCGAAATAACACAACCCTCTTTGCGAGGCTACTGTGAGGATTATTAAATGAGATGGTGCATGTCAAGCACTTAGCACAGTGCTGGTCCATATTATGTGCCAATCAAAGTTAATTGTTTTCACCCTATTATTACTAGAACGTAGAAGACACTGAGACAGATTGAACCTAGAACTGCAAAAAGACAGGGCAGAAGAGATTACAAGGTGACGGTGTTTAAAACTACTAATTCACTAGCTATTGGACTTAAATGTACAACTATCCCGTTTCCTGTTTAATTAATAATTAAGAAGTGATCTGTGGTTTAATTTTGGGAATTGCATATGTAGGACAAGACATTAAACTTACCCTAACCTATAGGAAAAAAAAGAAAAATAATTTCAAAAATGTTAAGCAAAAATGATATTAGTAGTTGTTTTCTAGTTTTGCTGCAATGTCATTGAGATGTCCTATATTTAAAAATTACAAGTCTATTTAAATAAAATAAAATCTAAGAAAACTAAAAATGACTATTTCATTAGAGTATGCAAATACTTTGCCACAATTCTTCAGTTTCCCACTTAAAATCAGTTTTTAAATGCCTACTCTCATTGTAAGCAAACCGGCAAAAATGAGAGGAGATGAAGAAGAATGGGAAACAAGAGACTCAGAAATCCCAGATCCTGATCCTGCTGAGACTCATTCCAAGAAGAAAAGAACCAAGACATAATCACATCAACTGGCTCTGTCATCATCATTCATAGGCCAGTGACAAAAGGAAAAAAAAAGAATTCCAATATACATGCAGTGAGTGTTCCAATCAGGGTTCAATGAAAAGCACAAACAAAATGTTAAGAATGATTTCAGTGGCAGTAGAGGGTTACCAAGACCACAGAGTCAGAATGCTTGGGTTAGAATCTCAATTCACCACTTATAAGCTGTGCGACCTTGAAGAGGTGAGTGATCCTTTCTACACCTCAGCTTCCTCATCTGTGAAATGGAGATAATAACAGTCCCTAACTTATTGAGGGCTGCTGGGAGGATTAAATGAGTTAATAGAGGCAAAGCAGATGAGGCAAATCCAAGATTATCACTGAATTTGTGTTAGTCCCTCCCCGTTCCCCTTTGCTCCTCTCCTCCCTCCCTGTGCCCCACCTCGGAGCTTTCTTCTCTCACTTCCTTTCCACTCATACACTCTCTCCCTGGTGCCTCTTTTGAGTCCTTCCCACCGCCCACCACCCCACCCCTGCCACCAGCTCTTGCCTAGCCCTGCACCTCACCTTCCCCTCCACTCTAGCCTACCAAACACCCACCCTCTCCTGCTACAGTTCTCTGTCCCCACCATGTTGTCACTGGCCTTGGAAAGCTCCCACCTGACCCCATGTGCCACCTGCACATGCACACAGATCCTGTTCTTCACATAATAAAACGTCAAAAGCTACACAACTCACATGACAACTGCTAACCATTCCCCACATGTTCTCAAAGCCCCCCCGGGTATCCATCTAACCTAGCAGGCATCACCAATCCATGCATCCATTCCTTCTCTGTCTCCACACTGAACTCACTGAAGGAAGCTCCTGAAGCCCCGGTCGGTCTCCCCAACGCAGTCCTGCCTGTGACAGCAGCACCTGGCAGCAAAAAAACCCTTGAATGTCTGCTGAATGGCTGAGTGAGGGAATGCCTCATTTGGTTCTGTTCTTTCTTATAACCTCTTTTCTTCTCAAGAGTTATTTTTTAAAGTCTACCTAGGAGACTATCATCACACAGTAATTATAAGCAACAAAAACATGTTATGTGTTTCATCTCATTTAGACTACTTATAATCTTGCCTCCTACTTTCTTCCCCCTGCCTGCCCCCACACCTCTACTCTTAAGCACCCCAGCCTCTACTGTTCCTCAAATACAGGCCTGCTCTCCACTCTGAGCTTCTGCATTTATGTTCTCTCTGCCTGGAATGGCCCCTCACCTCCATCAGGGCTTAGCTTAAAACCTCCTTAGTGAAGCCTTTCCTGGCTCCGATATTTAAAATTACAACACCCTCCACCCCACCCGACGCCCGCACACAGGGGTGCCTGCATGCACTCCTTCCCTGCTGTTTTTCTCTACAGAACCTATCACCATCTGACATACTACACAATTTACTTGTTATTATCTGCCCCCTCCCCTACACCAGAATGAAAACTTCATGAAAGATGAAGAGCAGGTACGTAGTAGGTACCCAATAAACACTTGTCGACTGAACAACTCCACAGCCTTCAACAGGTAATTTTTAGGTGTGAGGGCTCTGAAGCCCACACAGAGCAGCTGGGTAACTCTCCTCCAGTCCCTCAGCTAGGAGATGACAGAGCAAGGATTTGAATCCAGCCATTTTGGCTTTCCTGCCTCCCAACATGACCTAAATAACAATTAAAAGACATCATCCCATCCATGGAGAAAACCCGAGCCCTGCATGTCTACAGGCCACAGAGAAGCCAGAAAAGCCATCCACTGGAAAGCCGCTCACCAGAACAAGTCATCTAACTCAAGACACTTCCATGCGGCAAAGTATTATTTATCAGATTGATAATTTATACAGCACTGATAGTTTTCCTTTGGATTTCATAGTTCAGTAAAAATGAGAGATTTATCATGCCTTTATTATACTGTAATATCCTCAAGAACAGCAAAGTGACAATTCATCAACTAATATGGAGGAGGCCTAAGATGACTAAAAGCCAACAATTATGGTAGTGGGGCAGGGAGAGAAGCACTGACTACAAGGGGGCCCAAGGGAACTTTTGGGGTAATGAAATGTTCTATATCGTTAGTAAATTCACCAAACACTTAAAATGAGTACAATTTTATAATACATAAAATTATACCTAAATAACGTTGACTAAAAAGGTATTTGGTACATCAGATGTAATTTTTGGCTAAACAAAATAAACATTCCACTAAAACACACACACACACACACGCACACATATTTCTGTAGCTAATATTCCCATAGAGCCAAAAAAAAAAAAAAAAATTGCACGAGGAGTTACGTATTAGCTCCTAGGCATCCCAACTTTTGGGGGACAAAGAATTAGGAAAAAGCAGCAGTAGAGTGGCACATGATGAGACCCAGTGTGTGGTTCGGAGTCCTGCCTGACCACCAGCAAACACAGTTCCCACACCCACAGCTGGTATCGACTGTGTCCTCCTCCGGTCCTCTGGGTCACCTCTGACCAGAATGTACAGGCAGCCAGGATGAAAAAAATACATCACTGCTCTTCACAAGGGCTTCAACCACATATCTGACCAGCAACAGTGACAAGTCTGGATGCTGAAGTATCAGAATTCTTAGTGGAGGGCATCAGAAACTAATTCTAGCTAATTTAAACAAAAAAGGATTTATAAAAAAGGGGGAGTGCTATTACACAGTTTGCAGAATCTCCCCCTGGTCATAAGGGCACACAGCAGACTGCATCATGATTACAGCCACAACTAGACCTTGCCTCTAGAAGCAGCACGGCAGCCACCACTGTGCATCCCTCCAGAAAATGGTCACATGGGCTACTCTTCTTTCCTTGCCTCCAGCCTCAGGTTCACAGTCTCAGGTGAGTGTGTCTGAGAAGATCTGTCTGCTAGGGTAAGAATTCTTCAACTAGACGAAGAGTCAGGGTCCCACAAGACTGACCGTGTCCATTACAGATACAAATGGATTACTCCCCATCTCTGCAAATCTACTGATACAGGCCAGCAAAAAACTTCACAAGGAAAAAAAAATCCTCGAAGGCAGAACTAGAATAAATGATACCACAGGTAATGCTATTTGAAGAGGGCTGGGGTCTTTTTTATATCTAGTGTTTTATTCAGTACATTAGTTATAAGCGACAAGCCTATCTTCCTAGATTGAACATAACTCATTAACAGCATTTTCTGATTAAAAGCAATTCAAAACTAAAGTAGCAAATACTTTGCTACATCTAAAACTGTCATACAATGATTGTTAAAATACCTAATTCTATTTAAAATGTATTTCAGTGTTTTTCTTCTTAAAACACATTTTTAAATACATGTTCTGCTTAGAATACTTCTCAAGAAGTACTTTTCCTAATGTAAATTTCAAAAGAAAAAAAGCAAGCTATGAGAAGAATTAACACCAATTGAAGTTGACTAACTATAAAAACTTACCAGCATTTATGATTCATCAAAGAAAATTTTACTGTGTAAATCTGAACTTCAACTTACAGTCTAAATAAAGAAAGACTTTCAGCGATCTCACTATATTGTTAACTTAAGAAATAAATCCTTAGGACCAGAATATGGATATAAAATAAAAAGAAGGGAAAAGGACAAACACTCTAGGCCCCTTAACATCAGACCTGTTAATGCTGCCTTAACCTTCTGCAGGTAGGATGCTGACACGAGAGACCAGAAACGGATGTGTGCACATTCACAAACGCTCCTTCTGTTCCCTCAGCACATTACTAGCATTTTACTCTCTCCTTGAGAATTTCTCCATGCCACATTCTCTAAAACTGATACTTGCATATATTTGAAAAAGAAATATTAGTTTGCATACAACTGACTTTGTCTAAAAAATGCAAAGAATGAATAGGTGAAAGCTTGTGTTCCTTAAAGAAAAATCTAAAGATAATGAAAGACAACAGCAGCAGGAAGAATTACTTTTCCTAGATAATGCACAAGTTATTCAACAGTTGATCATTCAAGTTCAATTCAATACATATTTGGGGACCTATGCAAGGCATCATGCTAGATGCTAAAGTGGATACTAGGTAAGACATGGTCCCAGATCTCAAAAAGGTAATAATCTAATTGGGGAGGATAAATAAAAGTAAACAAGCAGCTATTGTTATGTAACACAAAACTGAGTAACAGAAGGAAGCACTGCTTCAGAGATTCCATGGAAGGAGAGAGTCTGCCAGAGAGGGAGCACAGCAAAGAAAAATTCTAAAACAGCAGCACTGAGGGCAGCTGGAGCCGGGTACAGTGGTGTGCACCTACTGTCTCAGCAACTCAGAGACTGAGGTGGAAGGACCCCTGGAGCCCAGAGTTCGAGTCCAGTCCAAGACCCCACCTCTAAAAAAAAAAAAAAAAAAGGGAGAAAAATGTATTGCTGGTTATTGTAACACTGTAAGAAAGGCTGTCTCAGACATAAGGCCATGGCAATAGGTATGGGAAAGAGAGGCTGGGCATGGGAAGAGATGCATTCTCTCCTTGCCACTGACCAGGGAAGAAGAGGATAAGAAATGTCCAGGATTTCAGTGTGGGTTATTAAAATTACTGCAGTTTCATTTACCAAATGGATAAAATTTATTAGTTTTGTTCTCTTCTTTGTTTTGACTATTAAGAAGCTCAGTGCCAAATATTTCTAACACATGGCAAGTGTTTCTGTGTACCTTATAAGTCTATATATAAATTTTCCTTCTCTTGACAGGATTTTATCTATATTTAGCAAGTCACCCCTAATTCTTTTAGAATAAGGCAGAAATTAAATCAACATAAAGGTTGAGACCAAGCCAGAGACAGCTGGCCGAAGTAGCTGGTTCAGAGATATAACCTGCAAGCTGCCAACCCAGCGCATTCTTCTCACCCTTCTTCCACCCTATGAAAGGCCATATCTTACAAGAGATGCTGGAAAATGCCAGACATTCACTGCCTCAGCCTCCCTCACAGATAGCAGTGGCATGAGATCAGTTCGATCCAATGACACTGAAATGAAACTCTCCAAAGTGAGTTTCTGCAAAAGACTTCTCCGTTAACAGGGAGTTATAAGGAAATATGCACCTTCCCTGCTTTCCAATCCAGGCATGATGTCTGGTGCTACAGCAACCATACAGCAAACATGAGGCAAATGAGCCTGAGGAATAAAAGCTAAAACACTTAGAAGAAGAAAAAGATGCAAAGAGCCTAGATCATTAATGACATTATTAAGCCACTGCACCAGCTTTAGAACCAACTACTTCTAGGTTTCTTGCTACGGAACGATAATAAGCCCTATTATTTAAGCCATTAATTTGAGCATTGTATTGGCAAAGGCATCCTAACTGATACAACAAGAGATCATCATGAGGTCAGTTTCTCACAGGTTGATCTTTATACTGCTGAGTTAGCAGGGTTATTAGATATTATTAGTTATAATTAGCAGATGATGATGACTGAGATAATAATGTAAACATGTAGCCAGGAAGAAGGTAGTAAGCCAAGAAGAGCTGCTGGGAGCAACTTAACATAAAAACAGAAAACGAGATAATGATAAAGTTTGAAAAAATATGATTAAGTGTCAGTAGGGGTACATAGAGGTTAAGAACAGAGGAAGAAGAGAGTAAATGAATAGAAGTCCACTAAGATAGAGAAAATGAGGCAGGCCTTCTTTTCCGGCAATGTGACAGACAAGATTACCTAAAAATTCTTCTTAATATAAAACAGTAAAAAATTCTAGGTAACGTGTAAGAACCATCTGTTTAAATGAACAGCTAGGTTCACAAGAAAATAAAGGACCTCCCCAAGGGCCAAAAATCAAAAAGGAACCTAAAAACCAGAGCAGAAAGTGTACAGTGATACTGTGTAGGAGCCTAGGGCTTTGGGGAATGGATGGAGGTGGGCTGTATGTGTATAAAAAGCACCTGCTCTTTGGGATGTAACAGAACAAAAGAAAAAGAGAAAGCTATGACTAGCTTCATATTTTCTTTAAAAACACCATTTTGAAGACAATTATAGCTCTTGCATGTTTTTCAATCTCATCACTTTACCCTCTGCAAGAAAAAATTCCAGAGTTAAATGCATATTTTTGTACATATTTATATATTACCAAGAGTTTCCTGGATATTTCACCACACGATTATGTAAAATACGACAGATAGATATAAATGATCTCCACAAGAACACCACACACTGCCCAATTTTTCACTCATCATGAAAAGAACCATCAATCAAGTATCCAAGTTCAGTATATTTGTAATCACACCAAAAGGTTTACAAACTTTAGGACTTCTTGGTAATATTTTTATCATCAGAAAAATTACAATATTCTTCTAATGACCATGTTGCCAATAGTTTCATAATACCTTATATTTTACATACAAAAATCTATCATCTCTGCATTAAATCTTAGCCTTCTACATGACAGATTCTGGAGTGCCTTCCCTGTAAACAGTAAAGGGAACTGGTGAAGGATGTGATGTTTAGGGAGTCTACCTACAGAGAGGAAGATTTCTAATATTAAGGAGAGAAGGAATTGCAGCCTGCAGCTAAAAACAAAGCAAGCAAACAAAAAAAAAAGTCTTACGGTTCTCCACTTCTTACAGTTTTCTTCTATTCTCATTTGCTTTCCAAGCTTCTTCGAAAATTGAAGACATCACATATCACCTTTGCTCACCTTCATATTGCCACCCTAAATTCCATTAAGCCACCTCCATCATTCATTTCAAGTGGGTTATTTTTTCAAACACCCCAAGAAATACCAACACACAGTCTACATTATCTTTACGAGGGTTACATGTACCTCCACTGTGTTCTCATATTTATGTAAGGCAATGTTTGAACCCAGTGCTTACATACACTGGATGCCATAATACACCATTCTAAAGGTTGTTTTACATTGTATTGCTTCTTGAATGTTTTCCCACAACCTGTGCGCATGATGGTTCAAGACCAAGCATTTATTCCACGAGTGAGGCCAACAAAATGCAGGGGGAAATTCACTTGGGGATCAAGAACCCAAGCCTGAGAGGGCTGCGCCTGGCTTGGGCTCTCCCTCTCGCAAGGGAGAAGGGCTGGGGAGCCGCTCCGTCTCTGGGAACTCAACCGCCTCCCGAGAGCGCGCAGGGGCTGGCCAGGTAATAAAGCACAAGTTCGCCGAGCAGGGAGGCTCCGAGGGCGCGCTGCAGGCCGGGACTCGTTTCCACAGTTACCCACGTGCACCCAACCCAACCGCGGTCCGGCGCGGCCGCGACTACAAGTCCCAGAATTCCGCGGAACCGCATTTCCCCTTCACACCCGTTGACTGGAGACAAACCCTAAAGGAAACCCCTCAAGCGCCCTCCCAGCACGCCTGGGAGAAGTCGCGCCCCCAGGGCGTGGCGCGCGGCCTAGGGCCCAGCCATCCCTCCAGGGAAGCGGGTTCCATGGTACCAACCCCCACACCTAATAGCCAGAAATTAGACAACTGCGTCACAGACTACCAAACCCACGGACTGCCAGGGACCCAGACATCTCCCCCGCGCCAAGCCCCGGACCTGGCCTTCAGGGCCCGACCCCTCCGGCTCCTGCGGCGGAAAACCCGCAGCCCGCACCCCTGCCCCGCCTCCTAGTCTCGCAGCCAGAGCCCGCGCCAGCGCCGACCTCGCTTCCCGCCGCCCCGGGGGAACCGCGGCCAGTTCCAACCTTGGGGCACTTACCTCGTCCCCTCCACCTCAGCACCGCCCCCTCCTCTCTCCGCACCCAGAAGCTTGGAATCCCCCCTCAAGGGACCCTGCCTCGACGGGGAGAGGAAGCACCTCCCCTAAGCACAGTCTGACACCCCCTTAGCCCGGCTCCGGACCGAATCTGGACATGACAATCCTCCTGGCCAACTCCGCCCCACCTCCTCTTCCTCCCCGACTAGCTCCTCACCCCCACTTTATTTCTCTACCCCTGCCCCCACTCTGCCACCCTAAATCCTCCCCACCTTTTTCTCCTCTTCCTCCCAATCGCCCTACCGTTGTACACTTGCCCCATCCCATTACCTCAATATCTTCCCCTACCACCACTCTCCGCTACCCACCGCCCTTCCAACGCCCCTCCCGCCTCGCCGGACTCCCCAACTACCATTACACCCCAGTCCCTCCCACCACCTCGCTCTCCCGTTACATCAGCCCTCATCCCCTCGCCCGCCCTCCAGCCCCGCTCTGTGGCTGCCCCCATTCCCCCAACCCATTGTTCCCCCCACCCCCGCCAACCAGCCCTTCTTCCAATTGTCCCCGCCCCCGCGCCCCCCTCTCACTCACCCGCCTTTCTCACGGAGCCGCCCGCACCGCTCAGGCCTTTGGAAATCCTTTGGAATCCCCGCTCGCTCGCTCCCTCCCTCTCCTCGCCGGTGCCACCCTCCCGGCCCTGCCCGCTAGAGCCCAACGCCGCCTCCACCTCCATTCACCCCGGACACTCGGGTCTCGGCCCTTCATCGCAAGTCCAGCCCTCCCTTCCCCCAACACTGAAACAGAGCCAGTCCCCCTCAACCTCCGCCCTCCCCGCAGGCCGGCCCCTTCCCCCTACGCCCGCCCCCGCCCCGCGCCGCCCGCCCGCCCGCAGCGTCACCGCCCGCCCCGGCCCCGGGAGGGGAAGGGGTGGCTCCCGGGCAAGGGCTCCCGGCGCGTTTCGGGACCGGAGGCATGGGGCGGGGACTGCGGGAGCCGAGTGGCTAGTGCTGGTAGCCGCCCGGCCCCGGCCCGCTGGCTGGCTCTCAGCTACTCACTGACAGCGGCGGCATCCGAGTGCATTTTCAGGCAGCTCACACCCCGCTCGCCGCCCAGGATTCCGCGCTCGCCTCGCGGTCCCCCGACCAGCTCACTGCACCTCGGCTCGGAGCTGACGACCCGCCGCCAGGCACTCCCAGCCCGCCCATCTCGCCTTCTCCATTGGCTAAACCGCGGCTGAGGGGCCGCCCCGCCGCGTCTCTCATATGACAAAAGGAGTGCCGGTAGCGCTGGTCTGGAGCTGGCAGCGAGGCCCCGCCCCCCACGGGCCAATACGATTGGTCCTGGGGCCTTGTCTTCGTAACGCCCCAGGCGGAGGCCACGCTCCGGAGCAGCGGGTTGGGCCCGGCTGCTGTCAGTCACCCCCAGGGGTCCGAGAGCGCGTGTAGGGGCGATGCTGGAAAACTGGTCCACCTTGACCCTGAAACCCCGCCCAGTGGCGGGCGTGATTGGTGGAGCTGCAGACCCACCAAGAAAGATGGGTCGGCGTCTGAAACAAAGCTCGCGAAGTGTTTCCCAAAGAATCGAGCAGGGCAGCGCAGTTGGGGCGGCTCGTACCCGCTGCTGGAAGTAGGGAAGTGCGTCCGTCCCTAGCGCCCGGCGCGACGCGGCCGGGTCTCCCGCCACTTGTCCCACGCCTCCGGGCGGCTCCTTGCAGGAGCCCACTTCGCTCCGAACTTGAACTGGGACTTCCCTTGCCCGCTGTTTCCTACTGCAGGAAACTGGATTAAGAATTGCCGCGTCTTCATTTCCAGCAAACCCTCTAGTGAGCAGCAAATTTCCATTTCTCCTACGAAGATCCATCCCCTCCCCACTTTCGAAATCCACTTCTTTTCCAGAGTCCGCACACTTGTTTCCCAGAGTTCGCACACTTCTTTCCTCTCGTCACAAACGTCTGTTAAAGAGGCTTCGAATGCCACGAGCGTTGTCCGTCACACATATCTGTATGCCCCAGACATCAGACAGAAATACAGGGCCGCGCTCTAAGCTGCGGACTCAGCCTGACACATGGACGAGTCCAGGGGGCAGGCCACCAGCCCGCGAAAGACCCCCCGCGGCACCTAAGAAAACCTGTCACTCACGCGGAGAGGCCGTCCAGAAATTGAAACTGGCTGTTATTTGGCAGAGAGAGACGTTAATTTTGGTGAATTCTTCTGACCCTAAGTCAAGAATTTGCACCATTTCCATGAGTTCTGCCCTGGTTTTTAAATACTTGAAACTAACTTAACACGCTGCGTTATGGCAACAGAATAATATTTCGAGATATTAACGGAGGATTCCCCCCACCCCAACCCACCCCTACCCTACCCTGCCTCCATCCCCATCCCCACCACCAACTCCAACAACAACATACCTACAAGGCATCCCCATATCCCAAGGCCCTGCCCCATCTGGGAGCCTCAAAGAGTGGTGACACCACAAATCACAGGTAACAGAACGCATGGTCTTTTTGGTTTTAGATTTCTACAGCCAAGGCTTTTGGGTTTCGAGGCTCTGAAATGTAGATTTTAAATCAGGACACAGATGTTATGCTATTTGGAAGGGGCTCAGACAAACCAGTTTCTGTGTCCCACAGCACTCCCATGCTAAAACGCTCCCTCCATCTTAATCTCTAATTTCTCTTTAATAAATTACATCCTTATAATTTTATTTATATCATATTTTTATCATTCAAACATTTATGAATCACTTTATGGAATCTCAGAACTGTACCTGAAGTTATTTATTATTTACTTCAGGTTCCTTCTCAAGACAAGAATCTCTCATAGAACATCCTTATTGATCACCTTTATCACGACAGTGCCTCAGCGGGGCCCCACAGTGATGGATAGGTACCTCTGAACTCTTGAGATAGCAGATTGCTCGTTGGGCAGATCTAGCAGTAAGAATGTCCGCCCTTACTCTGAGCAGGGACGCTGCTTCTGCATTCTTTCTTCTATTTATGTTTCAGCTTAATCTACATCTAGGAAATAGTAAATTATATGTCTTCTTATACAAGTTTCAAATCTTTTGTATGTGTAATATTTATGGGTTTTTTTTTTTTTTACCGTTTACATTGTACTTCAAAGGCTGAGACACATGTTATTTTGCACAGAAAAGGGCTTCCTTCGTGACACCTCTAAATTACAATAAGCCCACAATTGATTATAGCTAGCCATTTGCTGTATTAATTTATTTGCAGCATACTTTATAATAATGTGTATAAGAGTTAAGCTAGATGAAGGATGGGTTGGCTGCTTTGCCCCAGCTCCCAACACTGGCCTGGCATGTACATGGTGTCCATAAAAATTTATGGAATGTACAACCTGTTATTTCTCAACATTGCTTTCAGTTGAGTCAGTATGATTATTTTCAAGTAAAAACCAGACTTACAGGTAATTTACCCAGATCTTTATAATGAGTCAGCTACAGCCTAATGATTAACAGGCAAAGCTCATTCCTAGTCGGCTGAGCCTCACTGCCCCCACGTTTTATGAAGTATAGTAAAATGACTACATAATGCTCTGCAAATATTAGCTGGTCATTTAAATAATCCATAACATATAAACCTTTGAGATCAGGAAACTTGTTATAGTTATTTTTTTATTTGCCTAGCACCTAGTACAATGCTTTCAAATATTGTAGTAGGCACTGGTTAATCATACCCCTTAAAATGAATGTTTACTATACATGAAATTTTAGATCTGGAAAAGAACCTTGGTGATTATCAAATCCAATGTCCTCGTTTTAAAAATATGAGACTTGAGGTCCAAAGGAGTTAAATGTCTAATCTGAGTCATTCGGCTAGTTGATAACAAAACAGTGCTTAAATTCAGGTTTCCCAACTCTTAGTCTGGGTCTATCCTCTGTACCACACTGTCTAATATCAAAGCTTCAAATTCCAAAGATAGGTAAACTACTCTCCCTCCCCATCTGAAAGTTACTATGCCAATCTAATACAAGTCTGCTTCATGGTGGAAATGTTGCCTTCTTTTTTATGAATTTCATTCAGGATTTTTTCAGTATATAATTCAATACTTTACTTTTTTTTTCTCATTGGTAGTATCCCCAAAGAACATGATCCCCATGGAGAGGTTTACTGAGATAATAATGTTATACTTCTGTACATTTATATTTGAATCCCTGGAGAAAAAAATTAATAATTGAATATCTTGGGACTGTGATGGGTAGAGATATTTGGAGATGCAGTCTTTATGCCATTTCATTTCACCCAGTTAGTGCCTTAGGGTAATATTGAAGCAAGTTACTTCATGTTAATGATACCTAATTTAATTGGAATTTTTCTACTTTATTAGTTGTACAATATTAATTTTAATCAGATATATTTTGAAATGCCCTAAGCCTAGATTAGAATGTGATATGGAGAAGTCTAGTAAGAGAAAAAAAAAAAAAACAGCAGAACTCTTCTATCAAACGTTAAGCTTTCCCCTAAATTCTGCTAAGCCCACTGTAGCATGCTTTTCCTGCGTGTGTTGGGATTGGGAGTAGAAGGAAAAATAGCATAGTCCTCAAGACTGAAATTAAGTTGGGGCTGCACAGACAGATAAATGTGTCCCTGGTAAGATTTAAAAAGAATAAGAAAGAACACAGTACAGGGAGGAATTAATTTGGCCTTAGATTACAGTGAGAGAGTTGGCGGAACTCCTTTAGTAATAAAAAGTCAGGCTAGGTGGGTTTCTAGGATTTGGAAATGAAAATAAATCCCCTCAAAAAGGAGAATTTATCCATAAAGGGCAGGATAGTTTTCTTTCTCCAAATATGACCAACTGAATTTGCTGTCCCAAGTGACAACAGATTCTTTCTTAATGCTTCCTATGTGACAGGCACTACTCTGATAGTACTGTACTGGTAAACCAATCTACTTAATCTCACAACAACCCAGTGGAGTACTAATAACTAATAGTATCCCCAATCTACAGGTAAGTTAACTGAAGCTTCAAGAGCTTTGATAACTTGCTACCCAGCTAATAAGTGAACGTGCCCCTAAGTAGCCAGACTCCCTGTTTTTAATATTCCTGTGCTGTGCATTTCTTGCTTGCTTGCTTGCTTGCTTGCTTTCTTTCTTGTTGGTTTTCTTTCTTTCCTTCCTTCTTTCCTTCCTTTTTTCCTTCCTTCCTTCCTTCTTTCTTTCCTTCCCTCCTTCCCTCCCTCCCTTCCTTCCTTCCTTCTCTCCTTCCTTCCCTCCTTCCTTCTTTCCTTGCTTCCTTCCTTCTTTCCTTCTCTCCTTCCTTCCTTCCTTTTCTCTCTCTCTCTCTTTCGAGATGGAGTCTCACTCTGTCACCCAGGCTGGAGTGCAGTGGTGGGATCTCCATTCACTGCAGCCTCTGCCTCCTGGGTTCAAGTGATTCTCCTGCCTCAGCCTCCCAAGTAGCTGGGAATACAGGTACATGCCACCACACCCGACTATTTTTGTGTTTCCAGTAGAGACGGGGTTTTGCCATGTTGGCCAGACTGGTCTCGAACTCCTGACCTCAGGTGATCTGCCTGCCTCAGCTCCCAAAGTGCTGAGATTACAGACATGAGCCACCACGTCTGGCCAGTTCCTTCTCTTTTTAATCAGGTTAATATATGCCCCTATACACCTCAGAGATTATTTATAAGAATACAATAATATGGATGTTAACATGCTCTCAAAAGATAGTGAAACCAGGCTGGGCATGGTGGCTCATGCCTGAAATCCCAGCACTTTAGGAGGCCGAGGTGGGCAGATCGCTTGCACCCAAGAGTTTGATACCAACCTGGGCCAACACAGGGAGACCCTATCTCTACAAAAAAATGCAAATTTATCTGGGTGTGGTGGCAGCTGCCTGTAATCCTAGCCACTCAGGCAGCTGAGGTGGGAGGATCCCTTGAGCCCTACGGGTGGAGGCTGCAGTGAGCTGAGATCACACCACTGCACTCCAGCCTGGGTGACAGAATGAGACCCTGCCTCAAATAGATAAATAAATAAATAAATAAATAAATAAATAAAGTGAAACTAGGCCTCTTTCTAGGGATGAACATCAAGCCACTCAGACTCCTTTTATAGATGTATATAATGAAAAGTATGGGTCAGAAGGATTACTTCCAGGTTACTAAATTCTTACCTATTTTACCCTTTGGCCTTATTCCCACAGCAAATGAGATTATTTATTCAGCGTGTTTAATGAAGCTCTGCTGAATGTTATAAATTCTCAACTTTGACATATCACTGAGAACCCAGGCTGGAGTGCAGTGGCATGATCTCGGCTCACTGTAATCTCCATCTCCTGGGTTCAAGTGATTCTCGTGGCTCATCCTGTAGCTGGGACTACATGCGTGTGCCACCATGCCCGGCTAATTTTATATTTTTAGTAGAGACAGGGTTTCACCATGTATGTCAGGCTGGTCTCTAACTCCTGACTTCGAGTGATCTGCCTGCCTTAAGCCTCTCAAAGTGCTAGGATTGCAGGTATGAGCAATAGCACCTAGCCTTATACTTTTAAATTTTCTAAAAAATTCTGATTTCTTTCTTTAGAAAGAAGCCATCTTAGAAATCTCTCAGAAAAGCTAAGAATTTTCCAATTATACTTAGATGTGACATCTGTGTTTCAATTTTAATTTCATTTAGCAATTTTTTTTTTTTGCCTCTCCTGGATATGGAGAAAATATCCTTTATTTGTAAATTATTTCTAACTTCTAAGATTTCTAAACACATCACTATCAGGGTAGCATTAGTAAGTCTTTTTGCTAACATTTTATTCCAGTACAGCCATAGAATTCTTAAACTGACTTTTTTTCCTTTTTACTCAGGACCTTTTATTTTATGGAAATCACACCTGCCTAGGGAATTAACAAAGTATTTGAATAAAAATATATTCATTTATTACCACATGTTCTTCTCTGAATTGAGTATTTTCACCTTATTCTGCATTGAGCTAATCAAGTCCTAATGATGCTGCATTAAATTTGATCTCAGAAGGTGCAATTTTCCAATTGAGTCTAAACAATGCATGACCTTTATGGTGTTTTCCATAAATATAGCATTGCTTCAATTACTCCAGTTAGCAGGGGCTGGACGAAAGAATAATCATTTTATTTGGATAATGGCATCTGTGTATGGTCGGGCTCTTCATTTCTCCTTGCCTTCTCTAGCCTGCTACCATGAATACAGTGTCTTTCTAAGATCCCTCTCAGGGCAGTACAGGAGACCCCATCCATCTCTGGTTGTTGGTGGCTGCATGGCAGCTGAGCATCTCATTATGGCAAAGTGAAGCATTCTGGGAAGTGGATGGGGAAGGCAGACAGCAATAGGAAATGGGGTAGGGAAGGGAGGATGGGAGCTGTGGAAAATATGTGCTCACTTCCTTGGTGATGATAATGTGTTATGGAAGCAAGAACTTCCTGTCCTAGGGGGGAAGAACATGCAGTATGTCAAAAACCCATGAGTAAGCAGATTCCAGACCCTACAACCAAGTTACAGCCACCTCAGCCACCCCATTCTGCCCAACACTCAGATCTGAACCCCAACTGAATCTACCACAGGAGCTATGCTGGTGGGAGAAATGCAATGAATCAAAGCATTGAAGAAAAATCTATGGTTCCAAAATTGAAAAAGAAATAAATTTGGAGACACATACATATGTTCATTTGCAGGCATGCACACAAACACATGCAAATCACTAGCTTACTCCACTGAAAAATATTTATTTCCAACTAACCCGAATGCTTACATTTTACTTTGTTATACTGCCTCAGCCAAGACAGGTTAAAGCAAATGGCCCTTAACATTTTAGGGGTCACAGACCCCTTTTAATAATCATTCACAATGATGATTATCAGAGGCCTGCAACCCTCTCATGCCTACCCCACCGGCTCCTGAGTTAAGAATTCCTAGATTAAACATTTGAGTTAACAAGTATTTCATTTTTAAAAGCCAGGGGCTTTGGGGAACAATCCATGGCTATCAGTAATTTTGTTAGTGAGAGATTAGTTCCACTTTGTTAGCTTTCCTTCCGAGTCTGGTTGACATCCGAGCCTGCACTCAAATGATGGGAATTCTGTTAGGGGGCTGGTGGGTGAAGTGAACAGTTTCAGGCTGTAGAGCAGTGGGAGGAGGAAGGCTTGGCTTTGGGGGCCAGCATTTTAAGGCAGTGGGAAGGTACTGGACATGAAACAAGAGAGGAGAAGAGCTCTTGGAGACCAAATGCCAAGAATAGATTTCATCTCTTTCCAAATTTTACCCACTTCCAGTTCGAAACAGGGGTCTAGTCAAAACTGCTTCTTGTGCAGCCACCCACACCCGGACTTGGGTACCCCCACCCACGGTCTCCCTTTGCCATCTCTCTCATCTCATCATGGCATCCCCTCACCCTCAACCTGAGACCTCAAGCAGCTCCTCAAGCCCCAGAAATGCCCCAGACCTCCCAGCTGCCCTGTCCCCATCCCACAGGCTAATCTTAGCCTACAAGTCCAGCCTTGGGCCCCCACAACAACTTATCTCTTATTCTTTACTCTTCCATCTCACAAGCACTTTTTCTGACTTCAAAGCACCATCACCACAACCTCAGTGGTTCCTGAACCTCCATTCACATTTTATAACTTTAGCTTTGAGAAACATTTCAAATCCACAGATAACAGATTGGGGAATAGAAATATTGGCAAACATTTTATGTACCACTCACTTTGTACCAGGGTACTGTTTCAAGTACTTATGTTAAGTCATTAATCCTCCCAACAATCCCAAGAGGTAGATATTTTTGTAAAACTCACTTTATAGGTGAAAACACTGAAGCACAGAGAGGTAAAGTAACTTTCTCAAAGACACACAGCTAGTAAGTGGTGGAAGTCAGAGAATGAAATCCTAGCAGACCAGCTTCAGATCGGTATTTTTACTCACTGTGCTATGTTGCCTCTTTGATAACATTTTACAGAAGGCTGCTTGGCCACCCGCTACCCGCATCCCCAACACAGACTCCAAATTCTTTAATGTGAAAGCTGTGCTTGTTTTTCTAGCATCAGTAGATACCTAGCATAGTCTTTGGAGTCCACGGCAAATCTCCTGTGTTCTCTCTGCCCCCCATTAGGGGCAACATGAAACACAGTTTCCCCAGTATCAGGGTATGGGCCTTTATTCTCTTCCTTGATAAGCAGATTAGAGGATCTGGAAACAGGACCACAAGTTGGTATATGTAAAAGTAGGTCCCTAAGTAGCAGAGTGTAGTTGCAGGCAACGCGACTTTAAAGGATTGCCATTGTGCGTGGATCAGAAGTGCGTCGTTTGCTCCCATTCTCCCACATCCTCTTTGGGAGCCTCTGCTTCCCTTTCCAGATTCCTGTACCAGGTGCCCAGGGCCTCTGACCATGGCTCCTGGTGGGTGGCCCTCCTGGACAGACTGCTCCCATTTTCGGGACAAGGCCCATTCTCAGCAAGTAAAGGCAAACCTCACTCTTTGTTCCCTAATCTTATGAATAGGCTGAAGATTAAAAAGAGCTTGAGCAACATCCTTGAAGAAAGCCACAGAGAAGAAGCCTGAAGACTCAGAAGGAGAATAGACGAGTGCCAAAATTATTCTATTTTAATGATCTAGGGAAGGGTATAGGGCCAGTTGGGTGTGTAAGAGCCTCATGTCCTTTTAGCATCATGAAATGGAGATGCTTCTTTCTTCCCTGACTCCCTGAAGCGCTCTCAGTTTGTGCTACTGGAGCACAAACTACCACCCTCCAAAACCCCCAGCGCACATACAAAGTATAGACCCCAACGGAAACAGCCTAATTCAGATACCCTAGAGACGTTTGCATTTAGGACCTATTTTGATTAACTTGCCCTTATCAAAACTTGCTTTTCCAGTGTCTCATTCCCTCAGATCCTTGTGGATGATTGGCTTGCTGTTCTTGGTTAGGGGAAAAATATAGACAAGTTAAGGTATTATCCCGTACAAACAGATTTACAGCAAAGAAAGAAAAAAGAAAAAGAAAAGAAGAGAGAGAGAGAGAGAGAGAGAGAGAGTGAGTGAGAGGGAGAGAGAGAGAGACTTCTAACAAACAAATGGCTTAACACCAAAACCTAATATACTTCCCCAAGCCAGGCTCCCACTCTCAAAATCTCCCCTCCTTCCGCTCTCGGTATACAAATCCTCCTCCACCTTGATGCCACAGCTTAAAGCTCACCTCCATTAAGCCTTCCTTCACTGAGGCTCCCCACAGTCATGTCTTTTTCCACTTACTGCCTCCAGCACTAGAACAGAATTTTGCTGGAGAACCAGAACCGGAACAAAAGGGAATGGAATCTTGGGGCTAGATAATCTCAGAGGTCAGCTCAGCACATTCTCTCCTTTCACAGGTGAGGAAAGGAAGACACAGAAGTGGCCAGCCTGTGGACATAAGTGGGCTGTTTGGGGGACATCTGGAGTTGTTTCTGTTTAGCCCTCCCATCTTTGGCTGAGAAGGACTCCTTTGTCTATTGGGAAACTGTTTACTCCACCATTTATGCAACTAAGTTTTATTAGGGGTTGCCAGTCAGGGAGACTCCCACTCCCAGAGAGCATGTGATCTCAGCTGGACCAATAAATATCCTTTCCTGGAATTCTAAAAATTAGAATTAAGGAGAAGCAGCCTTCTGTGGCTGTGAGCTCATAGCTACCAACAACCATGGCTCCCACCTCATAGAAAAAGCTAGTCTAAGAGAAATAGTCAGAAACACTCATTTCCTTACATACTCATTTCATTCATGAAACAACTATTATTTATCCAGGGCCTTCAATATGTCAGACACTGTCCTGGGCTCTAGACATTGTACATTGTGCGAGAATGTACCCAGTTGCTGCCTTCATGGGGCTTGCCTTAAATAATCATGTAAGCAAAGTAAAACTGCCATTTTAACAAGTAGTGAGATGAAAAAGTGCACAGTTTTTTTTGAGAGATGTGGAATCTGGCTCAGTTGCTATATACAGTTGTGCAATTTGTGCACTGCATAAAACAGCATGAGCAAAGGGGCCAAGCAGGCTGAAATGTCACTTATACTCTGCTCATCAAGCCAAGAACCCTGGTGAGAAGCTGTGTTTGCTTAGAAAAAGGGGCACTCTGTTTTTCACATACTGGCACTGTCTAGCCAAAGGGATCACCTTTTTCTAATTTGCCCAAACACTTGAGTGGAACAGCCAGGAATCTGGGTGTGATCCAGTCAGGGAGTTGAGTGGTAGGAGGGGGAGGCTTCACTGAGGAGGTGACTGGAATCACATGAACGACGAGCAAAAGATAAACTAAATTGGAGGAAAGAGCTTTCCAGACACAGAGAACAGCCCACGCAATGGCCTTGTCTTGATGATGACTTTCTAGCCTCTGGTTTCAATCACTCCCAAGGCCTGGCCAATTCTCTGTCCTTCCAGTGCATTGGTCTCACGGCAATCCTTCCCCCTCTATAGTTCAAGTTAGGTTTCTGTCCCTTGAAACCAGGAAAGTCACAGCTCATAGAGCAAAGCTTGTCCAACTGTCCTTCCTCCAAAGTCCAGGGAGCCTCCATTATCTCTACCAGACCTCATCCTTCCATGATAGAAACTTCTACTCTGTATGACTCCCTCTCCTTTAGAGCAAGAACTCTATCGTTAATGATTTAGCACTGTCTCTAGCAGATAATTGAAACTCAGTAAATATTTCGCAAATCAAGATTTGACAAATTCTTTGCCAGTAGTCATTTCATCCACCATGGCCAGATGATGTGGTGAAATATTGAGGGATAGATTGGCTTTTCTGTACTTCTCTCATCACCCTCCAAGTTCATCCACAGGTTTCTACTGGTAGTATTTCTATATGCAGTCTCGGGCTTATACTTACGTTAGTAGATGACTCCGATTTGAGTCTGATGACTCTAGAATTTGTCTATGGATAGCTAGAGGGGTTGATTTCATGAGGAAAAGAGTCTGCAGCTTTTGTTCTGTCTCAGTATGTTGAGTGCCAGTGGGGCCCCTTTAGGTTAAGATGCTTTTCAGATCTGAAAGTCTATTGCTGAATGTTAAAGATGACTTTCACTCTGTGCTTAATATCCACTAGGGCCTTGTCTAGAGGTGTCAGGCAACTCGAAATCCTCTGTGGTTTTGTCATCCGGCAACAGTCTGCGTTCCCATTGGTCTTTGTATTATTCTCATACTAAAGGTAATCACTCTTTGCGGCATATCCTTCCCCTGCAACTCCAGGGCCTGAAGAATTTCAGCTTCTTACTGCATCTCATGCTGTTGCTGCTGCTGCCGCCACCATTGCTATTAGTTTTGTTAAAGAAGCTGGTGTTTGAGGCTTTTTGTTTAAAAGGCTGGTATTTGAGGCTGATATTTGAGCTGGTATTTGAGACTCATGTCCCTTTTTAATAAGCCAGACTCTATTGACTGAGACCCAGGCTGGCCTACAGAGGCTGCTGAATAAACCAATATTTGGGTATACGAATCATAGAATTAGGTTGCTATTCTTCCCAGCATCTTGGGATCCAAGGGTTTCGAGAGTATCTGTCATTCTTTTCACAATTCATCCCATAAGGTGATAAACATGAAGACAATGCATCCATCGGATTCTATTCACACTTTCTCCCCCAAAACTATAGAACCAGCAAATCTATTGAAGCCAGGTGGTAGGGGTTGCAAAAAGATGCTACACCTAGATTTTGCAATCAAATAGCCAAGGTTTGAACTTGGCTCTTCCACCCAACAGAGGACATTGTTATACCGCCTTTCTAGGCAAGATTTTTCTCTCTCTAAAATGGCCGAATAGCGCCACCTGCCTCACAGTCCTGTTATGGGGACTCAAGCAGACAATTCATAATGCGAAAGACAGAATAATGGCAAAAGAGACTTTGTAGATGTAATTAAGGACCCTGAGATGGGGAGATTATCCTGGATTCTCACTATGGGCCTCATGTAATCACAAGTGTCCTTAGAAGTGAAGGAGGGAATCAGAGAAGAAGATGTGATAGAGTCAGAGTAAGGCGATCTCTGGAAGGAGCCAGGAGCCAAAAGCTAATGAACGTGGTGACCTCTAGAAACTGAACAGGGCAAGGAAACAGATTTACCCTAGAGCCTCCAGAAGGAACACAGCCCTGACAACACCTGGATTTAATCCCATGAGAGCCATTTTGAAGTTCTGATTCGAGAACTGTAAGACAATAAATATGTGCCGTTTTGAGCCAGTAAAATTTGTGGTAATTTGTTATAGCAGTCATAAGAAATTAATACGGCATGTAAAACACTTATTCAGGTACCTCATAAAATTTCATAAGTTGCTGTGGCTTTCACTATTATTTTTGTTTCCTTTAGTCGGATTACTTTTGTGGTAAATGATAAGAGTTCAACCTTTATAGCTTAGGCAAAAAAAAAAAAAAAAAAAAAAGGAGTAATCAAGACAAGGCAAAGTAGGTATACTAATAGAAGAAAATGTATTTATTGAGAACTGGCCCTGACACTGAGACAGGGGCCTCAGTGGCTTGCCTGGGACCATGTAATAAAAAAGCAGATACTCTTGCCCAGGACTTTGCACCTTTACAACGTGTTGCAAAGGTACAAGAGTGTATTAGAGATAGTCACTTGATTCCAGCAAAGTTGAGGGTCTAACAGAAAAGCAGAGAATTCAGAGGTAGCAGAGTCCAGCATTGTGCAGGAAGTGTCTGGAGCACTGGCCTGGTGTCAGTGGCAGCATCCTAAGTGGCCCATCTCTGTGGCAAGACTTAAATTATGCTCTAAACTGCTTGGTTCTTGCATAAGCTAGGGTTTTCAAACTTTCCATACATTCTATGAACTCCCCAGTGCTTTCCCACTAAATAAATCATCTGTATAAGTTAACCAGAGTCACTTTTGTTGTGTGCAATCAAGAATCTTGCCAAGTTCCACGGACATAATCTAGCCTCAGGGTCAACTTGATCCAGGAACTAGAACTCAATGGGACTCCTCTCATTGTCTTGTTTCCACTTCTATGTATGTTTTGACTTGTTTTGGTTGTGATGGTGGTTTTGAGTATTTTGTGTGTGTGTGTGGTTTCACACACTTCTCATTTTGGTAAGGATATATTATCTTGCAGTTTAGGGTCACTCTTTAAAATGTGTGATCTCAGGATCTTGATTGGCAGGGCTTAAATCATGTGCTTATATCTAAGCCTATGGCACAGCAGGCGATGGAATAGAATAGGCCAGGACTGAATCATGTAACTTATTCTGGGGCCATTGGATACTAGGATTGGGAGCCCCAAAGGAACAACATAAAGTTAGTAAAGAAAGGGCAGTACTCAAAAGAAGGCAAGAGGCTGTTTCCAGAAGAATCGAGGAAAGAAATGCTAAGCAGGAAATTTTTTTAAAGATGTCTACTTTTTAATTGTTATTTTATGACAATGCGTTCATTTGTTCTAACAATACTTGTTGAGCACTTGCTATGTACCATGCACTGTGCTAGACTCTAGGGATACAGGAATTAGCAAAACAGATAAAAAGTTGTGTATAGAAATTCAAGGAACACTGAAAAGTCAAAACAATATTGAAAAATAACAACAAAGTTGGAAGCTCACACTTTCAGATTTTAAAACTTACTACAAGTCTACAGTAATCTAGATGATGTGTTGCTAGCATAACGATAGACATGTAGGTCAATAAGATAAGATTCAGAGCACAGAAATAAAAATGTAAGCATTTATAGTTAATTGATTTTTGACAAGGCTGCCAAAGCAATTCATCAGAGAAAGAATAGTCTTTTCAATAAATAGTGCTGGACAACTGGATATCCACAGGCAAAAGGATAAATTTGCCCTGCTACCTCACACCATATACAAAACATAACTCAAAATGGATCATTGACTTCGGTGTAAGAGCTAAAACTGTAAATAAAGGCTTATAAGAAAAAGGCATACATTTTTTGTGAACTTGAAATAGGTAATGGTTTCCTAGATTTAACACCAAAAGCCCAAGTGACAAAAAATATACAAATAAACTGAACTTCATCAAAATTAAAAACTTTTGTGCTTCTAAGGACACCATGAGGAAAGTAAAAAGGCCATGCACAGAATGAGAAAAAAGATTTGCAAATAATATATCTTACAAGTTATTAGTATTATGAATATATAAAGAACTCTCACATCTCAACTTTAAAAGGACAACTAACTCAATTTCAAAATGGGCAAAGGACCTGAATAAACACTTCTCCAAAGAATATACACAAATGTCCAATAAGCACGTGAAAAGTTTCCCAGTATCTTATTAGGAAAGTGCAATTCAAAACCTCAGTGGGATACCCTTTCATACTTAACTAGGATGACTCTAATCAAAAGACAAATGATAAGAAGTCTTGGCAAAAGTGTTACAGACCAACACATCTTGGAGAAATTGGAACCCTTATACACTGCTAGTGAAAATGTAAAATGATAAAGCAGCTTTGGAAAACATTTTTTCAAAAGATGGAAAAAGACGAGGGCATTATATGACAAAGAGTTCAATTCAACAGGAAGATAAAACTATACAAAATATATATTCACCCAACTCAGGAGTACTGAGATTCATAAAGCAAGTTCTTAGAGACCTACAAAGAGACTTAGACTCACACACAACAGTAGTAGAAGACTTCAGCGTCCCACAGACAATATTAGACAGCTCATCAGTACAGAAAATTAACAAAGATATTCAGGACCTGAACTCAGCACTGGATCAAATGGACCTGAAAGACGTCGGCAGAACTCTCCACCCAAAAGCAACGGAATATGCATTCTTCTCTCAGCCACGTGGCACATACTCTAAAATTAATCACATAATTGGATACAAAACATTTCTCAGCAAATGAAAAATAACTGAAATCATAGCAACTACTCTTTCAGACCACAGTGCAATCAAATTAGAAATCAAGACTAAGAAATTCACTCAAAACCATACAATTACATGGAAACTGAATAACCTGCTCCTGAATAACTTTTGGGTAAATAATGGAATTAAGACAGAAATCAAGAAATTCTTTGAAACTATGAGAACAAAGCTACAACATACCAGAATCTCTGGGACACAGGTAAGGCAGTGTTACAAGGGAAATTTATAGCACTAAATGCCCACATCAAAAAGCTTAAAAGATCTCAAGTTAAAAACCTAACATCACAACTGAAAGAACTAGAGAGCCAAGAGCAAACAAATTCCAAAGCTAGCAAAAGAAAAAAAGATGAACCAAAATCAGAGCTGAACTGAAGGAGACTGAGAAACGGAAAACCATTCAAAAGATCAATGAATCCAGGAGCTGGTTTTTTGAAAGAAATTAATTAACTGGACCACTAGCTAGACTAATAATGAAGAAAAGAGAGAAGATTCGAATAAACACAATCAGAAACAACAAGGGGGATATTACCACTGACCCCACAGAAATACAAACAACCATTAGAGAATATTATGAACACCTCTATGCACATAAACTAGAAAAGTCCAGAAGAAATGAATAAGTTCATGGGCACATAGACCCTCCCAAGACTGAACCAGGAAGAAATTGAATCCCTGGACAGACCAGTAATGAGCTCTGAAATTGAGTCAGTAATAAATAGTCAACCAACCAAAAAAAAGCCCAGAACCAGACAGATTCACAGCTGAATTCTACCATATTTACAAAGAAGAGCTGGTATCATTCTTTCTAAACCTATTCCAAAAAACTGAGAAGGGAAAGCTCTTCCCCAACCCATTCTATGAGGCCAGCATCATCCTGATACCAAAACCTGGCTGAAACACAACAAAAAAGAAAACTTCCAACCAACATTCTTGATGAAGATTGATGCAAAAATCCTCAACAAAATACTGGCAGGCTGAATCCAGCAGCGCATCATAAAGCTTATCCACCACGATCAAGTAGGCTTCATCTCTAGGATGCAAGACTGGTTCAATATACATCAATCAGTAAATGTGATTCATCACATAAAGAGAACTAAAGACAAAAACCATATGATTATCTCAATAGGTGCAGAAAAGGTTTCAATAAAATTCAACACCTTTCAGCTTAAAAACTCTCAACTAGGTATTGAAGGAACATACCTCAAAATAATAAGAGCCATCTATGACAAACCCACAGCATACATCATACTGAATGGACAAAAGCTGGAAATATTCCTCTTGAAACCCAGAACAAGATGTGGATGCCCTCTCTCACCACTCCTATTCAGCACAGTATTAGAAGTCCTGGCCAGGGAAATCAGGCAAGAGAAAGAAATAAATGGCATCCAAATAGAAACAGAGGAAGTCAGACTATCCCTATTTGCAGATGACATAACTCTATATATAGAAAACCCCATGGTCTCAGCCCAAAAGCTCCTTAAGCTAATAAAGAACTTCAGGAAAGTCCCAGCTTACAAAATTATTGTGCAAATGCCTCAAACATTCCTATACATCAACAACAGTCAAGCTGAGAGCCAAACATGAAATGCAATCCCATTCGCAACTGCCACACAAAAGTAAAATACCTAGGAATACAGCTAACCAGAGAGGTGAAAGATCTGTACAATAAGAATTACAAAATACTGCTCAAAGAAATCAGAGATGACATAAACAAATGGAAAAACATTCCATGCTCATGAACAGGAAGAGTCAATATCACTAAAATGACTATACTACCCAAAGCATTTATAGATTCAATACTATTCCTATTAAATTGCCATTGACATTCTTCACAGAACTAGAAAAAAACTATAATATTTTTAAGTTCATGTGGAACCAAAAAAAGAGACTGAGTAGCCAAGGAAATTCTATGCAAAAAGAACAAAGCTGGAAGTATTACACTACCTGACTTCAAATTATGCTACAGGCCTACAGTAGCCAAAATATTATGGTAGTGGTACAAAAACAGGCACATAGACCAAGGAAACAGAATAGAGAACACAGAAATAAGGTTGCATACCTACAACTATCTGATCTTCAACAAAAATAAGCAATGAGGAGAGGATTCTCTATTCAATATATGGTGCTGGGGTAACTAGCTAGCCATACGCAGAAAGATTGAAACTTGACCCCTTCCTTACACCATATACAAAAATTAACAGAAGATGGATTGAAGACTTAAATGTAAAACCCAAGCTGTAAAAACTTTGGAACATAACCTCGGCAATACTATTCTGAACCTAGGAATGGGAAAAGATTTCTTGACAAAGACATGAAAAGCAATTGCAACAAAAGCAAATATTGACAAGTAGGATCTAATTAAACTAAATAGCTTCTGCACAGCAAAGGCAATGATCAACAGAGTGAACAGACAACCTACAGAATGGGAGAAAACATTTGCAAACTATGCGTCTGACAAAGGTCTAATATACAGCATCTATAAGGATCTTAAATTAACAATGAAAAGAAAAACAAACCCATTAAAAAGTGTGCAAAGGACATAAATGGACACTTCAAAAGAAGACATACATGTGGCCAGTAATAATATGAAAAAAACTGAACATTACCGATCATTAGAGAAAGGCAAAGCAAAACCACGGTGAGATACCATCTCACACCAGTCAGAATAGTTGCTATTAAAAGTAAAACAATAACAGATACTGGCAAGGTTGTGGAGAAAAAGGAATGCTTATACACTGTTCGTGGGATTGTGAGTTAGTTCAACCATTCTGGAAGACAGTGTGGTAATTCCTCAAATACCTAGAAACAGAAATATCATTCAACCCAGCAATCCCATTACTAGGTATATACCCAAAGGAATTTAAATTTTACTATCATAAAGACACGTGTGTGTACATTCATTGCAACACTATTCACAATAGCAAAGACATGGAATCAACCATAAATGCCCATCGATGGTAGACTGGATGAAAAAAAATTGTGGTACATATACACATGGAATACTGTGCAGCCATAAAAAAAGAATAAGATCATGTCTTTTGCAGGGACATGGATGGAGCTGTAGGCCATTATCCTTAGCGAACTAACACAGGAACAGAAAACCAAATACCACATCTTCCCACTTAGAAGTGGGAGCTAAATAATGAGAACGCATGGACGCATAGAGGGGAACAACATATATTGGGGCATATCAAAGGGTGGAGTGTAGGAGGTGGGAGAGGACTGGGAAAAATGGCTAGTGGGTACTAGGCTTAATACCAGGGTGATGAAATAATCTGCACAACAAACCCCCATGACACAAGTTTACCTACCTATATAACAAACCTGCACATGTGCCTCTGAACTTAAATAAGAGTTAAATTTTATAAAACAGGTTTTCAAAAGTTTAAACATAGAATTATCATATGCCCCTGTAATTCCTCTCCTAGGTCTATACCCAAAAGATATGAAAACATATGTCAACATAAAAACTTTCATGAATGTTCACAGCAACATTATTCATATCCATTAATTGATGAATGGATAAATAAAATGTGATCAATCCATATAATGAAAAGTTAATGGTAAGGAATGAAGTGTTTTATACTTGCTACAATACGGACCTTGAGAAGATTATGCTAAAAGGAGCCAGTCTTAAAAAACACATATACTATAATTCAGACTTTATGAAATGCCCTTAATAGGCAAATCTACAGAGAAAGAAAGTGGATTACTCATTGCCTCTGAGGATGGAGAGAAGAAGTGATGGCTAACAGCAATAGGGTTTTTTGGCCAGACACACGTGGTTTACACCTGTAATCCCAGCACTTTTTGAGGCCAAGGCAGGTGGGTTAGTGGGAGAGATAAAATTAGATTTAAAAACTGTTATATAAAGGGCTTCTCAAAAGATACATGATAATTGAATTTTACTGATAATGATGATGAACGATGTTGCTGTTACAGTGAATGCTGTGATGCATCATCTAGATCCTCCTTCAGAGTTATAGAACTTATTTCCCCACCTGATATCAGTGCTAGTGTGGCAGATGGCCCTCAGCTGTCGGCTGTCTTTAAGGATTACCATGGCTAAGGAGAGCTGCCTTGCCCAGAGTCAATGTCCCAGGGTAGCCCACATTGAATGACTTGTCAATGGAGAGATATAAACTCCCAGTCCCTCCATCCCAATGAGGGACAATTCTGAAGGGTCATTACAATTGCAGAGCCAAGACTTTCATTCAAACTGCAAGTAGCTTAACATCTCCCTCTTCTTTGCCCTGCTTCCTCCCCACCCTTCTACTGGTGCAAATCTCAAGAGCACTCCTTTATAAACCTGTGCACACCAATCTCCCTCTCAGCGCCTGGTTCCTGGGGAACCCAACTCAGGAGAGTTGGTAACGAGGGTGGTATAAGAAAGCAAATTGAGCTTGGGCTTTGAAGCTGAAGGGCTCACTACCAGACTGGCAAAGAGGACCCCCTCACTTGTGCTAGATAAAACACAGGTAGCAGCTGTCACAAGGAAGTAGCACAAAAGTTAAAACCTATATACTGGTGAACCAGAAGACATATTGGTGGGAAGGAAAGTACTAGCTGGTGAGATACATAGCAGGCATTTGGGAAATATGGGGTGGGGAGAAGAAAGAAACTATAAAGACAGGGGGACTGGGTGGCTAACTGACACTTTGAAAAAGGATAAAGAAGGGCCAAGCGTGATTAATTGGCAATTAAAAGCCCAGTGTGAATGTCAGAGGACCTCCTTGGTAACACACAAAGAGCCTCTCATCTCCTGCAATTGGAGGTCAGAGAAAGCTGAGGAGCAGAATCAGGACTTAATTATAACAATGACAGAGCTTCACAGAAGATTAAACTCTCAACCAAGGCAAGTGTGCTCTGCCAACATCAGAACCCTGGTCAGGAAATGAGACTTTGACACATGACACGAAAAACGCAAGCAATCAAAATGAAACAGATAACAAACTTCACTGAAACTAAGATTTTTTGCACATCAAAGACACTACCAAGAAAGTGAAAAGACTGTCCATAGAATGGGAGAAAATATTTGCACATCATGTGAAAGGTCTGGTTTCCAGAATATATAAAGGACTCTTGCAATTCAACAATAAAAATATGAACAACCCAATGAAAATCTGGGCAAAGCGTTTGAATATATTTCATCTCAAAGATGTACAAATGATGAACAAGCACATGAAAAGATGTTCAACGTCATTAGTTATTAGGGTTTTGCAAACCAAAACCTGAATGAACTATCACTTCACAGCTATCAGAACGACTAAAATAAAAATTAAAAAATTTAAATCTGACAATACCAAATGCTGGTGAGGATGCAGAGCTCCCATCCTCCAGGGGTGGAGAATTAGACCCGGGCCTAAGTCAATGAGCTCATTGAATTTCTTTGGCCATTGTAATTGGTTCAGTGACAGGCACATGACCTAAGTTAAGTCAGTCAGAGCCAGCATGTATTTGAGGTACTGGAGTCTTCATCTCTCCTTCTGTGTTAAACCTGGGAGAGCTACCTGAGCCATCTTGCACTTAGGAAGGAAAACTTGTCTAAGAAGAGAGTCAGTACACCAGAGGGCAGAGCCAAGAGATAGAGAGAAGGAAACTGCATCCAAATGAAATAATTGAGAACTTAGTACGTTAGGTTGGGATTTAAGAGTCTTAACGCAATAAAAACAGTCTTAAACAATGCAGTTTAAGCCATTTGGTTTACAGAAGTAGTTTCCCTTAATACTTTTAACTTTTGATAGAAATGTCAGCAGGATGTGTTGAAGGCTATTCAAATACTATCTTTTTAATTACAGGAGACTTGGAGACTTCCTATTCATGTTAGGTTAGTTGACATCCTTCATTGCTATTATTTCATAACTCTGTATAAGTTTTTAGTACCCAGGAATAAGAAAGACATAATCCTATTCTTGAATCTAGACACTTGGTCTAAAAAAAGTGGTTCTCAATCATTTTTCTCTCATAATACATGTAAAAAATTATGTTCCCATGAGCAACTTGTTCCCAAGGACTTATTAAGATTAGGAGTGTGAATATGAAAATACAAGGGAGTGAAATTGATGTTAATATAAAGATAATTTTAAATGTATCTAATTTATTTAGAAAAAATACAATTCACACAAGAGAAAATATTTACAAATCATATCCGATAAGGACCTGGTATCCAGAATACATAAATAATTCTTACAATTCATCAACAAAAAGATAACCAGATTTTATAATGCACAAAGGAATTGAATAGACATTTATCTAAGAAAGATATACAAGCAACCAGGAAGCAAGGGAAAAGATGCCCAAAATTATTGGTTATTAGGAAAAGGCAAATCAAAACCAAAAGGAGATACCACTTTATACCCTCTTGGATGGTTATAACTGAAAACAAACAAACAAACAAAAAACCAGAAAATAACAAGTGTTGGTAAAGATGTAAAGAAATTAAAAGCCTCATCTCTTCTTGGTGAGAATGTAAAATGGTTCAGCCACTGTGGGAAATAATTTGATTTCTTTAAAAATTTAAACATAGAATTACTATTTGACCCAGCAACTTCACTCCTAGGTACATACCCCAAAGAAATTAAAACAGACACTCAATTAATTACTTTTACATGAATAGCAGCACTTTCACAATCGCCAAAAGGTAGAAACAACCCAAATGTCCATGGATGGATGAGTGAATAAGCAAATTGTAAGATAGATATATATGCAATGAAATATTATCAGCTATGAAAAGGAATGAAGTCATGCTTCAATGTGGATGAACCTTGGAAACATTTTGCTAAGTGAAAGGAGTGAGACACAAATGGTCACATATTGTATAATTCCATTTATATAATACATTCAGAATGGGTAAATCCATAGAGACAAAGAATGGATTGGTAGTTGTCAGGAGGGGTGGGGTGTAACTGCTTAACAGACACAGGGTTTTACTGTAGGGTGCTGTAAATGTTTTGGAACTAGATAGAGGAGGTGATTGTACAACATTGTGAATGTACTAAATGACACTGAATTGTTCACTTTAAAATGGTTAATTTGATGTTATGTGAATTTCACCTCAATAAAAACATAATAAAGCATTAAAACATAGGCATTTAAGATATAAATAACCTACTAGTATATATCTAACTGTGTCAAGACATTATAAAGTGTCCTCCCATGAAAATATTACTACTATTTGTCTTTTAATTCTCAGCTAAATGCCCACCACTGTGTTTCACATACTGACGAATGGATTGTTATGTAAGTGTGTGATTTTTAGATACACAATTCATTCTACTTCTTCTGTCAACTGGCTTATTTTGAAGGGGATATCACTCTCAGTTTTCTTAGTTGAATTGTCAATCCTATTTCATCCACTCTCAAAAATATCGGTAAGGTCTTTCTCCCATGCCTTTAATATCTCAAGCCCATTTTATTTACCGTTGTGACTCTATGCTTCTGTTAGATTCTACAACAAGAGTGTTTTCAACATTCTGAATAAAAAGAAAGGTTTAACTCTGTGAGATGAATCAACACGTCACAAAGCAAGTTCACAGATAGCTTCATTCTAGTTTTTATTGTGGGATACTGGTTTTTCACTCTAGGCCTCATTGGGTTCCCAAATGTCCCTTCACAGATTCTCCAAATAGAGTGTTTCCAACCTGCTGAATGAAAAGAAAGTTTTAACTCAGTGAGATGAATGCATACATTGCAAAGCATTTTCACAGATAGCTTTCTAGTTTTATCGCAGGATATTCAGTTTTTCACTATAAGCCTCAATGGGCTCCCAAATATCCCTGTACAGATTCTACAAGAAGAATGTTTTCAAGCTACTGAATCAAAAGAAATGTTTAACTCTGTGAGGTGAATTCACACATCGCCAAGTGTTTCCACATATAGCTTCCTTCTAGTTTTTATCATGGGATATTCAGTTTTTCACTATAGGCTTCAATAGGTTCCCGAATGTCCCTTTGCAGATTCTAGAAAAAGAGTGTTTCCAGCTAGCTGAATCAAAAGAAAAGTTTAACTCTGTGAGTTGAATCCACACACAGCAAAGCATTTTCGCAGATAGCTTCTTTCTAGTTTTTATTGCAGGATATTCAGTTTTTTACTGTAGGACTCAATAGACTCCCAGGTGTCCCTTCACAGATTCTACAAAAAGAGTGTTTCCAACCTGCTGAATCAAATGAAAGGTTTAACTCTGTATGATTTATCCACACATTGCAAAGCATTTTCACAGATAGCTTCTTTATGGTTTTTATTGCAAAATATTACATTTTTCACTGTAGGCCTCTAGGGGCTCCCAAATATCCCTTTGCAGATTCTACAAAAAGATTCCAACCTGTTGAATCAACAGAAAGGTTTAACTATGTGAGATGAATCCAGTCATTGCAAAGCATTTTCACAGATAGCTTCTTTCTAGTTTTTATCACCGGATATTTGGTTTTTCACTGTAGGCGTCAATAAGCTCCCAAATGTCCCTTCACAATTTCTACAAAAACAGTGTTTCCAACCTGCCATATCAAAAGAAAGGTTTAATTCTGTGAGATGAATTCACACATTGCAAAACGTTTTCACAGTTACTTTCTTTCTATTTTTATCACGGATATTTGATTTTCACTACAGGTTTCAATGGGTCCCCAAATTTCCCTTCGTAGATTCTACAAAAAGAGTGTTTCCAACATGCTGAATCAAAAGATAGGTTTAACTCCACGAGATAAATCCATCCATCACAAAGCGATTTTACAGATTGCTTCTTTTTAGTTTTTATCTCAGAATATTCATTTTTTCACTATAGGCCTCAGTGTACTCCCAAATGTACCTGCTCAGATTCTACAAAAAGAGCGTTTCCAACCTGCTGAATCAAAAGAAAGTTTTAACTCTGTGAGATGAATCCACACATCGTACAGCACTTTCACAGATACCTTCTTTATGGTTTTTATCACGGGATATTTGTTTTTCACTGCAGGCCTCAATGGGCTCCCAAATATTCCTTCACAGATTGTCTAAAAAGAGTGTTTCCAACCTGCTGAATCAAAATAAAGGTCTAACTCTGTTTTATTTACTCACACATTGCAAAGTGTCTTCACACTTAGCTTCTTTCAAGTTTTTATTATGGGATATTCAGTTTTTCACGATAGGCCACAAAGGGCTCCCAAATACTTTTCACAGATTCTACAAAAAGTGTTTCCAACCTGCTGAATCAAATGAAAGGTTTAACCATTTCATTTCTTCACACATTGCAAAGCATTTTCACAGATGGCTTCTTTCTAGTTTTTATCACAGGATATTCGTTTTTTCACTATCGGCCTCTATGGGCTCCCATGTGTCCCTTCACAGATTCTACAAAAAAAAAGTGTTTCCAACCTGCTGAATCAACAGAAAGATTTAGATCTGTGAGATGAGTCCACTCATTGCAAAGTGTTTTTACAGATAGTTTTTTTTTCTAGATTTTATTGCTGGATATTTGGTTTTTCAATATAGTGCTCAGTAAGCTCCCAAATGCACCTTCACAGTTTCTACAAAAACAGTGTTTCCAACCTGCTGAATCAAAAGAAAGGCTTAACTCTGTGAGATGAATGCACACATCACAAAGCATTTTCACAGATTGCTTCTTTTTAGTTATTGCAAGATATTCCTTTTTTCACTATAGGCCTCAATGGGCTCACAAATGGCCCCGCACAGATACTACAAAAAGATTGTTTTCCACCTGCTGAATCAAAAGAAAGTTTTAACCTGTAAGATGAATCCACACATTGAAGAGCACTTTCACAGATAGCTTCTTTATAGTTTTTATTGCGGGATATTGGTTTTTCACTACAGGCCTCATTGGGTTCCCAAGTGTTCCTTCGCAGTTTGTACAAAAATAGTTTTTCCAACCTGCTAAATCAAAAAGAAGTTTTTACTCTGATTTATTCATGCATTGCAAAGTGTTTTCATAGCTAGCTTCTTTCACGTTTTTATTGTGGGATATTTGGTTTTTCACTATAGGCCTGTTGAATCAAAAGAATGGTTTAACTCTGTGAGATGAATCTACACACTGCAAAGCATTTTCACAGAGAGCTTTTTTCTAGTTTTTATTGCTGGATATCTGCTTTTTAACTATAAGCCTCAATGGGCTCCCAAATGTCCCTTCACTGATTCTACAAAAAGAGTGTTTCTAACCTGCTGAATCAAAAGAAAGGGTTAATTCTGTGAGATGAATCCACACATTACAAAGCAGTTTCACAGATAGCTTCTGTCTAGTTTTTATCTTGGGATATTGGACCTCCTCTTAAAAATGTCAATAAGCCTCCAGAAATCAGGAGGTGAGACACCTCTAATACAAGAGGTTGGACACCCTCTTAAAAGCCTTAGTGAGCCTATAGAAATAGGGGGTTAGACACCTCTAATAGGAGAGGTTGGAGCCCCCCACCCCCATGGCCTCTAAGGTGGGGAATGTTTCAAATAAGACAGGAAAACTAAGAAATCTAGATAGTGATGAAATTCCTTCTGATAACCCCTTGGGGCCTATGCTGAAGTATTGGAAAAATAATTAGAGAACCAGGTATAAATGAAAACAGCACATGATAAAATATTGTTTTATTTGGGTTTGAGAACCCATCCTTAAACCTTGACTTTTCTGGTCAAAAGTTGGGTCTAATGAGGAGCAGATTTGTCAGCTCTTAATCGAGCATGTTAACGATAAGAGCCCTGTCTCCTGGGAAGAAATAGATTCCGCCTTCTGTTGGTGGCAGGGGCCTGTCCTCCTTTACCCTTTAGAATCTGCAGGGAGAAAGGCAGAAACCAACCTCTCTGGAAGGGAAAGAGTCCCCGTGTCTAGACAACCCACACCCACTAACACATGGGACCCTCTAGATCATCTTCCTTCATTCAGTGCCCCACCCCACTCCTCCAGTTTCCATTTCAGGTCCCTCCCCTGCTTGGGTCCCTCTTCTGGCTGTCCCCGATCCCACTCCTCCAGTTTCCGTTTCCATTTCAGGTCCCTCCCCTGCTTGCCTCCCTCTTCTGGCTGTCCCCCGTCCCCCACTCTGGTTCCTGTTTCCATTTCAGGTCTTTCCCCTGCTTGCAGATGATGCTTATGGAGTAAAAGATCAAATTGATAAATTTCTAGGGCCTCAAATATACACTTGGCTGAATTGGTGTCCATCTTGGGCATCCTCTTTTCTGGGGAAGAATAAAGTATGATTTGGAGGGCTGCTATGGTGTTTTGGGAACATGAGCACCCTCCCGGTCAAAATGTTCCTCCTGCAGACTATAAATTTCCCGCTCGAGATCCCTAGTGGGACAATAACAATGCAAATCACTGGGAAAATATACAAGACCCAAGGGAGATGATAATAAAAGGAATACAAAAATCAGTACCCCAAACTCAAAATCTTTCTAAAGCATTTGATGTTCAACAGACAAAAGATGAGGGATCCGCTAGATTCTTAAATAGATTGAGGGAACAAATGAGACAATATGCAGGCCTTGATTTGGAAAACCTCCTTGGACAAGGAATGTTACAACTTCACTTCACTACTAAAGGTTGGCCAGACTTTCAAGAAAATTTAAAATTGGGAGGACCATCCCTGAGTGAACTGCTCAGGGAGGCTCAAAAACTATATATAAGAAGGCAAAACTTAGTTATCCACCTTCCAACAGATAGCTCCAAATCCATCTATCCCTAAGCAGGGCTTTCAAGGGGCCAGAGATTATAAGGGGCCTAACCCCTCCTTGAGAGGACCCAAGCCTCCATCCAGAGGGTTGAGGCCCTCATTTGATAAGCCCCCTAAGGAGTATAGGGGAACAAGGGGAGATAATGCTAAGACTGAGAAGGAAAAAGGACAAGATAGATGTTATGGAAGTGTTACAGATGAGGAAGAGCAGGTCACTTCAAGAGGGAACGTCCTGAACTAAAGAAAGAGAGAAACTTTCACACTCATGACTTTTGAAGAGCAATAGGGGAGTCAGGGTCTCCACCTTTTTTATTTTGAGTCCTACCAGGAGCCCTTAATAATTTTGGAAGTGGGACCTAAACGTGAATTTATGACCTTTTGAGTCGATTCAGGGGCTTCATGCTCCTCCGTTTGTTTCCCTCCACCTGGTCTTTCCTGCTCTTAAGAAGAACTTTTAGTCTCTGGGGTAAAAGAAGAAGGATTTAAGACAAAAATTTTCGAAAGCGGAGAAGTCAGATATCAAGATCGATTTACTCATATTCAATTTTTACTAATTCCTGTTGCAGAAACTACTCTATTAGGAAGGGACTTAATGTTAAGCCTAGGCATAGGCTTTCAAGTGGGCCCTAATGGATTCCTCACTTCACTATATTTACTCACTGCTGTGGATGAGAAATATTTTCATCCTGATGTCTGATCAAAGGAAGGAAATAGAGGGAAACTCCAAATCCCTTCAACACATATCAAAATAAAAACTCCTGGGGAAATAGTAAGGAGAAAGCAATACCCCATCCCTTTAGAGGGAAGAGTAGGGCTAATGCCTATAATTGAGAGTCCCATTGAAAATGGGCTTCTTGAGTCCTGTATGTTTCCTTACAATACTCCAATGCTGTTTACAATACTCCAATGCTGTTTCTGCAATACTCTGGTTTCTGTTAAGAAACCAGATGGGTTGTATCAATTAGTGCAAGGCCTTAGAGCTATTAATCAAATAGTCCAGACTACTCACCCTATTGTTCCTAACCCTTACACCATTCTTAGCAAAATTTTATACAATCATCAGTGGTTTACAATGATAGAGTCATAGGATGCATTCTGGGCATGCCTCTTGGCTGAGGATAGCTGAGATATATTTGGTTTTGAGTGGGAAGACTCCCTTTCAGGGTGGAGACAACAATGTTGATGGACTGTCTTGCCTCATGGATTCAAAGACTCTCCCAATCTCTTTGGTCAGGTCCTAGAACAAGTACTAGAGAAAATTACAGTCCCTAAGCAGATATGCCTGCTTCAGTATGTAGATAATCTTCTTATATCTGGTAAAGATATAAAGGAAATAGGCAACTTCTCTACACATATTCTCAATCACTTGCAATGTGAGAGATTGCAGGTCTCAAAATAGAAACTTTAGTATGCAGAACCTAAAGTTAAATATTTAGGTCACCTAATCAATGCAGGTAAATGAAGAATAAAATCTGAAAACGTGGAGAGAATTGTTTCCCTACCCCTGCCTCAAACTAAACAATAACTCAAGAAATTTTTAGGACTAATTGAATATTGCCATTCATGGATTGACTTATATACATTAAAAAGTAAATTTCCAGCTGGGTGCAGTGGCTCACACCTGTAATCCCAGCACTTTGGGAGGCCGAGGTGGGCAGATCATGAGATCAGGAGATTGAGACCTTCCTGGCTAACACAATAAAACCCAATCTCTAGTAAAAATACAAAAAATTAGCCAGACGTGGTGGTGGGCACCTCTAGTCCTAGCTACTTGGGAAGCTGAGGTAGCAGAATGGCATGTACCTGGGAGGCAGAGCTTGCAGTAAACTGAGATTGCGCCGCTGCACTCCAGCCTGGGCAACAGAGTGAGACTCCATCTCAAACACACAAACAAAAAGGTAAACTTCTATTTGAAAAACTTGCCCAGTAGAAGCCTGATCATCTCTTGTGGACTTCTGAGGATATCCAGCAAATTGAAGAATTAAAAGGAATGCTCATAAATGCCCCTGTTCTACCTCTACCCTCCCTAGAAAAGCCATTTCACCTTTTTGTTAACATAAAAAAGAGGGTAGCTCTAAGAATGCTGACCCAAGAGAATGGAGGCCGTCGACAACCTGTGATCTTTTTGTCGAAGGTCTTGGACCTAGTCACTCGTGGGTGTCCCCAATGTATCCAATCCATTGCCGCTACAGCGGTGTCAGTTGAAGAAAGTAGGACATTAATCTTTGGAGGAAAATTAATAGTAAGCATGCCCCACCAAGTTAGATATATTTTAAATCAGAAAACAGGAAGGTGGACCAATGACTCAAGGGTTTTAAAATATGAGGCTATCCTATTGGAAAAGGATAATTTAATATTAACTACTGATAATTCACTTAATCTGGCAGGCTTTTTAATGGGGGATCCAAACTTAAAAATAGAGCACACCTGTTTAGATCTTATTATCATACAAAAGTTTGACCAGACTTAGGAGAAACTCTCTTCAAAATAGGGTGGCATTTATTCATAGATGGGTCCTCCTGGGTAATTGAAGGGAAAAGACATAATAGGTATTCAGTGATTGATGGAGAAACGCTTGAAAAAGTAGAATCAGGAAGACTGCCTAATAATATGTCTGCCCAGATGTGTGAACTGTTCACACTCAGCCAAGCTTTAGAACATTTGCAATCCCCAAGAAGGAACTATCTATACTGACCTTAAGTATGCCTTTTGGGTAAGTATGCCTTTGGGGTGGCACACTCATTTGGAAAAATTTGGATGGAGAGAAGTCTTCAATAGTAGAGACAGAGATTTAGTTCATGGAGAACTAATTGCCCATGTCCTTAACAATCTCCAATTGTGGGAAGAGATAACTATTGTGCATGTCCCAGGGCATCAAAGGGACTTGTCTTTCACAAATTGGGAAAATAATCTCACACATCAGATAGCAAAGCAAGTTGCCATTTCTTCCAAAATGCCTGTTTTTCATTTAACTCCGTGCCTTCCTTCTCCTACTGTAGCTCCCATTTTCTCTTCCACTGAAAAAGATAAGTTAATAAGAATAGGAGCTAAAGAGAACGCAGAAGGGAAATGGATATTACCAGATCAAAGGGAGATGTCAAAGCCTTCCATGAGGGAGGTCTTGTCTCAATTACATCAGGGGACCCACTGGGGACCCCAAACAATGGGCAATTCAGTTCTCCGGGATTATGGATGTATAGGAATTTACACCCTGGCTGAACAAGTTATAGATAGTTGCTTAATATGTAAAAGGACTAATAAGCAGATTCTAAGGAAATCACCCCTTGGAAGAAGGAATCTGGGGCTGAGACTCTTTCAAAGTGTCCAGATTGATTATACTGAAATGCCCCCAATTGGTCTACTAAATACTTATTAGTAATAATAGACTACTTTACCCACTGGTTGGAGGCTATCCCATTCTCAAGTGAAACTGCCAATAATGTAGTTAAAGCGTTAATTGAAAACATCGTACCCAGATTTGGACTAGTAGAAAATACTGATTCAGATAATGAAACCCATTTCACTGCACATGTAATTAAGAAATTAGCCCAGGCATCCATCCTCCTCAGGAAGGGTAGAGCAGATGAATCAGACTCTAAAAAACCTCTTAACTAAATTAGTTTTAGAAACTCGATTGCCATGGATTAAATGTCTTACTATTGCTTTATTAAGAATCTGGACTGCCCCTTGGAGAGATACTGACTTTTCCCCTTATGAAATGCTTTATGGATTGCCCTACATACACTCCACTGATGACATCCCTACATTTGAAACAAAAGATCAATTCCTCAAAAATTATATACTTGGTCTATCCTCTACTTTCTCTTCCCTTAAGACGAAAGGTCTCCTAGCACAGGCGCCACCCCTGGAGTTTCCAACACATCAGCATCAGCCTGGAGACCACATCCTCATCAAAGGGTGGAAGGAAGGGAAACTTGAACCAGTCTGGGAAGGTCCCTACCTAGTGCCTGTAACTACTGAGACTGCAGTCTGGACAGTGGAAAGAGGATGTACTCATCACACTGGAGTCAAAAAGGTGCCACCACCTCCAGAATCATGGACTGTCACTCCAGCGCTCACCCCCACAAAACTAACTCTATAAAGAGCTTCATAATCACTTGTTTATTTTCTTTTTCCTTTTCAACAGAAGGTCATCATGTCAGCAATGTAACTCGGTTAGCCATCCTTTAATGCTTCAGTTCAATGCCTGTTTTGTCATCCCGTGTGGAGATGAGCAAGCTCAAAAGCTCAAAGGAAGCTATCCCATGTTGTTAAATATCTATGTTCATACTGCAAAGTCAATCAAGTAGAAGTATGGAGCTTTAAAAGGTCCCTGTAGTGACTGGGCAGATGTTTGATGGACCACTAAGTACAAAGGGTGGACAGCCAAGCCTCCTGCTTCAAACAGGTTATGGGGACAAAAACAAACTCTAACTAGTCCATGGTCCCACCCCACCAATTGTAAGCCATTACACTGTAACCCCTTGTTGCTGATTATAAATAATTCCCAGACAATGGCCCAAGAACACTCTATATTTGAGTGGTATGGGTTAGGAGCAGACATTGAAGGACAGGACCCAATAGGAATCTTCTCTCTAAGGTTAGTTAAACCACTGGTTAATAATAATAAGGGAATTCAGACCCAGAGTCCAGGAGACACGTGAAACCCAATGCTCTTGCCAAGTATAATGAGTCCAACGTCTTCCTCCCATCTCCAAAATGACCCAACCAAGGCAACAGCTGTGGAGGAAGAAAACTTAAGGCCAACTATAGCTCTAGAGACAGGCTATCAAGATGCAGATGCTTGGATGGAATGGATTAAATATTCCATCTGCACTTTAAACAAAAGTGAATGTTACACTTGTGCACAAGGTAGACGAGAGGCCCAGATTTTCCTCTTTCCGTTTGGATGGTCTTCAGTTGACCAGGCATGAGCTATATGGTAGCTCTCTTCCAAAACCCCTCAGCCTTGGGCAACAAATCATGCCAAGCTCTTTCTCTGCTGTTCCCTGAGGTTCAACACCCTTTGGGTCAGCCCCTAAGGACCATTCAGCGTCCATCTCCCAATGCCAATTTTACTTCGTGTCTCTCACTACACAGAGAAAACTTGGCGCTCCTGGGAGCCTTAACGGGATGCAGTGAGCTTAAGCCCTTCCACGAGCTTACCTATCAGTCTGCCCTTAGCCGTCCTCTAGCGGATGTGTGGTGGGCCAATACTGGACACTCTGCCAAGTAATGGAGCAAAATTTATTCTCTAATTCAATTGACCATTGCTTTCACTCTGATATTTCATCAACCAGAAAATATAGGAACCAAACATCGTGAAACAAAAGAAGCCCCCCGTGGGTCCTTTGATTCTCATGTTTATATAGATGCTGTTAGGGTCCCAAGAGGAGTGCCAAATGAATTTAGAGCCCTAAATCAAATAACAGCCAGATTTGAAAGTATGTTCTTATGGTAGTTAACTGTAAATAAAAATGTGAATTGGATAAATTACATTTACTACAGTCAACAATGATTTATTAATTATACTAGAGATGCTATTAAAGGGATAGCTAAAGAATTAGGACCCACCAGTCAAATGGCCTGGGAAAATAGGATAGCATTAGACATTATACTAACAAAGAAGAGTGGAATTTGTGTGATGATTGGGACCCAATGCTGTACTTATATCCCTAATAATACTGCTCCCGGTGGGACCATAACTGAAGCATTACAAGGTCTTACTGCCTTATCAAATAAGCTAGCCCAAAATTCTGGACTAAATGATTCCTTCCCAAATTTAATGGGAAGTTATTTCAATAGATGGAAGGGACTTATGTCCTCAATCCTCATCTCTCTGGCCATCGGAATAGGGTTGCTTATTCTTGTAGGACGCTGTATTATACCCTGTGTTTGAGGATTAATACAAAGATTTATTAAAACAGCTCTCACTAAAACCTCTTGTGATCCTCCTACCCCTCATTCAAATGACCTTTTCCTTCTAGAAGATCAAGTAGAACAACAGAACCAAATTATGCTAAAAAATATTTGAAAAGAGTTATTTAAAAAAAAAAAGAAGGGAAAAGCTGTGGGATATGATGAGGTTTCTCTTCAAATAGCCTGATCAATCCTTTATTCTTTAATGTTCAGGTGTGATCCATGGCTACTGGCCAAGGAGAAGCACCCCTCTGCACAAAAGTAAAATTGCTTTGCTAAGAATATTTTGCTTGAGTTTTTAATCTCTTTAGAATTTTAAGCATTATTCCCAGCAAAATACGACACACAGTGCAGGATTTTCACAGGTAGCTGCTTTCTAGTTTTCATTGCGGAATATTCTGGCTCTCAAACATCCCTTTGCAGATTCTACAAAGAGTGTTTCAAACCGACTGAATAATAATAATAATAAAAAAAGGTTTACCTCCATGAGATGAATCCACACATTAGAAAGTGTATTCACAGATAGCTTCTTTCTGGTTTTTGCCACAGGATATTCAGTTTTTCACTATAGGCCTCAAAAGGCTCCCAAACCCCACTTCTCAGATTCTAAAAAATGAAGGTTTCCAACCTGATGAATCACAAGAAAGATTTAGCTCTGTGAGATGCATCTCCACCTCACAGTGTTCCCACAGATAGCTTTTATCTAGGTTTTATCATGAGATATTTTGTTTTTCACTATAGGCATCAAAGAACTCCCAAAAGTCCCTTTGCAGATTCTACAAAAAGAGTGTTTCCAACCTGCTGAATCACAAGATAGGTTTAATTCTCTGACTTAGATCTGCACAAAGCAAAGCATTTTAACATATTACTTCTTCTTAGTTTTTTTCTGGGAATATTTGGTTTTTCACTATAGGGCTCAGTGGACTCCCATATGTCCCTTCACAGATTCTACAAAATCAGTGTTTCAAAACTACTGAATTAAAACAAAGGTTTAACTTTGTGAGATGAATCCACACATTACACAGCATTTTCACATGTAGCTTCCTTCTAGTTTTTATCACAGGATATTCTGTTTTTCATTATAGGTGCCTATGGGCTCCCAAATGTCCCTTCACAGATTCTACAAAAACAGTTTTTCCAACCTACAGAATTAAAAGAAAGGTTTACTTATGTGAGATGAATCTATATATCACAAAACATTTTCTTTTTTCTTCTTTTATTATTATTATACTTTAAGTTCTAGGGTACATGTGCACAACGTGCAGGTTTGTTAGATATGTATACTTGTGCCATGTTGGTGTGCTGTACCCATCAACTCGTCATTTACATCAGGTATAACTCCCAATGCCATCCCTCCCCCCTCCCCCCTTCCCATAATAAGCCCCGGTGTGTGATGTTCCCCTTCCTGAGTCCAAGTGATCTCATTGTTCAATTCCCAAGTATGAGTGAGAACATGTGGTGTTTGGTTTTCTGTTCTTATGATAGTTTGCTGAGAATGATGGTTTCCAGCTGCATCCATGTTCCTACAAAGGACACAAACTCATCCTTTTTTATAGCTGCATAGTATTCCATGGTGTATATGTGCCACATTTTCTTAATTCAGTCTGTCACTGATGGACATTTGGGTTGATTCCAAGACTGTGCTATTGTGAATAGTGCCGCAATAAACATACGTGTGCAAGTGTCTTTACAGCAGCATGATTTATAATCCTTTGGGCATATACCCAGTAATGGGATGGCTGGATCATATGGTATTTCTAGTTCTAGATCCTTGAGGAATCGCCATACTGTTTCACAGATTGCTTCTTTCTAGTTTTTGTTTCATATCCTTCATTTTTTCACTATAGGATACAATGGACTCGAAAATGTCTCTTCACAGACTCTACTAAAAGAGTGCTTTCAACCTACTGATTCAAAAAAATGGTTTAACACTGTGTGATTAATGCACACATTGCAAAGAGTTTCCACAGATAGTTTCTGTTCAGCATTTTGGGGAAAATATTAGGTTTTTCACCAGAGGCCTTAACTTTAATAAGAAAGTTAAACTCAACGGTTTAACTTTCTTATTATTATGACATGAATCCACACATTGCAGAGTGTTTCCACAGATAGCTTCGTTGTAGGTTTTATCATGAAATACTCTGTTTTTCACTATAGGCCTCAATAGGCTCCAAAATGTCCTTCGTAGATTTTACAAAGAGAGTGTTTCCAACCTCCGTTATAAAAGGGATGGTTTTACACTATGAGATGAATCCACAGATCACAATGCATTTTTCACAGATAGCTTCTTTAAGTTTTTATCACAAGATATTTGGATTTTTATTATAGCATTCAGTAGGCTCCCAAATGTCTCACGAAGATTCTACAAAAAGAGTGTTTCCGCCGTGCTGAATCAAAAGATGGGTTTAACCTTGTGAGATGAATTTACACATCATAACGCATTTTCACAGATAGCTTCTTTCTAGTCTTCATCACAAAATATTCAGCTTTTCACTATAGGTCTCAGCGGGCTCTCAGATGTCCTTCATAGATATTACAAAAAGAGTGTTTCCAACCTGCTTAATCAAAATAAAGATTTATATGGGTGAGATGAATCCACATATCATAAAACATTTTCACAGATAGCTTATTTCTAGTTTTTATCACATATTGTTTAGTTTTTCACTATAGGCATTAAAGGGCTCCAAAACATCTCTTCACAGATTCTACAAAAAGAGTGCTTTAAACCTGCTGATTCAAAAAAAAAAAAAAAAAAAGGTTTAATGCTGTGAGGTGAATCGACACATCGCAAAGCATTTGTACAGATAGCTTCTTTTTAGTATTTTACAAGAAATATTCCATTTTCCACTGGAGGCCTCAATGGGCTCCCAAATGTCAGTTCGCAGATTCTAACAAAAGAGTGTTTCCAACCTGCTGAATCAAAATAAAGGTTTAACTCTGTGAGATGAATGCACACATTGCAAAGCAGTTTCACAGATAGCTTCTTTCTAGTTTTTATCTGGAGATAATCAGTTTTTCTTTTTTCTTTTAAATTTTATTTTTTATTATACTTTAAGTTCCAGGGTACATGTGAACAATGTGCAGGTTTGTTACATATGTATACACGTGCCATGTTGGTGTGCTGCACCCATTAACTCATCATTTACATTAGCTATATCTCCTAATGCTATCCCTCCCCCTTCCCCCCTCCCCACAGTAGGGCCTGGTGTGTGATGTTCCCCTTCCTGTGTCCAAGTGTTATCATTGTTCAATTCCCACCTATGAGTGAGAACGTGTGGTGTTTGCATTTCTGTTCTTGTGATAGTTTGCTGAGAATGATGGTTGCCAGCTGCATCCATGTCCCTACAAAGGACATGAACTCATCCTTTTTTATGGCTGCATAGTATTCCATGGTGTATATGTGCAATATTTTCTTAATCTAGTCTGTCATTGATAGACATTTGAGTTGGTTCCAAGTCTCTGCTATTGTGAATAATGCCACAATAAACATACCTGTGCATGTGTCTTTCTAGCAGCATGATTTCTAATCCTTTGGGTATATACCCAGTAATGGGATGGCTGGGTCAAATGGTATTTCTAGTTCTAGATCCTTGAGGAATCACCACATTTTCTTCCACAATGGTTGAACTAGTTTGCAGTCCCACCAACAGTGTGAAAGTGTTCCTATTTCTCCACATCCTCTCCAGCACCTGTTGTTTCCTGACATTTTCATGATCACCATTCTAACTGGTGTGACATGGTATCGCATTGTGGATTTGATTTGCATTTCTCTGATGGTTAGTGATGATGAGCATTTTTTCATGTGTCTCTTGCCTGCATAAATGTCTTCTTTTGAGAAGTGTCTGTTCATATCCCTTGCCCACTTTTTGATGGGGTTGTTTGTTGTTTTCTTGTAAATTTGTTTGAGTACTTTGTAGGTTATCGATATTAGCCCTTTGTCAGATGAGTAGATTGCAAAAATTTTCTCCCATTCTGTAGGTTGCCTGTTCACTGTGATGGTAGTTTCTTTTGCTGTGCAGAAGCTCTTTAGTTTAATTAGATCCCATTTGTCAATTTTGGCTTTTGTTGACATTGCTTTTGGTGTTTTAGACATGAAGTCCTTGATCATGCCTATGTCCTGAATGGCATTGCCTAGGTTTTCTTCTAGGGATTTTATGGTTTTAGGTCACAGACCCTACAAAAAGAGTGTTTCCAACCTGTTGAATCAAAAGAGAGTTTTACTCTATGAGATGAATGCACACATCATAAATCAGTTTCACAGATGTCTCTTTCTAGTTTTTATCACAAAATACTTGATTTTTCACCATAGGCCTCAATAGACTCTCAAATGTCCTTCATAGATGTTACAAAAAGAGTGTTTCCAACCTGCTAAATCAAAACAAAGGTTTAACTCTGTGAGATGAATCCACATATCACAAAGCATTTTCACAGATAGCTTCCTTGTATTTTTTATCGGGGGATATTTGGTTTTTCAGTATAGGCAACAGACAAACAGAGAGCCAAATCATGAGTGAACTCCAATTCACAATGGCTTCAAAGCGAATAAAATACCTAGGAATCAAACTTACAAGGAATGTGAAGGACCTCTTCAAGGACAACTACAAACCACAGCTTAACGAAATAAAAGAGGACAGAAACAAATTGGAAAAACATTCCATGCTCATGGATAGGAAGAATCACTATTGTGAAAATGGCCTTGCTACCCAAGGTGATTTATATATTCAATGCCACCCCCATCAAGCTACCAATGACTTTCTTCACAGAATTGGAACAAACTACTTTAAAGTTCATATGGAACCAAAAAAGAGCCCGCATTGCCAAGACAGTCCAAAGCCAAAAGAACAAAGCTGGAGGCATCACGCTACCTGACTTTGAACTATATTACAAGGCTACAGTAACCAAAACAGCATGGTACTGGTATCAAAACAGAAATATAGACCAATGGGCCCCAAAATGTTTCTTGTAGATTCTGAAAAAAGAGTGTTTCCAACCTGATAAACCAAGAAAACTTTCAACTCTGTGTGATGAATCCACAATCACAAAGCTTTTTCACAAATAGCTTCTTTCTAATTTTTATTACCAGCTTTTCAGATTTTCACTATAGGCCTCAATGGGTTCCCAAATATCCCTTCGTAGATTCTACAAAAAAGTGTTCACAACAACGTGCTGAATCAAAAGAATGTTTTAACTCTATGACATGAATCCATACATTGCAAAGCATTTTCACAGATAGCTTCTTTGGAGTTTTTATCATGGGATATTCAGTTTTTAACTACAGGCCTCAATGGGCTCCCAAATGTCCCTATGCAGATTCTACAAAAACAGTGTTTCCAACCTGCTGAATCAAAAGATTTAACTCCATGAGATGAATCCACACATTGCAAAGCAATTTCACAGACAGCTTCTTTCTAGTTTTTATTAGGGGACATTTAGTTTTTCACTATAGGCCTCAATGGGCTCCCAAATGTACTTCATAGATTCTCCGAAGAAAGTTTTTCCAACATCCTGAATCAAAAGAATAGTTTAAATCAGTGAGATGAATCCACATGTCACCAAGCGTTTTCACAGATAGCTTCTTTCTCGTTTTTATTGCAGGATATTCAGTTTTTCTCTGTAGGCTGCAATGGGTTCCCAAATGTTGCTTTGTAGATTCTACAAAAAGAGTGTTTCTAACTGCAGAATCAAAAGAAAAGTTTAACACTGTGAGGTCAATCCATACATCATAAAGTGATTTCAAATAAAGCTTTTTTCAAGTTTTTATCACAAAACAAGTGGTTTTTCACTATAGGCCCCAGTGAGGACACAATGTCCTTCATAGATTCTTGGATGAGAGTGTTTCCAATCTGCTGAATCAAAAGAATAGTTTAACTCTGTGAGATTAATCCACACATTACAAAGCATTTTCTCTGATAGCTTCTTTCTAATTTTTATTGCGGGATAGTCAGTTTTTCTCTACAGACTTCAATGGTCTCTCGAATGTCCCTTTGTAGATCCTAAAAAAAAGAGTGCTCATAACCACGTGAAACAAAAGAAAATTTTAACTCTGTGAGGTGATCCCACACATCACAAAGCATTTTCACAGACAGCTTCTTTCAAGTTTTTATTGTAGCATATTCAGTTTTTCACTATAGGCCTCTATGTGCTCCTAAATGTCTGTGCACAGGCGCTACGAAAATAGTGTATCCAACCTGCTGAATGAAAAGAAAGCTTTATCTCTGTCCAATGAATCCACACATTGCAATGCGTTTTCACAGATACCATCTTTCCAATTTTTGTAATGGAATATTCGGTTTTTCACTATAGGCATCATTGGGCTCCCAAATGTTTCTTTGCAGATTCTACAAAAAGAGTGTTTCCAACCTGCTGAAACTAAAGAAAGGTTTACTCTGTGAGATGAATCCACACTTTTCAAAGCATTTTCACAGACATATTCTTTGTATTTTTTATCGTGTGTTATTTTTCACTATAGGCCTCAATGGGTTCTCAAATGTCTCTTCACAGTTTCTACAAAAAGAGAGTTTCCAACCTGCTGAATCAAAACACTGGTTTACCTCTGTGAGATGAATCTACACATCACAAACCATTTTCACAGACAGCTTATTTCTAGTTTTTATCTCAGGATATTCGGTTTTTAACTACAGGCCTCAACGGGCTCCCAAATGTTTTTTTGTAGATTCTACAAAAAGTGTTTCCAATCTGCTGAACCAAAATAAAAATTTAACTCTGTCGGATGAATCCACACACTGCAAATCATTTTCACAGACAGCTTCTTTCTAGTTTTTGTCATGGGATATTCAGTTTTTCACTACAGGACTCAATGGGCTCAAAAATGTCCTTCGTAGATTCTCCAAAGAAAGTTTTTCCAACCTGCTGAATCAAAAGAAAGGCTGAACTCTGTGAGATAAATACACACATTGCAAAGCATTTTCATAGATAACTTCTATGTTTTATCACTGGATGTCTATTTTTCACTATAAACATCAATAGGCTCCCAAATATCCCTTTGCAGATTCGAGAAAAAGAGTGTTTTCAACCAGCTGAATCAATGGAAATGTTTTACTCTGTGAGTTGAATCCAAACATTGCAAAATGTTCTCACATATAGTTATTACCTAGTTTTTATCATAGGATAGTTGGTTTTTCTCTTTAGGCCTCAATAGGCTCCAAAAGGTGCCATCGCAGGTTCAACAAAAAGAGTTTTTCAAACATATTTTAAAAAAAAATCTGTTTCTGAGATGAAGCCACACATCATAATGTGTTTTTACAGATACCTTCTTTCTAGTCTCTGTCATGGGATATTCAGTTTTTCACTGTAGGCCTCAATGGGCTCCTAAATGTCCATTCATAGATTCTAAAAAAGAGTGTTTCAAACCTGCTGAATCCAAAATAAGGTTTAACTCTCTGAGAAGAATCTACACAATGCATAGGGTCTTCATAGACAGCTTCTTTCTATTATTTATTGTGGGATATTAGGTTTTTCACTCTAGACCTAAATAGGCTCCCAAAAGTTTCTTCGCAGATTCTCTAAAAAGTGTGATTTCAACCTGCTAAATCAATGAAAGGTTTAATTCTTTGTTTTATCCACACATATCAGAGCGTTTTTACAGATAGCTTCTTTCTAGTTTTTATCACAGGATATTCTGGTTTTGGCTACAGGCCTCTATGGGCTCCAAGATGTCCATTCGCATATTTGACCAAAAGAGTGTTTCCAATCTGTTGGATCAACAGAAAAGTTTATCTCTGTGAGATGAATCCACTTATCACAAAGAGTTTTCACAGATAGCTTCTTTCTAGTTTTATTGCTGGATATTTGGTTTTTTACTGTAGGCTTCAATAAGCTCCCAAAATGTCCCCTCATGATTCTACAAAAAGAGTGTTTCCAACATGCTGAATCAAAAGAAATGTTTAACTCTGTGGGATGGATTCACATATCTCAAAGTATTTTCACACATAGCTTCTTTCTAGTTTTTATGGGGGATATTTGGTTTTTCACTACAGGATTCAATGGGCTTCCAAATTTCCCTTTGAAGATTCTACAAAAAGAGTGTTTCCAACCTGATGAATCAAAAGAAAGGTTTAATTCTGTGAGATGGATCCACATACTACAAAGCATTTCCACAGATTGTGTCTTTTTAGTTTTTATTGCAGGATATTCATTTTTCCACTATAAGCCTCAATGGGCTCCCAAATATCCTTGCACAGATTCTACAAAAAGAGTGTTTCCAACCTGCTGAATCAAAAGAATAGTTTAACTCTCTGAGATAAATCCACACATCAAACAACAATTTCACAGATGGCTTCTTTATAGTTTTTATTGCAGGATATTCATTTTTCTCTGCAGGCCTCAATGGGCTCCCAAATGTTTTACACATACTGTAAAAAAGGGCTGTTTTCAACTTGCAGAATAAAAAGAAGATCTAACCCTGTTTGATTTATTCACACATTGCAAAGCATTTTCACAGCTAGTGTCTTTCGAGTTTTTATTGCAAGATAGTTTTTTTTACTATAGTCATCAAGGGGTTCCCAAATGTTCCTTCAAAGATTCTACGAAAAGAGTGTTCCCATCCTGGTGAATCAAAAGAAAGAGTTAACTCTGTAAGATGAATCCTTACATCACAATGTATTTCCAAAGACAGTTTATTTTTATTTTTTAAATATTCATTTTCTTCACTATAGGCCTCAACAGGCTCCCAAATGTCCCATCGCAGATTCCACCAAAAGAGTGTTACACACTTGCTGAATCAAAAGAAAGTTTTAACTCTGTGAGATGAATCCACACCTTGCAAAGCATTTTCACAGATATCCTCTTTCTAGTTTTTATTTCAGGATATTCGAATTTTCACAATAAGCCTCAAGGAGCACCAAAATGTCTCTTCACAGATTCTACAAGAGGTGTTTCCAATCTACTGAATAAAAATATAAAAAGGGTTGATCATTGTGTGATGAACCAACACATTGCAAAGTTTTTTCACAGATAGCTTTCTTATAGTTTTTATCATGGGATATTCTTTTTCTCACTATAGGCCTTAATAGGCTCCCAAATGTCCTTAATATGTTCTCCAAAGAGAGTGTTTCCATCCTGTTAAATTAACAGAAAGGTTTAACTCTATTAAGTAAATTCACATCTCACAATGCTTTTTCACAGATAACTTCATCCTAGTTTTCATTGTGGGATACTCAGTTTTTATAGACCTCAGTGGGGTCTCAAATGTCACTGCACAGATGCTACAAGGAGAGTGTTTCCAACCTGCTGAATCAAAAGAAAGGATTACCTTTATGAGATGGATCCACACATTGTGAAGAGTTTTCACATATTGCTTTCTTTAAGTTTTTATTTCTGGGAATATTTTTTTCAGTACAGGCCTCAATGGGCTTCCAAATGTCCCTTCACAGATTCTACATACAGAGTGTTTTCAACCTACTGAATTAAAAGAAAGGTTTACATTTGTGTGATGAAACCACACATCACAAAGCATTTTCAGATAGCTTCCTTCTAGTTTTTATCATGAGATATTCCGTTTTTCACTATAGGGTAATAAATGTTCCTCATAGATTCTCCAAAGAGAGTGTTTCCTACCTGCTGAATCATAAGTTTGCCTCCACAAGATGAATCCACACCCTGCAAAGCATTTTTCCAATTAGCTTCTTTTTAGTTTTTATCGTGCAATGTTCAGTTTTTAACTATATGCTTCAATGGGCTCCCGAATGTCCCTTCACAGATTCTACAAAAATAGTGTTTCCAACCTACTGAATCAACAGAAAGGTTTAACTTAGTAGATGAATCCACACATCACCAATTATTTTCACAGATAGCTTCTAGTTTTTATCACGGGATATTGAGTTTTTTTTTACTATGGTCCTCACAATAGGCTACCAAAGGTTGCTACACAAATTTTACAAAAAGAGTGTTTCCAACCTAATAAATCAAGAGAAAGTCTTACCTCCATGAAATAAATCCACACATCACAAAGCATTTTCACAGATAACTTCTTTTTAGTTTTTATCACGGGATATGGGGTTTTTAACTACAGATTTAAATCATCTCCCAAATATCCTTCCACAATAATAGTGTTTCCAACCTACTGAAACAAAAAGGAGGTTTAATTCAGTGAGATGAATTCACCCATCACAAATCACTTTCACAGATAACTTCTTTCTAATTTTTATCACAGGATATTCAGTTTGTCACTATAGTCCTCAAGGGGCTTTCAAATATTTCTGTGCAGATGCTACAAAAAGAGTTATTTCCAACCTGCTGAATCAAAAAAAAAATTTAACTTTGTGAGATGCATCCACACAACTTCAAGCATTTCCACAGATAGATTCTTTTTAGTTTTTTAGGGGGAATATTCTGTTTTTCACTATAGGCCTCAATGAGCTCCCAAATATCTGTGCGCAGATTTTACAAAAAGAGTCTTTCCAACCTGCTGAATTGAAAGAAAGGTTTGACTCTGTGAGATAAATCCACACATCACAACGTGTTTCAACAGATAGCTTCTTTTTAGTTTTTATTGGGGAATATTCTGTTTTTCACTATAGGCCTCAATGGCCTCCCAAATGTCCCTTCACAGATTCTTTAAAAAGAGTGTTTTTAAGCTGCTGAATCAAAAGGAAGTTTTAACTCTGTGAGATGAATACACACATCAAGAAGCATTTTCACAGAAACCTTCTTTTTAGTTTTTATCATGGGATATTTGAGTTTTTACTGTAGACCTCAAAGGGCTCCCAAATGTCCCTTCAAAGATTCCATGAAAAGAGTGTTTCCAACCTATTAAATCAAAAGAAAGTTTAACTCTGTTAGGAAGAATCCACGCATTGCAAAGCAATTTTACAGATGGCTTCTTTTTTGTATTTATCACGCGATATACGGTTTTTCAATATAGGTCTCAATAGGCTCCCAAATATCCTTGTAGATTCTCAAAAGAGAGTGTTTCCAAACTACTGAATAAAAACAAAGGTTTAACTCTGTGAGATGAATCCCCACACTACAAATCACTTTCACAGATAGCTTCTTTCTAGTTTTTATTGCAGGATATTAAGTTTTTCATGATAGGCCTCAATGGACTCCTAAATGTCCCTTTGCAGATTCTACAAAAAGTGTTTCCAACCTGCTGAATCAATACCAAGGTTTAACTCTGTGGGATGAATCCACACAATGCAAAATGTTTCCACAGATAGCTTCTTTTTAGTGTTTTTTTTCAAGGAATATTCAGTTTATCAGTATAGGCCTCAATGGGCTCCAAAATGTCCTGTCACATATTCCACAGAAAGAGTGTTTCCAACCTGCTGAATCAAAAGAAAGATTTAACTCTGTGACTTGAATCCACACATCACAAAGCATTTTCATGGATAATTTCTTCATAGTTTATATCATGTAATATTCAGTTTTTCATTATACACCTCAATGGGCTCCAAAATGTACCATCACAGATTCTACAAAAAGAGTATTTCCAACCTATTGAATCACAAGAATGGCTTACTTATGTGAGATGAATCCATACATCACAAAGTGTTTTCACAGATACCTTCTTTCTAGTTTTCATCACGAGATATTCAGTTTTTCACTATAGGCCTGAAGGGGCTTCCAAATGTCCCTTTGCAGATTCTACTAAGTAAGTGTTTCCAACCTACAGAATAAAAAGAACAGCTTAATTCCATGAGATGAATCCACACATCACAAAGGATTTTCACAGACAGCTTCTTTCTAGTTTTTATCAAGGGATATTCATTTTCTTCACTATAGGCCTTAAGGGGCTTCCAAATGTTCCTTTGCAGATTCCACAAAAAGAGTGTTTCCAACCTACAGAATAAAAAGAAAAATTTATGATCGTGACATGAATCACACATAGCAAAGTGTTTCACAAATATCTTCTTTCTGGTTTTTATTGTGAGACATTCGATTTTGCACTATAGGCCTCAAGGGCCTACTAAAAGTCCCTTCGCAGTTTCATTCAAAAGAAAGGTTTACCATTGTAATATGAATCCACACATCACAAAGTGTTTTCACTGATAGCTTCATTCTAGTTTTTACCGTTGGATATTCGGGTTTTCACGAATGGCTTCTATGGGATCCAAAATATCCTTCGTAGATTCTCTAAAAAGAGTGTTGCTAACCAGCTTAATCAAAAGAAAGGTTTAACTCTGTGAGATGAATCCACACATCACAAAGTACTTTTTACAGATAGTTTCTTTCTAGTTTTTAGTGCAGTATATTTGGTTTTTCACTATACACCTCAATGGGCTCCCAAATGTCCTTTGTAGATTCTACAAAAATTGTGTTTCTACCTGCTGAGTCAAAGAAAGGATTAACTCAGTGAGATGAATCCACACATCACAAATTGTTTCACGGATAGCTTCTTTCTAGTTTTAATCGTGAGATATTCAGCTTTTCACTATAATCCTAAGTGAGCTTCCGAATGTCTCTGTGCAGATGCTACAAAAAGTGTTGAATAAAAAGAATTTTTATTTCTAGTTATTCTCTTGGGATATTTGGTTTTTTACCATAGGCTTCAATAGGCTCCAAAATGTCCCTTTATAGATACTACAAAAAGAGTGTATCCAACCTCCTGAATCAAAAGAAAATTTACCTCTGAAATATGAATCCACACATCACCATGCATTTTCATAGAAAGCTTCATTCTAGTTTTTATCGTGGCATATTTGGTTGTTCACTACAGCCCTAAATGGGCTTCAAAACGTCCTTTGCAGAATCTCCAAAAAGAGTGTTACCAACATGCTGAATCAACAGAAATGTTTAGCTCTATGAGATGAATCCACATATCACAAAGTGTTTCCACAATAGATTATTTTTAGTTTTTTGGCAGAAATATTTGGTTTTTCACTATAGGCCTCAATTGGCTCTCAAATGTCTTTTTGCCAATTCTATAAAAAGGGTGTATCTAACATGCCAAATCAAAAGAAAGGTCTAATTCTGTGAGAGGAATCCACACATTGCAAAGTGATTTCACAGATAGATGTTTTCTATTTTTTATCATTTGATATCAGTTTTTCTCTATTGGCCACAATGGGCTCTGAAATGTCCCTGCTACAGATTCCACAACAAAAGCTTTCACAATCTGCAGAATAAAAAGAAAAGTTTAACTCGTGAGATGAATCCACACATGGCAAAGCACTTTCACGGATAGCTTCTTTTTACTTTTTATCACGGGATAATTGATTTATCACTCTAGGACTCAATGTCCCCCAAATGTCCCAGCACAGATTCTACAAAAAGTGTGTTTCTAACCTGCTGAATCAAAAGAAAGGTTTAACTCTTTCAGATGATTCCTCGAAGTCCAAACCATTTTCACAGATAGCTTTCCTCTATTTTTTTTTTTTTTTTAATCACAGCATATTGGTTTTTCACAATAGGCCTCAATGGGCTCCAAAATATTCCTGCACAGATTCTACTAAAAGAATATTTTCAACCTGCTAAATCAAAACAAAGGTTTAACTCTTTTAGACAAATCCACAAGGTGGAAAGCATTTTCACATATACTATATTTTTAGTTTTTATCACAGGATATTTCATTTATCACTATAGGCCAGAATGGGCTCTGAAATGTCCCCATGCATATTTTACAAAAAGATTGTTTCCAACCTGCTGAATCAAAAAAAAGGTTTAACACTGTGAGATGAATCCACACTATAGACCTAAATGAGCTCCAAAATGTCCCTGCACAGACTGCTGAATCAAAAAAATTGTTTAACTCTGTGAGATGAATCTGGAAAGTGCAGAGCATTTTCACAGACAGCTTCTTTTTAGTTTTTTTCTTAGGATATCGGTTTTTCACTACAGCCCTCAAAGGGCTCCCAAATGTCCCTTCCCAGATCCTACAAAAAGAGAGTTTCCAACTTGCTGAATCAAAAGAAAGGTTTAACTCTGTGAGATGAATCCACACATCACATAGCATTTTCACAGATAGCTTCTTTCAGTTTTTATCACAGGATAATGGTTTTTTGCTATAGGCCTCAATGGGCTGTGAAATGTCCCTGTGCAGATTATACATAAAGAGTGTTTCCAATGTGCCAAATCAAGAGAAACAATTAACTCTGTGAGATGAATTCACAAAGTGCAATGCCTTTTCAAAGAAATCTTCTTTTTAGTTTTTATCATGGGTTAATCGGTTATCACTCAAGGCCTCAATGGACTTAGAAATGTCCCTGCACAGATGCTACAAAAAGAGTGTTTCCAACCTGCTGAGTCAAAAGAAAGGTTTATCTCTGTGAGATGAATCCAGACCTTGTGAAGCATTTTCACTGATAGCTTTTTTCTAGTTTTCATCATGAAATATCAGTATTTCACTATAAGCACCAATGGACTCCAAAATGTTTTTATATAGATTCAACAAAAAGAGTGTTTCTAAACTACTGAATCAAAAGGAAGGTTTAAATCTGTAAGATAGATCCACCAAGTGCAAAGGATTTTCAAAGATAGCTTCGACTTAGTTTTTGTCATGGGATATTTGGTTTGTCACTACAGTCCTCAATGGGCTCCAAAATGTCTCTGCACAGATTCTACAAAAAGAGTGTTTCCAATCTGCTGAGTCAAAAGAAAGGTTTCATTCTCTGTGATGAACCCACAAAGCACAAAGTATTTTTGAGATAGCTCTTCTATACATTTTATTGCGAGATAATCATTTTATCATTCTATGCCTCAATGGGAGCCCAAATGTCCCTGCACAGATTCTACAAAGAGTGTTTTCAACCTGCTGAATCCAAAGAAAGTTTTAACCCTGTGAGTTGAATCCACACATTGCAAGGCATTCTCATAGATATATTATTTCTAGTTTTTATCACAAGATACCCGTTTTTCAGTATAGGCCTCAAAGGGCTCACAAATGTCCATGTACAGATTCTAGAAAAAGGGGGTTTCCAACCTGTTGAATCAAAAGAAAGTTTTGACTCTGTGAGATGAATTCACACATCACAAAGTGTTTTCACAGACAGATTATTTTTAGTTTTCATCACAGGATATTGGATTCTATAAAAAGAGTGTTTCCAACTGACTGAATCCAAAGAAAGGTTTAACTGTGTGAGATGAATCCAAAAAGTGCAAAGTGTTTTCACACATAGCTTCTTTTCGGTTTTTATCGTGGGAATTCCAGTTATCACCATAAGCCTCAACAGGCTCCAAATATTCCTGGGCAGATTACAAATAAAGAGTGTTTCCATTATGCTGAATTAAAAAAAGTTTTACTCTGTAAGATAATTTCATGTATCACAAAGTGTTTTCATATATGGATTCTTTCTAGTTTGTAATCACCAAATGTCAGTTTTTAACTATAGGGCAAAAGTGATCTGAAATATCCCTGCATATATTCTCCAAAACAAGTGTTTCCAACCTGCTGAATCAAAACAAAGGTTTAACTCTGAGAGATGAATCCACAAAGTGCAAAACATTTTCACAGATAGCTTCTTTTTAGTTTTTATCCTGAGATATTCGGTTTATCACTTTAGGCCTCAGTGGGATCCCAAATATCCATGTGCAGATTCTACAAGAAGAGTGTTTCCAACTGGCTGAATGAAAGAAAGGTTGACTTCTTTGAGATGAGTCCACGAAGTGCAAAGTTTTCCCACAGATAGATTCTTTTTGGTTTTTATTATGGGATATTATGTTTATCACTATAGGTCTCAGTGGGCTCCCAAATGTCCCTGTGCAGATTCTACAAAGTGTGCTTCCAACCTGCTGAATCAAAAAAGGTTTAACTCTCTGAGATGAATCCACACATGGCAAAGCTTTCATAGATAGAATATTCCTAGTTCTTATCACAGGATAACAATTTTTCACTATAGGACTCAGGGGTCTCCAAAATGTCGCTGAGCAAACTCGATGAAAAAAAAAGTGATTCTAACCTGCTGAATCAAAAGAAAGGTTTAACTCTGTAAGATGAATCCACAAAGCACAAAATATTTTCACAGATAGCTATTTTCTAGTTTTTATTATGGGATATTGGTTTTTTACTATAGGCCTCGACAGGCTCAGAAATGTCTCTGCGCAGATTTAACAAAAAAGGTGTTTCCAACTTGCTGAATCAAAAGAAATGTTTAACTCTGTGAGATGAACTCACTAAATGCAAAGTGTTTTCACAGATAGCTTCCTTTTAGTTCTAATTGAGGGATATTCAGATTATAGACATAGGTCTCAATGGGATCTCAAAAGACCCTGAGCAGATTCTACAAAAGTTTGTTTCCAAACTGCTGAATTAAAATAAAGGTTAAACTCTATGAGATGAATTCACAAAGCAAAAAGCATTTTCACAGATAACTTCTTTTTAGTTTTCATCACGGGATATCCGGTTCATCACTATAGGCCTCAATGGGCTCCAAAGTGTGCCTAGGCAGATTTTACAAAAACAGTGTTTCCAACCTGTTGAATCAAGAGAGAGGTTTAACTCTGTGAGATGAATCCACAAAGTACCCAGCATTTTCAGAGATAGCTTTTCCATAGTTTTTATTGTGGGATAATCAGTTTATTACTCTATGATTCAATGGGCACCCAGATGTCCCTGCACAGATTTGACAAAAGGAGTATTTCTAAGCTGCTGAAGCAAAAGAAAGGTTTAAATATGTGAAATAAATCCACACATTGCAAAACATTCTCACAAATAGATTCTAGTTTTCTCATGAGACATCGGTTTTTCACTATAGGCCACATTAGATTCTGAAATGTTCCTGCGCACATTCTCCAAAACGAGTGTTTCTAACCTGCTGAGTCTAAAAAGAGGTTTAACTCTGTGAGATAAATCCACAAAGTGCAAAACGTTTCCACAAAGAGCTTTTTAGTTTTTATCCCAGGATATTCAGTTTATCACTATAGGCCTCAATAGGCTTCCAAATTTCCATACGCAGAATCTACAAGAGTGTTTCCAACCTGCTGAATCAAAATAAAGGTTGAACTCTGTGAGATGAATCCACAAAGAGCAAAGCATTCTGACAGATAGATTCTTTTTAGTTTTTATTGTGGAACATTATGTTTATCCCTATAAACCTCAATGAGTTCCCAAATGTTCCTGTGCAAGTTCTACAAAGAGTGTTTCCAACCAGCTGAATCAAAAGAAACGTTTATCTCTGTGAGATGAATCCACACATAGAAAAGCATTTGCATAGATAGAATCTTTCTAGTTCTTATTATGGGATAACAATTTTTTACTATAGACTTCAATGGTCTCTGAAATGTCTTTGCCCAGATTCAATAAATAAGGTGATTCTAACCTGCTTAATCAAAAGAAAGGTTTAACTCTTTGAAATGAATCCATAAAGCACAAAGTGTTTTCACAGATAGATATTTTCTAGTTTTTATCATGGGATGTAAGATTTTTACTATAGGCCTCAATAGGCTATGAAATAACCTTGTGCAGATTTGACAAAAAAAGTGTTTCCAACCTGCTGAATCAAAAGAAATGTTTAACTCTGTCTGATGAATTCACTAAATGCAAAGCGTTTTCACAGATAGCATTGTTTTAGTTTCTGTTGTGGGATATTTGGTTTATAGTTATAGGTCTCAAAGGGCTCTCAAAAGACCCTGAGCAGATTCTACAAAGGATTATTTCCAAACTGCTGAATTAAAATAAAAGTTAAGCTCTATAAGATGAATCCACCAAGTGCAAAGCATTTTCACAGATAGCTTCTTTTTAGTTGTTATTGAAGGATATTGGCTTTTCACTATGGGCCTAAATGGGCTCCAAAGTGTCCCTGTGCAGATTGTACAAAAAGAGTGTTTCTAGCCTGCTGAATCACAAGAAATGTCTAAATCTGTAACATGAATCCACAAAGTGCAAAGCATGTTCACAGATAGCTGCTTCTTACTTTTTATTGTGGGATATCTTGTTTATCACTATAGGCCACAATGGACTCCGAAATGTGCCTACGTTGATTTGTTGATTCTACAAAAAGAGTGTTTCCACCCTGCTGAATCAAGAAAATGGTTTAGCTCTGTGAGATGAATCCACAAAGTGCAAAGTGTTTTCAGAGATAGTTGTTCTATAGTTTTTACTACAGGATAATCTGCTTATCACTCTAGGCCTCAATGAGCTCCCAAATGTCCCTGCACAGATTCTACAAAAAGAGTGTTTCCAACCTGCTGAATCAAAAGAAAGGTTTAACTCTGTGAGATAAATACACACATTGCAAAGCATTCTCACAGATAGATTCTTTCTAGGTTTTTCACAAGGTATCAGTTTTTCACTATAGGCCACTTTGGTCTCCAAAATGTTCCTGTGCAGATTCTACAAAAAGAGTGTTTTCAACCAGCTGAAACCAAGGAATGTTTTAACTCTGTGAGATGAATCCAACATCACAAAGTGTTCTCACAGACAGACTATTTCTAGTTTTTATAATAGAATATGGGTTTTTAATGGGTTTCAAAATGTCACTTTGCAGATTCTACAAAAAGATTGTTTCCAATCTGCTGAATCAAAAGGAAGATTTAACTCTGTGAAATGAATCCACAAAGTGCAAAGCGTTTTCACACATAGCTTCTTTTCAGTTTTCATCATGGGATATTCTGTTTATCAGTATAGGCCTCAATGGGCTCTGAATATTCATGTGCAGATTCTACAAAAAGAGTGTTCCCAATTAGCCGACTAAAAAGAAATGTTTAATTCTGTGAGATGAATCAACACATCACAAAGCATTTTCATAAATGTCTTTTTTTCTTTTTTTTTTTTTTTTATCACAGAATATCTGTTTTTCACTATAGGCTGCAAGTGCTCTGAAATGTCTCTGTGCATATTCTACAAAACTAATGTATCCAACCTGTGAAATAAAAACAAAGGTGTAACTCTGTGACGTGAATCCACAAAGCACAAAACATTTTCACAGATAGCTTCTTTTTAGTTTCTATTTCAGGATATTCAGTTTAACAATATAGGCCTCAATGTGCTCCAAAATATCCCTGCACAGATTCTACCAAAATAGTGTTTCCAACTTGCTGAATCAAAAGGAAGGTTGAACTCTGTGAGATTAATCCACAAAATGCGAAGTGTTTTCATAGATGGCTTCTTTTTAGTTTTTATTGGGGGTTTTGGAGTTATCACTATAGGCCTCAAAGGGCTCTCAAATGACCCTAAACAGACTCTACAAAAAAAGTGTTTCCAAACTCCTGAATCAAAAGAAAGGTTAAACTCTGAATTCACAAAGTGCAACGGGTTTTCACAGATAACTTCTTTCTAGTTTTTACCACAGAATATTGGTTTTGCACTATGGGCCTCACTGGGCTCTGAAATGTCCCTGTGCAGATTCTATGAAAACAAGTGTTTCTATCAGGCTGAATCAAAAGAAAGATTTAAATTTGTAAGATGAATCCAAAAAGTGGAAAACATTTTTACTGACAGCTTTTTTTTTTTTAGTTTTTATCACAGGATATCTGGGTTATAGCTATAGACTTTAATGGACTCTGAAATGTACCTACGGAGATTCTAAAAAAAAAAAAATGTTTCCAACATGCTGAATCAAAACAAAATTTTATCTTTGTGAGATGAATCCACAAAGTGAAAGTGGGTTGAGAACTAGCATTTCTATAGTTTTTTTTTTTTTTTTTTTTTTTAATGGTACAATCAGTTTATCACTCTAGTCCTCAATGGGTGCCCAAATGTTCTTGCAAAGATTCTATTAAAGAGAGTTTCCAATCTGCTAAATCAGAAGAAAGGCTTAACTCCACACATTGCAAAGCATTCTCACATATAGATTTTTTCTAGTTTTTATCACTGGATATCGGTTTTTAACTATAGGCCACAATGGGCTTTAAAATGTCCCTGTGCAGATTCTACAAAACAAGTGTTTCCAATCTGATGAATCAAAAGAAAGGTTTAACTGTGATCTGAATCCACATCATCAGAAAGTGTTTTCACAAACAGCTTCTTTTTACTTTTTATTGTGGGATGTTTGACTTTTTTAAAAAAGGTTAATTCAGTGAGATGAATCCACACATCACAAAGCATTTTCACAGATAGTTCTTTCTAGTTTTTAATCTTTCTACCTTTCACTGTAGGTCTCAATGGGCTCTGAAATGTCCCTGCACAGATTCTACAAAAAAAGCATTTCCAACCTGCTGAATAAAATAGAGGTTTAGCTCTGTGAGAAGAATTCATAAAGTGCAAAGCATTTTCACAGATGGCTTCTTTTTATCACAGGAAATTCTGTTTATCACTATAGGCTTCAATGGGTTACCAAATGTCCCTGCAAACATCATACAAAAAGAGTGTTTCCAATCTGTTGAACACAAAGAAAGGTTTAACTGTGTGAGAGAATTCCACACATCACAAAGCATTTTCACAGATATCTTCTATCTAGTTTTTATCATGGGATATTGATTTTTCACTATAGGCCTCAATGGGCTTCGAAATGTCCCTGTGCATATTCTACATAAAAAGTGTTTCCAACCTGCTGAATCAAAACAAAGCTTTAAATCTGTGAGATGAATCCACAAAGCACAAAGTGCTTTTACAAATAGCACTTTTTTAGTTTTTATCATGGGATATTTGATTTATCCCAATAGGCCTAAATAGGCTCTGAAATATCCCTATACAGATTATACAAAAAGAGTGTTTCTAACCTGCTAACTCAGAAGAAATGTTTAACTCTGTAAAATGAATCTACATATTGCAAATTGTCTTCACAGCTAACTTCTTTCTCATTTTTATTATGTAATATTTAGCCTTTCACTGTAAGCTTAAATGTGTTCCCAAATCTCCCTTTTTATTTTATACAAATAGAGTGGTTCCAATCTGCTGAATCAAAAGAAGAGTTTTACTCTGTGAGATTAATCCACACATCACAAAGCATTTTCATTGATAGTTCTTTCTAGTTTTATAACAGGATATTCAATTTTTAACTATATGCCTGAATGGACTTCCAAATGTCCCTTCTCAGATTCTACAAAAAGAGTATTTCCAATCTGCTGAATCAAAACAGAAGTTTAGCTCCATGAGATTAATCAACACATCACAAACCATTTTCACAGACAGCTTCCTTCTAGTTTTTATCCCTGGATATTCAGTTTTTAACTATAGTCATCAATAAACTCCCAAATGTCCCTGTGCAGATTCTATAAAAAGAGTGTTTACAACATGCTGAATCAAAAGAAAGGTTAAATTATGTGAGATTAATCCACATATCACAAAGCTTTTTCACAGATAATTTCTTACAGATTTTTTAAGGGAATATTCACTTTTTTTATGATAGGCCTCAATGAAATTCCAAATGTACCTTAGCAGATTCTACAAAAGGAGTGTTTCCAACCTGTTGAATAGAAAGAAAGGTTAAACTCTGTGAGATTATTACACATACCACAAAGTGTTTCCACAGATATCTTCTTTCTAGTTTTTATGGTGAGATACTCAGTTTTTCACTTTAGGCTTCAATGGGCTCCCAAAAGTAGATTTTATGAAAAGAGCATCTCTAACCTGCTCAATGAAAAGAAAGGTTTAACTCTGTGACATGGATCCACACATCACAAACTGTTTCCACAGATAGCTTCTTTTCTTTTCTCTTTTCTCTCTCTTTTTTTTTTTTTTTTTTTTTTTTGAGGACTATTCTATTTTCCACTATGGGCCCCAATGGGCTTCCATATGACCCTTCTCAGATTATACAAAGAGAGTGCTTCCACCCTGCTGAATCAAAATAAATGTTTAACTCTTTGAGATGAATCTAAATCATTTTCAAAGATAGCTTCTTTTAAGTTTCTCTTGGAAAATATTCCATTTTTTACTATAGGCCTCAATGCCCTACCAAATGTCCCTGCACCGATTCTGCAAAAAGAGTGCTTCCCACCTGCATAATCAAAAGAAAGGTTGACCTCTGTGAGAAGAATACACAAAGCACAAAGTGTTTTCTCAGATAGCTACTTTTATTAATTTTTATTGTGGGATATTGGTTTTTCACTATAGGCATCAATGGGTTCTGAAATGTCCTTGTGCAGATTCTACAAAAAGAATGATTCCAACCTACGGAATCAAAAGAAACGTTTAACCTGTACAAAGCATTTTCACAGATAGCTTCTTTTCAGTTTTTTTCAATATATTCAGTTTATCACTATATGCCTCAATGTGCTCCCAGATTTCTTTGCATGGATTCTACAAAAAGAGTGTTTCAACCTGCTGAATTAAGAGAAATGCTTATCTCTGTGAGATGAATCCACATATCACAAACCTTTTTTTACAGACAGCTTCTTTCTAGTTTTTATCACAAGATATCAGTTTTTCGCTATAGGCCTAATAGGGCTCTGAAATGTCCTGAGAAGATTCTACAAAGAGTGTGTCCAACCTGATGAATCAAGAGAAACGTTTAACTCTGTGAGATGAAGCCATAAAGTGCAAAGGATGTTCACAGATGGCTTCTTTCTAGTTTTGATACTCAGTTTATCACAATAGGCCTCAATGGGCTCCCAAATATCCGTGTGTAAGTTCTGCAAAAAGAATGTTTTCAACCTGCTGAATTAAAGAAAGATTTAATTCTTTGAAATGAATCCTCATATCGTATAACATTTTCACAGATAGCTTTTTTTCTATTTTTTTTCATGAGCAAAATATCTGTTTTTCACTACAGGCATCAAAGAACTCTGAAATGTCCCAATGTAGTTTCTGCAAAAAGAGTTTTGTTCATCCTGCTGAATCAAAAGAAAGGTTTAACTCTGTTAGATGAATTCACTCAGTGCAAAGCATTTTCACAGAAATATTCATTCTAGTTTATATCATGGGATATGGGTTTTTCCCTATAGGCCTCAATGGGCTCCGAAAACTCCCTGTGAAGATTCTACAAAAAGAGTGTTTCAAACCTGCTGAATCAAAAGAAAGGATTAACACTGTGAAATGAATCCACTCATGGCAAACATTGAACAGTTAGCTTTTTCTAATATTTATCGTGGGATATAATTTCTCACTACAATCCTCTATCAGCTTCCAAATGTCCCTGCACAGATTGCACAACAAGTGGTATTTCAACCTGCTGAATCAAAAGAAAGGTTTAGCTCTGAGATGAATCCACACATCACAAAGCATTTTTTTTGGATAGATTCTTTCTAGTTTTTATCACAAGATATCAGTTTTTCTCTATAGGCCTCATTAGGCTGTAAAATATCCCTGTGCAGATTCTGCATAAAGAGTCTTTTGAACCTGCTGAATCAAAGAAAGTTTTGACTGTGAGATGAATCAAAAAAGTGCAAAGCGTTTTCATAAATAGCTTCTTTTTAGTTTTTATTGTGGGATATTCTGTTTATCACTACAGGCCTAAATGGACTCCCAAAGGTCCCTGTGCAGATTCCACAAAAAAAGTGTTTCCAACATTTTTAATTAAAAAAAAATATTAACTCTGTGAGTTGAACCCACAAACCACAAAGCATTTTTGCAGACAACTTCTTTTCGTTTTTATCACAGGATATTTTGTTTATCACTATAGGCCTCAATGGGCTCCCAAATGTCCTTGGACAAATTCTACAGAAAAGTGTTTCCAATCTGCTGAATCAAAAGGAAAGTATAACTCTGTTAAGTGAATCCACACATCACATATGGTTATCCCAGATAGATTTTTTTGTGTACTTTTTATCATGAAATATCAGTTTTTCACTATAGACATGAATGGGTTATGAAATGTCCCTGTGCAGATTCTACGAAAGAGTGTTTCCAAACTGCTGAATCAAAAGAAACGTTTAACTCTGTGAGATTAATCTGCAAAGGGCAAAGAGTTTTCACAGAGAGCTTCTTTTTAAATATTTATTGTGGGATATTCTTATTATCACTATAGGCCTCAATATCCCAAATATCTCTGTCCAGGTTCTAGAAAAAGAGTGTTTACAACCTGCTTAATCAAAAGAAACATTTAACTCTGTGAGGTGAATCTACAAAGCGCAAAGCATTTTCAAAGACAGCTTCTTTCTACATTTTTTTCACAGGATATCGATTTCCACTCTAGGTAGGTTTCAATGGGCTCCAAAATGTCCCTGTGCTGATTCTACAAAGAGAATGTTTCAAACCTGCTGAATCAAGAGAAATGATGACCTCAGTGAGATGAATCCACAAAGTGCAAAGTGTTTTCACAGATAGTTTCTTTTTAGTTTTTGTTGCAGGATATTCAGTTTATTACTATAGCCTCAATGGGCTCCAAATTGTCCCTCAGCAGATTCTACAAAAAGAGTGTGTCCAACCTGTGGAATCACAAGAAATGTTTAATCTGTGAAAAGAATCCACACATCACAAAGACTTTTCACAGATAACTTCTTTTTAGTTTTTGTTTGTTTGTTTTTTGTTTTATTTATTATTATTTATTATTATTATTATTATTATTATACTTTAAGTTCTAGGGTACATGTGCATAATGTGCAGGTTTGTTACATATGTATACTTGTGCTTTGTTGGTGTGCTGCACCTATCAACTCGTTAGCACCCATCAACCCGTCATTTACATCAGGTATAACTCCCAATGCAATCCCTTCCCCCTCCCCTCTCCCTATGATAGGCCCCAGTGTGTGATGTTCCCCTTCCCAAGTCCAAGTGATCTCATTGTTTACTTCCCACCTATGAGTGAGAATATGTGGTGTTTGGTTTTCTGTTCTTGTGCTAGTTTGCTGAGAATGATGGTTTCCAGCTGCATCCATGTCCCTACAAAGGACACAAACTCATCCTTTTTTATGGCTGCATAGTATTCCATGGTGTATATGTGCCACATTTTCTTAATCCAGTCTGTCACTGATGGACATTTGGGTTGATTCCAAGTCTTTGCTATTGTGAATAGTGCCACCATAAACATACGTGTGTGTGTGTCTTTATAGCAGCATGATTTATAATCCTTTGGGTACATACCCAGTAATGGGATGGCTGGGTCATATGGTACTTCTAGTTCTAGATCCTTGAGGAATCGCCATACTGTTTTCCATAATGGTTGAACTAGTTTACAATCCCACCAGCAGTGTAAAAGTGTTCCTATTTCTCCACATCCTCTCCAGCACCTGTTGTTTCCTGATTTTATAATGATTCCCATTCTAACTGGTGTGAGATGGTATCTCATTGTGGTTTTGATTTGCATTTCTCTGATGGCCAGTGATGATGAGCATTTTTTCATGTGTCTGTTGGCTGTATGAATGTCTTCTTTTGAGAAATGTCTGTTCATATCGTTTGCCCACTTTTTGATGGGGTTGTTTGTTTTTTTCTTGTAAATTTGATTGAGTTCTTTGTAGGTTCTTGATATTAGCCCTTTGTCAGATGAGTAGATTGCAAAAACTTTCTCCCATTCTGTAGGTTGCCTGTTCACTCTGATGGTAGTTTCTTTTGCTGTGCAGAAGCTCTTTAGTTTAATGAGATCCCATTTGTCAATTTTGGCTTTTGTTGCCATTGCTTTTGGTGTTTTAGACATGAAGTCTTTGCCCATGCCTATGTCCTGAATGGTATTACCTAGGTTTTCTTCTAGGGTTTTTATGGTATTAGGTCTAACATTTAAGTCTCTAATCCATCTTGAATTAATTTTTGTATAGGGAGTAAGGAAAGGATCCAGTTTCAGCTTTCTACTTATGGCTAGCCAATTTTCCCAGCACCATTTATTAAATAGGGAATCCTTTCCCCTTTTCTTGTTTTTGTCAGATTTGTCAAAGATCAGATGGCTGTAGATGTGTGGTATTATTTCTGAGGACCCTGTTCTGTTCCATTCATCTATATCTCTGTTTTGGTACCAGTACCATGCTGTTTTGGTTACTGTAGCCTTGTAGTATAGTTTGAAGTCAGGTAGCGTGATGCCTCCAGCTTTGTTCTTTTGACTTAGGATTGTCTTGGCAATGTGGGCTCTTTTTTGGTTCCATATGAACTTTAAAGCAGTTTTTTCCAATTCTGTGAAGAAAGTCATTGGTAGCTTGATGGCGATGGCATTGAATCTATAAATTACCTTGGGCAGTATGGCCATTTTCACGATATTGATTCTTCCTATCCTTGAGCATGGTATGTTCTTCCATTTGTTTGTGTCCTCTTTTATTTCACTGAGCTGTGGTTTGTAGTTCTCCTTGAAGAGGTGCTTTACATCCCTTGTAAGTTGGATTCCTAGGCATTTCATTCTCTTTGAAGTAATTGTGAAAGGAAGTTCATTCATGATTTGGCTCTCTGTTTGTCTGTTACTGGTGTATAAGAATGCTTGTGATTTTTGCACATTTATTTTGTATCCTGAGACTTTGCTGAAGTTGCTTATCAACTTAAGGAGATTTTGGGCTGAGACAATGGGGTTTTCTAACTATACAATCATGTCATCTGCAAACAGGGACAATTTGACTTCTTCTTTTCCTAACTGAATACCCTTGATTTCTTTCTCTTGCCTGATTGCCCTAGCCAGAACTTCCAACACTATGTTAAATAGGAGTGGTGAGAGAGGGCATCCCTGTCTTGTGCCAGTTTTCAAAGGGAATGCTTCCAGTTTTTGCCCATTCAGTACGATATTGGCTATGGGTTTGTCATACATAGCTCTTATTATTTTGAGATACGTTCCATCAATACCGAATTTATTAAGCATTTTTAGCATGAAGGACTGTTGAATTTTTTATTGCGTCTATTTGATTCTTCTCTCTTTTCTTCTTTATTAGTCTTGCTAGCAGTCTACTCATTGGTTTCAAAGAACATCTTTATTTCTGCCTTCATTTCGTTATGTACCCAGTAGTCATTCAAGAGCAGGTTATTCAGTTTTCATGTAGTTGAGCAGTTTTGATTGAGTTTCTTAGTCCTGAGTTCTAGTTTGATTGCACTGTGGTCTGAGAGACAGTTTTGTTATAATTTCTGTTCTTTTACATTTGCTGAGGAGTGCTTTACTTCCAATTATGTGATCAATTTTGGAATAAGTATGATGTGGTGCTGAGAAGAATGTATATTCTGTTGATTTGGCGTGGAGAGTTCTGTAGATGTCTATTAGATCTGCTTGCTGCAGAGCTGAGTTCAATTCCTGGATATCCTTGTTAACTTTCTGTCTCGTTGATCTGTCTAATATTGACAGTGGGGTGTTGAAGTCTCCCGTTATTATTGTATGGGAGTCTAAGTCTCTTTGTAAGACTCTAAGGATTTGCTTTATGAATCTGGGTGCTCCTGTATTGGGTGCATATATATTTAGGATAGTTAGCTCTTCCTGTTAAATTGATCCCTTTACCATTATGTAATGGCCTTCTTTGTCTCTTTTGATCTTTGATGGTTTAAAGTCTGTTTTATCAGAGACTAGGATTGCAACTCCTGGTTTTTTTTTTGTTCTCCATTTGCTTGGTATATCTTCCACCTTCCCTTTATTTTGAGCCTATGTATGTCTCTGCGTGTGAGATGGGTCTCCTGAATACAGCAAAGTGATGGGTCTTGACTCTTTATCCAGTTTGCCAGTCTATGTCTTTTAATTGGAGCATTTAGTCCATTTACATTTAAGGTTACTATTGTTATGTGTGAACTTGATCCCGTCATTATGATATTAACTGGTTATTTTGCTCGTTAGTTGATGCAGTTTCTTCCTAGCCTCGATGGTCTTTACATTTTGGCATGTTTTTGCAATGGCTGGTACCAGTTGTTCCTTTCCTTATTTAGTGCTTCCTTCAGGGTCTCTTGTAAGGCAGCCCTGGTGGTGACAAAATCTCTAAGCATTTGCTTATCCGTAAAGAATTTTATTTCTTCTTCACTTATGAAATTTAGTTTGGCTGGAGATGAAATTCTGGGTTTAAAATTCTTTTCTTTAAGAATGTTGAATATCGGCCTCCACTCTCTTCTGGCTTGGAGAGTTTCTGCCGAGAGATCTGCTGTTAGTCTGATGGGCTTCCCTTTGTGGGTAACCCAACCTTTCTCTCTGGCTACCCTTAAGATTTTTTCCTTCATTTCAACTTTGGTGAATCTGGCAATTATTTGTCTTGGAGTTGCTCTTCTTGAGGAGTATCTTTGTGGCGTTCTCTGTATTTCCTGGATTTGAATATTGGCCTGCCCTACTAGGTTGGGGAAGTTCTCCTGGATGATATCCTGAAGAGTGTTTTCCAACTTGGTTCCATTTTCCCCCTCACTTTCAGGCACCCCAATCAGACGTAGATTTGGTCTTTTTACATAATCCCATACTTCTTGCAGGCTTTGTTCATTTCTTTTTCTTCTTTTTTCTTTAGATTTCTCTTCTCGCTTCATTTCGTTCATTTGATCCTCAATCACTGATACTCTTTCTTCCAGTTGATCGAGTCGGTTACTGAAGCTTGTGCATTTGTCACATATTTCTCGTGTCATGGTTTTCATCTCTGCCAGTTCATTTATGGCCTTCTCTGCATTAATTATTCTAGTTATCAATTCTTCCACTCTTTTTTTAAGATTTGTAGTTTCTTTGTGCTGGGTACGTAATTCCTCCTTTAGCTCTGAGAAGTTTGATGGACTGAAGCCTTCTTCTCTCATCTCGTCAAAGTCATTCTCCATCCAGCTTTGATCCATTGCTGGTGATGAGCTGCATTCCTTTGCAGGGGGAGATGCACTCTTATTTTTTGAATTTCTAGCTTTTCTGCCCTGTTTTTCCCCATCCTTGTGGTTTTATCTGCCTCTGGTCTTTGATGACGGTGACGCACTGATGGGGTTTTGGTGTGGGTGTCCTTCCTGTTTGTTAGTTTTCCTTCTAGCAGTCAGGACCCTCAGCTGTAGGTCTGTTGGAGATTGCTTGAGGTCCACTCCAGACCCGCTTTGCCTGGGTATCAGCAGCAGAGGCTGCAGAAGATAGAATATTGCTGAACAGTGAGTGTACCTGTCTGATTCTTGCTTTGGAAGCTTCCTCTCAAGGGTGTACTCCACCGTGTGAGGTGTGGGGTGTCGGTCTGCCCCTAGTGGGGGATGTCTCCCAGTTAGGCTACTCAGGGGTCAGGGACCCACTTGAGCAGGCAGTCTGTCCCTTCTCAGATCTCAGCCTCCGTGTTGGGAGAGCCACTGCTCTCTTCAAAGCTGTCAGACAGCATCATTTGCATCTGCAGAGGTTTCAGCTGCTTTTTGTTGTTGTTGTTGTTGTTTAGCTGTGCCCTGTACCCAGAGGTGGAGTCTACAGAGACAGGCAGGACTCCTTGAGCTGCTGTGAGCTCCACCCAGTTCAAGCTTCCCAGCCGCTTTGTTTACCTACTTAAGCCTCAGCAATGGCGGGTGCCCCTCCCCCAGCCTCACTGCTGGTTTGCGACGAGATCCCAGACTGCTGTGCTAGCAATGAGGGAGGCTCCTTGGGCATGGGACTCTCCTAGCCAGGTGTGGAATATAATCTCCTGGTGTGCCCGTTTGCTAAGATCCTTGGTAAAGCACAGTATTGGGGTGGGAGTCACCCGATTTTCCAGGTTTTGTGTGTCTCAGTTCCCCTGGCTAGGAAAAGGGATTCCCTTCTCCCTTGCACTTCCCAGGTGAGGTGATGCCTCGCCCTGCTTCAGCTCTCACTGGTCAGGCTGCAGCAGCTGATCAGCACTGATTGTCCCGCACTCCCTAGTGAGATGAACCCAGTACCTCAGTTGAAAATGCAGAAATCACCTGTCTTCTGTGTCACTGGCACTGGGAGTTGGAGACTGGAGCTGTTCCTATTCAGCCATCTTGCTCCGCCCACTCCTATCTGGATCTCTTTTTAGTTTTTATCATGGATATTTGGTGTGACAGTATAAGTCTCAATGGGCTCCCAAATGTCAGTGCACAGATTCTACAAAAAGTGTGTTTCCAACCTGCCAATCAAAGAAAGGTTTAATTCTGTGAGATGAATTCAGCCATCAGAAAGCCTTTACACAGGCAGCTATTTTCTAGTCTTTATCACAGGATATCAGTTTTTCACTTCAGGCCTCAATGGGCTGTGAAATGTCACCATGCAGGTACAGAAACAGTGCTTCCAACCTGCTGTATGAAAAGAAAGGATGAACTCTGTGAGATGAATTCACATATGACAGAGCATTTCAACAGATAGATATTTTTTCTAGACTTTTATCACAGGATATCAGTTTATCACTATAGGCCTCAGTGAGTTCTCAAATGTCCCTGCTCAGATTCTACAAAAAGAGTCTTTCCAACCTCGAATCAAAAGAAAGGTTTATCTGTGTGAGATGAATCCACAAAATGCAAAGCATTTCCACAGATAGCTTCTTTATAGTTTTTATCATGGGGTATTCTATTTATCATGATAGGCCTAAATGGGCTCCAAAACGTCCCTGTGCAGATTCTACATAAAGACTGTTTCAAACATGCTGAATCAAAAGAAAAGTTTAACTCTGTGAGAAGAATCCAGAAAGCACAAAGTTTTTTCACAGATAGCTTCTTTTTGTTTTTATCATGGGATATTCAGTTTATCGCTATAGGACGATATGAGCTCCTAAATGTCCCTGCAAAGAATCTACAGAAAGAATGTTTCCAAAATGCTGAATCAAAAGCAAGGTTTAACTCTGTTAGATGATTCCACACATCACAAAGTATTTTCACAGAAAGCTTATTTCTAGTTTTTTGTTTTTTGAGATAGTTGTTTGCACTATAGGCCTCAATGGCCTCCAAAATGTCCCTAAGCAGGTTCTGTAGAAAGAATATTTCTAGCCTGCTGAATATAAGGAAAAGTTTAACTCTGTGAGATGAATCCACAAAGTGCAAAGTGATTTTACAGATAGCTTTTTCCTAGTTTTTATCCTCGAGATATTTGGTTTATCACTATAGGCCACAATGGGCTCTCAAATATCCCTATGGAGATTCTACAAAAAGGGTATTTCCAACCTGCTAAATTAAAGAGATTTAATTATGTGAGATGAATCCACACATGGCATAGCATTTTCACAGGTAGCTTCTTTCTAGTTTTTATTACAAATTATCTGTTTTTCACTATAGGTACCAAAGGGCTCTAAAATGTCCCAATGCAGTTTCTACAAAAAGAGATATTTCAACCTGCTGAATCAAAAGAAAGCTTTAATTCTGTCAGATGAAATTGCTCATGGCAAAGCATTTAACAGTTAGATTCTTTCTAGTATTTATCATGGGATATCAGTTTTTCCCTACAGGTCGCAATGGGCTTCCAAATGTCCTTGTGCAAATTGCACAACAAGTGGTTTTCCAACCTGCTGAATCAAAAGAAAGGTTTCACTCTGGAGATGAATTCACACATCACAAAGTGTTTTCATGGATCATTTCTTTCTAGTGTTTATCACAAGATATTGGTTTTTCTCTATAAGCCTCATTGGGCTGTAAAAATATACCTGCACAGATTCTACAAAAAAAAAGTGTTTCCAACATGCTGAATCTAAAGAAAGTTTTGACTCTGTGAGATGAATCAACAAAACAGAAATAATTTTCATAGATAGCTTCTATTTAGCTTTTATCATGGGATGTTTTGCTTATCACTATAGGCCTAAATGGGCTTCCAAAGGTCTCTGTGCAGATTTTAAAAAACAAAAAAGCAAGCAAACAAAAATAACAACAGCAAGAACAACAAAAAACTGTTTCCCATATGTTGAATCAAAAGAAATTATTAATTCTGTGAGATGAACCAAAAAGTGCAAAGAATTTTCACAGACAGCTTCTTTACATTTTTTTTTGCAGGATATTCAGATTATCACTATAGGCCTCAATGAACTCCCAAATGTTCTTGGGCAGATTCTACAAAAAGAATGTTTCCAAATTGCTGAATCTATAGATAGGTTAAACTATGTGAGGAGAATTCACATATCACTTAGAGTTTTCCCATATAGCTTCCTTCTAGTTTTTATCACAAAATATCTATTTTTCACTATAAACATCATTGGGCTACAAAATGTCCTTGTGCAGATTCTACAAAAAGAGTGTTTCCAAACTGCTACTTTTTATCATGGGGTATTCATTTTTTGCTTTAGGCCTCAATGCACTCTGAAATTTACTTGCGCAGATTTTACAAAAAGTGTATTTCCAACCTGCTGAATCAAATAAAAGTTTGACTATATGAGATGACTTCACGCATCAGAAAGAATTTTCACAAACAAATTCTAGTTTTTATCACAGAATATCAGTTTTTTACTATAGGCCTCAATGAATTCAAAATGCACCTTCTCAGAATCTACAAAAAGAGTGTTTCCAACCTACTGAATAAAAAATAAATAAATAAATAATAACCCTTTGAGATGAATCCACACATGGCAAAGCATTTTCACAGATCGATTGTTTCTAGTTTTAAATCTCGGGATATCGGTTTTTTTGCTACAGGCCTCAATGGATTCCCACATGTCTGTGAGCCAATATTACAAAGAGTGGTCCCAGCCTGCTGAATCAAAAGAAACCTTTAGCTCTGTGAGATGAACGACAAAGCATTTTCACATATAACTTCTTTCTAATTTTTATCCCAGGATATTGGTTTTTCACTCTAGGATTCAATGGGCTTCAAAATGTCTCTCCAGAGTTTCTATAAAAAGAGTGGTTCTGACCTGCAGAATTAAAAGAAAGTTTTATCTCTTTGAGATCCGTCCACAAAGTGCAAAGCATTTTTACAGATAGCTTCCTTTTAGATTTTATCGTGGGATATATGTTTTCACTATAGGTCTCAAAGGGCTTTGAAATGTCCCAGCACAGATGCTAGAAAAAAAGTGTTTCCAACTTGCCTACTCAAAATAAAGGTTTAACACTGTGAGATAAATCCACAAACCAGAAAGCATTTTCATACACAGTTTCTTTCTATTTTTTATTGTGGTATAATAGGTTTACCACTGTAAGCCTCAAAGGGCTTTCAAATGTCCTTGTGCAGATTCTACGAAGAGTGTTTCCAATCTGCTGAATCAAAAGAAAGGTTTAACTCTGTGAGATGAATCCATACATCACAAAGTGTATTTATATATAGTTTCTTTCTAATTTTTATCATGCGATATTGATTTTTCACTCTAGAATTCAATGGGCTCCAAAATGTTTCTGCACAGTTTCTACAAAAACTGTGTTTCCAACCTGCTGAGTCAAAAGAAATGTTTAACTCTGTGAGATGAATCAACAAAGGGCAAAGTGTTTTAACAGATAGTTTCTTTTCAGTTTTTATCATGGGATATTCTGTTTATCACTATAGGCCTCAATGGGCTCTCAAATGTCCCTGTGCAGATTCTACAAAAAGAGTATTTCCAACCTGCTGAATCAGAAGAAAAGTTTAACTCTGTGAGATGAATTCACACCTCTGAAAGCATTTTCACATGGATTATTTCTAGTTTTTATCACAAGATATCATTTTTTCACTATAGGCTTCAATGGACTTTGAATTGTCCCTGCAAAGAATCTACAAAGAATCTCAGCCATGGAGGCCTATAGTAAAAATTCAAATATCCCATTATAAAAACTAGAAAGAAGCTCTCTTTGAAATTGCTTTGTGATGTGTGGATTTATTTCACAAAGTTAAAGCTTTCTTTTGATTCAACAGGTTGGAAAAACTCTTTGTAGAATCTGTGAAGGGACATTTCAGAGCCAATTGAGGTTTATAGAAAAAAACCAAATATCCAATGACAAAAACAAGAAAAAAGGTATCTGTGAAACTGCTTTGTAACGTTGCACTCATTTCACAGAGTTAAATTTTTCTTTTGATTCAGCAGGTTGGAAACTCTTTTTGTAGAATCTGCAAAGTGAGATTTCAGAACCCATTGAGGCTTATAGACCAAAACTGAATATCCCATCATAAAAACTAGAATGAAGTGACCTGTCAATTTACTTTGCAATGTGTGGATTCATCTCACGGAGTTAGACTTTTCTTTTGATTCAGCAGGTTGGAAAAACTGTTTGTGCAGAATTGCGATGGAGGATTTTGTAACCCTTGAAGCCTATATGATAAAATGGAATATTCTGTGATAAAAATTATGAAGATGTTCTTTGTGTAACTGCTTTGTGATGTGTGGATTCATCTTATAGAGTTAAAACTTACTTTTGATTCAGCAGGTTGGAAAAACTGTTTTTGTAGAATCTGAGAACAGACATTTCAAAGTCCATTGCAGCCTATAGGTAGAAACTTAAAATCCGTTGACAAAAACTTCAAAGAAACTATCTGGAAACCGTTTTGTGATAAGCTGATTCATCTCACAGAGTTAAACATTTCTTTTGATTTATCAGGTTGGAAACACCCTTTTTGTAGAATCTGAGAAGGGACATTTCAGAGCCCACTGAGTGCTATGGTATAAAACTGAATATTCTGTGATAAAAGCTGGAAAGAAGTTCTCTGTGAAACTGCTTTGGAATGTGTGGATTCATCTCACAGAGCAAAACCTTTCTTTCATTCAGCAGTTTGGAAACATTCTTCTGTAGAATCTGCAGGGGGATATTTTCAAGCCCATTGAGGCCTGTAGGAAAAAAAGTGACTATCTGGTGATAAAAACTCCAAAGAAGCCATCTGTGTAACTACTTTGTGATGTGTGGATTCAACTCAAAAAGCTAAACTTTTGTTTAGATGCCGCAGGCTAGAAACTCTCTTTTTGTAGAATCTGCAAAGGGACATTTTGGATCACTTTGAGCCCTATAGAAAAAAAAAAATTTCCATGCTAAGAACTAGAAAGAAGCTCCTTGTGAAAGCTTTCTGCAATGTGCAATGTGTGGATTGATCTCTCAGAATTAAACTTTTCTTTTGAATCCACGGGTTGGAGACTTTCTTCGTAGAGTCTGTGAAGAGACATTTCTGAGTCCTTTCAGGTCTATAGAGAAAAATTGAATATCTCACAATAAAAACTAGAGATAAGCTATCTGTAAGACTGCTTCATGATGTGTGGATTCATGTCACAGAGCTTAACCTTTTTTTTTATTCATCACGTTGGAAACAGTCTTTTTGTAGAATCTGCAAAGGAACATTTCTAAGTTTATTTAGGCCTGCAGGAGAAAATAAAATATTCTGCAATAAAAAGTACAAAGAAGGTATCTGTGAAACCTCTTTGCAATATTGGGATTCATATCACAGAGTAAAACCTTTCTTTTGATTCAGCAGGTTGGAAACACTCTTTTTGTAGAATCTGCAAAGGGAAATTTCAGAGCCCACTGAGGCCTACAGAGAAAAACTGAATATTCTGTAATAAAAACTACAAAGAAGTTACCTTTGAAACTGCTTTTCGCTGTGTGAATTCATATCAAAGAATTAAACAATTCTTTCCATTAAGCAGGTTGGAAACACTCTTTTTAGAATCTGTGAAGGGACATTTCAAGGTCATTGAGACCTATAGAGAAAAAGCAAATATCCCACAATAAAAATGAGAAAGAATAAATCTGTGAAACCACTTTGCAATGTGTGGATTCATCTCACAGTGCCAAGACCAGCTAGGTCAGGGAGACCCTAACACAGTGTTGCTAGAGGAATTAAAAACAAAGGGATGGGCCGAATTAAAGGAATAGGTTTGGCTAGTTAGCTGCAGCAGGACCATGTCCTAAAGGCACAGATCACTCATGCTATTGTTTGTGGCTGTTTTCCTACCATCTGACCATTTTGTTTAGAACAGCTGAACATAGTGTGGCTGTGGCACACAGACTGAGAGGTGCCATTCAAGCAAAACTTCCCCTTAGGGGACCAATTAATAATGATTCCATAGGAATCATTGTGCAGCACCTCTAACTGTTCTGCAATGCACTCTTCCTAAACAAGTATGTTCATTTTTTCTGGCCAGGTTCAATTTTTTTTACAAACAGGTTTTTGAGGGCAGTATGCCTCAATTATAGGAACAGATTTATTACGGTAAATATTGAGATAAGAGAGCATGTGTAACTGTGTCATAGAGTGATTACATCCAGGCATTATTGCCAGCCAAGATTGATAAATATACCCAGTAATTATAATTGTTCTCTGTATCAGCCCTTATTGAAGGAATACTCATGGCAGTGGTGATCTCTGCTAACATAGCTACCATTAAATTACTCATTGTGACTGGTTGTCCTGCTTGCCTCAGGTTATCTTCTGCCTTGTGTGACAGCTTCTTGATCGGTCCCCAAGTGGGTGACTGTGGTCAATGGGTGTTGCTTGTGACAGTTAGGGTCCTCCTCAGCATCAGTCTCAACATGGCTGCAACTGGGGGGTTCTCAGGATCCTCCTGGAATCTCTTCCTTGGTATCTGGCTCATGATAAGGTTTCAGACGTCTTTATGGTATCCAAATTGGCTGTTGATTTTGTCCTGGAGAAACACAAGCATAACATCTACCCCAAGTTATTATTTTACTTATTTCTCAACTTTTTATTATTAGATCTCTCCACCAAATCAGTTGTTCTGCTTCTGTCTTTGCAGCTGGTTTCTGTAGATACTGTTCAGCTGCTGATAACATCTGGCCTTTGTGCAGGCTCAAAACATTTAAAGTTTATAATGCTAGATTCAATTGCGTATGCACTGTCCCATAATCCCTATTTCTCTCTCTTTTTTTGTTTTTGTCATCAGCTGTTTATCTGTATGAAACTGTAACTGAGCATTTTCAATTAACTGTGTGTAATGAACCACGTATGAAGAATCAGAAATCACATTAATAGGCATATCAAAAGCAGTCTATACCTTAATTACAGCTACAAGTTCCACTTTTTGAGCTGAAGTATAGGGTGTCTGGAAAACTTTACTTTTTGATCCAGAATAAGAAGCTTTACCATTACTAGACCCATCTGTAAAACAATGAAAATGCTTAGCAGGCTGCAGGTTGTTTACCACAGGAATTGTAAGTGCAAACCATTCATAGTCTTGCTCAGCTAAGGGGATAGTAAAGAAACAGTCTTTTAAATCTATGGCTATTAAAGGCCATTTTTTTTTTTGGAATTATAGCAGGAGAAGGCAATCCTGGCTGTAATGTTCCCATAGGTTGTATAACTGAATTGATGGCTCTTAAGTCAGTTAACATTCTCCATTTACATGATTTTTTTCTTAATTACCAAAACTGGAAAATTCCAAGGAGAAAATGTTGGAGCTATGTGCCCATTTTCTAATTGTTCAATAACTAATTTCTCTAAAGCCTCCAGTTTCCCTTTACTTAGCAGTCATTGTTCTGTCCAAATTGGCTTATCTGTTAAACATTTTAAAAGTATAAGTTCTGGAGGCTTAACAATAGCTGCCATAAAAAATGATATCCTAATCTTTGGTGGGAACTTTGTCTTTCCACTTGAAGCAGTTTTTTCAAACCTTGCAAATTTTTTCCTAGTCCCACACTAGGGACATACCACATTTCATGCTTTATATGTTGACTTTGAGGGCTACATAATTGTTCTGGAATTAGGACTTGTGCTCCCCATTGTTGTAATAAATCTCCCATAAATTTATAGGTACAGAAGTTATAATTGGTGGAATAGTCCCAGGTTGTCCATCAGGCCCTTCACAATGCAAAATATAACTACTTTGATATACTTCAGGGGCTTGACAACCCCAACTATGTTAAATTGAGCAGGTTGAATTGGTCAGTGCTGTGGAGAAATGATTGAAATATCTGCTCCTGTATCTACCGAACCTTTAAATTTGTTTCTCCGAATAGTTATTTCACAGGTAGGATGTTTATCAGTAATTTGATTCACCCAATAAGCTGCTTTGCTTGTTTGTTTATGCTTCCAAATCCTCCTGTTTGTTTAATTTCACTTTTTCCCATTTCATATGACACAATCAGGAGCTGTGCTATGCACTCTCCTGTCTCTGCTTTCCAGGGAACAGACGTAAATAGAACAATTTGAATTTCCCCATTGTAATCTAAATCAATGACTCCTGTATGTATTTGTACCCCTTTTAAACTTAAACTAGACCTTCCTAAAAGTAATCCTATTGTCCCCGCTGGCAAGAGTCCACAGACTCCTGTTTGGATCTTTTGTGGGAGTTCCCCAGGCAGAAGGCTCACAGCTTTTGTGCAGTATGAATCTGCGGCACTACTGGCTGTGGTGGGGGACAGACATTGTACAGGGGTGAGGGAATGGCCTGAGCTGGAAATGCCCCAGTTTGGAATGGGGCCTGGGATGGGCCTCTCATGGTGTTTCCCGAAATCGAGTACCCATCTTTATCAAAATTAGAGTGACACTGATTAACTCAATGTTTTCCTTTCTTACATTTTGGACATATTTCAGACTCAGCAGTTTATTTTTCCCCCTATCTGGGGGTCTGACCTGCTGATTATTTCTACAATCTTTCTTGGTATGAATATCTTGTTTAAATTCTTTGAGTAATTTAAAAGGAAAAGGCTCAAAAGTAGCTTTAATATTTCCCTGTTGATCTAGGGGGTGTATTCTAACAGGGAACTTCCAAGCCTCTAAATCATCTTCTCATGTAGCTTGCTGAATTCCTGCCTGAATAGAACTAAGAATGGTCACGCTAGGCACTGCTAAAACAGTCACTGGGGCAATTACTTTTTGCCCAGTGTCCTCCAGAAAAGAAAAATCTGGAGGGTCAGGCCACTCTTTTTATTCAAAACAATAATGAGGGGGTGCAGCAGGGTAGGTATGAACCTCTCTCTCCTTTGCCACTTTAGCTTTAGCTTGGAAATAAACCTGCTCTGCAACCTCTTCTGCTATTTCATTATTCTCTCCTTCTTCCTCATTATCAGTGTGAAAAAGTTTCAAGGTGGAATGAACCAGACTCCACACTTGTCCCATTGTTACCCTGATGCTTCCAAGCTCCACTTCTTACTCGCCATGGGGATTGCTTTAAGAGTACTTGAGTGTCCTCCAGCTAGTTCCACATTCTCCAACCATTGCTTCAGTGACTCTTCAACCTGGATTTGAGCCCCCACATATGGACTTCACTTGCCAAGACCAGCTTCATTGGGGAGACTCTAACCCAGCGTCGCTAGAGGAATTAAAGACACACACAGAAATATAGAGGTGTGAAGTGGGAAATCAGGGGTCTCACAGCCTTCAGAGTTGAGAGCCCTGAATAGAGACCTACGCATATATTTATTAACAGAAGCTAGTCATTAGCATTGTTTCTATAGATATTAAATTAACTAAAAGTATCCCTTATGGGAAATGAAGGGATAGACCAAATTAAAGGAATAGAGTGGGCTAGTTAACTGCAGCAGGAGCATGTCCTAAAGGCATAGATCGCTCATGCTATTGTTTGTGGCTTAAGAATGCCTTTAAGCAGTTTTCTGCCTTAGGCAGCCAGGTGTTCCTTGCTGTCATTCTGGCAAACCCACAACCTTCCAGTGTGGGCGTTATGGCCATGATGAACATGTCACAGTGCTGCAGATATTTTGTTTATGGCCAGTTTTGGGGCCAGTTTATGGCCAGATTTTGGGGTGCCTGTTCCCAACATCACAGAGGTAAATTTTTCTTTTAATTCAGCAGGTTGGAAACACTCTTTGTAGAATTTTCAAAGGGACATTTCAGAGCTCATTGAGTACTACAGGAAAAAAATGAATATCTTACAATAAAAACTAGAAAGAAGCTACCTGTGAATCTGCTTTGTGATGCATGGATTCACTGTAGAGAGTTAAACCTTTCTTTCAGTTCACCAGGTTGGAAACAGTCTTTTTGTAGAATCTGCATGGGGACATTTGAGAACTCATTAAGGCCTACAGAAAAAACCGGAATATTCTGCTATGAAACTAAAAATAAGCTATCTATGAAACCGCTTTGTGATGTGTGGTTTCATCTCACTGATTTAAAGCCATCTTTTGATTCAGCAGGTTGGAAACACTCTTTTTGTAAAATCTGCCAAGGGACACATTGAAGCTTATTGTGGCCTGCAGGAGAAAACTGAATATCTAACGACAAAAACAAACAAACAAAAAGCTCTCTGTGAAAACATTTTGCCATGTTGGATTCATTTTACAGAGTTAGATTTTCTTTTTCATTCAGCAGATTGGAAACACTCTTTTTCTAGAATTTGCAAAGGGACAATTTAGAGCTCATTGAGGCCTATTGTCCTAAGATAAAAACTAGAAAGAACAACCTGTCACACTACTTTGCAATGTGTAGATTCATTTCACAAAGTTAAACTTTTTTTTTTTTTTTATGCAGCAAGTTGGAAACAATCTTTTTTGCAGAATCTATGAAATGACATATTGGAGATCACTGAGGCCAACAGTGAAAACTGAATATCTCATGATAAAAACTACAAAGAAGCTATCTGTTAAATTGCTTTGTGATGGGTGTATTCAGATCATTGAGTTAAATCTTTTTTTAATTCAGCAGGTTGGAAACACTGTATTTGCAAAATCTATAAAGGGACATTTTGGAGCCAACTGAGGCCTATAGTGAAAACAAAACATCCCGCGATACAAAGACTGTATCTGTGAAATTGCTTCATGATGTGTGGATTAAGCTCACGGAGTTAAAACATTCTTTCAATTCAGCAGGTTGGAAACACTCTTTTTACAGAATCAGTGAAGGGACATTTCAGAGCCTCCTGAGGCCTGTAGTGAAAAACCGAATATCTTGCAATAAATACTAGAAAGAAGCTATGTGTGAAACTGCTTTGTGATGTGTAGATTCAGCTCACAGAGATAAAATTTCTTTTGATTCAGCAGTTTGGAAATATTCTTTTCGTAGAATTGGCAAAAAGACATTTTGGAGCCCACTGATGCCTATAGTGAAAAATTGAGTATCCCATGATATAAACTAAAAAGAAGGTATCTGTGAAACTTCTTTGTGATGTGTGGATTCAGCTCACAGATTTACTCCCTTTTTTTTTTTTGATTCAGCACGTTGGAAACACTCTTTTTGCAGAATCTGAGAGGGGATATTTCACATCCTACTGAGGCTTATAGTGAAAACTGAATATCCCATGATAAAAACCAGAAAGAAGCTATCTGAGAAACTGCTTTGTGATTTATGGATTAAGCTCAAATAGATAAACCATTGTTTTGTTTCAGCAGAGTGGAAAGACTCTTCTTGCAGAATCTGCAATGAAACATTTTGGAGCCTACTGAGGCTTATAGCGAAAAACAAAATACCCTGCAAGAAAAACTGGAAGGAAGCTATCTGTGGAACTGCTTTGTGATGTGTGGTTTCAGCTCACAGAGATAAATCTTTCTTTTAATTCAGAAGATTGGAGATACTCTTTTTTCACAATCTGTGAAGTGACATTTAAAAGGTCTGTGAGGCCTTTAGGGAAAAATCGAATATCATGCAACAAAAACTAAAAAGAAGCTATCTGTGAAACTGCTTAGTGATTTGTGAATTCATCTCTCTGAGTTCAAACTTTCTCTTGATTCAGTAGGTTGGATGTAGAATCTGTGAAGGGACATTTCATAGTCCATTGAGGTCTATAGGGAAGAACAAAATATCTGGTGAAAAACCCAGCAAGAAACTATCTATGAAGTGGCTTTACATTGTGTGGATTTATATCACAGCATACAACCTTTCTATTCATTCACCAGGTTGGAAACACTCTTTTGGTAGAATCTGTGTAGGGACAATTTGGAGCTCATTGAGGCCTATAGGAAAAAACAAGGATCCTGGAATAAAAATTAGTAAGAAGTTCTCTGTGATACCACTTTGCAATAGGTGGATTCACTTCACAGAGATACAGTTTTTGAGTCAGTCGGTTAGAAACACAGTTTGTGTATAATCTATGAAAGGACACTTTGGAGCCCATTGAGATCTATAGGAAAAAACAGAATATCCCATAATAAAAACTAGAAAGAAGCTATCTATGAAACTACTTTGTGATGTGTGGATTCATCTCACAGAGTTAAGCCTTTTTTGTATTTCAGCAGGTTGGAAAAACTCTTTGTGCAGAATCTGTGGAGATATATTTTGGTGCACAATGAGGCCTAAAGGAAAAAAAAAAAAAAAAAAAAAGCAAACAAACAAACAAAAAACCCCTGAATATCCTGCAATAAAACTTAGAAAGAAACTATCTTGAAACTGCTTTGCAATATGTGAATTCATCTCAAAGAACTAAACCATTTTTTAGATTCAGCAGGTTGGAAACTCTCTTTTTGTAGAATCAGGAAAGGGACATTTTAGATCCCTTTGGACTCTGTAGGGAAAAACCAAAAATTCCATGATAAGAACTAGAAAGAAGCTGTCTGTGACACCCCTTTGCAATGTGTGGATTGATCTCTCAGAGCTAAACTTTTCTTTTGAATTAACAGGTTGGAGACACTCTTTACGTAGAATCTATGAAGAGACATTTCAGAGCCCTTTGTGGTCTATAGGAGAAAACCGAATATCCTGAGATAAAAACTAGAAAGAAATTATCTGTAAAATTGCTTTGTGATGTGTGAATTCATGTCACAGAGCAAGAAAAAAAAATTTTTTTTTGATTCCTCATGATGGAAACCCTCTTTTTGTAGAATTTGCAAAGGGTTACTTCAGAGCCCATTGAGGCCTACAGCAAGAAACAAATATTCCATGATAAAAATTAGAAAGAAGGTATCTGTGAAACCTCTTTGCCACGTGGGGATTCATATCACAGAGTAAAATCTTTCTTTTGATTCAGCCGGTTGGAAACCCTCTTTTTGTAGAATCTGCAAAGGGACATTTTGGAGCCCACTGAGGTCTACAGGGAAAAAGTGAATATTCTACTACAACAACTAGAAAGAAGTTGTCTTTAAAAGTGCTTTTCAATGTGTGGATTCATCTCACAGAGTTAAGCCATTCTTTTTATTCAGCAGGTTGAAAACACTCATTTTTAGAATCTGCAAAGGGGCATTTCAGAGCTTTTTGGGACCTATAGAGAAAAATGCAAGTAATCCACAATAAAAACTAGGAAGAATATATCTATGAAACCACTAGATGATGTGTAGATTCATCTCACAGAGGTAAAAGTTTCCATTGATTTTTATCACAGGATATGCAGTTTTTCCCTATAGTTTGCAAAAGGCTCCAAAATGTCACTTTGCGGGTCCTACAAAAAAGTGTTTCCAACCTGTTGAATCAAAAGAAAAGTTTTACTTTGTGAGAAAATTCCACACATTGCAAGTGCTTTCACATATAGCTTTTTTATAGTTTTTATCAAGGGATATTCTCTTTATTTCTATAGGACTCGATTAGCTCCATAATGTCCCTTTGTGGATTCTACAAAGAGTGTTTCCAACCTGCTGAATTGAAGGAAAAAATTAACTCTGTGACATTAATCCACACATCACGAAGAGGACTCCCAGATAGCTTCTTTCTAGTTTATGTCATGGGATATTTGCTTTAGCCGTATAGGCCTCAATGGGCTCTGAAATGTCACCTCACAGATTCTACAAAAAGAGTGTTTCCAACCTGATGAATCAAAAGAATGGTTTATCAGGGAGATTAATCCACATATCGCACAGTGGTTTCACTGCATATCCTGTGATAAAAACTAGAAAGCAGATATCTATGAAACCACTTTGGAATTTGCAGATTCATCTCATAGGGATAAATATTTTTTTTGTTTTCAGCAAGTGGAAACAATCTTTATGTAGAATCAGTGAAGGGATATTTCAGAGTCCATTGAGATCTAAAAGTGAAAACTGAATATCTCATGATAAAAACTAAAAAGAACTATATGTGAAAATGCTTTGCCATGTGTGGATACTTCTCAAAGGGCTAAATCCTTCTTTCAATTCAGCAGGTTGACAAAACTCTCTTTTTGTAGAATCTGCAAAGAAACGTTTTGAAGTTCATTGAGGCCTATAGGAAAAAAACAAATATCCTGTGATGAAAACTAGAAAGAACCTGACTAAGCAACTGCTTTACAAAGTGTGGATGATTTTCACAAAGTAAAACTTTTCTTTTGCTTCAGCAGGTTGGAAACACAATTTTGTAGAATTTCCAAAGGAGATTTTGAAGTCCATTGAAGCCTATAGGGATAAACTGAGTATCCTGAGATAAAAAGTAGAAAGAAGCTATTTGTGAAACTGTTTCTGATGTGTAGATTCATCTCACAGGGTTAAAACTTTCCTATGATTCAGCAGAATGAAAACACTCTTTTTTGTAGAATCTGTGAAGGGATATTTTGGAGCACATTTAGGCCTACAGGGAAAACGGGAATGTCCCACTATAAAAAGTAGAAAGAAGCTCTCTGTGAAACCTCCCTGCAATGTGTGGATTCATCTCACTGAGTTAAACCTTCCTTTTGATTCAATCCCTTGGTAACACTTTTTGTATAATCTGTGAAGAGACATTTCAGAGCCAATTGAGGTTTATAGGAAAAAAACAAATATCCTGTGATAAAAACTAGACAGAAGCCTGTCTCTGAAATCTCTCTGTGATATGTGGTTTCATCTCACGGAGCTAAATAGTTTTTTTTTTTTTTTTTTTTTTTTTTTGATTCAACAGTTTGGAAACTTTTTTGGTAGTATCTGCAGATGAACATTTTGGAGCCAATAGAGGCCTACAGTTAAACACAGAATATCCCACAATAAAAACTAGAAAAATATTATCTGTGAAATTGCTTTGCAATGTGTGGATTGATCTCACAGAGTTAAACATGTTTGATTCAGCAGGTTGGAAACACTCTTTTTTGTAGAATCTGCCAAGGGACATATTGAAGACCATTGAGGCCTATAGGAAAAAACTGAATATCCAATGACAAAAACAAGAAAAGAGCTATTTATGAACTGCTTTGCCATGTTGGATTTATTTCACAGAGTTAAAATTTTCTTTTCATTCAGCAGGTTGGAAACACTCTTTTTGTAGAATCTGCAAAGGGACATTTCAGAGCTCATTGAGGCCTATAGAGAAAAACTGAGTGTCCCAAGATTAAAAACTAGAAAGAAGTTATCTCACCAAGTTAAACCTTTCTTTTGATTCAGCAGGTTGGAAATACTCTTTGTGTAGAACCTGCAATGGGACATTTTGGAATCCTTGAAGTCTATATGGCAAATCCGAATATCATATGATAAAATCTAGAAAGAAGCTATCTGTGAAATGACTTTGTGATGTGTAGGTTCATCTCACAGAGTTAAACCTTGATTTTGATTCAGCAGGTTGAAAACAATCTTTTTGTAGAATGTGGGAAAAGAAATTTCGAGCCTATTGTGACCTATTAAAAAAACTTAATATGCATCGATAAAAACTTCAAAGAAGATATCTGGAAACCGTTTTGTGATGTGTGGATTCACCTCACAGAGGTGAACTTTTCCTTCCATTCAGCAGGTTGGAAACATTCATTTTGGAATCCTCAAGGGACATTTCAGAGCTCATTGAGTCCTATAGGAAAAAAGTGAATATACTGTGATAAAATCTAGAAAGAAGTTATCTGTGAACTGCTTTGTGATGAGTGGATTTATCTTACAGACTTAAACTTTTCTTTCAATTCAGCTGATTGGAAACTGTTTTTATAAAAAGTCTGTGAAGAAACATTTTGGAGCTCATTAAGGCCTACAGAAACTGAATACCCCACTACAAAAGCTGGAAAGAAGCTATCTGTGAAACTGCTTTATGGTGTGTAGATTTATCTCACTGATTTAAACTTTTCTTTTAATTCAGCAGGTTGGAAACACTCTTTTGTTAGAATCTGTGAGGTGACATTTTGAAGTCCATTGAGACCTACAGGGAAAAATCGAATATCCAGCTAAAAAGCTGCAAATAATCCATTTATAAAACCACTTTGCAATGTGTGGACTTGTTTCACAGGTTTAAGTCTTTCATTTGATTCTTCAGGTTGGAAACACACTTTTTAGAGTATCTGTGAAGAGACATTTCAACTCCCATTGAGGCCTACATGGAAAAACCAATTATGTTGGGAATAGACCCCCAAATCTGGCCATAAACTGGCAACAATACTGGCCATAAACAAAATCTCTGCAGGACTGTCACATGTTCATGATGGTCATGATGCCCACTATGGAAGGTTGTGTGTTTACCAGAATGAGGGAAAGGAACACCTGGCCTACCAAGGGTAGAAAACCACTTAAAGGCATTCTTAAACCAAAATCAATAGCATGAGCAATCTCTGCCTTAAGGACATGTTCCTGCTGCAGATAACTAGCCAGAGCTAATCCCTTTATTTTGGCCCATCCCTTTATTGCCCATAAGGAATACATTTAGTTAATCTACAATCTATAGAAACACTGCTTATCACCGGCTTGCTGTCAATAAATATGTGGGTAAATCTCTGTTCAAGGATCTCAGCTCTGAAGGCTGGGAGACCCCTGATTTCCCACTCCACACGTCTATATTTCTGTGTATGTTTCTTTAGTTCCTCTAGCTCCACTGAGTTAGGGTCACCCCAACTGAGCTGGTGTTGGCAAGTGGCACCCAGTGACTCAAACCCAGGTTGAAGGGTCACGAGAGCAATGGTTGGGAAACGTGGAACTAAGCTGCAGGACACCCAAGTACTCTTAAAGCAATCCCCACGGTGATTAAGAAGTGGAGCTCAGAAGCATCAGGGTAACAATGTGACAAGTGTGGGCTCTAGTTCATTTCACTTTGGAACCTTTTCGCTCTAATGATGAAGAGGAAGGAGAGTATAACAAAGTAACAGAAGAGGTTCCAGAGCAGGTTTGTTTGCCAGGTAAAACTAAAGTGGCAAAGGAGGGAGAGATTTATCCCTACCCTTCTGCACCCCTTCCTTATTATTTTGAAGAAAAAAAGTGGCTTGACCCTCCAGATCTTTCTTTTCTGGAGGACACTAGGTGAAAAGTAGTTGCCCCATTGACTTTTCAAGCAGCACCTCTAACAACCACCTTAGTTCTATTCAGGAAGGAATCCAGCAAGCTGGAAGAGAGGGTGATTTTGAGTCTTGGCAGTTCCCTGTTAGAATACACCCCCCAGAACAACAGGAAAATATTATAGTTACTTTGAGTCTTTTCCTTTTAAATTTGGGAAACACCCTGAGGGGCCTGTCCTGGACCCTATTCCAAACTGGGGCATTTCCAGCTCAGGCTATTTCCTTACCCCTGTACAATGTCTGTCCCCTGACATAGTTGGTAGTGCCAGAGTAGATTTATGCTGCACAAAGGCTGTGAGCCTTCGACCTAGAGAACCCCTGCAAAAGGTCACAACAGGAGTCTGTGGATCCTTGCCAGCGGGGATGATAGGATTACTTCTAGGAAGGTCTAGTTTAAGTTTAAAAGCAGTGCAAATACATACAGGAGAAATTGATTCAGATTACAATGGGGAAATTCAAATTTTTATGTCTACTTCTGTTCCCTAGAAAGCAGAGCCAGGAGAGTATATAGAACAGCTCCTGGTTGTGCCATATGTGGAAATGGGGAAAAGTGAAATTAAAGGAACATGAGGATTTGGAAGCACAAATAAACAAGGCAAAGCAGCTTATTGGGTGAATCAAATTACTGATAAACATCCCATCTGTGAAATAACTATTCAGGGAAAGAAATTTAAAGGTTTGGTAGATACAAGAGCAGACATTTCAATCATTTCTCTACAGCACTGGCCATCCATGTGGTCAATTCAACCCATTAAATTTAACATAGTTGGAGTTGCTAAAGCCCCTGAAGTAAATCTAAGTAGTTATATTTTGCATTGTGAAGGGCCCAATGGACAATCTGGGAATATTCAACCAATTATAACTTTTGTACCTATAAATTTATGGGAGAGATTTATTACAACAATGGGGAGCACAAGTTCTCATTCCAGAACAATTATATAGCCCTCAAAGTCAACATATGATGCATGAAATGGGGTATGTCCCTGGTATGGGGCTAGGAAAAAAATTTCAAGGGTTGAAAGAACCACTTCAAGTGGAAAGACAAAGTTCCTGCTGAGGTTTAGGATATCATTTTTGATGGCGGCCATTGTTAAGCCTCCAAACCTATACCTTTAAAATGTTTAGCAGATAAACCAATTTGAATAGAACAATGTCCGCTAAATAGGGAGAAACTGGTGGCTTTAGAGGAATTAGTTACTGAACAATTAGAAAACAGACACATAACTCCAACATTTTCCCCTTGGAATTCTCCAGTCTTCATAATTAAGAAAAAATCAGGTAAATGGAGAATGTTAACTTATTTAGGAGCCATTAATTCAGTTATAAAACCTTTAAAATAATAACTTGGGGTAGAGGTTATGCCTGTGTTTCTCCAGGACTGAATCAACAACTGATTTGGGTACCATCAAGACACCTGAAACCTTATCATAAGCCAGATACCAAGGAAGAGATTCTGGGAGGATCCCAAGGACCCCCTGGTTGCAGCCATGTCAAGACTGACGCTGAGGAGGATGCCAACTGTCACGAGCAACACCTGTCAAACACAGCCACCCACCTGGGGACTGATCAAGAAGCTATCACACATGGCAGAAGAAAACCTGAGGAAAGCAAGACAACCAGTCACAATGAGTAATTTAATGGTAGCTATGTTAGCAGGGATCACCACTGCCATGAGTATTCCTTCAATAAGGGCTGACACAGAGAACAGTTATACTTAATGGGCATATTTATTAATCTTGACTGGCAATAATGCCTGGATGTGATCACTCTACGACACAGTTACCCGTGCTTTCTGATCTCAGTATTTACCATAATAAATCTACTTCTATAATTAAGGAATACCATCCTTGATAACTTATTTGTCAACATAATTGGACCTGGCCAGAAAAAAAAATGAATGTACTTGTTTTATAAGATTGCATTGCAGAACAGACAGTGGGGTTGGTCTCCTAAGGGGAGATTTAGCTTAAATTGCACATCTCAGTCTGCATGCCACAGCCACACTGTGTTCAGATGGTCTGAACAAAATGGTCAGATGGCAGATGGCAAGAAGTACAGCAAAAGTTCCTGTTATCTGGAAACGTGGCAGTATAGTGGCACCTCAACCTCAAATGATATGGACTGTTGTAGGAGTTAAACATAAGGATTTGTGGAAACTATTAATTGCTTTTAATAAGATCAAAATTTAGGAAAGAATAAAAAATCATCTAGAAGGGCATGCTGTAAACTTGTCTTTGGATATTGCAAAATTAAAAGAACAAATATTTAAAGCATCCCGGGAACACTTGACCATAATGTCAGGAAGTGGAATGCTTGAAGGAGCTACAGATTAGCAGCTATTAACCCATTAAAATGGATAAAACCTTTGGAAGCTCTGTGATTTCAATGATATTGTGTTTTTAATCTGTGTTGTTTCTCTTTGTATAGTCTGTAGATGTAGATCCTGACTCCTGCAAGAAGTAGCTCACCGTGACAAAGCTGCCTTTGCTTTTATCTCTTTGCGAATCAAAGAAGGGGGACATGTTGGGAACAGGCCCCCAAATCTGGCCATAAACTGGCCCCAAAACTGGCCTTAAAAAAAATCTCTGCAGCAATGTCACATGTTCATGATGGCCATGGCACCCTTGCTGGAATGTTGTGGGTTTACCAGAATGAGGGCAAGGAACACCTGGCCCACTCAGGGTGGAAAACTGCTTAAAGGAGTTCTTCAACCACAAACAATAGCACGAGTGATCTGTGCCTTAAGAACATGCTTCTGCTGCAGATAACTAGTCAGAGCCCATCCCTTTATTTTGGCCCATCCCTTTATTTCCCATAAGAAATACTTTTAGTTAATCTGTAATCTATAGAAACAATGCTTATCACTGGCTTGCTATCAATAAATATGTGGGTAAATCTCTGTTTGAAGCTCTCAGCTCTGAAGGCTGTGAGACCCCTGATTTCCCACTCCACACCTGTATATTTCTGTGTGTGTGTCTTTAATTCCTCTAGTGCCTCTGGGTTAGGGTCTCCCCAACTGAGTTGGCCTCAGTGAATCATCCTGTAATAAAAATTAGAATGAAGCTATCTTTGAATACACTTTGCCAAGCATGGGTTCTTCTCTCAGAGTTATACTTTTTGATTCAGCAAGTTGGCAACAGGGTTTTTGTAGAATCTACAAAGGGACACTTCAGAGATTATTAAGGCCTACAGAAGAAAACTGAATATCTTGCGATACAAACCAGAAAAATGCCATCTGTGAAACTACTTTGTGATGTGTGGATACATCTCACAATGTTAAAACTTTCCTTTGATTCAGCAGGTTGGAAACATTCTTTGTAGAATCCACAAAGGGACATTTCAGATCTCATTGAGTTCTATAAGTTAAAAGACATTATTCTGTGATAAAAACTATAAAGAAGCTATCTGTGAAAGTGCTTGTGATGTGTGACATTTCAAAGCCTAATGCAGCCTATAGAGAAAAATATAATAACCCGTGATAAAAAATAGAAAGAAGCTATCTGTGAAACTGCTTTAGAATGTGTGAATTAATCTCATAGAGCTCAACTTTTCTTTAGTTTCAGCAGTTGGAATCATTCTTTTTGTAGAATCTGCAAGGGGCATTTCAAAGCCCATTGAGGTCTATAGAGAAAAACTGAATATCCCACAATAAAAACTAAAAAGAACCCATCTGTGAAGCTGCTTTACAATGTTTAAATTTTCTTTTGCTTCAGCAGGTTGAAAACACTTTTTGTAGAATCTGCAAAAGCAGATTTCAAAGCCTGTTGAAGCCTATAGGAAAAAACAGAATATCCTGTGATAAAAACTAGAAAGATGCTATCTTTGAAACTATTTGTGATGTGTGCATTCATCTCACAGAGATAAAACTTTCTTACGATTCAGCAGGATGGAAACACTCTTTTTTGTAGAATCTGTGAAGGGATATTTTGGATCCCATTTAGGCCTGTAGGAAAACACAGAACACCCCATGATAAAAACTAGAAAGAATCTATCCACACAGCACCTTTGAGACATGTGAATTCATCTCACAGAGCTAAACCTTTGTTCTGATTCAGTAGTTTGGAAACACTCTTTGTGTAGAATCTGTGATGGGACATTTCAGAGCCCATTGAAGCCTATAGAAAAAAAAATGAATATCTCACGCTAAAAACTAAAAAGAAGATATCTGGAAAGCACTTTGCAATGTGTGGATTCATCTCACAGAGTTAAGCCTTTCTTCTTATTTAGCAGGTTGGAAACACTCTTTTTATAGAATTGTGAGGTGACATTTCACATTTCATTGAGGCCAATAGGGAAAAATTGAATATCCCGTGATAAAAACTAGAAAGAAACAATCTGTGAAACTGCTTAATGATGTGTGGATTTACTTCACAGGGTTAATCATTTCCTTTGATTCAACAGGTTGGTAACATTCTTTTTGTAAAATCTGTGAGGAGATATTTCAGAGTCCATAGAGGCTGATAGTGAAAAACAGAATATCCTGTAGTAAAAACTCCACAGTAACTGTCTATGAAACTGCTTTTCAATGTGTGGATTCTTCTCACAGAGTTAAACCTTTCTTTTGATTCCTCAAGTTGGAAACACTTTTTTGTAGAACCTGTGAAGGGACATTTGGGAGATCATTGATGCCTATAGGAAAAACCAAATATCCCTCTATAAAAACTAGATAGAGCCGGGCACAGTGGCTCAAGCCTGTAATCCCAGCACTTTGGGAGGCTGAGACAGGCGGATCACAGGGTCAGGAGATCGAAATCATCCTGGCTAACACAGTGAGACCCCGTCTCTACTAAAAAATACAAAAAAAAAAAACAAAAAAAAAAACACCCCAAAAAACTAACTGGGCATGGTGGCAGGTGCCTGTAGTCCCAGCTACTCAGGAGGCTGAGGCAGGAGAATGGCATAAACCCAGCAGGTGGAGCTTGCAGTGAGCTGAGATCCAGCCACTGCACTCCAGCCTGGGTGACAGAGTGAGACTCTGTCTCAAAAAAAATAAAAAAATAAAAAATAAAATAAAAACTAGATAGAAGCTATCTGTGAACCTGCTTTTTGAAGTGAAGATTCATCTAACAGTATTAAATCTTCTTTTTTATTTGAAGTTGGAAACGCTATTTTGTAGAAACTGCAAAAGAACATTTTGGAACAAACTGAAGTCAGAATATCCCATGATAAAAAACAGAAAGAAACTGTCTGTGAAACCACTTTGTTATGTGTGGATTCACCCCAACAAGTTAAAACTTTTTTTGATTCAGCAGGTTGGAAACACTCTTTTGGTAGAATCTGTGAAGGGACATTTGGGAGCACATTGAAGGTCATAGGGAAAAACAAAATATCCTGCAATAAAATCTTGAAAGAAGCTATCTGTGAAAGCTCATTGTGATGTCCGGATTTGTCTCAAAGAGTTAACCCCTTATTTTGTTTAAGTGGGTTGGAAACACTGTTTTACTAGAATCAGTGAAAGAACATTTCAGAGCCCATTATGACCTATGGGGAAAAACAGAATATGCTGCCATAAAAACTAGTAATGTAACATCTGGTAATTCGCTTTGTGATGTACAGATTTGTCTCAGATAATTAAACCTTTCTTTCTGTTCAGCAGGTTGAAAACACTCTTTTTGTGGAATCTGCAAAGAGACATTTCAAAACCCATTGAGGCCAATGGGGAAAAACCAAATATATCATGATAAAAACTTGAAAGAAGATATCTGTGGAACTGCTTTGCGATGTTTGGACTCATCTCACATAGTTAATCCTTTCTTTTGATTCTGCATGTTGAAAACACTCTTTTTGTAGAATCTTGAAGCTATATTCCACAGTTCATTGTGGCCAAGAAGGAAAAACCGAATATCCCAAGATACAAACTAGAAAAAAGCTATCTGTGAAACTGCTTAGTGATATGTAGACTCATCTCACAGAATTAATCCTTTCCTTTGATTCAGCAGGTTGGTAACACTTTTTGTAGAATCTGCAAGGAGACATTTCAAACTCCATTGAGGCTTACAGGGAAAAACTTAATATCCCGAGGTAAAAACTACACAGAAGCTATCTATGAAACTGCTTTGCAATGTGTGGATTCTTCTCACAGAGTTAAATCTTGCTTTTAATTTTCCAGATTGGAAACACTCTGTTTGTAGACTCTCCGAAGGGACATTTCAGAGCCCATTGATGCCTATAGGAAAAAACAGAATATCTCTAGATAAAAATTAGAAAGAAGCTAACTACAAAACTTCTTTGTGATGTGTGGATTTATCTAATAGTATTAAATCTTTCTTTTGATGCAGTATGATGGAAATGCTATTTTTGTAGAATTTGTGAAGGAACATTTCAGAACCCATTGAGATGTCTAGGAAAAAACTGAATATCCCATGATAAAAAAAATAGAAAGTATCTGTGAAACCACTTTGCAATATGTTGAATCATCTCACAGAGTTAAAATTTTCCGTTGATTCAGTAGGTTGGAAACACTCTTTTTATAGAATCTGTAAAGAGATATTTCATAGCCCATGGAGGTTAATAGAGAAAAACCAAGTCTCACAAGATAAAAACTTGAAGGAAGCTATCTGTGTAACTGCTTTGTGATGCTTGGATTCATCTCACAGAGTTAAAACTTTCTTTTGATTCAGTAGGTTGGAAACACTATTTTTGTAGAACCTGTGCAGGGACATTTGAGAGACCATTGTGGCCTATAGGCAAAAACTGAATATCCCACCATAAAAACTACAAACAACCTATCTGGGAATTTGCTTTGAGATGTGCAGATTCATCTCACAGAAACAAAATTTTCTTTCTATTCATCAGGTTGGAAACACGCTTTTTGTAGAACCTGCAAAGGGACATTTGGGAGTCCATTGGGGCCAATAGGGTAAAACTGAACATCCCACCATAAAAACTTAAAAGAATCTCTCTGGTAAATCGCTTTCTAATGTGTGGATTTGTCACACAGAGATAAACCTTTCTTTGATTCAGCAGGTTGGAACCACTATTTTTGTAGCATCTACAAAGGGACATTTTAGAGCCCATTTTAGCTTATAGGGAAAAGTCAAATATCTCACCATAAAAACTAAAAAGAAGCCATCTGTGAAACTACTTTGTGATGTGTGGTTTTATCTTTCAGAGTTAAAACTTTCTTTCAATTAAGCATGTTGGAAACTTTTTTTTTTTTTTTTTTTTTTTTTTTTTTTTTTAAGAATCTATGAAGGGACATTTTGGATTACATTAAGGAGTATAGGGAAAAAAATGAATATCCCATGATAAAATCTAGAAGAAATGTCTGTTTGACACCTATTTGCAATGTATGGATCAATCTCACAAAAATTAACCTTTTTTTTGTTGTTGTTGGAAGGTTGGAAACACTTTTTTTATATAATGAGAAAAAAAATATTTCAAAAGCATTTGAGGCCTACAGGGAAAAACAGAATATCCCACTATAGAAATAGAAAGAAGCTATCTGTGAAATTGCTTTGCAATGTGTGGATTTATCTCACAGAGTTAAACTTTTCTTTTGATTCAGCAAGTTGGAAAAATTCTTGTTTGTGTGAAGAATGTGTGAAGGGACACTTCAAAGCCCACTGAGGCCTATAGGGAAAAACTGAATATCCCATGGTAAAAATTCCACAGAGGTTATCCGTGAAACTGCTTTGCAATGTATGGTTTCTTCATACAGAGTGAAACCTTTCTTTTATTCAGCAGCTTGAAAACACTATTTTCATAGACCCTGTGAAGAGACAATTCAGAGCCCATTGATGCCTATATGGAAAAACTGAATATCTCACAATAAAAACCGGCAAGAAGCTCTCTGTGAAACTGCTTTGGGATGTGTGGATTCTTCTTACAGAGTTAAACTTTTCTTTTTATTCAGCAGGTTGGAAATACTCTTTTTGTAGAATCTATGAAGGGACATTTCAGAACCCATTGAGGCCTCTTGGGTAAATAAGAATATCCCACAATAAAATATACAAAGAAGCTATTTGTGAAACCACTTTACAATGTGAGGATTCATCTCCAGAATTAAACCTTTCTTTTTTTCCAGGAGGTTGGAAACAATCTTTTTGTAGAAACTGCAAAGGGAGATTTTGGAGCCCATTGTGGCCTATAAGAAAAAAAATGAGCATTCCACAATAAAAAGTAGAAACAAGCTATATGTGAAATTGATTTGCTATGTGTAAATTTATCTCACAGATATAAACCTATCTTTTGATTCATCAGTTTGAAAAACCATTTTGTAGAATCTGTGAAGAAATATTTTGAAGCCCACTGAGGCTTATAGGGAAAAACCAAGTATCCCATGATAAAATCTAGAAAAAGCTATCTGTGAAACAGACAGGTTCATGATGTGTGGATTCATCTCAAAGTGTTAAACCATTCCCTTGATTCAGCAGTTGAGAAATATTCTTTTTGTAAAATCAGCGAAGGGACTTTTCACAACCATTTAGGCCTATAGGGACACAGCGAGCATCCAGTGACAAAAACTAGAAAGATGCTATCACTGAAACCCTTTGCACTATGCGGATTCATCTCACAGAGTTAAAACTTTTGTCTGATTCAGCAGGTTGGAAACACTCTTTTTGTAGAATCTGCAAGGGACATTTCAAATCACTTTGAGGCCTACAGGGAAAAATGGAATATCCTGCAATAAAAACTAGAAAGATGCTATCTGTGAAACTGCTTTGTGATGTGTGGATTAATCTCACAGGTTAAAATTTGCATTTGATTCAGCAGGTTGGAAACACTTTTTGTAGAATCTGTGAAGGGAAATTTCAAAGCCCTTTGAGGCCTCTAGGGAAATACAGAATATCCCCCAATAAAAACTAGAAAGAGGCTATCTGTGAAATCACTTTTTGATGTGTGGATTAATCTCCCAGAGCTAAATTTTTCTTTAGATTCAGAAGGATGGAAACACTCTTTCTGTAGACACTGTGAAGGGACATTTTGGAGCCCATTGAGGCTTATAGGGAAAAATCAAATATCCCACAATAAAAACTAGAAAGTAGCTATCCGTGAAACAGATTTGTTGTGTTTGGATTCATCTCACAGAACTCAAACTTCCTTTTTATTTAGCACCTTAGAAACATTCTGTTCATTGAGTCTGTGAAGGAACAGTTAGGAGCCCATTCATGTCTACTGGGAAATATCAAATATCTCACAATATAAGTTGGAAAGAAGCTGACTGTGAAACCTATTTGTGATGTGTGGATTAATCTCACAGACTTAAACTTTTCTCTTGATTCAGTAGGTTGGAAACATCCTTTTCATAGAATCTGCAAAGGGACATTTCAGAGCCCATTGAGGCCTAAAGGTAAAAACAAATATCCCATAAAAAAGCTAGAAAGAAGCTATTTAAAAACTGCTTTGCAAGGTGTGTATTCAATTGAAAAAGTTAAACCTTTCTTTTGGTTCAGCATGCTAAAACTCTCTTTTTGTAAAGTCTGTGAGAGGGCATTTTGGAACCCATTGATGCCTGCAGGGAAAAATTGAATATCTCATGATAAAACCTAGAAAGAGATTATCTGTGAAACCCGTTTGTGATGTGTGGATTCATCTCACAGAGATAAACTTCTCTTTCATTTCACCAGGTTGGAAACAGTCTTTCTATAATATCTGCAAAGGGATATTTTGGAGCCAATTAAGGCCCATAGGGACAAACTGAATATCTTGTGACAAAAACTAGAAGGAAGCTATCTGTGCAACTGCTTTGTGGTGTGTGGATTAATCTCAAAGGCTAAATCTTCCTTTCAATTCAGCAAGTTGGAAACACTCTTTTTGGAGAATCTGTGAAGAAACATTTTGAAGCCTTTCGTGTCCTATAGGGTAAAACCGAATATCCCCTAATAAAAACTAAAAAGAGGCTACTGTGAAACCACTTTGTAATGTGTGGATTCACCTCAGAGAGTAAAACCTTTCTTTTCATTCATCAGTTTGGAGCACTCTGATTGTAGATTGTGAGAAGGGCCATTTCAGAACCCACTGAAATCTATAGGGAAAAATTGAATATCCTGGAAAACAAAACAAAACAAAACAAAAACTAGATAGAAGGGACATTTCAGATTTCCTTGAGGCCTATAGGGAATAATTCAATATCCCACAATAAAAACTAGAAATAAGCTATCTGTGAAACTGCTTTGTGATGTGTGGATTAACATCACAGAGCTAAACTTTTCTTTCAATTCAAAGGTTGGAAACACTCTTTTTGTAGAATCTGTGAAGGAACACTTCACGCCCATTGAGGCCTATAGAAAAAACGCCAAATGTCCTGTGAAATAAACTATAAAGGAGCTATTTAATATGCCTGCTTGTGACATGTGGATTCATCTCAAAAAGTTAAAGCTTTATTTTGATTCATCAGGTTGGAAACATTCATTTGGTAGAATCTGTGAAGGGACATTTGGGAACCCATTGAGACCTACAGGGAAAAATTGAATATCTCATGATAAAAATTAGATAAAAGCTATCTGTGAAACTGCATTGTGATGTGTGGATTCACCTCAAAGTGCTAAACTTTTCTTTTGATTCAGTAGGTTGCAAACACTGTGTGAAATCTGTGAAGGAATATTTCTGAGTCAATTGAGGCCTATAGGGAAAACCCAAATATTGAGTGATAAGAACTAGAAAGAAGCTATCTGTGAAATCACTTTGTGATGTGTGCATTAATTTCACAGAGCTAAACTGTTATTTCAATTCATCAGGTTGGAAACACTCTTTTTGTAGAATTCCTGAAGGAATATTTCTGGGCCATTGTGGCCTATAGAGAAGAATGACATATCCCTTGATAATAACTAAAAAGAACTCATCTGTGAATCCTCTTAGCAATGTGGGGAATCATCTCACAGAATTAAATCTATCGTTAAATTCAGCAGGTTGGAAACACTTTTTTTGTAGAATCTGTGAAGGGACATTTCATAGCCTATTGAGGCCTATGGAGAAAAACCAAATATCCCATGATAAAAACTAGACAGAAGCTATCTGTGAAACTGCTTTGTGATGTGTGTATTCAACTCAGAGAGGTAAATCTTTCTTTTGATTCAGGAGTTGGAAATATTCTTTATGTAAAATCTTTGAAGGAACACTTCAAAGTCTATTGAAACATATATATAGAAGTCAAATATCCACTATAAAAACTAGAAAGAAGCTATGTGTGCAACGGCTTTGTAATATGTGGATTCATCTCACAGAGAAATTTTTTTTTGATAAAACAGGTTGTAAAACACTCGTTTTGTAGAATCTGTGAAGTGACACTTCAAAGCCCTTTGAGACCTATAGGGAATGACTGAATATCTTGTGATAAAAACTAGAATGAGGTCATCTGTGAAACCTCTTTATGACATGTGGATTCCTCTCTCAGAGTCAAACCTTTATTTTAGTTCAGCCATTTGGAAACACTTTTTGTAGAATCTGCAAAAGAACATTTTGGAGCCCATTAAGGTCTATAGGGAAAAACTGAATATCCCACAATAAACGCTAGAAACAGGTTAGCTGTAAAATCACTTTGTGATGTGTGAATTAATCACACAGAGTTAAAACTTTCTTTGATTCAACAGGTTAGAAACACTCCTTGTGTAAAATCTGTGAAAGGACATCCTAGAGAGGAAAAACTGAATACCCAGTGATAAAAACTGGAAAGAAGCTATCTGTGAAACCACATTTCAATGTGTGGATTCATGTCACAGAATAATACCCTTCCTTTGACTTAGCTGGTTGGAAACACTCTTTTTGTAGAATCTTTGAAAAGGTATTTCCAAGCCCATTGAGTCCTATAGAACAAAAACTGAATATCCTGTGACAAAAACTAGAAAGAAGTTATCTTTGAAAGCATTTGCTATGTGTTGATTTATCTCAGAGAGTTAAAACTTTCTTTTGATTCAGCAGGTTGGAAAAACTCTTTTCATAGAATTTCCATAGGGATATTGCAGAGTCAATTTAAGCCTATAGGGAAAAACCAAACATCCTGTGATAAAAACTAGAAGGAAACTATTGGTGAAACCACTTTGAGATGTGTGGTTTCATCTCACAGACATAAACTTTTCTTATGATTCACCAGATTGGAAACACTTTTTTAGAGAATCTGTGAAAAGATATTTTGGAGCCAACTGAGGCCAATAGGGAAAACCTCAATATGCCATGATAAAAACTTGAAAGATGCTACTGTGACAATGCTTTGTGATGTCTGCATTCATCTCACAGAAGTTAAACTGTTCCTTTGATTCAGCAAGTTGGAAACACTCTATTTGTAGAATCTGTGAAGAGACATTTAGGAGGCCATTGAGGCCTACTGGGAAAAACAAAATATCCCATGATAAAAACTTCAAAGAAACTATGTGTGAAACTACTTTGTGATGTGTGGATTGCTCTCACAGTGTTAAATTTTTCTTTTTAGTCAGCAGGGTTGGAAACACTGTTTTTGGACAGTCTGTGAAGGACATTTCAGAGCCCATTGTTGTCTATAAGAAAAACTGAATATTCTTCCACAAAAACTAGAAACAAGCTATCTTGGAATTCAATTAGTGATGTTCAGACTCGTCTAACAGAATTAAACCTCTCTATTCGGCAGGTTGGAAATACTCTTTTTGTAGAATCTGCAAAGGCACATTTCAGAGCCAATTGAGGCCAATAGGAAAAAACAAGTGTCCTGCGCTAAAAACTTGAAAGAAGTTTTCTGTGAAACTGCTTTGTGGTGTGTGTGGATTTGTCTAAGAAATAAACCTTTCTTTTAATTAAGCAGGTTGGAAACACTATTTTTGTGGAGTATGTGAAGGGACATTTTGGAGTCAATTTGAGCCTGTAGGTTAAAACCAAATATCCCATGATAAAAACTAGAAAGAAGCTATATGTGAATCTGCATTGTGATGTGTGGATTAATCTCATAGAGATAAAACTTTCTTTCAATTAAGCAGGTTGGAAACACATTATCTGTAGAATCTGCGATGGAACATTTTGGAGTCCAGTAAGGCATATAGGAAAAAACCAAACACCTAGTAATAAGAACTAGAAGGAAGCTCTCTGTAAAATGGCTTTGCAATGTGAGGACTCATCTCACAGACATAAGACTTTCTTTTGATTCACCAAGTTTGAAACATTTTTTTGTGGTATCTGTGAAGAAATATTTCAAAGCCAATTGAAGCCTATAGGAAAAAAAGCAAATATCTCACAATAAAACTAGAAAGAAGCTCTCTGTGAAACTGCTTGTGATGTGTGGATTCATCTCACAGAGTTAAATCTTTCTTTTGATTCAGCAGGTTGGAAACACCTTTTTTGTAGAATCTCTGGAGGGACATTTCAGAGCCCATTGAGACCTATAGGGAAAAACAGAATATCCCACTGTAAAATTACACAGAAGCTGTCTGAGAAACTACTTTGGGTATGTGGATTGTTCTCACAGAGTTAAACCTTTCTATTGATTCATCAGGTTTGAAAAACTCTTTTGTACACTCTGTGAAGGGAAAACTTGGAGCCCATTGATGCCTATATGAAAAACCGAATGTCCTGTGATACAAACTAGCAAGAAGCTATGTGTGAAACTGCTTTGTGATGTGTGGATTCATCTAAGATTTTTAAATCTTTTTTTTTTTTTTTTTTGATTCAGCAAGTTGGAAACACTCTTTTGGTAGAATATGTGAAGGGATATTTCAGAGCCCATTGAGGCCCAGGGGAAAACATTAATATCCCACTATAACAGCTAGAAAAAAGCTATCTGTGAAACCACTTTGAAATGTATGAATTCATCTCACAGAGGTAAACCATCTTTTGATTCACCAGGTTGGTAACACTCTTTTTGTAGAATCTGTGAAGGAATATTTCAGAGCCCATTGAGTCCTATAAAGAAAAAGCAAATATCTCATGATAAAAATTAGAAAGAATCTACCTGTGAAACTTCTTTGCAATGTGTGGATTCATCTCACAGAGTTAAACCTTTCTTTCAATTCACCAGGTTGAAAATTTTCTTCATATAATCTGCAAAGAGATATTTTGAAGCTCATTGAGTCCTATAGGAAAAAAGCAAATATTTCCTGATAAAAATTAGAAAGAAGCTATCTGTGAAACCTTTTTGTGATGTGTGGATTCATCTACAGCATTAAACATTTTTTTTGATAATGCAGATAGGAAACACTCTTCTCTTTTTGTAGAATCTGTGAGGTTTTTGAGGCCTATGGATAAAAACTAAATATCCCATGAAAAAAACTAGAATGAAGCTATTTATGAAACTGCTTTGTGATGTGCAGATTCAATTCAGTAAGTTAAAACTTTCTTTTGATTGAGCAGGCTGGAAACTCTCTTTAGTAGAGTAGCTGAAGGGTCATATCAGAGCCTCTTGTGGCCTATAGGGAAAAAGCAAATATCCTGTGATAAAAACTAGAAAGAAACTATCTGCAAAACCCTTTTGTGATGTGTGGATTTATCTCACAGAGCTACACTTCTCTTTCATTCAGTGGGTTGGAAACACTCTTTGTGTAATATCTGCAAAGGGACATTTCAGAGCCCATTGAGGCCTACAGGAAAAAACTAAATATACCACAATAAATACTGGAAAAAAATCTATCTGTGACCTCTATACTATTTGTGGATTAATATCAAGAGCTAAACATTTCTTTCAATTTAACATATTGAAAACACTCTTTTTGTTGAATCTCTGAAGGAACATTTCAGAGTACTTTGTGGCCTATAGGAAAAAAACTGAATATCCCTGGACAAAAACTAAAAAGAAGTTATCTATGAATTTATTTAGTGATCTGGGGAATCACCTCACAAAGTTAAATCTTTATTTCAATTCAGCAGGTCAGAAACACTCTCTTTGTAGAATCTGTGGAGGGACTCTTCAAAGCCCATTGAGGCCTACAGGGAAAAACCAAATATCCCAAGATAAAAACTCAGCAGAAGTTATCTGTGAAACTGCTTTGTGATGTGTGGATTCATTTCACAGAGGGAAATCTTTCTTTTGATTCAGAAAGTTGGTAAAACTTATTTGTAGAATCTGCAAAGGGATAATTTGAAGCCCTTTGAGGCCTATAGGCACTAATCGAATATCTTGCAATACAAAATAGAAGATTCTATCCTTGAAACCACTTTGTGATGTGTGAATTTATCTCACAGAGCTAAACTTTTCTTTCAGTTCAACAGGTTGGAAAAACTTTTTATGTAAAATCTGCAAAGAAACATTTTGTAACCCATTGAGGTCTATAGAAAAAAATCAAATATCCCACAATAAAAACAGGAAAGAAGCTATCTGTGAAACTGCTTTGTGAAGGAAGGATTCATGTCACAGGCTTAAGCCTTTCTTATATGTTGTGGTAAGTCAGGGACTCCGAATGGAGGGACTGGCTGGAGCCACGACAGAGGAACATAAATTGTGAAGATTTCATTTTAACATGGACATATGTCAGTTTCCCAAATTAATACATTTATAATTTCTTACATCTGTCTTTACTTCAATCTCTGAGCATAAATTGTGAAGATTTCATTTTAATATGGACATTTATAGCTTCTCAAATAATATGCTTGTAATATTTTATGTCTGTCTTCACTTTAATCTCTTAGTCCTGTTGTCTTTGTAAGCTGAGAATGTACATCACCTCAGGACCACTATTGTGTTAAACTGTATCAATTGATTGTAGAACATGTGTGTTTGAACAATATGAAATCAGTGCACCTTGAAAAAGAACAGAATAACAGTAACTTTCAGGGAACAAGGGAAGACAACCATAAGGTCTGACTGCCTGCAGGGTTGGACAGAATAGAGACATATTTTTCTTCTTGCAGAGAGCCCATAAACACACATGGAAGTAGGGAAGATATCACTGAATTCTTTTCCTAGCAAGGAATATTAATATTTAAGGCCCTGGGAAAGGAATGCGTTTGTGGAGGGAGGTCTATAAATGGGTGCTCTGGGAGTGTCTGTGTTATGCGGTTGAGATAAGGACTGAAATACACCCTGGTCACTTGCAGTACTGTTAGGCTTATTAGGGTGGGGAAAAAAGCCCACTCTGCTGAATTTGAGGTCAGACTGGTTCTCTGCTCTCAAACCCTGTTTTCTGTTGTTTAAGATGTTTATCAAGATAATACATGCACAGCTGAACACAGACCCTTATCAAGAGTTTTTGATTTCACCCTTTGCCTTGTGATCCTTGCTTTGCCCTTTGCCTTGTGCTCTTTATTGGCATCAGAAGCATGTGATCTTTGTTCTCCATTTTGCCCTTTGAAGCATGTGATCTTTGTGACCTACTCCCTGTTCATACACTCTCTCCCCTTCTGAAGTCTTTAATAAAAACCTGCTGGTTTTGTGGCTCAGGTGGGCATCACGGTCCTACCAATATGTGATGTCACCCCCAGAGACACAGCTGTAAAATTCCTCTCTTTGTACTCTTTCTCTTTATTTCTTAGCTGACTGACACTTAGGGAAAATAGAACCTACATTGAAATATTTGGGGTGGGTTCCCTCGATATTTATATTCAGCAGGTTAGAAACACTCTTTTTGGAGTATCAATGAAAAAACATTTCAAAGTCCATTGAGGTCTATGAAGGAAAACTGAATATCCCACAATAAAAACTAGAAAGAAGCTGTCTGTGAGACTACTTTGGGATGCATGGATTTATCTCATAGAGCTAAACCTTTCTTTCACTTCAGCTGGTTGGTTACACTCTTTGTGTAGAATGTGTAAAGGGACATTTTGGAGCCCATGAGGCCTATAAGAAAAAATTGAATATCCCAAGATAAAAACTAGAAGGAAGCTATCTGTGAAATCTCTTGTGATGTGTGGACTCATCTTACAGAGTTGAACCTCCTTTTTGATTCAACAGGTGAGAAACATGCTTTTTGTAGAATCTTTGAAAGTACTAGTCGAAGCCTGTTGAGGCCTGTAGAAAAAACTTAATATCTTGCAATACAAAATAGAAAGAACCTATTTAAGAATCTGCTTTGCTGTGTGTGGATTCATCTGAAAAACATAATCCTCTCTTTTGATTCAGCAGGTTGGAAACACTTCTTTGGTATAATCTACAAAGTGACATTTCAGAACCAATTGAGGTTTATAGAAAAAATATTATATTCCACAATAAAAACTAGAAATAAGCTATCCTTGAAGCTGCTTTGTGGTGTGTGGATTCATCTCACACAGCTAAAATATTCTTTCATACAGCCTGTTAAAAAAACTCTTTGTGTAAAATTTGTGAGGAGAGATTTTGAGCCCATTGAAGCCCATACGGAAAAATCAAATATCCCAGGATAAAAACTAGAAAGAAGCTAACTGTGAAACGGTTTTGTGATGTTTGGATTCATCTCACAGAACTAAACCTTTCTTTCAATTCAGCTGGTTGGATACACTCTTTTTGTAGAATCTTCAAAGAAACATTTCAGAGCCCATTGTGACCTATAGTGAAAAATCAAACATCCCATAATAAAAACTAAAAAGAAGCCATCATTGAAACCTCTTAGTGATATGGGGAATCATATCACAGAATTAAATCTTTCTTTTGATTCAACAGGTTGGAAAAACTCTTTTTGTATAATCTCTGAGGCCTATAGGGAAAAATCAATTATCCCATGATAAAAACTAAAAAGAATCTATCTGTGAAACTGCTTTGCAATGGGTGGATTCATCTAATAAAATTAAACCATTCTTTTGATTCAGCAAGTTAGAAACACTCTTTTTGCAGAATCTGCGAAGGGTCATTTCAGAACCCTTTTAGATTAATAGAGAAAAAAGCAAATATCCCATGATAGAAACTAAAAAGAAGCTGTCTTTGATACAGCTTTGGAATGTATGGATTCAACTCACAGAGTTAAACCTTTCTTTTGATTCAGCAGGTTGGAAACACTCTTTTTTGTACAATCTGAATGGGAAATTTCAAAGTCCATTGAGGCCTATAAAAAAAAAAAAAAAGAAAGAAAAACAAATATCCTGTGATTAAAACTAGAAAGAAGGAATGTTTGAAACAACTTTGTGATTTGTGGATTCATCTCAGGGAGTTAAACCCTTCTTTTGATTCAGCAAATTATATACACTCGTTTTGTAGAATCTGCGAAGAGACATTTTGGAGCCCATTGAGGCCTATAGTGAAATACCAAATGTCTCACAATAAAATCTTAAAAGAAACTATCTGTGAAACTGTTTGTGATGGGTTAATATATCTCAAAGAATTAAAGCTTTCTTTTGTTTCAGCAGATTGGAAGCACTTTTTTGTAGAATCTGTGAAGGGATATTTTGGAGCCCATTGAGGCCTAAAGGGAAAAACAGAATATCCAGTGATTAAAAACTAGAAGGAAGCTATCTATGAAACTACTTTGTGTTGTGTGGATTCATCTCACAAAGTTAAAACTTTCTTTTGATTCAGCAGGTAGGAAACACTCTTTTTGTAGAATAGGCAAAAGGACAATTCAGAGCACAGTGAACCCCATAGGGAATAACAGAATATCACACAATACAAACTAGAAAGAAACTACTTGAGAAACCTGTTTGTGATGTGTGGATTCATATCAAAAAGTTAAACCTTTCTTTTGATTCAGCATGTTGGAATCACTATTTTGGTAGAGTCTGCAAAGGGACATTTCAAAACCTGTTGAGGTCTATAGGGAAAAACTGACTATCCCATGATAAAAAATAGAACAAAGCTTCAAAGCTTTCTGTGAAACTGCTTTACAATGTGTGGATTCATTTCACAGAGTTAAACCTTTCTTTTGATTCAGCAGATTGGAAACAGTCTTTTTGTAGAATCTGTGCAGGGACATTTTGGAGCCCAAGAAGGCCAATTGTGAAAAACTGAATATCTCTCGATAAAACTTGAAAGAAGCTATCAGTGAAACCACTTAGCCCATTGTGGCCTATAGGAAAAAAAGTAAAGCCCCCGATAAGAACTAGAAAGAAGCTATCTGTGAAACCACTTTGTGATGTGTAAATTCATCTCACCAACATAAAACTTTCTTTTGATTTACCAGGATGGAAACACTGATTTTGTAGAATCTGCAAAGGGATTTTTCACAGTGCATTATGGCCTACTGGGACAAATGAACATCCTGTGATAAAAACTAGAAATTTCACAGTGCATTATGGCCTACTGGGACAACTGAACATCCCATGATAAAAACTAGAAATAAGCTATTTCTTAAACAGCTTTGCACTTTGTGGATTCGTCTCAAAGAGTTAAACCTTTCATTTGATTCAGCAAGTTGAAAAAGCTCTTTTTGTAGAATCTGCAAGGGAACATTTTGACATCCATTGAGGCCTATAGGAAAAAGCCATATATCATGCAATAGAAACTGGAAAGAAGTTATCTGTGAAGCTGCTTTTTGATGTGTGCATTCATCTCACAAAGCCAAATTTTTCATGTATTCAGCAGGATTGAAATACTCTTTGTGTATAATCTGTGAGGGGACATTTCAGAGCCCATTGAGGTCTGTAGCAAAAAACCAAATATCCCACTATAAAAACTAGAAAGAACTTATCTGTGAAAGCGCTTTGTGATGTATGGATTTATCTCACAGAGCTAAAACTGTCTTTCAATACAGCAGATGGGAAACACTCTTTTTGTCAAATCTGTGAAGGAATATTTTGGAGCTTATTGAGGCCTATAGGGAAAACCCAAATATCCTGCAAGAAAACCAAAAAGAAGCCATAGCTTAATCCTCTAAGCGATGTGGGGAATCACCTCACAAGGGTAAATATTTCTTTCAATTCAGCAAGTTGGTAACATTCTTTTTGTAGAATCTGTTAAGGGACATTTCTGAGCTCATTCATTCCTATAGAAAAAAAGGAAATATCCCACAATAAAAACTAGAAAGTAGCTATCTGTGAAACTGCTTTTTGATGTGTGAATTTATCTCAAAGAGCTGAACTTTTTTTGATTTAAGAGGTTAGAAACATTCTTTGTGTTTTCTGCAAAAAGACACTTCAAATTCCATTGAGGCCTATAGAGAAAAACCAAATATCCCTTAATGAAAACTAGAAAGAAATAGTGTGAGCAACTGCATTGTAATGTGTGGATCCATCTCAGAGAGTTAAATCCTTCTTTTGATTCAGCAGATTAGAAACACTCTCTTTGTAGTATCAACGAAGGGACATTTAGGGTTCCATTTAATCCTATAGGGGGAAAAAAAAACTGTCTCAAGATGAAAACTAGAAAAATGCCTTCTGTGAAACCATTTTGCAGTGGGTAAATTCATCTCAAAAAGTTAAACATTTTGTTTGATTCACCAGGTTGGAAACAGTCTTTTTGTAGAATCTGCAAAGGGACATTTCAAAGCCCATTAAGGCTTATAGAAAAAACTGAATATCCTGCAATAAAAACTAGCAAGAAGTTACATGTGAAATTGCTCTGTGATGTGTAGGTCATTTCACGTAGTTAAACCATCCCTTTGATTCAGTAGGTTGAAAACCCTCTCTTTGTAGAATCTGTGAAGGGACATTTCCCAGCCCATTTAGGCCTATGGGGACAAACTGAATATCCCACAATAAAACTAGAAAGAATCTATTTCTGAAAGAGCTTTGCACTGTGTGGATTCATCTCACAGAGTTAATCTTTGGTTTGATTCAGCAGGTTGTAAACACTCTTTTTGTAGAATCTGTGAAGGAACATTTTGAGGCCCATTGAGGTCTATAGTGAAAAACCGAATATCAGAATATCATGTGATAAAAGTCATGTGATAAAAACTAGGAAGAGGCTATCTGTGAAACTGCTTTGTGATGTGTGGCTTCATCTCACAGAGCTAAACTATTCATTGCTTCAGCAGGATAGAAACACACTTTCTATATAATATGTGAAGGGACATTTCAGAGCCCATTGAGGCCTGAAGGAAAAAAGCAAATATCCCCTGATAAAAACTAGAAATAAAGTATCTGTAAAACCGCTTTGTGATGTGTGGTTTCTTCTAACATAGTTAAACATTTATTTGGATTCAGTAGGATGGAAACACTCTTTTTGTAGAATCTGTGAAGGGACATTTCAGACCCCGGGGAGATTTATGGAAGAAAACTGAATAACCCACAATATAAACTAGAAGAAACATGTCTGTAAAACAACTTCACAATATGTGGAATTCATCTCTCAGAGTTAAAACCTTCTTTGGATTCAGAAAGTTGGAAACACTCTTTTTGTAGAATCTTCAAAGGGACATTTCAAAGCTCATTGAGACCTATAGAAAAAAAATATCCCACGATAAAAACTAGAAAGAAGCTTTCTGTGAAACTGCTTTGTGACATATGCATTTATTTCACAAACTTAAACCTTTTGTTGGATTAAGCAGGTTGAAAACACTCTTTGTGTAGAATCTGCAAAGGTATATTTCCAAGCCCACAGAGAAAAACTAAATATCCCAAGATCAAAACTCCAAAGAAGTAATCTGTCAAACCACTGTGCATGATGTGGATTCATCTCACACAGTTAAACCTTTATTTTGATTCAGCAAGTTGGAAACACTCTTTGTGTAAAATCTGTGAGGGGATATTTCAGAGTCCTTGAAGGCTCTATGGAAAACTGAATATGTGACAATAAAAACTAGAGAGAAGTTATCTGTGAAACCACTTTGTGAAGTGTAGATTCATCTCACAGAGTTAAATCTTTCTTTTGATTCAGCAGGGTGGAAGCACTTTTGTAGAATATTCAAAGTGGCATACTGGAGCCCATAGAGACCTATAGAGAAAAAAAAAAAACAAATATCATGTAATAAAAACTAGAAAGAAGCTATCTGTGAAACTGTTTTGCTATATTTTGATTCATCTCACTGGTCTAAATTTTGTTTTTGAATCAGTAGTTTGGAAACCCTCTTTTTGTAGAATCCGTGAAGAGACATTTTGGAGTCTATTGATTCCTACAGAAAAAAAAACCCCAAATATCTTGTGATGAAAAGTAGAAAGCTGTCTGTGAAACCACTTAGCGATGCGTGGATTCATCTTACAGAGCTAAAATTTACTTTTGATTCAGCAGGTAAAAAAACTCTTTTTGTAGAATCTGCAAAGAAACATTTTGGAGCTCACTGAGCAATATAGGGAAAAACTATATCCCACGATAAAAATTGTAAGAAAGCTATCTGCGAAACAGCTTTGCATTGTGTGGATTCCTCTCACAATGTTACACCTTTGTTTTGATTAAACAGGTTGGAAGCACTCTTTTGAAAATGTGCGAAGGGACATTTCATAGCCCATTGAGGGCTATAGGGACAAACTGAAAATCAAGCGATAAAAACTAAATAGAAACTATCCGTGAACACTCTTTGCAATATGATGATTCATGTCACAGAGTAAATCCTTTGTTTTGATTCAGCAGGTTGGAAACACTCTTTCTGTAGAATCTGCAAAGGGACATTTCAGAGCCCATTGAGACCCACAGGGAAAAATTCATATCCTGCTATAACAGCTAGAAAGAAACTATCTGTGAAATCGCTTTGTAATGTGTGAATTCATCTTACAGAGTTAAACCACTCTTTCGATTTAGCAGGTTGGTAACACTCTTTTTGTAGAATCTGCAAAGGGACACTTCAGAGCCCATTGAGTCCTATAAAGAAAAAGCAAATATCCCACGATAAAAACTAGAAAGAATCTATCTGTGAAACGCGATGTGTAGATTCATCTCACAGAGTTAAACCTTTCTTTCAATTCACCAGGTTGAAAACACTTTGTAGAATCCACAAAGGGACATTTTGGAGCTCATTTTATCCTATAGGAAAAAGCAAATGTCTCGTGATAAAAACTAGAAAGAAGATATCTGTGAATCTGCTTTGTGATGCGTGGATTTATTTCACAGAGTAAAACCTTTCTTTTGATCCTGAAGGATTTAAACACTCTTTTTGTAGAATCTGCAAAGTGACATTTCCAAGCTTTTCAAGGCCTATGGAGAAAATCTGAATGCTCCATAATGAAAACTAGATTGAAGCTATTTAAGAAATCGCTTTGTGAAGTATGCACTTAATTCAGTAAGTTAAAACTTTCTTTTGATTGAGCAGGCTGGAAAATCTCTCTTGATAGAGTATCCGAAGGGACATTTTGGAGACCATTGTGGCCTATAGGGAAAAAGTGAATATCCCATGATAAAAACAAGAAAGAAGCTAGCTGCAAAAGCCTTTTGTGATGTGTGGATTCATCTTACACTTCTCTTTTGGTTCAGCAGGTTGGAAACACTCTTTGTGTAATATCTGTGAAGGTATATTATGAAGTCCATTGAGGCCTTTAGGAAAAAACTCTAAATGTCCCCCAATAAAAACTGGAAAAATGCAATTGCCCACCAGGGTCATATCTGGGGCATGCCAGGAAGGCACTGGACTCTGCTGGATGTCCCCAGCCGTCTCTTTGACCTCGCTGCTTTGTTTTTTCTCCGCCTACCTCAACGTCCCTCTGAACCCCTGGTGGCCTGTCTCCATCTCCCGAGGGATTTCTTGTCACCTTGGGGTGCCCCCCTGGGGAAAACACGCACCCGGGGTGAAATCCCAGGACTCCATGACCCTCCCGGGTGGGGCCTGGGGCATGTCGGGAAGGCACTGGCCTCTGCTGTATGACCCCAGCCGCCTCTTCAGCCCTGCTTTTTTGCTCAGCCGGCCTCAACGTCCCCTGAAAACATGGATGCCTATCCCCATCCCTCAGGGCACTTCTTGCTGCCTTGCGGTGCTCCCTCAGGAGAGACAAGCACCAAGGGTGAAAGCCCAGGGCTCCACAAACCACTGGGCTTGGGCGTGGGGCATGCTGGGAAGGCACTGGCCTCCGCTGGATAACTCCAACCACCTCTTCGGCCTTGCTGGTTTTTTCCTGGGCCTGCCTCAACGTCCTTCTGAAACCCTGGGGGCCTGTCCCCATCCACCGGGGGACTTCTTGCTGCCTTGGGGTGCCCCATGGGGAGAGACAACCACCCTGGGGTTGGAGCCCAGGACTCCACGACTCACCCGGGTTAGGCCTGGGGCAAGCTGGGAACACACTGGCCTCCTCTGGATGACCCCAGTCACCTCTTTGGCCTCATTACTTTTTTACTCAGCCTGCCTCAACGTCCTCGTGAAACAGTGGTGGCCTGTCCCCGTCCCCCAAGGGACTTCTTGCCACTTGGTGTGCCTCCCTGGGGAGAAATACGCACCATTGGTGGGAGTCTGGGGCTCCACGACCCTCCTGGGTGAGGACTGGGGCATGCCGGGAAGGCACTGGACTCACTGGATAACCCCAGCCACCTCATAGTCCTGGCTGCATTTTTCCTTGGCCTGTCTCAATGTCTCCCTGAAACTCTGGATGCCTGTCCCCGTCCCCCAAGGGACTTCTTGGTGCCAACCTGAAGAGAGACACACACCAAGAGTAAGAGCCCAGAACTCCACCACACCCATGTGTCAGGCCTGGGGCATGCCAGGAAGGCACTGGCCTCCCCTGGATGATACCAGCCACCTCTTCGGCCTTGCCGCTTTTGTCCTCGGCCTGCCTCATTGTCCGTCTAAAATCCTGGGGGTCTGTCCCCCTTCCCAAGGAAGCTTCTTTCCCCCTTGGGGTACCCCCCTTGGGAGACACGCACCTTGGGTGGGAGCCTGCGACTCCACGACCCCCCTGAGTCAGAACTGGGGCATGCCGGGGAAACACATCCACTAGATGACTCCAGACACCTTTTTGGCCTCACTGCTTTGCTTCTAGGCCCACCTCAAGGTCCCTCTGAAACCCTGGCAGCCTTTCCCCATCCCCCACGGGACTTCTTGCCACCTTGGGGGACCCCACTGGGGAGAGACACGTACCCTGGGTGGGGTCCCATAGCTCCACAACCCCAATGGGTCGAGCCTCGGGCATGCTGGGAAGGCACTGGCCTCCAAAGGATGACCCCAGCCACCTCTGCATCTTCGCAGTTTTTTCCTCAGCCTGAAAGTCTGGGGTTCTGTCCCCGTCCCCTGGAGGAAACTTCTTGCTTCCATGGGATGCCACCATGGAAAGAGACAGGCACCCTGAGTTGGAATCCAGGTCTGCATGAGCCCCTGGGTTGGGCCTGGGGCATGCTGGAAAGTCACTTGTCTTCATTGGATGACCCCAACTGTCTCATCAGCCTCACAGCTTTTTCCTTGGCCTGCTTCAACATCCCTCTGATATTATGGGGGCCCATCCCAGTCCCCTAAGGGACTTCTTGCCAGCTTATGGTGGCCCCCTGAGGAGATACACACATCCTGGGTGGGAGCCTGTGACTCTACGATCCCCCCAGGTCAGGCCTGGGGCATGCAAGGAGGGCACTGGCTTTTGATGGATGACACCAGCTATAAGGAAAAGAAAGAAAGATCAGACTGTTACTGTGTCTGTGTAGAAAGTGAAGACATAAGAAATTCCACTTTGACCTGTACCTTGAAAAATTGCTTTGCTGAGATGCTGGTAATTTGTAACTTTACCCCAGTCACTTTGCCCCAGCCACTTTGCCCCAACCTTGTGCTCACAGAAACATGTGTTGTATGGAATCAAGGTTTAAGGGATCTAGGGATGTGCAGGACGTGCCTTGTTAACAAAATGTTTACAAGCAGTATGCTTGGTAAAAGTCATCACCATTCTCTAGTCTCAATAAACCAGAGGCACAATACACTGTGAAAAGCCACAAGGACCTCTGCCTTGGAAAGCTGGGTATTGTCCAGGGTTTCTCCCCATGTGATAGTCTGAAATATGGCCTCATGGGAAGAGAAAGTCCTGACTGTCCCCCAGCCCGACACCCATAAAGGATCTGTGCTGAGGTGGATTAGTAAAAGAGGAAAGCCTCTTGCAGTTAAGATAGAGGAAGGCCACTGTCTCCTGCCTGCCCCTGGGAACTAAATGTCTCTGTATAAAACCCGATTGTACATTTGTTCAATTCTGAGATAGGAGAAAATCTACGTTATGGCAGGAGGCAAGACATGCTGGCAGCAATGCTGCTTTGTTATTCTTTACTCCACTGAGATGTTTGGGTAGAGAGAAACATAATTCTGGCCTACGTGCACATCCAGGCATAGTAGCTACCCTTGAACTTAATTATGACACAGATTCTTTTCTCACATGTTTTCTTGCTAACCTTCTCCCTATTAGCACCCTGCTCTTCTACCAAACTCCTCTTGCTAAAATAATGAATATAATAATCAATAAAAACTGAGGGAACTCAGAGACCAGCGTTGGTGCAGGTCCTTGGTATGCTGAGTACCTGTCTCTTGGGCCCACTATTGTTTCTCTATACTTTGTCCCAGTCTCTCATCCCACCTGAGGAGATATACCCACAGGTGTGGAGGGGCAGGCCACCCCTTCATCTGCCACCCAACGTGGGTGCCTTTCTCTAGGGTGAAGGTACACTAAGAACATGAGCATTAAGGACAGCTGATGAGATATTCCCGAGTACGTCCACTGTCAGCCTTGCAATAAGCTTGTGCACTCAGAGGAATCCAGGGTAACAATGGGACAAACTGAAAGTCAATGTGCCTCTTATCTCAGCTTCATTAAAATTATTTTAAGAAGAGGGGGATTGAAAGCTTCTACGGAAAATCTAATTACGCTATTTCAAACAATAGAACAATTCCCCCCTTGGTTTCCAGGACAGGGAACTTTAGATTTAAAAGGTTGGGAAAGAATTGGCAAAGAATTAAAACAAGCAAGTAGGGAAGGTAAAATCATCCACTTACAGTATGAAATGATTGGGCCATTATTAAAGCAACTTTAGAACCGTTTCAAATAGAATAAGATAGTGTTTCAGTTTCTGATGCCCCTGAAAGCTGTGTAATAGATTGTGAAGAACAGGCAGGAACAGAGTTCAAAAAAGAAATGAAAAGTTCACATTGTAAGAATGTAGCAGAGCTGGTAATGGCTCCGTCAACGCAAAGTGTTGACTATAATCAATTACAGGAGGTAATATATCCTAAATCATCAAAATTGGGGGAAGGAGATCCAGAATTATTTGGGCCATCAGAGTCTAAACCACGATGGCCATCAACTCCTCCTCCTGCGGTTCAGATGCCTGTGACATTACAAACTCAAATGTAGTTTAGACAAGTACAAACCCCAAGAGAATAGCAAGTAGAAAAGGATAGAGTTTCTATCCCGGCAATGCCAATCCAGACACAGTATCCACAATATCAGCCGGTAGAAAATAAAACCCAACCACCGGTAGTTTATCAATATCCGTTGCCAGCCGAATTTCAGTATCGGCCACGTCCGGAGGTTCAATATAGACCTCAGGTGATGTGTCCTGTGCCAAATAGCAGGGCACTATCAGCAACTCATGGCGGTGGAGTTTGGTCCTACAGCACCACCTAGTGGATAAGATAGTGCACCGCATAAAACCATTGATAGAGCCAGAAATATCTTGAGGCACGGCAGTGCCTGGTAATTTTACAACACATGCCGGCCAAAAAAGGGAGTCAAACAGGAGCGTCTGTCCAAGCTGAGGCTAGATATGAATCTTTCACCATGAAAATGTTAAAAAGTATAAAAAAGGAGTTAAACAGTATGGCCCCAACTTTCCTTATATGAGAACATTATTAGATTCCATTGCTCGTGGAAATAGACTTATTCTTCATGATTGGGAAATTCTGGCTAATTCTTCCCTTTCACCCTCTCAGTTTCCACAGTTTAAAACTTGGTGGATTGATGGAGTACAAGAACAGGTATGGAAAAATCAGGCTACTTATCCTGCTGTTAATATAGATGCAGACCAATTGCTAGAAACAGGCCCAAATTGGAGCACTATTAACCAACTTTCAGTAATGCAGAATGAGGCTATTGAACAACTAAGGGCTATTTGCCTCAGGGCCTGGGAAAAATTCAGGACCCAGGAATCACCTGCCCTTCTTTTAATTCTATCAGATAAGGCTCTAAAGAGCCATATCCAGACTTCGTGGCAAGATTGCAAGATGCCGCTCAAAAATCTATTGCAGATGATATGCCCAAAAACTTGTAAAAATAATGGCTTAGCAAAATGCAAATCCAGAATGTCAATCAGCCATAAAGCCATTAAGAGAAAAAGTTCCAGCAGGAGTTGATGTAATTACAGAATATGTGAAGGCTTGTGATGGGATTGGAGGAGCAGTGCATAAGGCAATGCTATTGGTTCAAGCAATTACAGCAGTTGCTTTAGGAGGAGAAGTTAAAACATTTGGGGGGAAATGTCATAATTGTGGTCAAATCGGTCATCTAAAAAAGAATTGCCCAGTCTTAAACAGAGTAAAAATAAAGAGCCACCTGATCTGTGTCCAAGATGTGGAAAAGGAAAACATTGGGCTAAGAAATGTCATTCTAAACTTGATAAAAATGGGCAACCATTGTCGGGAAATGGGAAAAGGGGCCAGCCTCAGGCCCTGCAACAAAGTGGGGCATTCCCGATTCAGCCTTTTGTTCCTCAGAGTTTTCAGGGACAACAACCCCCACAGCAAATACCACCATTTCAGGGAATCAGCCAATTACAACAATACAACAGCTATCCCCTGCCACAGCAGGCAGTGCAGCAGTGATTTATGTTCTACTCAAATTGTTTCTTTGCTCCCTGGAGAGCCCACGCAAAAGATTCCTACAGGGGTATATGGTACACTGCCAGACGGGATGGTAGGCCTTATTTTAGGAAGATAAAGTCTAAATTTGAAGGGAGTCCAAATTCATACTGGCATAAGTGATTCAGATTATAAAAGGGAAATTCAGTTAGTGATCAGTTCCACTGTTCCCTGCAGTGCCAATCCAGGTGATAAAATTGCTCAATTATTGCTTTTGCCTTATATTAAAATTGGGGATAGCAAAACAAAAAAACAAGGAGGGTTTAAAAGTACCAATCCTGCTGGAAAAGTTGCTTATTGGGCTAGTCAGGTCTCAGAAAATAGACCTGTTTGTACAGTCACTATTCACGGAAAGTAGTTTGAAGGATTAGTAGATACTGGGCCTGATGTTTCCATCATTGCCTTAATGGCCAAAAAAATTGGCCTAAACAAAAGTCTGTTACAGGACTTGTTGGTGTGGGCACTGCCTCAGAAGTGTATCAAAGTGCCATGATTTTACATTGTCTAGGACCTGATAATCAAAAGAGTACAGTTCAGCCTATGATTACTTCTATTCCAATTAATTTATGGGGCTGAGACTTGTTACAACAGTCCCATGCAGAGATTACTATTCCAGTCTCCCTATACAGTCTCACGAGTCAAAAAATCATGACTAGAATGGGATATCTCCCTGGCAAAGGACTAAGAAAGAATAAATAAGACATTAAAGTCCCAATTGAGGCTAAGGAAAATCCAGAAAGAAAAGGAATAGGGTATCCTTTATAGGAGTGGCCACTGTAGAGCCTCCAAAACCCATTCCATTAAGTTGGAAAACAGAAAAGCCTGTGTGGGTAAATCAGTGGCCACTACGAAAACAAACGCTGGAGGCTTTACACTTATTGGCAAAGGAACGGTTAGAAAAGGGACGTATTGAGCCTTCATTTTTGCCTTGGAATTTTCCTGTGTTTGTAATTCAGAAAAAAATCTGGCAGATGGCGCATGCTAACTAACTTAAGAGCCGTTAATGCGGTAATTGAACCCATGGGGTCTCTCCAACCTGGGCTGCCCTCTCCGGCCATGATCCCTAAAGATTGGCCTTTAATTATAATAGATCTAAAGGATTGCTTTTTTACCATTCCTCTGGAAAAACAGGATTTTGAAAAATTTGCTTTTACTATACCAGCTGTAAATAATAAAAAACAGCCACCAGATTTCAGTGGAAAGTGTTGCCTCAGGGAATGCTTAATAGTCCAACTATTGGTCAGACTTTTGCAGCTCAGGTTCTTCAACCAGTTAGAGACAAGTTTTCAGACTGTTATATCATTCATTATGTTGATAATATTTTGTGTGCTGCAGAAACAAGAGACAAATTAATTGACTGTTACACATTTCTACAGACAGAGGTTGCAAACACAGGCCCGACAATAGCATGTGATAAGATTTAGACCTCCACTCCTTTTCATTATTTGGACATGCAGGTAGAGAAAAAAAAATTAAACTACAAAAAATAAAAAAAGAAAAGATACATTAAAAACATTAAATGACTTTCAAAAATTGCTATGAGATATTAATTGGATTTGGCCAACACTAGGCATCCCTACTTATGCCATGTCAAATTTGTTCTTTATCTTGAGAGAGGATCTGGACTTAAATAGTAAAAGAACATTAACTCCAGAGGCAACTAAAGAAGTTAAATTAGTTGAAGAAAAAATTTGGTCAACACAAGTAAATAAAATAGATCATTTAGCCCCACTCCAACTTTTGATTTTTGCCACTGTACATTCTCTAACAGGCATTATTGTTCAAAGTACAGATCTTGTGGAGTGGTCATTCCTTCTTCACAGTTCAATTAAGACTTTTACATTGTACTTACAAGAAATGACTATAGTAATTGGTCAGGCAAGACTATGAATAGTAAAACTGTGTGGAAGTAACCCAGATAAAATCATTGTTCCTTTAAACAAGGAACAGGTTAGAAAAGCCTTTATCAATTCTGCTACATGGCAGATTGGTCTTGCTGATTTTGTGGATTATTGATAATCATTACCCAAAAACAAAATCTTCCAGTTTTTAAAATTGACCACTTGGATTTTTACCTAAACTTACCAGACAAAAACCTTCAAAAAAAAAAAAAATGCTCTGATGGTGTTTACTGATGGTCAGCCATGGAAAAGCAGCTTACACCGGGTCAAAAGAATGAGTCATTAAAACTCAATATCACTCAGCTCAAAGAGCAGAGGTGGTTGCTGTCATTTCAGTATTTCAGATTCTACATATGTAGTACAGGCTACAAAGGATGTTGAGACAGCCCTAATCAAATATTGTATGGATGATCAGTTAAATCAGCTGTTTAATTTGTTACAATAAACTGTAAGAAAAAGAAGTTTCCCATTTTATATTACTCATATTCAAGCACATATTAATTCACCAGGGCCTTTAACTAAGGCAAATGAACAAGCTGACTTGCTAGTATCATCTGCCTTCATAGCAGCACGAGAACTTCATATCCTGACTCATGTAAATGCAACAGGACTAAAAAATAAATTTGATATTACATCAAAACACCCAAAAAATATTGTACAACATTGCACTGAGTGTCAAGTCCTACACATGCCCACTTAGGAGGCAGGAGTTAATCCCAGAGGTTTATGTCCTAATGCATTATGGCAAATGGATGTCACGCATGTACCTTCATTTGGAAAATTGTTATTTGTCCATGTGACAGTTGATACTTATTCACTTTTCATATGGGCCACCTGCCAGACAAGAGAAAGTACTTTGCGTGTTAAAAGACATTTATTATCTTGTTTTGCTGTCATGGGAGTTCCAAAAAAATTAAAACAACTAATGGGCCAGAATACTGTAGTGAAGCATTTCAAAAATTCTTAAATCAGTGGAAAATTACACATACAACAGGAATCCCTTATAATTCCCAAGGACGGACCATAATTAAAAGAACTAATAGAATACTCAAAGCTCAATTGGTTAAACAAAAAAGCAAAAAGACAGTAAGGAGTGTAACACTCCCCAGATGCAACTTAATCTAGCACTCTATACTTTAATTTTTTTAAATATTTGTAGAAATCAGACCACTACTTCTGCAGAACAACATTTTACTGGTAAAAAGAACAGCCCACATGAGGGAAAACTGATTTGGTGGAAAGACATAAAAAATAAGACATGAGAAATAGTTAAGGTGATAACATGGGGAAGAGGTTTTTCTTGTGTTTCACCAGGAGAAAATCAGCTTTCTGTTTGGATACCCACTAGACATTTAAGGTTCTACAATAAGTGCATCAGAGGTGCAAAGAAAATTGCCTCCACGGAGGCAGAAAACCACAATTGAGCATCATCGACTTGCCAGGTAAACAAAATGGTGATATCGGAAGAACAGACAAAGTTGCCATCAACCAAGAAAGTGGAGCCGCTGACCTGGGCCCAGCTAAAGAAACTGACACAGTTAGCTGAAAAAAGCCTGAAAAACACAAGGGTAACACAAACTACAAAGAATATGCTACTTGCAGCTTTAATGATTGTATCTCCGCTGTTAAGTCTCCCTATGTCTGCAGGAGCAGCTGCAGCTAATTATATTTACTGGGCCTATGTGCCTTTCCCGCCCTTAATTTGGGCAGTCACTTGGATAGATAATCCTATTGAAGTGCATGTTAATAATAGTACATGGGTACCATGCGCCACAGTTGACCATGGCCCTGCCCAACCTGAAGAAAAAGAAATGATGATAAACATTTCTACTGGGTATCATTAAAACACCAGGGTGTTTAATGTCTACAACCCAAAATTGGTTGATAAAAGTACCTACTGTCAGTGCCACCAGTAAATTTACTTATCACGTGATAAGTGGAATGTCACTTGGGTCACAAATAAATAATTTACAGAACTCTTCTTATCAAAGATCATTAAAATTTAGGCCTAAGGGAAAACCTTGCCCCAAGGAAATTCCCAAAAAATCAAAAGACCCAGAAGTTTTGGTTTTGGAAGAATGTGTGGCTGATTCTGCGGTGTTGTTTACAAAACAATAAATTTGGAATGATTATAGGCTGGGCCCCTTGAGGCCAATTATATCATGATTGTATGGGCCAGACTCACTCATGTTCACAGGCCCCATCTGTCTGGCCCACTAATCCGACCTATAATAGTGATTTAACTGAAAGGCTAGACCAAGTTTATACAAGGTTTAAATCACCCTATCAATAAAAATGGGTGAAAAGGAAATTTCATCACCTCGACCAAAGTTAGTTAGTACTGTTACTGGTCCTGAACATCCAGAATTATGGAAGCTTACTGTGGCCTCACACCACATTAGAATTTGGTCTGAAAATCAAGTTATGGGAACAAGAAATTGTAAGCCATGTTATACTATTAACCTAAATTCCAATCAGACAATTCCTTTGCAAAGCTGTGTAAAACCCCCTTACATGCTAGTTGTAGGTAACAAAGTTATTAAACCAGATTCCCAAACTATAACTTGTGAAAATTGTAGATTGTTTACTTGCATTGATTAAACTTTTGATTGACAGCACCGTATTCTGCTAGTGAGGGCAAGAGAGGGCTTGTGGATCCCTATGTCCATGGACCGACCATGGGAGGCTTTCCTTTCTGTCCTTATTTTAACAGAAGTATTAAAAGGAGCTCTAACTAGATCCAAAAGATTCATTTTTACTTTAATTGCAGTGATTATGGGTCTTACTGCAGTCACAGGTACTGCTGCAGCTGCTGGAATTGCTTTACACTCCTCTGCTCAAATTGCAGAGTATGTGAATAATTCCTCAAAATTGTGGAATTCTCAGAACCAAATAGATCAAAAATTGGCAAACTAAATTAATGATCTTAGAAAAACTGTCATTTGGATGGGAGATAGGCTCCTGAGCTTGGAATATCTTTTTCAGTTACAGTGTGACTGGAATACGTTAGACTTTTGTATTACACCTTGAACCTATAATAAATCTGAACATCACTGGGACATGGTTAGACACCATCTATAAGGAAGAGAAGATGATCTTACTTTAGATATTTCAAAATTTAAAAAAAAAAAAAAATTTTTGAGACATCAATAGTCCAGTTAAATCTGGTGCCAAAAACTGAGGCAATGGTAAAAGCTGTTAATAGCCTCACAAATCTTAACCCCGTTACTTGGGTTAAAATCATTGGAAATTCCACTCTTGCAAATTTTGTATTAATCCTTGTATTTCTGTTCCCTCTGTTGTTAGTCTATAGATGTATCCAATAGCTCCAGAGAGACAGTGACTAGCGAGAATGGGTCATGATGAAGACGGCAGTTTTGTCAAAAAGAAAAGGGGGTATGTAGGGAAAAGAAAGAAATATCAGACTGTCACTGTGTCTGTGTAGAAAGGGAAGACATAAGAAACTCCATTTTGACCTGTACCTTGAAAAATCGCTTTGCTGAGATGCTGGTAATTTGTAAATTTACCCCAGCCACTTTGCCCCAACCTTGTGCTCACAGAAGCATGTGTTGTATGGAATCAAGGTTTAAGGGATTTAGGGCAGGACGTGCCTTGTTAACAAAATGTTTACAAGCAGTATGCTTGGTAAAAGTCATCGCCATTCTCTAGTCTCAATAAACCAGGGGCACAATACACTGTGAAAAGCCACAGGGACCTCTGCCTTGGAAAGCTGGGTATTGTCCAGGGTTTCTCCCCGTGTGATAGTCTGAAATATGGCCTCGTGGGATGAGAAAGTCCTGACTGTCCCCCAGCCCGACACCCGTAAAGGGTCTGTGTTGAGGTGGATTAGTAAAAGAGGAAAGCCTCTTGCAGCTGAGATAGAGGAAGGCCACTGTCTCCTGCCTGCCCCTGGGAACTAAATGTCTCTGTATAAAACCCGATTGCACATTTGTTCAATTCTGAAATAGGAGAAAACCTGCCCTATGGCAGGAGGTGAGACATGCTGGCAGCAATGCTGCTTTGTTATTCTTTACTTCACTGAGATGTTTGGGCAGAGAGAAACATAAATCTGGCCTACATGCACATCCAGGCATAGTACCTATCCTTGAACTTAATTACCACACAGATTCTTTTGCTCACATCTCTTCTCTCTATTATCACCCTTCTCTCTATTATCACCCTGCTCTTCTACCGAATTCTTCTTGCTAAAATAATGAAAATAATAATCAATAAAAACTGAGGGAACTCAGAGACTGGTGCCAGTGCAGGTCCTTGATATGCTGAGTACCGGTCTCCTGGGCCCACTGTTGTTCCTCTATACTTTGTCTCTATGTCTTATTTCTTTTCACAGTCTCTCATCCCACCTAATGAGATATACTCACAGGTATGGAGGGGCAGGCCACCCTTTCGGCCTTGCTGCTGTTTTCCTCAGCCTGTCTCAATGTCCCCCTGAAACCCTGGTGGCCTTTCCCCATCATCCAGGTTACTTCTTGTTGCCTTGGGGTGCCCAACTGGGAAGAGAAATGGACTCTGGGTGGGCACTCGGGGCTCCACAACCCTCCCATGTAGGCCTGAGGCATGTTGGGAAGGCACTGGCCTCCTCTGGACGACCCCAGCCGCCTCTTCGGCCTTGCTGCTTTTTTCCTTGGCCTGTCTCGGTGTCCCCCTGAAACCCTGGAAACCTGTCCCAGTCCCCTGGGGGACTTCTTTCCACCTTGGGGTGCCCCCCTGGGGAGAGACACGCACCCCGGGTGGGAGCCCGGGGCTACACGACTTCCCTGGGTTGGGCCGTGAGGCATGCTGAGACGGCACTGGCCTCCACTGGATGACCCCAGCCACCTCTTTGGCCATGCTGCTTTTTCATTCATTGGTCTGCCTCAATGAACCCCTGAAACCCTAGGGGCCTGTCCCCATCCCCTGGGAGACTTCTTGCAGAATTGAGGTGCCCCGCTGAAAAGAGACGGGCACCCTGGGTGGGAACCCAGGGCTCCACCACCCCCCTCTGTCGGGACTGGGCATGCAGGGAAGGCACTGGCCTCTGCTGGATGACTCCAGCGGCCTCTTCGGCCTCTCCCCTTTTATCCTCAGCCTGCCTCAGTGACCTCCTGAAATCCTAGGGTACTGTCCCCGTCCCCCAGGGGACCTCTTGCCACCATGGGGTGGCCCCTTGGGGAGACACACGCACCCTGGGTGGGAGCCCGGGGCTTCACAGCCCAAGGGTCAGTCCTGGGGCAAGCCAAAAAGGCACTAGCCTCTGCTGGATGACCCCAACCGCCCCTTTGGCTATGCTACTTTTTTCCTCTGCCTGCATCAACCTACTACTGAAACCCTGAGGGCCTGTCCCAGTCCCCCAGGGGCCTTCTGGCCACCTTGGGTACTCTGCTGTGGAGAGACACGCACCCTGGTTTGGAGCCAGGGGCTCCACGAACCCCCACCCTGCCACCGTGTTGGGCCTTGGGCACTGGCCTCTGCTGGATGACTCCAGCATCCTCTTTGACTTCGCTGCTTTTTTCCTTGGCGCCTCTCACCATCCCCCTGAATCACTGGGGGCTTGTCCTTGTCCCCCGGGGGACTCCTTGCCACCTTGTGGTGCCACCTTAGGGAGAGACAGGCACCCTGGGTTGGAGCTGGCGATGCCACAACCTTCCTGGGTTGGGCTTGGGGCATGCTCTTAAGACACTGACCTCCACTGGATGAACCCAGCCGCCCCTTCAGCTTCACTTTTTTCCTCGACCGGACTCAGCGTCCCCTTTAAACCCTGTGCGCATCCAACAGGGGAATTCTTGTCGCTTGAGGTGAACCCTTGGGAGAGACATACAACATGGGCTGGAGCTCAGGCTAAATGACTCCCATGGGTCGGGTCCGTGGTATTCCGGGAAGGCACTGGCTACTTGCTGGATGACCCCAGCTGCCTCTTCAGCCTGGCCACTTTTTTCCTCAGCCTCCATCAAGGTCCTCGTGAAAACCTGGGGTCCTGTCTCCATAACCTGGGGGAATCCTTGCTGCCTTATGGTGCCACTCTGGGGAGAGACATGCACCCTGAGTGGGAGCCAAGCACTCCACGACTCCCCTGGTAAGGGCCTCGGGCATGCCAGGAAGGCACTGGCCTCTGCTGGATGACCCCAGCTGCCTCTTCGGCCTCATCACTTTTTTCCTTGGCTTGCCTCAATATCCCCCTGAAATCCTGGGGGCCTGTCCTTGTCCCCCAGGGGACGTCTTGCCACCTTAAGGTGCCACTCTAAGAAGAGACACGCACCCTGGGCAGGAGGCTGGGATTTCACGACCCTCCTGGTTGTGTCTGAGGCATGCTGCAAAGGCACTGGCCTTTGTTGGATGACCCCAACCGCCTCTTCGGCCTTGCTGCTTTTTACCTCGGTCTGCCTCAATGTCTCCCTGAAACCCTGGGGGCCTATCACCATCCCCCAGGGGACTTCCTGCCACCTTGGGGTGTCCCCTTGGGAAGAGACATCGGGTCTGTCCCCATTTCCCCAGGAATTTCTCACCGCCTGGGGATGCCCCCGCTAAGAAAAGACACACACCCTGGGTGAAAGCCCGGGACTCCACGACCACCATAGGTCATGCTTGAGAAATGCCGGGATGGCACTGGCTTCTGCTGGATGACCCCAGCCGCCTCTTCGGCCTTGCCACTTTTTTTCTCTGCCTGCCTCAACGTCCCCCTGAAACCCTTGAGGCCTGTCCCCTTCTTCACGGAGACTTCTTGCTCCCTTGGTGTGCCCCTCCCTGGCTAGAGACATGCACCCTGGATGGGAGCCTGGGAATCCACGACCTTCCTGGGTCAGGCCTGGGGCATGCCAGGAAAGCACTGGCCTTTAATGGACAATCCCAGAAGCCTCTTCGGCCTCCCTGCTTTTTTCCCTCAGCCTACCTCACCGTTTCCCTAAAACCCTGAGGGTCTGTGCCCATGCCCAGGAAGACTTCTTGCTGCATTGGGGTGCCCCCCTGGGGGAGACACGCAACTTGGGTGCGAACTCGGGACTCCACATCCTGTCAGGGTTAGGTCTGGGGCATGCCGGGAAGGCACTGGCCTCCGATGGATGACCACAGCCACCTCTGTGGCCTAGCTGCTTTTTACCTTTGTCTGCCTCAACCTCCCCCTGAAACCCTGGACACCCGTCTCTGTCCCTAGTGGGACTTTTTGCCGCCTTGGGGTACCCCCCTGAAAGAGACATGCAACCTGGATGGGAGCCCGGGATTCCACGACTACTCAGGCTTGGGCCTTGGCTATGCCAGGAAGGCACTGGCCTCCGATGGATGACCCCAGCGGCCTCTTTGACCTCACCACTTTTTTCCTCCGCCTGCCTCAATATCCTCCTGAAATCCTTGGGGCCTGCCCCCGTCTTCAGGGGGACTTCTTGCCGCCTTGGGGTGCCCTCCTAGGGAGAGACACGCACCCTGGGTCAGAGTCCGGGAAACCACGACTTTCCTGGGTCAGGTCTGGGGCATGCCGTGAAGGCACTGGCCTCTGCTGGATGACCCCAGCCACCTCTTCGGCCTTGCTGCTTTTTTTTCCTCAGCCTGACTCAAAGTCCCCCAGAAACCCTGGATGCCTGCCTCTGTCCCCTGGGGGACTTCTTGCCACCTTGGAATGCCCCCCTGATGAGAGACAAGCACTTTGGGTGGGAACCCAGGACTCCACAATCCCTGCAGTTTGGGTCTGTGGCATTCCAGGAAGGCACTGGCCACTTGCTGGATGACCCCAGCCATATCGTTGGCTTCGCCGCTTTTTTTTCTGGTCCTCCATCATGGTCCCTGTGAAACTTCTGGGGCCTGTCTCTGTAACCTGGGGGACTCCTTGCCGCCTTGTGGTACCCCGTCAGGCAGAGACATGCACCCTGGGTGGGAGCCCAGGACTCTAGAATCCCCCTGGGATAGGCCTTGGGCACGGCAGGAAGGCAGTGGCCTCCGTTGGATGACCCCAGCCACCTCTTTGGCCTCACCACTTTTTTCCTCAACCTGCCTCAGCATCCCCTTAAACCCTGAGGGCCTGTCCCTGTCTCCTGGGGGACATCTTGCTGCCTTAAGGTGCCCCCCAAGAAGAGACACGCACCCTAGATGGGAGCCTGAGACTCTATAACACTCCTGAATCATGCCTCAGGCATGCTGGGAAGGCACTGGCCTTTGCTGGATGACCCCAGCTGCCTCTTTGACCTCACCGTTTTTTACCTCGGCCTGTCTCAACATCTCTCTGAAACCCTGGGACGTTTCCCCATTCCCAGGGGGTTTCTTGCCACCTTGGGGTGACCCCCTGGGAAGAGACACGTACCGTGGGTGAGAGCCCAGCACTCCACGTCCCCCCAGGGTGATGCCTGGGGTATGCCAGGAATGCACTGGGCTCCGCTGGATGACCCCAGCTGCCTCTTCGGTCTCAACGCTTTTTTCCTTGGCCTGCCTCAAAGTCGCCCTGATACCCTGGGGTCCTGTCCCCATTTCCCGGAGGATTTCTTTCCAACTTGAGGTGGCCCCCTAATAAGAGAGATGTACATTGGGTGAAAGCCCAGGGCTCCATGACCACCCTGGGTCAGGTCTGAGAAATGCCGGGAAGGCATGGCCTCCGCTGGATGACCCCAGCCTTCTCTTTGGCCTCACCGCTTCTTACCTTGGTCTGCCTCAAGGACCCACTGAAAACTAGGGGCCTATTCTTGTCTGCAGGGAGACTTCTTGCCACCTTGGGGTGCCTTCCAGGGAAGAGACACGCACCCTGAGTGGGAGCTCGGGACTCCACGACTCCCCACTTTCAGGCCTGGGACTTGCCAGGAATGCATTGGTGTCCACTGGAGGACCCCAGTTGCCTCTTCAACCTTGTTGTTTTTTTCCTACTCCTGCCTCAAAGTCACCCTAAAATCCTTGGGGTCAGTCTCCATTTACCGGGGGACTTTTTGCCACCTTGGTGTGCCCCCCTAAGAAGAGACACGCTTCCCAGTTGGGAGCCCAGGACTCCATGACCCCCCTGGGTTGGGTGTGGGGCATGCCGGAAAGACATTGGCCTCCACTGGATGACAGCAGCCGCCTATGCTGCCTCCCTGCTTTTTACCTCAGCCTGCCTTAACATTCCCCCTGAAATTCTGGGAGCCTCTCCCCGTCCCCAGGAAAACTTCTTGTAGCCTTAATTGCCCCCCTGGGAAGAGACACGCTCCCTGGATGGGAACCTGGGACTCCACGACCCACCAGGGTTGGGCCTAGGGCATGCCAGAAAGGCACTGGCCTCCACAGGATGACCCCAGCCGTCTCTTCAGCCTCACAGCTTTTTTCCTCCACCTGCCTCATACATCTTCCTCAAACCCTTGGGGCCTGTCCCCTTCTTCATGGAGACTTCATGTTCCCTTGGGGTGCCCACTTGTCTAGAGACATGCACCCTGGGTGGTAGCCTGGGAATCCACGACCCGCCTGGTTCGAGCCTGGAGCATGCCTTGAAGGCACTGGCCTTCGATGGACGATCCCAGCAGCCTCTTTGGCCTCGCCACTTTTTTCCTCGGCCTGTCTAAATGTCTCCCTGAAACCCTGAAGGCCTGTCCCCATCCCCTGTGGGACTCCTTGCCACTTTGTGGTGCCCCCCTAAGAAGAGACACACAGCCTGGGTGGGAGCCCGGGACTCCATGACCCCCCTGGGTCCAGCCTGGAGCATGCCGGGAAAGCACTAGCCTCTGCTGTATGACCCCAGCCACCTCTTTGGCCTCACTGCTTTTTTCCTCAACCTGCTTCAAAGTCCCCCTGTACCCTTGGGTCCTGTCCCCATTTCCCGGAAGACTTCTAGCTGCCTTTGGGTGCCCCTCTTAAAAGAAACATGAACCTTGGGTGGGAACCCAGGACTCCACGACCACCCTGTGTTGGGCCTGTGGCATGCCGGGAAGTCACTGGACTCCACTGGAATACCCCAGCCACCTCTTCTACCTTGCTGCTTTTAATCTTGGCCTGCCTCACTGTCCCCCTGAAACTCTGGGGGCCTGTACCCGTCACCAGGAAGACTTCTTGATGCCTTGGGGTGCCCCGCTGGGGTAGACACATACCTTGGGTGGGAGCCCATGACTCCACAACCTTTCAGGGTTGGGTCTGGGGCATACTTCGAAGGCAATTGAATCATTCAGCTGCCTCTTTGATGTGTACGCTTTTTACCTCTGCCTGCCTCAACGTCCCCCTGAAACCCTGAATGCATGTCTCCATCCCGAGGGGGACTTCTTGTGCCTTTGGGTGCCCCACTGAAAGAGATAAACACGCCCAGGACTCCATGACCCCCCATGCTTGGGGCTGGGCCATGCCAGAAAAGCACTGGCCTCAGCTGGATGACCCCAGCCGCCTCTTCAGCCTTGCCACTTTTTTCCTCAGCCTGCCTCAACTTCCTTTGAAAACCTGGTGGCCTGTCCCCGTCCCCTGGGGGACTTTTTGCCACCTTGTAATACCCCCCGATGGGAGACAAGCACCTTGGGTGAGAGCTCGGGACTCGAAGACTCCCCTGGGTTGAGCCTGGGGCATGCCAGGAAGGCACTGGCCTCTGCTGGATGATCCCAGCTGCCACTTTGGCCTCGCCGCTTTTTTCCTCAGCCAGCCTCAAAATTCACCTGAAGCTTTGGGGGTCTGTACTCATCCCCCAGGGTACTTATTGCTGCTTTGGGGTTCCCCCTGGGGAGGGACACACACCCTGGGTGGGAGCACGAGACTCCACGACCTCCCTTGGTCAGGCCTGTGGCATGTGGTGAAGGCTCTGACTCCTGATGGATGACCCCAGCCACCTGTTTGGCTTTGCCTGTTTTTTCCTCGGCCTGCCTCAACGTCCCCCTGAAACCACGGAGGCCTGTCCCCATCTTTCGAGAAACTTCTTGCCTCCTTGGTGTGACCCCCTAAGGAGAGACACTCACCTTGGCTGAAAGTCCAGTTCTTCACAGGCCTGGGGCATGTCGGGAAGGCACTTTCCTCCGCTGGGTGACTGCAGCCACCCTTTTGGCCTCTGCTTTTTTCCTCGGCCTGCCTCAACATCTCCTTGATACCCTGGGGCCCTGTCCTCATCCCTGGGGACTTCTTGCTGCCTTAAGATCCCCCCCAAAATGAGAGACAAGCACCATGGGTGGGACCCCGCACCTGCACCACCCCCCAGAATTGAGCCTGGGAAATATCAGGAAGGCACTGGCCTCTGCTAGATGAGCCCAGCAGTCTCTCCGGCCTTGCCGGTTTTTTCTTGGCCTACCTCAAAGTTCCCCTGAAACCCTGGAGGCCATTCCCTTCCCCCGGGGGACTCCTTGACACTTGGGATGCCCCACTGATGAGAGACAAGCACCTTGAGTGGAAGCCCGGTACTCCGTGATGCCCCCTGGGTCAGGCCTAGGCCATGCAGGGAAGACACTGGTTTCTGCTGGATGACCCCATCCAACAGCAGGCCGAGGAGGTGGCTGGAGTCCCTGGCTAGCACCCAGTGTATGTGTCTCTTCCAGGGGTGGCACCCCAAAGTGGCAAGAAGTCCCCCAGGGGATAGGGATAGAAAGACAGTCTTTCATGGGGACGTTGAGGCAGTCCAAAGAAAAAAAGCAGTGAAGCCGAGCAGGAGGCTGGGGTGTACCCTTGGATGCCAGTGCCTTCCCAGCAGATCCTGCACCTGGCCAGGGGTGTCCCGGAGTCCCTGGCTTACACCCAGGAGGTGTGTCTTTCCCATGAGGGGCACTCCAAAGCAGCAAGAAGGACCCTGGGGGACCGGGAAGGGATGCCAGGCTTTAAGGGAAACATTGAGGCAGCACAGGGGGAAAAGCGTTGAGGCCAAGGAGGCTGGAATCACCCGCCAGAAGCCTGTGCCTTCCCAGCAGCCCCTTTGCCAGGCCCAAGGGCTCATGGAGTCCTTGTCTTTCACCAGGGTGCATGTCTCCTCCCTGGGAAGCAACTCAAATTGTCAAGAAGTCCCCAGGGAGATGGGGACAGGACACCAGACTTTCTGGGGACACACAGGCAGCCCAGGGAAAAAAAGTGGCTAGGGCGTGGAGGAGGCTGGGGTCATACACCAGAAGTCCATGCCTTCCTGGCAGCCCCTGTGGCGGGCTGAGGGGGTCATGGAGTCCCTCGGTTGAACCCATGGTGCATGTCTCCTCCACAGGGGGGCACCACAAAGCGTCAAGAAGGTCCACGAGGGATGGTGACAGGATGCCAGGCTTTCAGGAGGACATTGAGGCAGCCTGGGGATAAAAAGCAATGAGGCCGAGGAGGCAGCTTGGGTCCTTTTCCAGAAGCCAGTGCCTTCCTAGCAGACCCTGCGCCGGGCCAGGGAGTGTCGTGGGGTCCCTGGCTTTCACCCAGGATTTGTGTCTCCCCAAAGGGGGACACCCCATAGTGGCAAAAAGGCCCCTGGAAGATGGGGGCAGGATGACAGGCTTTCAAGGAAACGTTCAGGCAACCCGGGGAAGAAAGATGTGAGGCCAAGGAGAAGGCTGGGGTCGTCCCCCGGAGGCCAGTGGCTTCCTGGCAGCCCTTGCACAGAGACTGGGGTGTCGTGTGGTCCCTGTTTTTCACCAAGGGTGCATGTCTACCCCATGGGGGGCACCCCAAATCGGTAAGAAATCCCCCAGGGGACGCCAGGCTTTCAGGGTGAATTTGAGTCTGCCCAGGAGTACAAAAAGGCTAGGCCGAGGAGAAGGCTAAGGGTATCCCCAGAGGGACATTGAGGCTGCCCAGGCAGTCCTGGGGTAATTGTGGCATCATCCCCCGGAGGCCAGTGCCTTTCTGGCAGCCCTGGCAACAGGCCCCAGGGGATCATGGAGTCCCTGGCTTTCACCCAGGGTGCATGTCTCTCCTATGGGGGGGACCCCAAAGTGGCAAGAAGTCCCCCAGTGTTGGTGACAGGATGCCAGGCTTTCAGGGAAATTTTGAGTCAGCCCAGGAAAAAAAAAATACAAGACCAAGGAGGAGGCTATTGTTCTTTCCTGGAGGGCAGTGCCTTCTCGGAAGCCCCTGCACTGTGACCGGGGGGTTGTGGAGTCCCTGGTTTTCACCCAGAATGCACGTCTCCCCTTCAGGGGACACACCAAAGTGGCAAGAAATCCCCTGGGGGATGGGGACAGGAAGCCAGACTTTCAGGGGGACTTTGAGGCAGCATGGGGCAAAAAGGCAGTGAGGCCGAGGAGGAGGCTGGGGTCCTCCTCCGGAGATCAGTGCCTTCCCAAATGCGCTGTGCCGGGCGGTTCTTGGAGTCCCTTGCTTTCACCCGGGGTATCTGTCTCCCTGACATAGTGTACCCCAAAGCGGCAAGAAATCCCGTGGGAGACGAAAACAGGACACCAGGCTTTCAGGGAAATGTTGAGGCAGCCCAGGGAACAAAGGGCCAAGGAGGAGGCTGGGGTTGTACCCCGGAGGGCAGTGCCTTCCCCATAGCCACTACACTGGGCCTCCAGGGTCATGGAGTCCCTTGCTTTCACCCAGGGTGTATGTTGTCCCCATGGGGTGAACTCCAAAGGGGCAAGAAGTCCCCCAGAGGACAGTGACAGGACGCCAGGCTTTTAGGGGGATGTTGAGGCAGCCCAGAGAAAAAGCAGTGAGGCCTAGGAAAAGACTGGGGTTATCCTTTGAGTCCACTGCCTTCTTGGCAACTCCTGATCCTGGCCAGGTGGGGTAGGGGAGTCCCTGGCTTTCACCCAAGCTGCGTATCTCCCCCACAGGGGACACGCTAAAGTGGCAAGAAGTCCCCTGAAGGACAGGAACAGGATGCCAGTCTTTCAGGGGAATGTCGAGGCAGTGAAAGCTGTGCAAAAAGCGGCAAGGCCAACAAGGAGGCTGGGGTCCACCCTGGAGGCCAGTGCCTTCCCAGTAGCCCATGCTCCGGGCTGGGGTAGAGGTCATGGAGTCCCTGGCTTTCACCCAGGGTGCATGTCTACCCCACAGAGGGCACCCCAAAGTGGCAAGAAGTCTTCCAGGTTATGGGGACAGAATGCAAGGCTTTCAGGGGAAAGTTGAGGCACCCCAGGGAAAAAAGCAGCGAGGCTGAGGAGGCCAGGGTCATCCCTGGAGGCCAGTGCCTTTCCGGCAGCCCCTGTGCCAGGTCCAGGGGCATCGTGGAGTCTGTGGCTTTCACCCAGAGTGTGTGTCTCCCACATGGGTAGCACCCCAAAGGGGCAAGAATTCCCCAGGGGATGAGGACAGGATGCCAGGCTTTCAGAAGGACGTTGAGGCAGTCCGGGGAAAAAAAAAGGCAAGGCCGAGGAGGAGGCTGTCGTCCTTTCCTGGAGGCCAGTGCCTTCCCACAGCCCCTGCGCCAGTCCCAGGGGAGTTGTGGAGTCCCAGGTCTTCACCCAGGGTGCGTGTCTCCCCAACGGGGGGCACTGCAAAGTGGCAAGAAGGCCCCCGGGGGATGGGGACAGGATGCCAGACTTTGAGGGATACCTTGAGGCAGCCCGGGGAAAAAAGCAGCGAGGCCAAGGAGGAGGCTGGGGTTTTCCCCCTGAGGCCAATGCCTTCCCAGCAGCTCCTGTGCCAGGCCATGGGGTGTCGCGGTGTCCCTGGCTTTCACCCATGGTGTGTTTCTCTCCCAATGGGGGCACCACAAAGTGGCAAGAATTTCCTCGGGGGAAGAGGACAAAACATCAGACTTTCAGGAGGATATGGAGGCAGCCCGGATAAAAGCGGGGAGTCAGGAGGAGGCTGGCATCATAAGTCCAGTGCCTTCCCGGAAGCCCCTGTGCCTTGCCAGGGGACTCCTGGGGTCCTTGGCTTGCACCCAGGGTGCATGTCTCTCCCACGGGGGGCACCCTGAAGTTTCAAGAAGGCCCCCAGGGGATGGGGACAAGATGTCAGGCTTTCAGGGGGACATTGAGGCTGTCCAAGGATAAAAGTGGTGAAGCTGAGAAGGATGCTGGAGTCATCTGCCAGCAGCCAGTGCTTTGACGGCAGCCCTTGCCCCAGGCACGGGGGCTCATGGGGTCCCTGACTTGCACCCAGGGTGCGGGTCTCCCCCATGGGGAACAGCCCAAAGTGACAAAAAGTCCCTCGGGGGACAGCGACAGGACTCCAGGCTTTCAAGGGGATGTTGAGGCAGCCTGGGGAACAAAGCGGCAAGGCGTAGGAGTATGCTGGTTGGTCCCACAGAAGTCATTGCCTTTCTGGCAGCATCTGCACTGGTTTCATGGGGCTCGTGGGGTCCTTGGCTTTCACCAGGGTGCATGTCTATCCCATAGGTGGGGAGCCCAAAGCAGCAAGAATGCCCCTGGGAGACAGGGACAGGACACCAGGCTTTCAGCGGTACCTTGAGGCAGCCCGAGAAAAAAAGGCGGTGAGGCTGAGGAAGAGGCTGGGGTTCCTCCCCCGGAGGCCAGTGCCTTCCCGACAGCTTCTGCGCCAGGCCTAGGGGGCTCATGTGGTTCCTGGCTTGCAACCAGGTTGCATGTCTTTCCCACGGTGGTGTGGGGGGTACTACAAAGTGGCAAGCAGGCCCCCGGGAGATGGGGACAGGACGCCAGACTTTCAGGGGGACGTTGAGGCAGCCCATGGAAATAAGCAGCGAGGCCAAGGAAGAGGCTGGGGTGGACCTTTGGAGGCCAGTGCCTTCCCAGCATACACTTCCTGGGGCCTGGGAGCCTCATGGGGTCCTTGACTTGCACCCAGGGTGTGTGTCTCCTTTGTGCGGGGCACTACAAAGTGGCAAGAAAGTCCCTGAGGGACGGAAACAGAACACCAGGCTTTCGGAGGGACATTAAGGCATCCTGGGGAATAAAGCGTACAGGCTGAGGAGGCTGGGGTCTTCCCCAAAGACCAGTGCTATCTTAGCAGCACCTAGGCTGGGCATGTGGGGCTCGTGAGGTCCCTGGCTTGCAATGAGGGTGTGTGTCTCTCCCATGGGGAGCACAGCAAAGTGACAAGAAGGCCCCTGAGGGATGAGGACAAAATGCCAGGCTTTCAGGGGAATGTTGAGGCAGCCCGGGGAAAAAAGCAGCGAAACCGAGGAGGAGATTGGGGTCCTCCCCTGGTTGCCAGTGCCTTCCCGCCAGGCCCTGCGCCTGGTCCGGGAGCACGTGGGGTCCCTGGGTAGCACACAGGGTGTGTGTCTCCTTCACGGGGGTCACCCCAAAGCCTCAAGAAGGCTTCCAGGGAACAGGCGAAGTGCGACAGACTTTCAGTGATACGTTGAGGCAGCCTGAGGACAAAAGCAGAGAGGCAAAGGAGAATGCTGGGGTCCTCTCTCAAAGGCCAGTGTCTTCCCAGCAGCCCTTGTGCTAGGCCTAGGGGGCTCATGGGGGTCCCAGGCTTGCACCCAGGGTGCATGTCTCTCCCATGGGGGGCAACCCAAAGCTACAAGAAGTCCCCCAAGGGACAAAGACAAGATGCCTGGCTTTCAAGGTGACATTGAGGCAGCCCAGAGAAAAAAGTATTGAGGCCGAGGAGGAGGCTGGTGTCATCCCACAGAGGCCAGTGCTTTCCTGGCAGTACCTGCGCTGATCCCGGGGAGCACGTGGGGTCGCTGGCTTGCACCCAGGGTGCGTGTCTGTTCCATGGGGGCACTCTAAATGGCAAGAAGGCCCCTAGAGAAGGGGATAGGATGCCAGGCTTTCAGGAGGACTTTGAGGTGACCTGAGGATAAACATGGTGAGGCCGAGGAGGAGGCTGGGGTCCTCCCTCCAAGGCCAGTACCTTCCCAGCAGCCCATACGCCGAGACCGGGGGTCTAGTGCAGTCCCTGGCTTGCACCCAGAGTGCATGTCTCTCCCACTTGGGGCACAACAAAGCAGCATGAAGCCCCCCTGGGGATGGGGACAGGACCCCAAGCTTTCAGGCGAATGTTGAGGCAGCTGAAGGAAATAAGCGGCGAGGCCAGGGAGGAGGCTGCAGTCCTCCCCCAGAGGAAAGTCACTACCCAGCAGCACCGGCCCCAGGCAAGGGGGGCTCATGCTGTCCCTGACTTGTACCCAGGATGCGTTTCTCTCACAGGGGTGCACCCTAAAGCAGCAAGAAGTCCCCCGAGTGATGAAGACAAGATGCCCCACTTTCAGGGGGACGTTGAGGGAGCCCGGGGAAGAAAGCATTGAGACTGAGGAGGAGGCTGAGGTCATCCAACTGAGGCCAGTGCCTTCGCGGCAGCACCTGCGCTGGTCCCGGGGAGCTCGTGGGGTCCCTGGCTTTCATCCAGGGTGTGTGTCTCTCCCATGGGATGCAGCCAAAAGTGTCAAGATGGTCACCAGGGGACGGGGCCAGGATGCCAAGCTTTCAGGGGGACATTGAGGCAGCCTGGAGAAAAAAGCAGCAAGGCCGTGGAAGGGACTGGGGTCCTCCCTTGGAGGCCACTGCCTTCCTGGGAGCTTCTGCACCTGGCCTGGGGGACTTGTGTGGTCCCTGGCTTGCACCCAGGGGGCGTGTCTCTCTCATGGGAGACACCCCAAAGTGGCAAGAAGACCCCAAGGTGATGGATGGGGACAGACACCAGCCTTTCAGGAAGACATTGACGCAGCCCATGAAAACAAGTTGCAAGGCCGAGGAAGAGGCTGAGGTGGTACTCTGAAGGTCCGTGTTTTTCCAGCAGCCCCTGCACAGGGCCCGGGGGCCTAATGGGTCCCTGGCTTGCACCCAGGGTGCGTGTTTCTCCCACAGGGTCACCCCAAAGTGGCAAGAATACCCCAGAGGGTCAGGGACAGAACAGCAGGCTTTCAGAGGGACATTGAGGCAGCCCAGGGAATAAAGCATCCAGGCCGAGGAAACTGGGGTCTTTTCCCGGGGGCCAGGGCAATCCTGGCAGCCCCTGCACCAGGCCTGTGGGGCTCATGGGGTCCCTGGTTTGCACCCAGGGTGCATGACTCTCCCATGTGGGGCACCGCAAAGTGGCAAGAAGGTCCCTGGAGGATGGGGACAGATGCCAGTCTTTCAGGAGGATGTTGAGGCGTCCCGGGAGGAAAAAGCCACAAGGCCGAGGAGGAGGTTGGGGTCCTCCCCTGGTGGCCAGTGCTTTCCTGAAAGCCCCTGAGAAGGGGCCGGGGGACTCGTGGGGTCCCTGACTATCACCCAGGGGGCATATCTCTCCCACGGGGGGCACCCCAAAGTGGCAAGAAGGTCCTCGGGGGATGGGGATAGGAAGCCACTCTTTTGGGGGGCTCTGAGGCAGCCCAGAGAATAAAGCTTTGAAGCCACGGAGGCCAGTGCCTTAACAAAAGTCCCTGGGCTAAGTCCAGCTGGCTTACGGGGTCCCTAGTTTGTACCCAGTGTGCATGTCTCTTTCATGGCATGCACCACGAACCCACTAGAAGGATCCCGGTGGATGGGGACGGGATGCCAGACTTTCAGGAGGAGGTTGAAGCAGTCCAGGAGAAAAAGTGGCGAGCCGAGGAAGAGACTGGGGTCGTTCCCCAAAGGCCAGTGCCTTCTCCACAGCTGCTGTGCTGGGTCTGGTGGTTCTAGGCATCCCTGACTTGCACCTGGAATACGTGTCTCTGTCAAGTGGGGAACCTCTAAGTGGCAAGAAGGCTCATAGGGGATGGAGACAGGATGCCAGGCTTTCAGGGGGACGTTGAGGCAGCCCATGGAAATAAGCTGCAAGGCCAAAGAAGAGGCTGGGGTGGTTCCCTGGAGACCACTACCTTTTTGGTAAATCCTACTTGGGGCCCAGGGGCCTCGTGTGGTCCCTGGCTAGCATCCAGGGTGCATGTCTCTTCCACAAGGGGCACTCCAAAGCAACAATAAGGCCCCTGGGGAACAGGGACAGAATGCCAGGTTTTCAGGGCAATATTGAGGCAGCCCGGGGAGAAAATTGGAGAGGTAGAGGAGGAGGTTGAGGTCCTCCCTCAAAGGCCAATGTCTTCCCAGCAGCCTCTGCGCCACACCCAGAAAGCTTGTGGGGTGTCTGGCTTGCACCCAGGGATGCATTTCTCTCCAACGGGAGATAACCCATAGTGTCAAGAAAGCCTGGGGGGACCAGGACAGGAGGCCAGGCGTTCAGGGGCACGTTTAGGTAGCCCAAGGGGAAAAACAACGAGGCGGTGGAGGAGGCTGCAGTCATCCCCTGCAGGCCAGTGCCTTAATGGCAGCCCCTGCTTCGGTTCCAGGCAGCTCTTGGGGTCCCTGATTGGTACCATGTGTCTCTTTCACGGTGGGCACCACACAGCCACAGGAAGGACCATGGGGATGTGGACAGAACACCAGGTTTTCAGGGAGACATTGAGGCAACCCAGGGAGGAAAGCTTCAAGTTCAAGGAAGAGTCTGGGGTCTCCTTCCACAGGCCAGTGCCTTCCTAGCAGCCTCTGTGCTGGGTTGGGGGGTTCGTGTGGTCCCTGGCTTGGAGACAGGGGCTGTGTCTCTTCCGGGGGGCACCCCAAAGTGGCAAGAAGGCACCGGCAAATGGGGACAGGATGCCAGGCTTTCAGGGAAACACTGAGACAGCCCGGGGAGAAAAGTGGAGAGGCAGAGGAGGAGGCTGGGGTTCTCCCCAGAAGGCTAGTGTCTTCTTGGCAGCCCCTACGCCGAGCCTGGGGGGCTCGTGGGGTCACTGGATTGCACCCAGGGTGCCTGTCTCTCTCACGAGGGTCAACCCAAAGCGGCAAGAAAGCTTCCAGAGGATGGGGACAGGACGCCAGGCTTTCAGGGGTACGTTTAGGCAGCCTCGGGAGAAAAGCAGCAAGGCCAAGGAGGAGGCTGGTATTCTCCCTCGGAATCCAGTGACTTAACAGTCCTTGCGCCGGGTCTGGGTGGCTCGTGAGGTCCCTGTTTTGTACCCAGTGTGCATGTCTCTCATGTGGTGGGCACCACAAAGTCACAAGAAGAACCCCGGCGGACAAGGTCAGGATGCCAGGCTTTCAGGGGGACGTTGAGGCAGCCCAGGGAGAAAAGCGGCGAGGTGGAGGAAGAGGCTAAGGTTGTCCCCTAGAGACCAGTGTCTTCCTGGCAGCTTCTGCATGGGGCCAGAGGGCTCATGGTGTCCCAGGCTTGCACTCTAGGTGAGTGTCTCTCCCACAGGATGTACCCCAAAGCAGTAAGAAGGCCCAAGGGAGACGGGGACAGGATGCCAGGCTTTCGGGGAGGCATTGAGGCAGCCCATGGAAATGAGCAGCGAGGCTGAGGATGAGGCTGGGGTAGGCCCCCTGAGGCCAGTGACTTCCCAGCAGACCCCATATGAGGCCTGGGAGCCTCATAGGATCCCTGGCTTGTGGCCAGGGTGCATATCTCTACCACAGGGGCACCCCAAAATGGCAAGAAGGACCCCAAGTGATGAGGACAGAACACCATGCTTTTGGTGGGATGTTGAAGCAGCCTAAGGAATAAAGCATCAAGGCTGATGATGCTGGGGTCCTTTTTCTGAGGCCCATGCCTTAATGGCAGCCCCTGCACCAAATCCGCATGGCTCGTGTGGTCCCTGGTTTGTACCCTGTGTACGTGTCTCCTTCACAGTGGGCACTCCAAAGGGGCAAGAAGGCCCAGAGAGAAGGAGACAGAAGGCCAGGCTTTCAGAGGGATGTGTGGCAGCCCAGGGAATAAAGTGTCAGGGTCGATGAGGCTGGGGTCTTTTCCCGGAGGCCAGTGCTATCTTGGCAGCCCTTGCGCCGGGCCTGTGGGGTGCATGGGATCCCTGGCTTGCACCCAGCATTCATGTGTCTCCAAAAGGGGGCACCACAAAATGGCAAGAAGACCCCCAGGGCATGGGACAGGACGTCAGGCCTTCAGTGGGACATTGAAGCAGCTAGGGAAGAAAAGAGGAGAGGCAGAGGAGGGAGCTGGGGTCCTTCCACAAAGGCCAGTGTCTTCCTGGCAGCCCCTGCGCTGAGCCCCGGGGGCTTGTGAGGTCCCTGGCTTGCACCCAGGGTGTGTGTCTCTCTCATGGGGGGCAAGCTAAACTGGCAAGAAAGCCTTTGGGGTATGGGGACAGGATGCCAGGTTTTCAAGGTTTTCAAGGGTATGTTTAGGCAGCCCCAAGAGAAAAGCAGTGAGGCCAAGGAAGAAGCTGGGGTCCTCCCCCAGAGGCCAGTGCCTTAATGGCACCAGGTCTGGGTGTCTCGTGGGGTCCCAAGTTTGTACCCAGTGTGCGTACCCAGTGTTTGTACAGCAGGCAGCACAAAACCTCAAGAAGGATGCCAGGGATGGGGACAGGATGCCAGGCTTTCAGGGGGATGTTGAGGCAGCCCAGGGAGAAAAGTGGCTAGACTGAGGAAGAGACTGGAGTCCTCTAACGTAGGCCAGTACTTTCCAGGCAGCCCGTGTGCTCGGTCCGGGGATCTCATGTGGTCCATGTCTTGCACCCAGGGTGCATGCCTCTCCCACGGGGGGCACACTGAACTGGCAAGAAGGCCCTCGGGGGATGGGGACAGGACACCAGTCTTTCAGGGGGATGTTGAGGAATCCCGGGGGAAAAAAATGGCGAGGCCGAGGAGGAGGCTGGGGTCTTCCTCTGGTGGCCAGTGCTTTCCCGGCAGCCCCTGTGAAGGGGCCGGTGGGCTCTTGGGGTCCCAGGCTATCACCCAGGGGGCGTGTCTCTCCCACAGGGGGCACCCCAAAGTGGCAAGAAGGTCCTCGGGGGATGGGGATAGGAAGCCAATCTTTTGGGGGGATGCTGAGGCAGCCCAAAGAATAAAACATCAAGGTCAATGACGCTGGTGTCCTTTTCCAGAGGCCAGTGCCTTAACAGAAGTCCCTGTGCTGGGTCTGGGTGGCTTATGGGGTCCCTAGTTTGTACCCAGTCTGCGTGTCTTTCACAGCATGCACCACAAACCTGCAAGAAGGACCCCAGTGGATGGGGACGGGATGTCAGACTTTCAGGGGGAGGTTGAGGCAGTCTGGACAAAAAGTGGCGAGGCTGAGGAGGAGACTGGGGTCATTCCCCAGAGGCCAGTGCCTTCCCCGCTGCAGCTGCGCTGGGTCTGGGGGTTCTAGGCATCCCTGACTTGCACCCGGAATACGTGTCTCTGTCAAGTGGGACACCCCAAAGCGGCAAGAAGGCCTGTGGGGGATGGAGACAGGATGCCAGGCTTTCAGGGGGACGTTGAGGCAGCCCGTGGAAATAAGCTGCAAGGCCAAAGAAGAGGCTGGGGTGGTCCCCTGGAGGCCACTACCTTCCTGGCAGACTCTGCACAGGGCCCAGAGGACTTGTGTGGTCCCTGGCATGCGTATCTCTCCCACGGCAGGGTAACCCAAAGCAGCAAGAAGACCTCTGAGGGACGGGGACTGGACACCAGGCTTTCAGGGTACATTTAGGCAGCTCAAGGAGAAAAGTGGCAAGGCCGAGGAGGAGCCTGGGGATCTCCCCCAGAGGCCAGCGCCTTACTGGCAACCCTGTGTTGGGTCAGGGTAGCTCATGGGAACCCGTGTTGATACCCAGTGTGCTTGTCTCTCCCACCAGGGGCACCACAGAATGGCAATAAAGCCACTAGGGAACAGGGACAGGAGGCCAGGCTTTCAGGGGAACTTTGAGGTAACCCCGAGAAAAAGCAGCGAGGTCAAGGAGGAGGCTGGTGTCTTCCCCTGGAAGCCAGTGCTTTCCTGGTAGTCCCTGTGAGGGGCCTGGAATGCTCGTTGGGTCCCTGTCTTGCACCAAGGGTGCGTGTCCGTTCCACACAGGACACCCCAAAGCATCACGAAGGCCCTAGGGGACGGGGATAGGATGACAGGCTTCAGGGGGACATTGTGAAATGCTGGGGAAAATAATGGTGAGGCCAAGGAGGATGCTTGGGTTGTCCCCCAGAGGCCTGTGCCTTCTGGCAGCACCTGCGCTGGGCCCAAGGGGCTCATGGAGTCCCTGGCTCCCACCTAGGATGTGTGACTTTCTCACAGGTTGGACCCCTATGCGGCAATAAGCCTCATGTGGGACGGGGACAGGAAGACCGACTTTTAGGGGGATGTTCAGGCAGCCTGGGGAAAAAAGCCGTGAGGCAGAGGAGGAAGCTGGGATCCTCCTCCGGAGGCCCGTGCCTTCCTGGCAGCCCCTGCAGGGGCTCGTGGGGTCCCTGGCTTGCACTCAGGGTGCGTGTCTCTCCCATGAGGGGCTGCCCAAAGTGACAAGAAAGCCCCCGAGGAATGGGGACAGGATGCCAGGCTTTCAGGGGGACATTGAGGCAGCCCAAGAAAAAAGCAGCGAGGCTGAGGAGGCTGGGGTCCTCCCCTGGAGGCCAGTGCCTTCCTGGCAGGACCTATGTTGGGCCTGGCTGGCTTGTGGGGTCCCTGGCTTTCACCCAGGGTGCATGTTTCTCCCACAGGGCACATCAAAGTGACAAGAAGTCCCCAGGTGGACAGGCCAGGATGCCAGGCTTTCAGGGGGACATTGAAGCAGCCCATGAAAAAAAGTGGTGAGGCCGAGGAGGAGGCTGTGGTCCTTCCCAGGAGGCCAGTGCTGGGCCCAGGGAGCTCATGGAGTCCCTGGCTTGCACGCAGGGTGTTTCTCCCACAGGGGACACCCCAAAGTGGCAGGAAGTCTCCTGGGGGATGGAGACCGGATGACACGCTTCAAGGGGGAAGATGGATCAGCCCGGGGAATAAAGTGGCAAGGCCAAGGAGGCTGGCGTCCTCCCCTGGAGGTCAGTGCCTTCCCAGCAGCCCATGCGCCAGTCCGGGGGGCTCGTGGGGTCCCTGGCTTACACCCAGGTTGCGTGTCTCTTCAACTGGGGACACACAAACGTGACAAAAAGGCCAAATCAGATAGGACAGGATGCCAGGCTTTCATGGAGACGTTGAGGAATCCAGGAGAAAAAAGCGGCGAGACCAAATAGGAGGTTGGGGTCATCCCACGCAGGTCAGCGCCTTCCCGGCAGCCCCTACGACTGGCCCGGGGACTTGTGTGGTCACTAGCTTGCACCCAGAGTGCCTGTCTCCCCCACAGGGGCACCCCAAAGCAGCAAGAAGGCCTGAGAGGGAAGGGGATAAGACACCAGGCTTTCAGGGGTACATTAAGGCAGTCTGGGGAAAAAAGTGGCGAAGCCTTAAAAAAGGCTGGGGTCCTCCCCTGGAGGCCAGTGCCTTCCCTCCAGACCCTGCACTGAGCCCGGTGGGCTCATGGCATCCCTGGTTTTTATCCAGGGTGTGTGTGTCTCCCACGGGGTTCAGCCCAAAGTGACAAGAAGGCCCCAGGTGCATGGTGATAGGCTGCCAGGCAGTCAAGAGTATTTTGAGGCACCCCGGGGAAAGAATCCGCGAGGCCAAGGGGGAGGCTGTGGTTCTCCCCCATAGGCCAGTACCTTCGCAGCAGCCCCTGCACCAGGCCCTGAAGGCTCGTTGGGTCATTGGCTTACACGCATGGTGTGTGTCTCTCCCATGGGGACATCTCAAAGTGGCAAGAAAGCCCCCAGGGAACGGGAACAGGGTGCCAGGCTTTCAGAGGAATGTTGAGGCAGCCCAAGGAAAAAAGGGGCAAGGCCTAGGAGGAGGCTAGAGTCACCCCCAGAGGCCAGTGCCTTTTCAGCAGCTTCTGTCTTGGGCCCAGGGGGCTCGTAAGGTCCCTGGATTGCACCCAGGGTGCGTGTCTCTCCCACGGAGGGTACCCAAAAGCTTCAAGAAGGCCCCCGGTGACAGGGACAGGAAACCAGGCCGAGGAGGAAGCTGGGGTCCTCCCCCGGAGGCCAGTGTCTTCTTCCCGGAAGACACTGCGCCAGCCCAGGGTGCTCATGGAATCCCTGGCTTGCACCCAGGGTGTGTTTTCTCTCCCAGGTGGGGCACTCCAAAGTGTCAAGAAGGCCCCCCAGGGACAGGGACAGGGCGCCGACTTTCAGGGAGATGTTGAGGCAGCCCTGGGAAAAAAGCAGTGAGGACGAGAAGGAGGCTAGGGTTGTCCACTGGAGGCCAGTGCTATCCTGGCAGACCCTGCCCCAGGCATTGGGTGCTTGTGGGTTCCCTGACTTGCAGCCAGTGTACATGTCTCTCTCATGGGGGACACCCCAAAGTCACAAGAAAGCCCACGGGGGATGCAGACAGGACACCAGGCTTTCATGGGGACATTGTGGCAGCCCAGGGAAAAAAGTAGCGAGGCTGGGGAGGAGGCTGGGGTTGTCCACTGGAGGCCAGTGCCTTCCCAGCAGCCCGTGCACCAGGCTCAGGTGGCTCGCAGATTTCCTGGCTTGAACCCAGGATGCATGTCTCTCCCACGGGGAGCACCCCAAAGTCACAAAAAAGGACCCTGAGAGACGGGGACAGGATGCCAGGCTTTCAGTGGGACATTGAGGCAGCCCAAGAAAAAAAGTGGTGAGTTTGAGGAGACTGAGGTCGTCCACCGGAGACCAGTGTCTTCCTGGCAGCTACTGCGCTGGGTGCAGGGAGCTCGTGGGGTCCCTGGCTTGCACCCAGGGAGTGTGTCTCATCCACGGGGGGCACCCTGAAATAGCAAGAAGGTCCCTGGGGGATGGGGGAGTGGAGAGCAGCCTTTCAGGGGTATGTTGAGGCAGCCCAGGGAGACAAGTGGCGACTCCAAGAAGGAGGCTGGGTTTCTCCCCGGTAGACCAGTGCCTTCCCAGCAGCCCCCGTGCCAGACTAGGGGGGCTTGTGGGGTCCCTGGCTTGCACCCAGGGGGTATGACTGGCACAAGGGGCTCACTTTAAAATGGCAAGAACGCCCCTGGCGGACAGGGACAGGATGCCAGGCGTTCAGGGGGAAGTTGAGGAAGTTTGAGGAAAAAAGTGGAGAGGCAATGGAGTGGGCTAGGTTTCTCCCCTGGGAGACAGTGCCTTCCCAGCAGACCCTGCGCCTGTAAAGGTGAGCTCATAGGGTTCCTGGCTTGCACCCAGAGTGCATGTCTCTCTCACAGGAGGCACCCTAAATTGGCAAGAAAACCCCAGGGGGATGGGGACAGGATGCCAGGCTTTCAGGGTTACCTTGAGGCAACCCTCAGAAAAAAACAGCCAAGCCGAGGTGGAGCTTGGGGTCGTCCTCTGAAGGCCAGTGCTTTCCCAGCAACTCTTGCTCCAGCCCCAAGGGCTTCATGATGTCCCTGACTTGCACCCACGGTGTATGTCTCTCCCATGGGGGGCACCTCAAATCAGCAAGAAGGTACCCGGGGAATGGGGACAAAAGTCCAGGCTTTCAGGGGAACGTTGAGGCATCCCGGAGAAAAAAGCTGCAACGTCAAAGAGGAGGCTGAGGTCATCCCCCTGAGGCCACTGCCTTCAGGCCAGCTTCTGTGCCGGGCTCCGAGGCTAGTGGGGTCACTGGCTTGCAACCAGGGTGTGTGTCTTTCCCACGTGGCACCCCAAAGCGGCAAAGGGGCCCCCAGGGGACAAGGACAGGAGGCCAGGCTTTCAGGGTGATGTTGGAGCAGCCTGGGAAAAAAGTGGTGAGGCTGATGTGGAGGCTGGGATCCTTCCCCAGAGGCCAGTGCCTTCCTAGCAGCCCCTGTGCCAAGCCCACAGGGCTCGTGGGGTTCCTGGCTTGCACCAAGGGTGTGTGTCACTCAAACTGGGGGAACCCCAAAGTGTTATGAAAGCCCCTGGGGGATGAGGACATGATGCCAGGATTTCAGGGGGACATTCAGGCATCCCAGGGAGGAAAGCAGTGAGGTTGAGGAGGAAACTGGGTCCTCTTTTGGAGGCCAGTGCCTTCCTGGATGCCTCTGCACTGGCCCGGGGGCTTGTGGGGTCCCTGGTTTGCACCCAGGGTATGTGTCTCTCTCACGGGGGTCACCACAAAGAAGCAAGAAGTTTCCCGGGAAACGGGGCCAGGAAGCCAGGCTTTTTGGGGGACATTGAGGCAGCCCAGGGAGAAAAGCAGCAAGACTGAGGAGAAGGCTGGGATTCTCACCCAGGAACCAGTGCCTTCACAGCAGCCCCTGTGCTGGCTTTGGTGGACCCATTGGGTTCCTGGCTTGCACTCAGTGTGTGTGTCTTCCCCATGGGGGACACTGCAATATGGAAAGAAGGACCCCGGTGACAAGCACAGGATGCCAGGCTTTCAGGGGGATATTGAGTCAGCCCGGCGAAAAAAGCCATGAGACTGAGGAGGAGGTTGGGGTCATTGCCCGAGGTCAGTGCCTTCCCTTCAACCCTTGCACGGGACCTGTGGGCTCATGGGGTCCCTGGCTTGCACCCAGGGTGCGTGTCTTTTCCACAGGAGGCAACCCAAAGCAGCAAGAAGGCCTCCAGTGGACTGGGACTGGATGCCATGCTTTCAGGGGAACATTAAGTCAGCCCGGGGAGAAAAGCAGAGAGGTAGAGGAGGCTGGGTTTCTCCCTTGGAGCCCATTGTCTCCCAGGCAAGCCCTGCAGCGAGCCGGTGGGGTCCCTGGGTTCCCTGGTTGCACCCAGGGTGCATGTCTATCCCACTGGGCAACCCAAAGTGGCAAGAAGGCCTCCAAGGGATGGGGACAGGATGCCAGGCTTTCAGGGGTACATTTAAGCAGCCCAGGGAGAAAAGCGGCAAGGTAGAGGAGGAGGCTGGGGTCCTCCCCCAGAGGCCAGTGCCTACCCAGAAACCACTGCACCAGGTCCGGGTGTCTTGTGGGGTCCCCGGATTGTACCCAGTGTGTGTGTATCTTTCACACAGGGCAAAACAAAGGGGCAAGTAGGACTCCCGGAGTTGGGGACAGGATGCCCAGCTTTCAGGGGAACCTTGAGGCAGCCCAAGGAGAAAAGCAATGAGGCCAAGGAAGAGGCTGCAATTCTCTTTGGTAGGCCAGTGCCTCCCTAGCAGGCAATGCGCTGGGTCCGGGAGGCTCGTGCGTTCCCTGGCTTGCTCACAGAATGCATGTCTCTCACAGGGAGCATCCCAAAGCAGCAAGAATGCCCCCAGGAGATGGGGACAGGACTCCAGATGTTCAGAGAGATATTGAGGCAGCCAGGAAAGAAAAGCGGCCAGGCCGAGAAGGCTGGGGTCCTCCCCCAGAGGACAGTGTCTTCCCAGAAGCCCCTGCACCTGGCCTAGGGGACTTCTGGGGTCCCTGGCTTGCACCACAGGGGGTACCTCAAAGCGACATAAAGACCCTCAGGGGATGGGGACAGGATACCAGGCTTTCATGGGGACATTGAGGCAGCCTGGGGAGAAAAGTGGTGAGGCCGAGGAGGCTGGGATTGTCTCCCAGTTGCCAGTGCCTTCCCGATACACCTTGTGCTCAGCCAGGGGGCTCGTGGGGTCCCTGGTTTGCACCTAGGGTGCATGTCTCTTCCAAGGGGAGCACCCCAAAGCAGCAAGAGGGCCCCTGGGAAATGGGGACAGGACTCCAGGCTTTCAGGGGGATGTTGAGGCAGCATGGGAAAAAAGGCTGTGAGGTCAAGGAGGAGGCTGAGAATTACCCCGGAGGCCAGTGCCTTCACAGCAGCTTGTGCGCTGGGCGCGAGGGGCTCTTGGGGTCCCTTGCTTGCACCCAGTGTGCCTGTCTCTCCCACAGAGGACACCCAAAAGCAGCAAGAAGTCTCCTGGGGTATGGGGACACAATGCCATGATTTCCCCAGGGGACATTGCGGCAGCCTGGGGAAAAAGCGGCAAGACCGAGGAGGAGGCTGGAGTTGTCTTTCAGAGGCTAGTGCCTTCTTGGCAGCCCCTGCACCACATGGGGGATGCTCTTGGGGTCCTGGGCTTGCAACAGGGTGAGTGTCTCTCCCATGGGGTGGGAGGCACCCCATAGTGGCAAGAAGGCTCCCAGGGGATAGGGACAGGAGGAAAGACTTTTAGGGGGAGGGAGACAAGCAGCGAAGCCGAGGAGGAGGCTTGGTTTCTCCCCATGAAACCAGTTCCATTCAATCAGCCCCTGTGGCAGGCCCGGGGGTCTCATGGAGTCCCTGGCTTGCACGCAGGGTGCATGTCTCTCCTACAGGGACACTCCAAAGTGGCAAGAAGGCCCCTGGGGAAAGGGAACAGGATTACAGGCTTTCAGGAAACCGTTGAGGCAGCCCAGGGAGAAAAGGGACAAGGCTGAGGAGGCTGGGGTTCTCCCCTGGAGACCAGTGCCTTCATGGTAGCCCCTGTGCTGAGTCCTGGGGACTCCTGGGGTCCCTGGCTTGAACCCAGGTTGCATGTCTCTCCCATGGGGGGCACCCCAGAGTGGCAAGAAGGTCCCTGGGGATTGGAGACAGAACACCAGGCTTTCAGGGGCCATTAAAGCCGCCTGGGGAGACAAGCAGCAAGGCCAAAGAGGAGGCTGTGGTCCTCCCCCAAAGGCCAGTGCCTTCCTGGCAGCCACTGCGCCAGGTCCAGAGGGCTCGTGTGGTGCCTGGCTTGCACCCAGCGTGTGTGTCTCTCCCACAGGGGACACCCCAGAGCAGCAAGAAGGCCCCAGACTGGTAAGACAGAGACAAAAAGACAGTCTTTCAGGAAGATGTTGAGGCAGCCCCGGGAGAAAAGTGACAAGGCCGAGGAGGAGGCTGGGGTCGCCCTGAGAGGCCAGTGCCTTCCCAGCAGCCCTGCGCCAGGCTTGGCAAGCTCGCAGTGTCTTTGGCTTGCACCTTGGGTGCATGTCTTTCTCATATGGGCACCCCAAATCGGCAAGGAGGCCCCTGGGGGATGGGGAAAGGATGCCAGCCTTTCATGGGGACCTTGAGGCAGACTGGGTAGAAAACTGGAGAGGCCGAGTGGGAGGCTGGGATCCTCCCACAGAAGCCTGTGCCTTCCCAGCAGCCCCTGGGTTGGACCCTGGGTCTCGTGGAGTCTCTGGTTTGCACCCAGGGTGTGTGTCTCTTCTATGGGGATACCCTAAAGTGACAAGAAGGCCCCCAATAAATGAGGACAGAAAGCCAGGCTTTCAGGGAGCCGTTAAAGCAGCCCAGGGAGAAATCAGCAAGTCAGAGGAGGCGGCTGGGGTCATCCCCCAGAGCCAAATGCCTTCCTGGCAGCCCCTGTGTGGGTTGGGGAGCTCATGGGGTCCCTGGCTTGCACCCAGGGTGTGTGTCTAGCCCATGGGTCACACCTCAAAGCAGCAAGAAGGCCCAGGGAAAAGGGACAGGATGCCAGCCTTTCAAGGGGACATTGAAGCAGCCCAGGGAGAAAAGTGACGATGCCCAGGAGGTTGGGTTCCTACCCCAGAGCCAGTGCCTCCCCTGCAGTCCCTGTGCTAGCCCTGGGGGACTCATTGGGTCCCTGGCTTACACCCAGGATGTGTGTATCTCCCACAAGGGGCACCCCAAAGTGGCAAGAAGGCCCCCAGGGATGGAGACACGACTCCAGGCTTTTAGGGTGACCTTGAGACAGTCCAGGGATAAAAGTGGCAAGGCTGAGGAGGCTGGGGTCATCCGTCAGAAGCCAGTTCCTTCCTGACGACACCTGAGCTGGGACAGTGGGGCTCATGGGGTCCCTGGCTTGCACCCAGAGTGCGTGTCTCTCATGGGGCTTGCACCCAGGGTGCGTGTCTTTCAGAGGGATATTGAAGCACCCCAGGGAAAAAAGTGGTGAGGCCAAAAAGGAGGCTGAGATTCTTCTCCGGAGGCCTGTGCCTTCCTGGCAGCCCCTGCGCTTGGGGAGCTAGTGGGGTACCAGGCTTGCAACCAGGGTACATTTCTCTACCATAGTGGTCACCCCAAAGTGGTAAGAAGACCCCTGTGTGATGGGGACAGGATGCCAGGCTTTCAAGGGGACATTGAGGCAGCCCGGGAAGAAAAGCAACGAGGCCAAGGAGGCTGTGGTCTTTCCCTGAAGGCCAGTGCCTTTCTGGCAGCCTTTGGGCTGGGGCCCGGGCCCAATGGGGGCTCCCTGGCATGACTCTGGGTGCATGTCTCTCCCACAGGGGGCACCCTAAAGCGGCAAGAAGGCCCCCAATGGGATGGGGACAGGATGCCAGCCTTTCAGTGAGACGTTGAGACCGTCCCTGGAAAAAGTCTGTGAGGGCAGGGAGAAGGCTGGTGTGTTCTCCCAGAGGCCAGTGCCTTTCTGGCATTTCCTGTGCTGGGCTCTGGGGGGCTCATGGGGTCCCTGACTTGCACCCAGGGTACGTGTCTCTTCCATGGGGGGCAACACAAGGCGGCAAGAAGGCATCTGAGGGATGGGGTCAGGAAGCTGGTCTTTAAGGGGGACATTGAGAGAGTGCAGGAAGAACAACCACGAGGCTGAGGAGGAGGCTGGGGTCGTCTTTCCGAGGCCAGTGCCTTCCCAGCAGATTCTGCACCATGCCAGGGGGGCTCCTGGGGTCTGGGGCTTGCACACAGGGTGCATGTCTCTCTCATGGGGCACACCCCAAATGGCATTAAGGCCCCCGGGGGATGGAAATAGGATGCCAGGCTTTCAGGGGAATGTTGAGGCAGCCCAGAGAGAAAAGCCTCAAGGCTGAGGAGGAAGCTGGGGTTTTCTCTCTGAGGAAAGGGCCTTCCTGGCAGCCCCAGCTCCAGGACCGGGTGGTTTGTGGGGTCCCTGACTTGCACTCAGGGTGCATTTCTCTCCCACGAGGGGCACCCCAAAGTGGCAAGAAGGCCCCAGGAAGACAAGGACAGAACGACAGGCTTGCATGGGGACATTGAGGTAGCCCAGAGAGAAGCAGTGAAGCCGAGGAGGAGGCTAGGGTCGTCACCTGGAGGCCATAACCTTCCCAGCAGCCCTTGCACTTGGCCCAGGGGGCTTGTAGGGTCCCTGCTTGCACCCAGCGTGCATGTCTCTCCCATGGGGGCACAACAAAGTGGCAAGAACACTAGGCATTCAGAGAGACGTTGAAGCAGCCTGAGGAGAAAAGCCATGAGGCCAAGGAGGAGACTGGGGTCCTCCCCCGGAGGCCAGTACCTTCCCAGCAGCCACTGGGCCAAGCCCCAGTGTCTAGGTGGTCCCTGCCTTGCGTGTCTTTTCCATAGGGGGCACCTTAAAGCGGCAAAATACCCCCGGAGGACGTGGATAGGATGCCAAGTGTTCAGAAAGACATTGAGGCAGCCGGGGAGAAAGGCTGCGAGGCAGAAGAGGAGGCTGGGGTCCTCCCCCCGAGGCCAGTGCCTTGCCAGCAGCCCCTGCACTGGGCTTGAGAGGCTCGTGGGGTCCCTGGCTTACACCCAGGGTTCATGTCTCTCCCACGCAGGGCACCCCAAAGTGGTAAGAATCCTTCCACCAGTGCACAGAAACAGGATGCCAAGCTTTCAGGGAATGTTGAGATAGCCCATTGTAAAAGCTGTGAGGCCGAGGAGGATGCTCGGGTCCTCCCCTGGAGGCCAGTGCCATTCCGGCTGCCCCTCGTGGGGTCCGTGGCTTGCACCCAGGGTGCATGTCTCTAACTCGAGGGACACACTGAAGCAGGAAGAAAGCCTCTGGGTGATGGACACCAAGCTCTTAGGGGACGTTGAGGCAGCCAAGGAAAAAAGCAGTGAGGCCAAGGAGGAGGTGGGGGTCATCCCTTGGATGCCAGTGCCTTTCTGGCATTCCCTGCGCTGTGCCAGGGAGGCTCTTGGGGTCTGGGACTTGCACCCAGGGTGAGTGTCTCTCCCACAGGGGGCACACCAAATGGCAAGGTGGCCCCCTGGGGACAAAAACAGGATGCCAGGCTTTCAGGAGGATGTGGAGGCAGCCCAGGGAGAAAAGCGATGAGGCTGAGGAGGTGACTGGGGTTGACCCTGGAGGCCAGTGCCTTCCCGGCAGCCACTCCGCCAGGCTCAGGCCATTTGTAGGGTCCCTGGCTTGCACCAAGTGTTCGAGCCTCTCCCACAGTGAGCACCCCAAAGTGACAAGAAGGCCTCCAGGGGACGGGGACAGGAAGCCAGACTTTTGGGGGACATTGGGGCAGGCTGGGGGGAAAAAGCAGTGAGTTTGAGGAAAAGGCAGAGATCCTCCCCCAAAGGCCAGTGTCTTCCTGACAGCCTCTGCACCAGGCCTGAAAGGCTCGTGGGTCCCCTGGCTTGCCCCCAGCATGCATGTCTCTCCCACAGGGTCACCCCAAAGCGACAAGGCCCCCGGGGTATGGGGACAGGATGCCAGGCTTTCAGAGGGACATTGAGGCAGCATGGGGAGAAAATCAGAGGGGCCAAGGAGGAATCTAGGGTCCTTCCCCAGATGCCAGTGCCTTCCCGGTAGCCCATGCACTGGGCCCAGGAGGTTCCTGGGGTCCTGAAACTTTCCATCAGGTTGCATATCTCTCCCACAGTGGAGCACACAAAATGGCAAGATGGCCCCCAGTGGACTAAAGCAGGACGCCAGGCTTTCAGGAAGGCATGAAAGAGCCCGAGAGAAAAGCAGCAAGGCCGAGCAGGAGGCTGGGGACATCCCTGGTGGCAGTGCCTTCTGGGCAGCCACTGCACCAGGCTCGGGCTATTTGTGGGGTCCCTGACATGCACCCAGCTGTTGAACCTCTCCCATGGGGTCACCCCAAAGCCCGAGAAGTCCCCTGGTGGACGTGGATAGGACACCAGGCTTTCAGGGGAATGCTGAGTCAGCCAGGTGAAAAAAGTGGCAAGGCAGATGGGGAAGTTGCAGTCATCTCCTGCAGGCCAGTGCCTTCCCGGCAGAATCTTTTCTGTGGCCAGGGTGCTCATGGGGTCCGTGGCTTGCAACCATTGTGTGTGTCTCTCACACAGAGGGCATCCCAAAGTGGCATAATACCCTGGGGCGACAGGGACAAGATGTCAGGCTTTCAGGGAACATGGAGGCAACCAGGGAGACATTGACAGTGAGGTGGAAGAGAAGGCTAGGGAGTTTCTTCGAAGCCCAGTGCCTTCCTGGCAGTTCCTGTGACAGGCCCAGGGGGATCGTGGGGTCCCTGGCTTGATACCAGGGTGCATGTCTCTCCCATGGGTTCACCCCACAGTGGCAAGAAGGCCCCCAGGGTACAAGGACAGAATGCCAGGCTTTCAGGGGGATGTTAAGGCAGCCCCACAAGAAAATTGGAGAAGCCAAGGAGGAGGCTAGGATCCTTCTCCAGAGGCCAGTGCCTTTCTGGCAGCCAATGTCCTGCACCTGGGGGGCTCTTGGGGTGCAGGGCTTGAACTCAGGGTGCATGTCTCTACCATGGGGGCATGCCAAATGGCAAGATGGCCACCAGTGAACAAAAACAGGATGCTAGGCTTTCAGGAAGATGTGGAGGCAGCTTGGGGAGAAAAGCAGTGAGGTCAAGGAGGAGACTGGGATTGTCTTCAGAGGCCAGTGCTTTCTGGGAGGCCCATGCACCAAGTTCGCAGTTCTAGGGGTCCCTGCCTTGCAACCAGGGTTCGAGCCTCTCCCACGGGAGGCACCCCAAGGTGTCAAGAAGACCCCCAAGGAACAGGGACAGGATGCCAGGCTTTCAGGGGGACATTGAGGCAGCCCATGGGAAAAAGCAAGGCCGAGGAGGAGGCTGGGGTTGTCCCCTGCAGACCAGTGCCTTCCTGGTAGCCCCAGCACTAAGCCCGGTGGGCTCGTGGGGTCCCTGGCTTGCACAAATGGTGTGTGTCCCTCCCACAGGGGCACCCCAAAGCAGCTAGAAGGCTCCTGGGGCAGGGACAGGGCACCAGGCTTTCAAGTGGATGCTGGGGCAGCCAGGGAGAAAAAGCAACGAAGTAGATGAGGAAGTTGGGGGTCATCTCCCAGAGGCCAGTGCCTTCCCAGCAGCCCCAGCGCTAAGCCCAGTGAGCTCGTGGGGTCCCTGGCTTGCACAGTGTGTCTCTCTTCCATGGGTTTCCTGGCTTGCAACCTGGGTGGCTGTCTCTCACACTGGGGGCATTGCAAAGCGGCAGAAGACCACAGGGTGAAGGGGATAAGATGTCAGGCTTTCAAGGGGACTTCAGGCAGCCAGGGGAAAAAAGCAGCAAAGTTAAGAGTAGGCTAGGGAGCTCCTTCAAAGGCAAGTGCCTTCCCGGCAATTTCTGCTCCAGGCCCGGGGGCTCGTGGGGTCCGTGGCTTGATCCCAGGGTGTGTTTCTCTCCCATGGGTTCACCCCCAAAGTGGAAAGAAGGCCCCCGGGGTACAAGGACAGGATACCAGGCATTCAGGGGGACGTTGAGGCAGCCCAGTGAGAAAGTCAGATAGGTCAAGGAGGAGTCTAGGGTCCTTCCCCAGAGGGCAGTGCCGTTTGGGCTGCCCATGCTTTGGGCTCGGGGGGCTCTTAGGGTCCCGGGCTTGAAACCAGGGTGCATGACTTTCCTACGGGAGCCACATCAAATGGCAGGATGGCCACCAGTGGACAAAAACAGGATGCCAGGCTTTCAGGAAAAAGTGGAGGCAGCTTGGGGAGAAAAGCAGCGAAGCCGAGGAAGCTGGGGTTGTCCTTGGAGGCCAGTGCCTTCTAGGTGGCCCCTGTGCCAGCCTTGGGTGGTTCTTGGGGTCCCTGGCTTGCACCCAGGGTCCAAGCCTCTCCTGTGGGGGCACCCCAAAGCGACAAGAAAACCCTTGGGGGACAGGGACAAAGTGCCAGGCTTTCAGGGGGATGTTGAGGCAGCCCAGGAAAAAAGTGGCAAGACTGAGGAAGAGGCTGGGGTCATCCCCCAGAGGCCAGTGCCTTCCTGGTAGCCCCAGTGCTAAGCCCAGTGGACTCATGGGGTCCTTGACTTGCACAAATGGTGTGTGTCTCTCCCATAGGGGGCACCCAGAGCAGCAAGAAGGCCCCTGGGGGACAGGGACAGGATACCAGGCTTTCAGGGAGACATTGTGGAGGCCCTTGAAAAGAAGCATGAGGCCAAGAAGAAGGCAGGGGTCCTCCCCTGGAGGTCAGTTCCTTCCCAGCAGGTCTCTATGCTGGGCCCGGGGGTCTCGTGGGGTTCCTGGCTTGCACCCAGAGTACGTGTCTCTTTCACAGGGGGCACCTCAAAGTAGCAAGCAGGCACCAGGGAACAGGAACTCGATGCCAGGCTTTAAAAGGGACATTGAGGCAGCCCGTGGGAAATAGCAGTGAAGTTGAGGAGGCCAGTGTAACCCCACAGTGGCCAGTGCCTTCATTGCAGCCCCTGCACTGGCCCTGGGGGCTTTGTGGGGTCCCTGTCTTGCACCCAGGTTCTGTGTCTCTCTCTGGGGAGGCACACCAAAGCAGCAAGAGGGCCCCTGCATGACGGGTACAAGATGCCAGTCTTTCAAGGGAATGTGGAGACAACCCACGAAAAAGCTGCAAGGCTGAGGAGGAGGCTGGGGTCCTCTCCTAGAGGCCAGTGCCTTTCCGGCAGCCTCTGCACCAGGCTTGGGCGGCCCGTGGAGTCCCTGCTTTGCACCCAGGGTGTATGTCTCTCCCATAGAGGGGCATCCTAAAGTGGCAAGAAAACCTCTGGGGACAGGGACAAGACACCAGGCTTTCAGAGGGACATTGAGGCAGCAGGGAAAAAAAGCAGTGAGGCCTAGGAGGAGGCTTGGGTCATCCCACAGATGCCAGTGCCTTCCTAGCATTCCCTGCACTGTGACGGGGGGCTCTTGCGATTCCAGGTTTGCACCCAGGGTCCGTGTCTCTCCCAGGCAAGGCACACCAAAAGGCAAGATGGCCCCCAGGGGCTGGAAACAGAAGACCAGGATTTCAGGAAGACGTGGAGGCAGCCTGGGGAGAAAAGCGGTGAGGCCTAGGAGGAGGCTGGGGTCGTCCCTGGAAGCCAGTGCCTTCCTGGCAGCCACTGCTCCAAGAATGGGCAGTACATGGGGTCCCTGGCTTGCAGGCATGATTCGTGTCTCTCCCACGGGGGGCACCAAAGAGCGGCATGAAGGCTCCTGGGGAACGGGACAGGATGCCAGACTTTCCGTGGGACCTTGAGGCAGCCCAGGAAAAAACCAGCAAGGCCAAAGATGAGGCTGGGGTCACCCCCAGAGGCTAGTGCCTTCCCAGGATCCCTAGCCCAAAGCCCAGTGGGTTCATGGGGTTCCTGGCTTTCACAAAAGGTGCTTATCTCTCCCACAAGGGACACCCCAAAGTGGCAAGAAGGTCACCGAGTGACAGGTACAGGACATGAGGCCTTCAGGGAGACCTTGAGTAAGCCTGTGAAAGAAAGCGGCAAGGCTGAGGACAAGGTTGGGGTGCTCCCCCAGAGACCAGTGCCTTCCCGGCAGCTCCTACTCCGAGCCCCAGGGCCTTGTGGGGTCAGAGGCTTGCACCCAGGGTGCGTGTCTTTTTCACAAGGTCACCCTAAAGACGCAAGCAGGCCCTGGTGGACGGGGCTGGATAGCAGGCTTTAAAACATATGTTGAGGCAGCCTGTGGACAAAAGCAGTGAGACTGATGAGGAGGCTGGTGTAATACCACCATGGCCAGTGCCTTTCCTGCAGCCCCTGCACTGGACCCGGTGGGCTCATGGGGTCCCTGGCTTGCACTGAGGGTGCATGTCTCTCTCATGGGGAGCACCCCAAAGTGGCAAGAAGGCCCCTGGGGGACGGGTACAGGACACCAGGATTTCAGGGGAATGTTGAGACAGCCCGGGGAGAAAAACTGCTAGGCGGCGGAGGAGGCTGTGGGCTCCTCCCATAGAGGCTAGCGCTGTTGTGGCAACCCCTGTGCCGGGCCTGGGTTTTCTTGTGGTTCCTGGCCTGCACCCAGGGTGCTTGTCTCTCCCACGGGGGTCACACCAAAGCAGCAAAAAAAAAAAAAAAAAAAAAAAACTATGGGGGCCAGGGACAGGACGCCAGGTTGTCAGTTGGACTTTGAGACAGCACAAGGAAGAAAGCGGCTAGACCAAGGAGGCTTGGGTCATTACCCAGAGGTCAGTACCTTCCTGGCAGCACCTACACCATGCCAGGGGGCTTTTGGGGTCCCGGCCTTGCACCCAGGGAACATGTCTCCCCCAGGGAAAGCACCCCAAATGGAAAGAAGGTCCCCAGGAAACGGAAACAGGATGATGGGCTTTCAGTGGGATGTTTAGGCAGCCCAAAGTGAAAGCGACAAGGCCGAGGAAAAGGCTAGGGTCATAGCCCAGAGGCCAATGCCTTCCTGCCAGCCTCTGTGCCAGGCCTGGGCACCTCGAGGTGTCCCTGGCTTGCATCCAGTGTTCATGTCTCTACCATGGGGGCATGTCAAAGCAGCAAGAAGGTCCCCGGGAGACAGGGACGGTATGCCAGTCTTTCAGGAGGACGTTGGAGCAGCCTGGGGAAAAAAAGCGGGAAGGCCGACAAGGAGGTTGGGTTCATCCCCTGGAGGCCAGTGCCTTCCCACCTGCCACTGCGTGGTGCCCGAGGGGCTCATGGGTTCCCTTTATTGCACCCAGGGTGTGTGTCTCTCTCACAAGGGTCACCCTAAAGTGCAAGAAGGCCACCAGGGAACAAGGACCAGATGCTAGGCTTTCAGGGGGATGTCAAGGCAGGCCAGGGAAAAAAGTGGCGAGGCCAAGGAGGAGGCTTGGGTTACCCACCAGAGGCCTGTGCCTTTCCGGCAGCTTCTGCATCGGGCCCGTGGGGCTACTGGGGTCCCTGACTTGCACCCATGGTGCGTGTTTCTTACATGGGGGGGCACCCAAAAGTGGCAAGAAGGCCCCAGAAACAAGGACACAATGCTAGACTTTCAGGAGGAAGTGACGGAGCCCAGGAAAAAGAGAGGCTAGGCTGAGGTGTAGGCTGGGGTCCTCCCCAGGAGTCCAGTGCCTTCCTGGCAATCCTTATGCTGCGTCTGGAGAGTCGTGGAGTCCCTGGCTTGCACCCAGGGGGCGTATCTCTCCCACGCAGGGCACCACAAAGTGGCAAGAAAGGGCCTGAGAAGTGGGGATAGGACGCAAGGCTTTCAGCGTGACCTTGAGGTAGCCCAGGTTAAAAATCAGCGAGGTTTGTGAGGAGGCTGGCTTTCTCCCCCCAAGACCAGGGCCTTCACTGTAGACACTGCACCAGGCCCAGTGGGCTCGTGAGGTCCCTGGTTTGCACCCAGAGTGCGTGTATCTCCCATGGGGATCACCCCAAAGTGGAAAGAAGGCCCCCGGGGAAGGTGACAACATGCCAGGCATTCAGGGGGACACATAGCCCAGAAATAAAAGAGGTGAGGCTGAAAAAGAGGGTGGAATCATCCTCCAGAGGACACTGCCTTCCCAGCTGCCCCTGCGCCGGGCCCCGGGGTGTTCATGGGCTCCTTGGCTTACACCCAGGGTGCCTGTCAATCCCACGGGTGGAGCCCCAAAGCAGCAAGAGAGCCCCGGGAGACACAGACCCGACATCAGGCTTTCAGGGGGACGTTGAGGCAGCTGGGGGAAAAAAGTGGCAATTTCAAAGAGGAGACTGGGGTCTTCTACCAGACTCCAGTGCCTTCCTGGAAGCCCCTGCACCAAGTCTGGGTACCCGTGTGGTACTGGGCTTGCAAACGGGGTCTGTGTCTCTCCCATGGGGGGCACAACAAAGTGGTAAGAAGGCCCCCGAGGGATGGGGACAGGATGACAGGCTTTCAGGGGTAGGGAGACAAGTAGTGATGCGGAGAAGGAGGCTTGGTTCCTCCCTGTGAGGCCAGTTCCATTCCAGCAGCCCCTGTGGTGGACCTGGGGAGCTCATGGGGTCCCTGGCTTGACCCCAGGGTGAGTGTCTCTGCCATGGGGGGCACCCCAAAGCAGCAAGAAAGCCCTCGGGATATGGGGACTAGACACCAAGTTTTTAGGGGGACTTTGAGGCAGCCTGGGGAGAAAAGTAGTGAGGCTGAGGAGGAGTCCAGGATCTTCCTCCAGAGGCCCAACACAGCAAAAGGTCCCTGGGGGAAGGGGACAGGTTGACATTCTTTCAGGGGGATGTTGAGGCTGCCTGGGGAGAAAAGCAGCGAGGCTGAGGAGGTGCCTGGAATCCTCCACTGGAGACAAGTGCCATCCTCATATCCTTTGCACCCAGTCCTGGGGGCTCGTGGGGGTCCTGGCTTGCACACAGGGAGTGTGTCTTTTCCATGGGGGCCACCTCAAAGCAGCAAGAAGGCCCCCAGTGGACGGGGACTGGATGCCAGGCTTTCAGGGGAAGTTGAGGCAGCCCAGGGAGGAAAGTGGCGAGGCCGAGGAGGAGGCAGGGATTGTCCCTGAGACTGGTGCCTTCCTGGCAGCCCTTGTGCTGGGCCCAGGGGACTCATAGGGTCCCTGGCTTTCACCCAGGGTGCGTGTTTTTTTCAAGGGGGCACCCCAAAGTGGCAAGAATGCCCCCTTGGGACAGGAACAGGAAGCCAGTCTTTCAGGGACATTGAAGAAGCCTGGTGAAAAAAGCGGAGAGGCAAAGGAGTTGACTGGGGTCCTCTCCAGGGGGCCAATGCCTTCCCAGCAGCCCCTGTGCTGGGCCAGGTGAGCTCGTTTGTCCCTGGCTTACACCCAGGTGTGTACCTGTCCCACGGGGGGCTGCCCAAAGTGGCAAGAAAGCCTTCGGGGTATGGGGACAAGACACCAAGCTTTTAGGGGGACATTGAGGCAGCCTGGGGAGAAAAGTAGTGAGGCCGAGAAGTCCAGGATCTTCCTCCAGAGGCCAGTCCCTTCCTGGAAGCCCCTGGTCCAGGCACTGGTGTCTGTGTGGTCCCTGGCTTGCACCCAGGGTGCATGTCTCTCCCATGGGGTTTACCCCAAAGTGGCAAGAAAGCCTCCGGTGGACGAGGACAGGGCACCAGGCTTTAAGGGGAACATTGATGCAGCCTGGGGAGAAAAGCAGCAAGGCAGAGAAGGCTGGGGTCGTCCCTCAGATGCCAGTGCCTTCCCAGCAGCCCCTGCACCATGCCAGGGTGACTCTTGGTGTCCTAGGCTTGCAATCAGGGTGCGTATCTCTCCCACAGGGGGCACCCCAAATGGCAAGATGGCCCCAAGGATGCCAGGCTTTCAGGATGATGTTGAGGCAGCCCAGGGAGAAAAATAGCAAGGCCTAGGAGGAGGCTGGGGTCATCGCCCAGAGGCCAGTGTCTTTCTGACAGCTCATGTGCCAGGCTCGGGTGGTTCGTCAGGTCCACGGCTTGCACCCAGGGCTCGTGTCTTTCCCACGGGGGACAGCAAACAGTGGCAAGAAGACCCCTGGGCGATGGGGACAGGATGACAGACTTTCAGTGGGACATTGAGGCAGCCTGGGGAAAAAAATGCGGTGAATCTGAAGATGAGACTGGGGTCACCCCTGGAGGCCAATGCCTTCCTGGTATCCCCAGTGCTAAACCTGTTGGGTTTGTAGGTCCCTGGTTTGCAAAAACGTTGCTTGTCTCTCCCTCGGGGGGCACCCCAAAACAGCAAAAATTTCCCTGGGTGACAGGTACAGGATGTCAGGTCTTCAGAAAGACGTTGAGTAAGCCAGTGAAAGAAAGCAATGAGGCGAAGAAGGCTGGAGTCCTCCCATGGAGGCCAATGCCTTCCCAGAAGCCACCACTCTTGGCCCTGGGAGCTCATAGGGTACCTGGCTTGCACCTAGGATGTGTGTCTGTTTCATGGGGGGAACCCCAAAGCAGCAAGCAGGCCCTGGTGGATGGGGACTGGATGGGAGATTTTAAACGATATGTTGAGGCAGCCCATGGAAAACAGCCATGAGGCTGATGAGGTGGCTGGTGTAATCCCACCATGGCCAGTACCTTTCCCACAGCCCCTGCGCCAGACCTGGTGGGCTCGTGGGGTTCCTGGATCGCACTGATCATGCATGTCTCTCTCATGGGGAGCACTCCAAAGTGGCAAGAAGGCCCCCGGGGGACAGGGACAGGTCGCCAGGCTTTCAGGGGAACATTGAGTCAGCCCGGGGAAAAATGCTGTGAGGTGGAGGAGGCTGGGCTCCTCCCCTAGAGGCCAGTGCCATTCTGGCAGCCCCTGTGTGGGGCCTGGGATTTTGTGTGGTCCCTGGCCTGCACCCAGGGTGTGTGTCTCTCCCATGGGGGTGACACCACGGTGGCAAAAAAGCCTCCAGGAGACAGGGACACGACCCCAGGCTTTCAGTTGGACACTGAGGTAGCACAAGGATAAAAGCAGTGAGGCTGAGAAGGAGACTTGGGTCTTTACTCAGAGGACAGTACCTTCCAAGCAGCACTAGCACCATGCCAGGGGGGCCTTGGGGTCCCGGCCTTACACCCAGGGTATGTGTCTCCCCCATGGAAGATACCTCAAATGGAAAGAAGTTACCCAGGGGACGGAAACAGGATGCCAGGCTTTCAGAAGGATGTTTAGGCCACCCGAGGTGAAAAGCAGCAAGGCCAAGTAAAAGGTAGGGGTCATTCCCTGGAGGCCAGTGCCTTCCCGCTGTGCCTGGCCCGGGCATGTCGATGTGTCCCTGGTTGGCACCCAGTGTTCCTGTCTCTCCCAAGGGGGCACCCCAAAGTGGCAAGAATGTCCCTAGGAGATGGGGACAGTATGCCAGGTTTTCAGGAGAACATTGCAGCAGCCCAGTGAAAAAAGTGGAAAGGATGATGAGGAGACTGGGTTTGTCCCTACAAGGCCAGTGCTTTCCCAGCTGCCTCTTGCGGAAAGTCTGGAACCACGAACGGAGGGGCCGGCTGGAGCCACAGCATAGGAACATGAATTGTGAAGATTTCATGGACATTTATCTGTTCCCAAATAATACTTTTATAATTTCTTATGCCTGTCTTTACTTTCATCTCTTAATCGTGTTATCTTTGTAAGCTGAGGATGTATGTCACCTCAGAACCACTGTGATAATTGTGTTAACTGTACAAATTGATTGCAAAACATGTGTCTTTGAACAATATGAAATCAGTGCACCTTGAAAAAGAACAGAATAACAGCAATTTTTAGGGAACAAGGGAAGACAACCATAAGGTCTGACTTCCTGCGGGTTCGGGCAGAATAGAGCCATATTTTCTTGCAGAGAGCCTATAAATGGACGTGCAAGTAGGGAAGATATTGTTGAATTCTTTTCCTAGCAAGGAATATTAATATTAATACTCTGGGAACGGAATGCATTCCTAGGGGGAGGTCTATAAAGGGGTGCTCTGGGAATGTCTGTCTTATGTGGTTGAGATGAGGACTGAGATATGTCCTGGTCTCCTGCGGTACCCTCAGGCTTATTAGGGTGGGGAAAAGCTCTGCCCCGGTAAATTCATGTCAGACTAGTTCTCTGCTCTTGAACCCTGTTTTCTGTTGTTTAAGATGTTTATCAAGACAATACGTGCACAGCTGAACATAGACCCTTATCAGTAGTTCTGCTTTTGCCTTTTGTCTTGTTCCCCAGAAGCATGTGATCTTTGTTCTGCTTTTGGTCCTTTGAAGCATGTGATCTTTGTACCTAATCCCTGTTTTATACCTCCTTCGCTTTTGAAATCCTTAATAAAAACTCGCTGGTCTGAGACTCAGGTGGGCATCATGGTCCTACCGATATGTAATGTCACCCCAAGCGCTCCAGCTGTAAAAGTCCTCTCCTTGTACTCTCTATTTCTAAGTTGGCCATCACTTATGGAAAATAGAACCTGCGTTGAAATATTGGGGGTGGGTTCTCCTGATAGTTGCCCCTGTGTGGTGCCCGAGGGGCTCATGGGTTCCCTGGCTGGCACCCAGGGTGCATGTCTGTCCCACAAGGGGCACCCCAAAGCAGCAAGAAGGCCACTGGGGAACAAGGACTGGACACCAGACTTTCAGTGGGATGCTGAGGCATGCCAGGGAAAAAGATGGTGAGGCCAAGGAGGAGGCCTGGGTCATCCACCAGAAGCCTGTGCTTTCTGGGCAGCTTCTGTGTGAGGCCCAGGGTGCTATTGGGGTCCCTGGCTTGCATCCATTTTGTGTGTCTCTCCCATGGGGGGCACCCCAAGTGGCAAGAAGTCCCCTGGGAAACAAGTACATGATGCCAGGCTTTCAGGAGAAAGTGGAGGCACTCCAGGGAAAAGAGTGGCTAGGCTGAGGAGTAGGCTGAGGTCCTTCCCAGGAGGTCACTGCCTTCCCAGCATGACCTATCCTGTGTCTGGAAGGCTTGTGGGATCCCTGGCTTGCATCCAGGGAGTGTGTCTCTCCCACATGCACTGCAAAGCAGCAAGATGGCCCCTGAGAAACAGGGATAGGAAGTCAGGCTCTCAGGTTGACATTGAGGCAGCTCGGAGAAAAAAGCAGCAAGGCAGAAGAGTAATCTGGAGTCATCCCCCGGAGGCCAGTGCCTTTCTGGCAGTCCCCGTGCTGGGCCTGGAGGGTTCATGGGATCCCTGGCTTGCACACAGTGTGTGTGTCTCTCCCACAGGGGGCACGCCAATGCACAAGGAGGCTGCCAGGAGACACGGACTGGACACCAGGCTTTCAGGGGGATGTTGAGGCAGTCTAGGGAAAAAAATGTTGAGGCCAAAGAGGTGTCTGGTCTCATCTCTTGGAACACAGTGCCTTTCCTACAGCCCCTGCACTGGGACTGGGAGTTTGTGGGATCCCTGGCTTGCACTCTGAGTGCATGTCCCTCCAAGGTAGGGCACCCCAAAGCTGAAAGAAGGCCTTTGGGAAACGGGGATGGGATACCAGGCTTCCAGGTGGACATTGAAGCAGCCTGGGAAAAAAAAGCAGTGAGGCTGAAGAGAAGGCTGGGGTCCTGCCTTGGAGGCCAGTGTTTTCCCGGCAGCCTTTGTGCTGTGCCAGGGGGGCTCCAGGCATCCTTGGCTGGCACCCAGGGTTCATGTCTCTTCCTTGAGGGCACCTCAAAGTGGTAAGAATGACCCCTAGGGATGCAGACAGGATGCCGTGCTTTCAAGGTGACGTTGAGGCAGGCCATGGAAAAAAGCAGCGAGGCCAGAGAGGAGGCTGGGGTTTTTACCCGGAGGCCAGTGCCTTCTTGGCAGCCCCTTCTCTGGGCCCAGTGGGCTCGTGGGGCCCCTGGCTTGCACACAGGATGTATGAGTTTCCCATGGGGGTACACCAAAGGGGCAAGAAGGCCCCAGGGGGATGGGGACAGGATGCCAGGTTTTCAGGAGAACATTGAGGCAGGCCAGGGAAAAAAGCAGTGACTCCAAAGAGGAGGCTGGTGTCTTCCCACGGAGGCCAATGACTTCTTGGCAGCTGCTGCACTGTGCCCAGGTGATTCATGATGTCCATGAGTTGCACCCAGGATGCATGTGTCACCTACACGGGGCACCACAATGTGGCAAGAAGATCCCTGGGAGACAGGAAAAGGACATCAGGCTTTCAGGAAGACGTTGAGGCAGCCTGGGGAAAAAGCGGCCAGACCATGTAGGAGGCTGGAGTCATTTACCTGGAGGACAGTGCCTTCCCAGCAGCCCCTGGTCCAGGCCTGGGGGGCTTGTGGGGTCCCTGGCTTGCAGCCATGGTGTGTATCTCCCCAGTGGGAGACACCCCAAAGTGGCCAGAATGGACCTGGTAAACAGGGACAGGATGCCAAGCTTTCAGGGGAACGTTTAGTTAGCCCAAGGAAAAAAGCGGCAAAACGAAGAGGAGGCTGGGGTCCTCCCGCAGAGGCCAGTGCCTTCCACGCAGCCACTGCACCAGGCCCGGGTGGCTCATGGTGTCCCTAGCTTGCATGTAGAGTGTGTGTGTCTCCCACAGAAGGCACCCCAAAGTGGCAGGAAGGCCCCTGGCGAAGGCCAACAGGATGCCAGGCTTTCAGGGTGACATTGAGGCAGCTACAGGAAAAAAAGTGATGAGGTAGAAGAGGATGTTGGGATCATACCCTGGAGACAAGTTCCTTCCAGGCAACCCCTTTACTGTGCTCGGGGTGGTCAAGGGGTCCCTGACTTGCACCCAGGGTGGGTGTCTCTCCCACAGGGGGCATCACAAAGTGGCAGAAGACCCCGGGGTGATGGGTACTCAACAACAGGTTTTCAAGGGAATGTTGAGGCAGCCAGGGGAAAAGAGTAGGGAGGCCAAAGAGGAGGCTGGGGAGCTCCTTAGAAGGCCAGTGCGTTCTTGGCAGTTCCTGCGCTGGGCCCGGTGCTTGTGGAGTCCTCGGCTTGCACAAAAGGTGTGTGTCTCTTCCAAGGGAGGCATCCCAAAGTGGCAAAAAGACCCCTGAATGATGGGGACAGCATGCCTGGATTTCAGGGGGTCATCGAGACAGCCTGGGGATAAAAACAGCTAGAGTATAGTGGAGGCTGGTGTCTTGACCGGGATCCCAGTGTCTTCCTGACATCCCCTGCGCATGGCCTAAGGGGCACCTGGGGTCGATTGCTTGCACCTAGAGTGCGTGTCTCCCCCATGGTGGGGTTCCCCAAAGTGGCAACAAAGTCTCCAGGGGACAGGGACAGGATGCCAGGCTTTTAGCGGGACGTTTAAGAGCCCACTAAAAAAGGGGCGAGGCTGAAGAAAAGGTTGCAGTTATCCCTTGGAGACCAGTGCCTTCCAGGCAGCTCTTGCATCATGCCTGGGGGGTTCGTGGGGTCCCTGGCTTGCACTCAAGCTGTGTGACTCTTGCATGGTGGGCACTGCAAAGCAGCAGAAGAACCCTGGGGACAGGACACCAGGCTTTCAGGGAGACGTTGAGGCAGTCAGGGGAAAAAAGTGGCAAGGTTGAAGAGGAGGCTGGGGTCCTCCTTTGAAAACCAGTGTCTTCCTGGCAAGTTCTGCACTGGTTCCGTGGGGCTCGTGGGGCCCCTGCCTTCCACCCAGGGTGTGTGTCTCTCCTACAGGGAGGGTAAGTGGCAAGAAGGTCCCTGGTGACGGGAACATGTCTCTTCCAAAGGAGTCACTCCAAAGCAGCAAGTAGGCTCCCTGGTGATGGGGACAGGACACCAGGATTTCAGGAGGACGTTGAGGCAGCCCCAGGAAAAAAGGGGCAAGGTTGAAGAGGAGGCTGTGGTCTTCCCATGGAGGCTATTGTCCCCACCAGCAGCCCCTGCGCTTGGCCCAGTGGGCTCCTGGGGTATTTGGCTTGCACCCGCGTGTGTGTCCAGGGGGACAAAGACAGGATGCCTCAATATCTCCCTGATAGCCTGGCAGCCTGGTGTCCTGTGCCATCCTCTCAGGGCTTCTAGACAGTTTTGGGTTGCCCCTTTTCTGGGAATCAAACCGCTGGGTGAAAACCAGGAACTCCACAATGCCTCCTGACCCAGTGAAGAGGCAGCCAGGAAGGCACTGCCCTCCCGGGGTATGACCCCAGCCTCCTCCTCGTCCTCGCTACTTTTTTATGCCGGGTTGCTTTAACGTCCCCCTGAAAGCCTGACATTCTGTCTCCATACCTCAGGCTACCTCTTGCCACTTTGGGGTGTCCCCTGTGAAAGAGACACACACCCTGGGTGAAAGCCAGGAACTCCATGATACCCCCGGGCCCAGCACAGGAGTTGCTGGGAAGGCACTGTCCTCCAGAGTAGGACCCCAGCATCTTCCTCCTCAGCATCATCGGTTTTTTCCTCTGAGCTGCCTCAACGTCCCACTGAAAGCTTGGTGTTTTGTCCTCATACCCCAGGGGACTTCTTGCCACTTTGGGGTGCCCCCCGTCAGGGCGACACGCACCATGGGTGAAAGCCAGGGATTCCTCTACCCAAATGGTCCTGGTGCAGGGGCTGCCGGGAAGGCACTGGCCTCCAGGGGATGACGCAAGCCTCCTCCTGAGTCACACTACTGTTTTTCCCAGTCTGCCTCAACATCCCCCTGAAAAGCTAGCATCCTCTCCCCGTCACCTGGGGGACCTCTTGCCATTTGGGGTGCCCCCCAAATGGCAAGAGTACCCTGAGTGAAAGCCAGGGACTTCACCCCACCCCCACCCCCCCACCCAACAGAGGGGCTGCCAGGAAAGCACTGGCTTCCAGTGGATGACCCTGCCACATCGACCTTGTGGCTTTTTTCCATGGACTGCCTCAATGTCCCCCGAAAGCCTGTCATCCTGTCCCCGTCTTCTGGGGTCCTTCCCCCATGGGGAAGACACGCAGCCTGGTTGAAAAACAAGGACTCCCCGAACCCCCCAGGACTGTCATAGGGGCTGCTGGAAAGGCACTGGCCTCCGTGGAGGACCCCAGACTCCTCGGCCTCGCTGCTTTTTTACTCCGGGCTGTTTCAATGTCCCCCTGAAAGCCTGGTGTCCTGTCCCTGTTTCCCCAGGGACTTCTTGCCATTTTGGGTGCCCCCCATGTAAGAGACACAACCTTGGTGAAAGCCAGGGACTCCGCAACCCCACTGGGCCTGGTGCAGGTGCTGCCGGAAAAGCATTGATCTCTGGGAGAGGACCCAAGCCTCCTCCTCGCCTCTCCACTCTTATTCCTGGGATTCCTCAACGTCCCCCTCAAAGCTTGGAGTCATGTCCCTGTCCCCTGGGAGACTTCTTGCTGCTTTGGGATGTACCCCGTGGGGAGACCATGCACCCTGGGTAAAAGCCAGTGTCTCCATTACTCCCCAGGTAAGCCACAGGGGCTACTGGGAAGGCACTGGCCTCCAAAGGATGACCACAGCCTCCTTCTCTGCCTCGCTGCTCTTTTACCCATGCTGCCTCAATGTCCCCTTGAAAGTCTGGCCTCCTGTCTCCATTCTCTGGGGCCTTCGTGCCACTTTTGGGTACGCCCTGTTTGAGAGACATGCACTCTGGTTGCAAGCCAGGGACCCCACGAGTCCCCCGGGCCTGGCTCACGGGCTCTCAGGAAAGGACTGGCTTCCAAGGGAGGAATCCAGCCTTCTCCTTGGCCTTGCTGCTTTTTTCCCATGCTGCCCCAATGTTCCTCTGAAAGCCTGGCATTGTGTCCGCATCCCCTGGGGTCCTTCTTGCCACTTTGGGGTTCCCCCCTTGGAAGAGACACCACCATGGGTGCAAGCCAGGGATCCCACGAGCCCTCCATGCCCAGCACAGGGGCTGCTGGGAAGGCACTGGCCTCTGAGGGATGACCCCAGGCCCCTCCTCGGCCTCGCCATTTTTTCTCCAGGAGGATTCAACATCGTCCTGAAAGTCTGGTGTCCTGTCCCCATCCCCTGGGGGGCTTCTTACTGCTTTGTGGTGCTCCTCATTGGAGAGATACGCACCCTGGGTGTAAGCCATGGACCCGTAGAGCCCCACGGGCATAGCACATTAGCTGCTGGGAAGGCACTGCCCTCTGGGTGAGGAACCCAGCCTCCTTGGCCTCACTGCTTTTTCCCCCAGGCTGCCTCAACATCTGCCTGAAAGCCTGGCATCCTGTCCCTGTACTCCAGGGATGTTCTTGCCATTTTGGGTTGCACTCCAGTGACAGAGACACTTACCCTGGGTGCAAGCCAGGGACCTTAAGAGCCCCCCACCAGGCCCAGCGGAGTGCTTCTGGGAAGTCTTTGCCCTCTGGGAGAGGACCCCAGCTTTCTCCTCGGCCTCACCACTCTTTTCCCTTGACTGCCTTAACTTCCCCCTGAAAGCCTGGCCTCCTGTCCCTGTTCACCGGGGGCTTCTTGCTTCTTGGGGTACCCCCTGTTTGAGAGATATGCACCCTGGGTGCAAGCCAGGGACCCCATAAGCCCCCTGGTCCCAACCCAGGGGTACCAACCCAGGGGCTGCTGGGAAGGCACTGGCCTCCAAGGGAGACACCCAACCTCCTCCAGCTTTGCTGCTTTTTTCCCCAGGTTGCCTCAATGTCCCCCTGAAAGCCTGGCATCTTGTCCCGGTTTCCCAGGGTCTTCTTGCTCCTTTGCAGTGTCCTGCATGACAGAGACATGCACCCTGGGTGCAAGTCAGGGACCCCACAATCCCCCCAGGCCCAGCCCAGAAGCTGCCAGGAAGGCACTGGTCTCTGTGGGAGGACCCCAGCCTCCTACTTGGCCTCACTGGTTATTTTCCCAGTCTGCCTTGGCGTACCCCTGAAAACCTGGCATCCTGTCCCTGTTCTCTGGGAGCCTTCTTGCTGCTTTAGGGTACACCCCATGGCAGAGACACACATCCTGGGTTCAAGACAGGGACCCCACGAACCCCCTGGGCCCATTGTAGGTACTGCTAGGAAGAGACTGGCTTCCAGGGGAGGAACCCAGCCTCCTCCTCAGCCTCGCTGCTGTTTTCTCCTGGCTGCCTCAATATCCCCCTAAAAGCCTGGCATCCTGTCTCCTTCCAATGGTGGACTTCTTGCTGCATTGGTGTGCTCCCCATGGGGGACACATGCACCCTGCCTGGGTGAAAGCCAGGAACTCCGAGACCTTCTTACCTCTTTGAGGTGCCTTCCATGGGAGAGGCACACACCCTGCATGCAAGCTAGGGACACCACGAACCCCCAGGTCCCAGCGCATGGCCTGCTGAGAAGGTAATGGACTGAGTCAAGGAACCCAGCCTCCTTCTCACCCACGCCACTTTTCTTTTTCCAGGTTGCCTCAACGTTTCCCTGAAAGACTGGTGTCCTGTCCCCATCCCCCAGGAACATTCTTGCAGCTTTGGGTTACCTCCTATGGGAGAGACACGCATCCTGGGTGCAAGCCAGGAACCCCACGAGCCCGCACTGGACTCCGGGTGAGGACCCTAGCCTTCTCCTCAGCCTTGTAGCTTTTTTCCCTGCTCTGCCTCAATGTCCCATTTAAAGCATGACCACCTATCCCCATTCCCTAGGGACTTTCTTCCCGCTTTGGGTTGCCCACCATGAAAGCGACATGCATCCTGGGTCAATCCCACGAGCACCTGGGCCGGGTGCAGGGGCTGACAGAAAGGCACTGGCCTCCACGGGTAGGCCCCACCTTCCTCCTCAGCCTCATTGATGTTTTCTTCTGGGCTGCCTCAACGTTCCCCTGAAAGCCTAGAGTCCTGTCCCCGTCCATCGGGGGGCTTCTTGCTACTTTGAGGTGCCCCACTTGACAAAGACACACACCCTGGGTGCAAGGTAGGGACCCTAAAAGCCTCCTGGCCTGGTGCAGTGGCTATGGGAAACACACTGTCCTCTGTGGGATGACCCCAGCCTCCTGCTTGGCTTCACTGCTTTCTTCCTTGGGCTGCCTCAGTATCCCCCTGAAAGCCTGGTGTCCTCTCTCCATCCCACGGGGAACTTCTTTTTGCTTTGGGGTGCCCCCCGTGGGAGAGACATGCACCCTTTTTGCAAGCAAGGGATCCCACGAACCCCGCAAGCCCAGTGCATGTGCTTCCGAGAACGCAATGACTTTGGGGGAAGAAACTCAGCCTCCTTCTCAGCCTCGCTGCTTTTTATTCCAGAATGCCTCAACGTCCACCTGAAAGACTGTTGTCCTGTCGCCATCTCTTGGGAAACTTGCCACTTTGTGGTGCCTCCTGTGGGAGAGACATGCACTCTGGGTGCAAGCCAGGGACCCCAGGAGCCCCCTGGGTCTGGTTCAGGGGCTGCCGGAGAGGCACTGGAATCTGAGGGAGGGTCCCAGCCTCCTCCTCAGTCTCACAGCTTTTTTTCCCTGGTCTGCCTCAGCATCCCACTGAAAGTCTTGCATCTTGTTCCCATTCCCTGGGGCCTTCTTGCCACTTTGGGGTCCCCCCCATGAAAACATCATGCATCATCTGTGCAAGCCAGGGACATTACGAGCCCCCCGGGCCAGGCAAAGGGCCTGATGGGAAGGCACTGTCCTCTGGGGAATGACCAGATCCTCCTCCTCCACCTCTCTGCTGTTTTCCGCAGGCTTCCTCAACATCCCCTTGAAAACTTGGCATCCTGTCCCAGTCCCCTAGGAGCCTTCTTACCACTCTCGGGTGCCCTCCGTGGAAAAGACACACACCCTGGATGCATGCCAGGGACCCTGTGAGCTTCCCTGGCCCAGTGCAGTGGTTGCCGGGAAGGCACTGGCCTCCCGGGGATGACTCCAGCCTCCTCCTCAGCCTCGCCTCTTTTTGCCCCAGGCTTCCTCAACATTTCTCTGAAAGCCTGGCGTCCTGGCCTTATCTCCCAGGGGCCTTCTTGCCACTTTGTGGTGTCCCCAGTGGAAGAGACATGCACCCTGGGTGCAAGCCAGACACCTGGGCCTGGTGCTGAAGCTGCCAGGAAGATACTGGCCTCCATGGAATGACTCCAGCCTCCCCCTCATCCTCACCGCTTTTCTTCCCCTGACTGCCTCAACGTCCTCCTGAAAACCTGGCATCTTGTTGCCGTCCCGTGAGAGACTTCTTGGTGCTTTGGGATGCCCCTTTGTAGGGGAGTCACGTACCCTGTGTGAAACTCCATGACCCCTCTGGACATGGCAGAGGTGGTGCTGGAAAGTTACTTGCCTCCAATGGGGAACTCCAGCCTTTTCCACCTCTCTGCTGTTTTTCCCAGGCTGCCTCAACATCTTGAAAGCTTGGTGTCCTGTCCCTGTCCCCCAGGGGACTTCTTGCCACTTAGGGTTGCTCTCGTGGGGAAGACATGCAAGCTGACTGAAAGCCAGGGACTCCACAACCTCCCCTGGCCTGGTGTACATGCTGCTGGGAAGGCAAGTGCTCCCAGGAAGTGTCCTCTGGGAAGGACCCCAGCTCTCTCCTTAGCCTTGCTGATTCTTTTTTCCCCTGGCTGTTACAGCATCCCCCTGAGAGCCTGGCATCCTGTCCCTGTTTCCCAGGAAACTTCTTGTCACTTTGGGCATGACCCCATGGAAGATACATGCAACCTGGGTGAAAGCCAGCGACTCCACGACCCCCTTTGGGCCTGGCACAGGGGCTTCCAGGAAGGCACTGGCTTCCAAGGGAGGACCCCAACTTCCTCCTCGACCTCGCCCCTTATTTTCTTTGGCTGCCTCAACGTCCCCCTGAAAGACCTGGCATCCTGTGCCTGTCCACTGGGGGACTTCTTCCCACTTTGCAGTGCTCCCCGTGAGGGAATCACACACCCTGGGTGAAAAACAGGGCTCCACGCCACCATTGGGCCCATCAAAAAGGCTGCTGGGAAGTCACTGGCCTGCAGGTGGCCAACCCAGTCTCCTCTGCCTTGTTGTTTTTTTCCACAGGCTGCCTCAACGTCCCCTGAAAGCCTGGCTTACTGTCCTTGTTTTCTGGGGTCTTCTTGACCCTTTGGGGTGCCCCCTTGTGGGAGACACACATTCTACGTGAAAGCCAGGGGCTCCACAACCACCCGGGCCAGCTGCAGGGGCTACCAAGAAGGCACTAGCCTCTGGGAAAGACCTCAGCCTCCTGCTCAGCCTCACAATTTTTTCTCCCTGTGCTGTTTCTACATCTCCCTGAAAACCTGGCATCCTGTCCCTGTCACCTGAGGGACTTCTTGCCTCTTTGGGGTGCCCCCCATGGAAGAGTCATGCACCCTGGGTGCTTTGGAATGAACGCCATTGTGGAGACACTTACCCTGGGTGAAAACCAGAGACTCCATGAGACTCCTGGGCCTGGCACAGGGGCTACCGGGAAGGAACTGGTCTCTGGGAAAGGACCCCAGCCTCCTCCTTGGCTTTGCTGCTTTTTTCCCTGGGCTGCCTCAACATCCCCCTGAGAGACTCACGTCCTGTTCCAGTCCCTTGGGGAACTTCTTGCAGCTTTGGGGGTGTCTTCCATCAGGAGACTTGCACCCTGTTTGAAACCCAGGGACTTCACCATGACCCCTGGTTTGACACAGGGGCTGCTGAGAAGGCACTGGCCTCTGGGAGTTTACCCCAGCCTCCTCCTCAGCCTCACTGCATTATTTTCTTGGGCTGCTTCAATGTCCCCATGAAAGCCTGTTGTCCTGTCCCCATCCCTTGGGGGAATTCTTGCAGCTTTGGCGTGCCCCCTGTTGGGGAGACAGGCACCCTGGGTGAAAGCCAGGGACTATACGACCCCCCCGCCACCTGGTCCTGGAGCAGGGGCTGCGGGGAAGGAACTGACCTCTGGGGTAGTACCCCAGCCTCCTCCTTGGCCTCAGGGCTTTTTTCCCTGGGCTGCATCAAAGTCTCCCTGAAAGCTTCACAACCTGTCCCCATTCCCCTTGGTACATCTTGCTACTTTGTGTGCCCCCTGCGGTGGAGACACGCACCCTGGGTGAAAGTCAGGGACTGCACGACCTCCCTGGGCTGGCACAGGAGCTGCAGAAAGACACTGGCTTCTGGGAGACGATCACAGCCTCCTCTTCAGCCATGCCACTTTATTTTCTGGGCTGCCTCAGTATCCCACTACAAGCCTGGCATCAAGTCCCTGTTCCCTGGGGGACTTCTTGCCACTTCGGTGTGCCCCTGCTGGGGAGACACACACCCTGGATGCAAGCCAGGGACTCCACGACCACCCCGGACCCAATGGAGGAGCTACCGGGAAGGCACTGGTCTCTTTGGGGAAGGACTCCAGCCTCCTCCTCGGCCTCACCACTTTCTTCCCTGGGCTGCCTCAACATTCTCTTCAAGCCTGGCGTCCAGTCCTTGTCCCCCAGGGACTTCTTGCCGCTTTGGAGTGCCTTTCATGGGGTCACAGGCACCCTGGGTGCAGCCAGAAACTCTGCGACCCCACCAGGCCTGGTTCAGGGGCAGCTGGGAAGGCAGTGGTCTCCAAGGGATGACCCCAGCCTCCTTTTTGGCCTCAATGCTTTTTACCCCATGCTGCCTCAACATCCCCCTGAAATCCTGGTGACCTGTCCCCATCCCCAGGGGGACTTCTGGCTGCCTTGAGGTGCCCCCTGTTGGGGAGACACACATCCTGGGTACAAGCCAGGGACTCCACGACACCCCCAGGCCCAGTGCAGTGGCTTCCAGGAAGTCACCGGCCTCCAGGAAAGGAGCACAACGTCCTCAGCCTCATTGCTTTTTTACCCGGGCTGCCTCAACATCCCCCTGCAAGCCTTGCATCCTGTCCCTGTCCCCTGAGGGACTTCTTGTCGCTTTGGGGTGTCCCCCGTGGGGAAGACATGCACCCTGGGTGGAAACCAGAAACTCCATGATTCTACTGCACCTGGCACAGGAGCTGCTGGAAATGCACTGGCCTCTGGGGCACAACCCCAGTCTCCTCCTCGGTCTTGCCGCTGTTTTCCCAGGCTGCCTAAACTTCCCCAAAACTGGCATCCTATCCTTGTACCCTGGAAAACATTTTGCCGCTTTGAAGTACCCCCCGTTGGGGAGACATACACCCTGGGTGGAAGCCATGGACTCCACAACTTCCCTGGTCCTGGTGCCAGATCTTCGAGGAAGGCTCTGGCCTCTGGGAAAAGACCTAAGCCTCCTCCTCAGCCTCACTACTTTTTTCCCTAGGCTGCCTCAACGACCCCCTGCAAGCCTAGCATCATATTGCTGTTCCCAGGAGGAATTCTTGCCACTGCGGGCTGCCCCCCGTGGGGAAGACACATACCTGGGTGCAAGCCAGGGCCTTCAAGACACTCCTTGGGACCGGCAAAGGGGCTGCCAGTAAGGTACTCCTTCCTTACTCCCAGTAAGGGAGCCTCATCCTTGACCTCGCTGCTTTTTTCCCTGGTCTGCCTCACTGTCCCCCTGAAAGCCTGGCATCCTGTCCCCTTCCAATGGGCGACTTCTTGCTGCATTGGTGTGCTCCCCGTGGAGGACACATGCATCCTGGGTGAAAGCCAAGAACTCCAAGACCTCCTTGGAGCTGGTGCAGGGGCCACTGTGAAGGCACTGGCCTCCAGGAGATGACTCCAGCCTCCTCGGCCTTGCTGCTTTTTTTCCTTGGGATGTCTCAGCGTGCCCCTGAAAGCCTGGCTACTGTCCCCATCCCCCAGGGGACTTCTTGCCGCTTTAAGGTGGCCCCTGTGGGGCAGACACATACTCAAGGTGAAAGCCAGGATCTCCAAGATCCCCCAGGGCCCAGCGCAGGTGCTGCCAGTAAGGCAGTTGTCTCTGGGAGAGGACCACAAACTCTCCCTCGGTCTCGTCGCTTTTTTCCCTGGGCTGCCTCAACATATCCCTGAAAGCCTGGTGTCCTGTCCTCACCCCCCAGGTGACTTCTTGCCTCTTTGGGGTGACCCCCATGGAGGAGACTCGCAACCTGGGTGAAAGTCAGGGACTCCCCAACACCCCCAGTCATGGCGCAGTGGCTGTTGGCACTGGCTTCCGTGGGAAGACCCCAGCCTCCAAGGCCTCACTGCTCCTTTTTCCCAGGCTGCCTCAACATCACTCTGAAAGGCTGGCATCCTGTCCCTGTGTCCCAGGGGACTTTTTGTTGCTTTGGGCTGCTCGCCTTGGGGGATAAATACACACTGAGTGAAAGCCAGGGACTCCACGAACCCCACAGGCCCAGCTCAGTGCCTGCTGGGAAGGCACTGGCCTAGCCTCCTCCTTGGCCTCACCACTTTTTTTCCCAGGCTGCCTCAATGTCCCCCTGAAAGCTTGGCGTTTTGTCTCCGTTTCCTGTGGAACTTCTTGCCGCTTTGGGGCTCCCCCAATGGGGGAGACCCGCACCCTGCATGAAAGCCGGAGACTATACGACTTCCCCCGGGACACTTCTTGCCACCTTAGGGTGACCACCATTAGGGAGCCACACACTCTGGGTGCAAGCCATGGACTCCATGACCCTTGTGGGCCCAGCACCAGGGCTGCCAGGAAGGCTATGGCCTCCAGAGGTGGAACCCAGCCTACTCCTCAGCCTCGCTGCTTTTTTCCCTGGGCTGCCTCAATGTCCTCCTGCAAGCCTTGCGTCTTGTCATCTTCTCCCAAATGACTTATTTCCAATTTGGGGTGCACCCTATGGGAGAGATATGCACCCTGGGAGCAAGCCAGGGACTCCATGACGCCCCCGGGTTCAGTTCAAGGGCTGCAGGGAAGGCACTGGTCTCTGAGGCCTCCTCCTCCACCTCGATATTTTCCCCAGCCACCTGAAAGCCTGATGTCCTGTCCTCATCCCCCAGGGCACTTCCTGCCAATTTGGGGTGCCCACCGTTGGGAGACACGCACCCTGGGTGAAAGCTGGGGACCCCAGGAGCCCCCGGGCCTGGTTCAGGGCCTGCCAGGAAGGCACTGGCCTTCTGGGGACGACCCCAGCCACCTCCTCAGTCTCACCACTTTTTTCCTTGGACTGCCTCAATATCCTCCTGAAAGCCTGGGGTCCAGCCTCCATCCCCCACAGGACTTCTTGCCAATTTGGGTTGCACCCCGTGGGAGAGACATGCACCCTAGGTGAAAGTGAGGGACTCCACAACACCCTGGGTCCAGTGCAGAGGTAACGAAAAAGCACTGGCCTTTGGGTAGCAGCCAGCCTCCTCCTCAGCCTCCCTGCTTTTTTCCCCAGGGTGCCTCAATTTCCCCTGGAAAGCCTTGTGTCCTGTCCTTTCCACTTTAGGGTGCCCCCCATGGGGACACACGCACCCTGGGTGAAAGCCAGGGACTCCACAACACCCCCCACCCCAAACCCAGTGCAGGGACTGCAGGGAAGGCACTGGCCTCCGGGGGAGGACCTTGGCCCCCTCTTTGGCCTTGCTTCTTTTGTCCACTGGCTGCCTAAACATCCCTTTCAAGCCTGGCATCAGGTCCTTATATGCCGAAGGACTTCTTGTCGCTTTGCGGTGCCCCCCTTGGAGAGACAGGCACCCTGGATGCAAGCCATGGACTCCATGACCCTCCCGGCCCAGGTGCCAGGGCTACCAGGAAGGCTCTGGCCTTGCGGGGAGGACCCCAGCCTACTCCTCAGCCTCGCTACTTTCATCCTCAGGCTGCCTCAATGTCCCCCTGCAAGCCTGGCATCCTGTTCCTGTCCCCCAGGGGACCTGTTGTCACTTTGCCATGACTCCCGTAGGGGAGACATGCAGCCTGGGTGCACACCAGGGACTCCACGGCCCCCTCAGGCTTCAGGCAGTGGCTACTGGGAAGACACTGGCCTCCAGCGGAGGACCCCAGCCTCCTACTCGGCCTCACCGCTTTTTACCCAGGGCAGCCTCAGCATCCTCCTGAAAGCCTGGTGTCCTGTCCCCATCCCCCAGGGAACTTCTTGCAGCTTTGGTGTGCCCCCCATGTGGGAGACACGCACCATGGGTGAAAGCCACAGACTCCACAACCCCCTTGGGCCCAGCGCAGGGGCTTCCAAAAGGCCCTGGCCTCTGGGGGATGACCCCAACCTCATCCTCCGCCTTGACAGCTTTTTTTCCCCAGACTGCCTCACGTTCCCCTGCAAGCCTGGCATCCTGTCCGCGTTCCCTGAAGCACTTCTTCCCTCTTCGGGGCAGACCCGATGGGGAAGATGTGCACCCTGGGTGAAAGCCAGGGACTCCACGACCCCCACGGGCTCAGCACTGGGGCTGTGGCGAAGGCACTGGCCTCTGGGGTAAGATCCCAGCCTTCTCGACCTCATCGCTTTTTTTTCCAGGGCTGCCTCACCATCCTCCTGCAACCCTGGTGGTCTGTCCCTGTTTCCCAGTGCATTTCTTGCCACTTTGGGGTGACCACCCTGGGGGAGACATTGCACCCTTAGTGCAAACCAGGGACTCCACAATTTCCCCAGTCCCAGTGCAGGGTCTGCCAGGAAAGTACTGGCCTTCGGGGAAGGACACCAGCCTCTTCCTTGGACTCGCCACTTTTTTCCTTGGGCTGCCTTCATGTTCCCCTGAAAGCCTGGGTCTTGTCCCTGTCCCAGGGGGACTTGCCACTTTCAGGTTCCCCCATGGGAACATCACACACCCGGTGTGCAAGCCAGGGATTCCAGGAACCCCACACCCCCACCCCCGACCCTGGCACCCAGGCTGCCAAGAGGGCACTGGCCTCTGGGAAACGACCCCACCCTTTTCCTTGGCCTCACTGCTTTTTCCATGGGCTGCCTCAATGTCCCCTTACAAGCTTGACATCTTCTTCCTGTTCCCCGGGGGACTTCTTGCCACTTTGTGGTTCCCCCTTAGAGGAGTTACGCAGCCTGGGTGCAAGCCAGGTATGCCATGAGCCCCCCATCCCAGTCCTGCACGGGGTCTGCCAGTGATGCACTAGCCTCTGGGATAGGACTCCAGCATCCTCCTCGGCCTTGTCCCTTTTTTTCCCAGGATGCCTCAACGTCCCCCTCCAAGCCTGGTGACCTGTCCATGTCCCCTGGTGGACTACCTGCTGCTGTGGTGTGTCCCCTGTGGAAGAGACACGCAGGCTGGGTGCAAGACAGGGACTCCATGTCAACCATGGACCTGACCAGGGGCTGCCAAGAAGGCACTGAACTCCAGGGGAGGACTCCAGCCTCCTGCTCGGTCTGACCACTTTTTTCCCCTGCCTGCCTCAACGTCCCCCCTGTAAGCCTGGCATCCTGTCCCCATCCCCCATGGGACTTCTTGCCACTTTAGGGTGCCACTTGTAGGGAAGACACACACCCTTTGTGCAAGCCAGGAACTCCACGACCCCCGTGTGCTCGGTGCATGGGCTGCTGGGAAGGCACTAGCCTGCAGGGAAGGAGCCCAGCCACGTCCTCGACCTCGTCCTTTTTTTACCCAGGCTTCTTCCACATCCCCCTGCAAGGCTGGCTTCATGTCCTTGTCCACCGAAGGAATTCTTCCTTCTTGGCCTGCCCCCCACACACACACCGCCTGTGGAGGAGACACACCCTGGGTGCAAGCCAGGGACTCCACTACCCTCCCAGTCTCTATGTAGTGGCTGCCAGGAAGGCACTGGCCTCCAAGGGACGAACCCAGCCTCTTCCTCGGCCTCATCGCTTTTTTCCCCAGGTTGCCTCAACGTCCTCCTGCAAGCATGGGGTCCTATCCCTGTCCCCCGGGGAACCGCTTGCTACTTTGTGGTGCCCCCTGTTGGCAAGACACGCACTCTGGGTGTGAGCCAGGGACTGCATGACCCCACAGGGCCCCTTAGCAGGGGCTGCCGAGAAGATACTTGCCTCCAGGGAAGGACCAGAACCTCCTCCTCGGCCTCACTGCTTTTTCCTCTGGGCTGCCTTTATGTCTCTTTGCAAGCCTGGCATCCTGTCCCTCTCCCTCTGGGGACTTGTCGCTTTAGGGTGCCCTCCAGGGGGAGACATGCACCCTGGGTGGAAGCCAGGGTCTCCACGATTTCAGCAGGTCCAGAGCAGGTGCTGCTGCTAATTCACTGGCCTCCAAGGGAGGACCCAGCCTCCTCCTTGGCCTCACCACTTTTTTCCCTCCCCTTCCCCCAGGGTACTTCTTGCTGCTTTCTGGACCCCCATAAGAAAGACATACACCCTGGGTGCAAGCCAGGGACTCCACGATCCCCTTGGGCCCAGTGCAGGGGCTGCTGGGAAAGGACTGGCATCAGGGGGAGACCCCAGCCTTCTCCTTGGCCTCGCTGATTTTTTTCTTTGGACTGCTGCAACATTCCTCTGCAAGCCTGGCATCTTGTCCTTGTCCCCCAGGGCACTTCTTGCCACATTGGGGTTCACCCTGTGGTTGAGACACACACCGTGGGTGCAAGCCAGGGACTCCATGACCCACTCGGGCCTGGCGCAGGGGCTGCCAGGAAGGCACTGTATTTCGGGAGAGGACCTGTTTCTTTTTTGGCCTAGTCACTTTGTTTCCTGGGTTGCCTCAATGTTCCACTGCAAGCCTGGCATCTGTCCCCCTCCCTCAAGAGACTTCTTGCTGAGTTGCGATGCACCCCTTGGGGAGACACATTCTGGATGCAAGCCAAGGACTCCATGACCCCCTCGGGCTTGACACAGGGGCTGCCGGGAAGGCACTGGCATCTGGGGGAGGATCCCGGCCTCTTCCTTGGCCTGTCTGCTTCTTTCCCTGGTCTGCCTCAATGTCCCCATTAGAGCCGGGCATCCTGTCCCCATCCTTTGGGTGACTTCTTGTCACTTTGGGGTGCCCTCTGTGAAGGAGACACATATGCTGGGTGTACCTCCAGGCCCCAAGCAGATGCTGCTGGAAAGACACTGGTCTCAGGGGAGGGACCCCAGCCTTCTCAGCCTCGCTGCTTGCTTCCTCAGGCTGCCTCAATGTCTCCCTGTAAGACTGTCATCCTGTTCCCGTATGTTGGAGGTCTTCTTGCCAATTTGGGGAGCCCTGTGGGGGACACACATACCCTGGCTAGAAGCCAGGGACACCACAACCCCACTGGGACTAGCTGCAGGGGGGGCTAGGAAGGGGAAGGCACTGGCTTCTGGGGAAGGACCCCAGCCTCCTCCTTGAAAGAAGCTATATATAAAACCATTTTGTGATATGTGCGTTTATCTCACAGACTTAAACTTTTCTTTTGATTCAGCAGGTTGGAACCACTCTTTTTGAAGAATCTGCTAAGAAACATTAGGGAGCCCATTGAGGCTTACAGTGAAAAACCAAGTATCCTTGGATAAAAACTAGAAAGAAGCTATATTTGAAACCACTTTGTGATGTGTGGATTCATCTCACAGAGTTAAATCTTTCTTTTTATTCACTAGGTAAGAAACATTATTTTTGTAGAATCTGCAAAGAGTCATTTGGGATCCCATTGAGACCTATAGTAAATAACTGAATATCCTTAGATAAATGCTAGAACAATGCTATCTGTGAAACCACTTTGTGATGTGTGGATTCATCTCAGAGAGTTAAACATTTCTTTTGATTCAGCAGGTTGGAAACACTTTTTTTTATAGAATCTGCAAAGGGACATTTTGAAGCCCTTTGCAGCCTATAATGAAGAACTGAATATGCCCATATAAAAACTAGAAAAAAACTATCTGTGAAATTGCTTTGTGATGTGTGGATTCCTCTCAGAGAGCTAAACCTTTCTTTTGATTCACCAGGTTGGAAACACTCTTATTGTAGAATCTGCAGAGGGATATTTAGAAGCCCATTTAGGCCATTAGTGAAAAACAGAGTAGATAAAACTAGAAAGAAGCTATCTGTGAGACCGCTTTGTGATGTGCAAATTCAACTCCCAGACTTAAAACTTTCTTTCAATTCAGCAGGTTGGAAACACTCTTTTTATCAAAACTGCAAAGGGACGTTTAAAAGCCCTGAGGTTTATACTGAAAAACCAAATGATCCTTGACAAAAACTAGAAAGAAGCTATTTGTGAAACTGCTTTATGATGCGTTGATTCATCACACAGAGAAAAACCTTTCTTTTGGTACAGCAAGTTGGAAATGCTCTTTTTGTAGAATCTGTGAGGGACATTTGGGAGAACATTGAAACCTATAGTGAAAAACAGAATATGTGCAAATGAAAACTAGAAAGGAGCTATCTGTGAAATTGCTTTGGGATGTGTGGATTCATCTCACAGAATTAAACCTTTGTTTTTATTCAGCAGGTTGTAAACACTCTTTTATAGAGTTTGTGAAGGGACATTATGAGAACATTGAGGCCTACAGTAAAAAATTGAATATCCCCAAATGAAAACTAGAAAGAAGCTATCCATGAAACTGCTTTGTGATGTGTGAATTCATTTCACAGTGTTAATCCTTTTGATTCAGCAGGTTGGAAACACTGTTTTTGTAGAAACTACGAAAGGACATTTGGAAGCACCTGGAGGCCTACAGTAAAAAACCGAGTATCCCCAGATAAAACTAGAAAGAAGTTATCTGGGAAACCTATTTGTGATGTGTGGATTCATCTCACGGTATTAAACCTTTCCTTTTGATACAGCAGCTTGGAAATACTCCTTTTGTAGAAACTGCAAAGGGACATTTGGGAGCTTATTGAGGCCTACAGTGAAAAACTGAATATCCCAAGATAAAAACTGGAAAGAAGGTATCTGTCAAAAAACTTTGCAATGTGTGGATTCATCTCACAGATATAAACTTTCTTTTGATTTAGCAGGCTTTAAGCACTCTTTTTTTAGAATCTGCAAAGGAATATTTGAAAGCTTATTAAGGCCTATAGTAAAAACACCTGAATATCCCAAGATTAAAATGGGAAATAATCTATCTGTAAAATGTCTTTGCAATGTGTGCATTCATCTCACAGAGTTAAACCTTTCTTTTGATTCAGCAGGTAGAAAACACTTTTCTTGTAGAATCTGTGAAGACACATTTGAGAGACCATTAGGGCCTATGGTGAAATACGAAATATCCCTAGATAAAAACTAGAAAGAAACTATCTGAGAAACAATTTCATGATGTGTGGATTAGCCTCACAGAGTTAAATCGTTCTTTTGATTAAGCAGGTTGGAAACACTCTTCTTGTAGAATATGAGAAGGGACATTTGGAGTACATTGAGGCCTGTAGTGAAAAACCAAATATTCCCATATAAAAATGAGAAAGAAGCTACCTGTGAAACGTCTTTGCAATGTGTAGAGTCCTTTTGCAAAGTGAAATAGTTCTTTTGATTGGGGGGTTGCAAAGACTTGTAGAAACTGTAAAGGGACATTTGGGATCACATGGATGCCTATGTTAAAAAATGGAATTTTCCCAATAAAACTAGAAAGAAGCTATCAGTGTAACTGCTTTGTGATTTATGGATTCATGTCAGAGAGTTTAATCTTTCTTTTGATGACTCAGGGTGGAAACACTCTTTTTGTACAATCTGTTAAGGGACATGTGGGAGCCCATTGAGGCCTGTTCTGAAAAACCGAGTATCCATGGATAAAAATGAGAAAGAAGCTATCTGAGAAATCATTTTTGGATGTGTTGATTCATCTCACAGAGTTAAAACTTTCTTTTGATTGAGAAAGTTGTAAACACTCTTTTTGTAGAATCTGCTAAGGGGCATTTGGAAGACCATTGATGCCCATACAGAAAAACTGAATATACTAGAAAGAAGCTATCTGTGAAACCACTTTGTGAGGTGGTGAGGTGTGGACTCATCTCACAGAGTTAAACCTTTTCCTTCATTCAGCAGGATGGAAAGACTCTTTCTGTACAATCTGCAAAGGGACATTTGGGAACCCATTGAGGTGTACAGTAAAAAAACGAATATCCGTGGATAAAAATTAGGAAGAAGCTATCTGTGAAACCACTTTGCAATGTGTGAATTCATGTCACAGAGTTAAACCTTCATTTTAATTCAGCAGATTGGAAACACTCTTTTTGTAGAATCTGCAAAAGGATATTTGGAAGCCCATTGAGAGCTGTACTGTAAAAAAACAATATCCTCATATAAAAACAAGTAAGAAGCTCTCTGGAAAACCAGTTTGTGATGTGTGGATTCATCTCACAGGGTGAAACACTTCTTTGGATTCAGCAGGTTGGAAACACTCTTTTTGAAGAATTTGTGAAGGGACATTTGGGAACCCTTTGAGGCTTATAGTGAAAAACAGAATATCACCAGATAAAAACTACAAAGAAGCTGTCTGTGAAAGTGCTTTGTGATGTGTGGATTCATTTCACAGTGATAAATCTGTCTTCTGACTCAGCAGGTTGGAAACACTCTTTTTGTAGAAACCATGAAGAAACCTTTAGGAACCAATTGAGGCCTAGGGTGAAAAAAAAATTTCCCCAGCTAAAAACTAGAAAAGAGGTATATTTGAAACTGGTTTTTGATGTGTGCATTCATCTCACAGAGTTAAATTTTTCTTTTCATTGAGCAGGTTTCAAACAGTGTTTTTGTACAATCTGTGAAGGGACATTTAGGAGCCCATTGAGGCCTAGAGTGAACAACAGGATATTCCCAGATAAAAATTAGAAAGAAGCTATCTGTGAAACCCCTTTGCACTATGTACATCCATCTCAGAGACTTAAACCTTTTATATCATTTGGCATGTTGGAAACACTCTTCTTCTAGAATCTGAGAAGGGACTTTGGGAGTCCATTGATGCCAATAGAGAAAAACTGAATATCCCCAGAAAACAAACTAGAAACAACCTATCTGTGTAACTTAATTGCTATGCACAGATTCATTTCACATAGTAAAACCTTTCTTTGAATACAGTAGGTTGGAAACACTCTTTTTGTAGAAACTGCAAAGGGACATTCGGGCATCCATTGTGGCCTATCATGAAAAACTGAGTATCTGTGGATAAAAATGAGAAAGAAGCTATCTGAGAAACTGCTCTGTGATGTGTGTATTTATCTCACAGAGTTAAAACTTTCTTGTGATTGAGAAGGTTGTAAACACTCTTTTTGTAGAATCGACTAAGGGACATTTGGAAGGCCATTGATGCCAATACAGAAAAACCAAATATCCCCATATAGAAACTAGAAAGATGCTATTTCTGAAACCACTTTGTGAGTTGTGGATTTATCTCACAGAGTTAAACCTTTCGTTTCATTCAGGAGAATGGAAAGACTCTATTTGTAGAATCTGTGAAGGGATTTTTAGGAACACAATGAGGCCTATAGTAAAAAACTGAATATCCACAGATAAAAACTGGAAAGAATCTATCTCTGAAACTGCTTTGTGATATTTGGATTCATCTCACCAAGATAAACTTTGGTTTTGATTCCTCAGGTTGAAAACAATCTTTTTGTAGAATCTGTGAAAAGATTTTGGGCACCCATTGAAGCCTAAAAGGAAAAACAGAATATTTCCAGGGGGGAAAAAAAAAAAAAACTAGAAAGAAGCTATCTTTGGGGGCGGAGCAAGATGGCCGAATAGGAACAGCTCCAGTCTCCAACTCCCAGCGCGAGCGACACAGAAGACCGGTGATTTCTGCATTTTCAACTGAGGTACTGGGTTCATCTCACTGGGGAGTGCCGGATGATCAGTGCTGGTCAGCTGCTGCAGCCCGACCAGCGAGAGCTGAAGCAGGGCGAGGCATTGCCTCACCTGGGAAGTGCAAGGGGGAAGGGAATACCTTTTCCTAGCCAGGGGAACTGAGAAACACAACACCTGGAAAATCGGGTAACTCCCACCCCAATACTGCGCTTTAAGCAAACAGGCACACCAGGAGATCATATCCCACACCTGGCCGGGGGGGTCCCACACCCACGGAGCCTCCCTCATTGCTAGCACAGCAGTCTGTAATCTACTGGCAAGGCAGCAGCGAGGCTGGGGGAGGGGCGCCCACCATTGCTGAGGCTTAAGTAGGTAAACAAAGCTGCTGGGAAGCTCGAACTGGGTGGAGCTCACAGACGCTCAAGGAAACCTGCCTGTCTCTGTAGACTCCACCTCTGGGGACAGGGCAATAACAAATGCAGCCGAAACCTCTGCAGATGCAAACGACTCTGTCTGACAGCTTTGAAGAGAGCAGTGGATCTCCCAACACGGAGGTTGAGATCTGAGAAGGGACAGACTCCCTGCTCAAGTGGGTCCCTGACCCCTGAGTAGCCTAACTGGGAGACATACCCCACTAGGGGCAGTCTGACACCCCACACCTCACAGGGTGGAGTACACCCCTGAGAGGAAGCTTCCAAAGCAAGAATCAGACAGGTACACTCGCTGTTCAGAAATACTCTATCTTCTGCAGCCTCTGCTGCTGATACCCAGGCAAACAGGGTCTGGAGTGGACCTCAAGCAATCTCCAACAGACCTACAGCTGAGGGTCCTGACTGTTAGAAGGAAAACTATCAAACAGGAAGGACACCTACACCAAAACCCCATCAGTACATCACCATCATCAAAGACCAGAGGCAGATAAAACCACAAAGATGGGGAAAAAGCAGGGCAGAAAAGCTGGAAATTCAAAAAATAAGAGCGCATCTCCCCCGGCAAAGGAGCGCAGCTCATCGCCAGCAACGGATCAAAGCTGGACGGAGAATGACTTTGACAAGATGAGAGAAGAAGGCTTCAGTCCATCAAATTTCTCAGAGCTAAAGGAGGAATTACGTACCCAGTGCAAAGAAACTAAAAATCTTGAAAAAAAAGTGGAAGAATTGATGGCTAGAGTAATTAATGCAGAGAAGTTCATAAACGAAATGAAAGAGATGAAAACCATGACACGAGAAATACGTGACAAATGCACAAGCTTCAGTAACCGACTCGATCAACTGGAAGAAAGAGTATCTGTGATTGAGGATCAAATGAATGAAATGAAGCAAGAAGAGAAACCAAAAGAAAAAAGAAGAAGAAGAAATGAACAAAGCCTGCAAGAAGTATGGGATTATGTAAAAAGACCAAATCTACGTCTGATTGGGGTACCTGAAAGTGAGGGGGAAAATGGAACCAAGTTGGAAAACACTCTTCAGGACATCATCCAGGAGAACTTCCCCAACCTAGTAGGGCAGGCCAACATTCAAATCCAGGAAATACAGAGAACACCAAAAAGATACTCCTCAAGAAGAGCAACTCCAAGACAAATAATTGCCAGATTCACCAAAGTTGAAATGAAGGAAAAAATCTTAAGGGCAGCCAGAGAGAAAGTTCGGGTTACCCACAAAGGGAAGCCCATCAGACTAACAGCAGATCTCTCGGCAGAAACTCTCCAAGCCAGAAGAGAGTGGGGGCCAATATTCAACATTCTTAAAGAAAAGAATTTTAAACCCAGAATTTCATATCCAGCCAAACGAAGTTTCATAAGTGAAGGAGAAATAAAATTCTTTACAGATAAGCAAATGCTTAGAGATTTTCTCACCACTAGGCCTGCCTTACAAGAGACCCTGAAGGAAGCACTAAACATGGAAAGGAACAACCGGTACCAGCCATTGCAAAAACATGCCAAAATGTAAAGACCATCAAGGCTAGGAAGTAACTGCATCAACTAATGAGCAAAATCACCAGTTAATATCATAATGGCAGGATCAAGTTCACACATAACAATCTTAACCTTAAATGTAAATGGACTAAATGCTCCAATTAAAAGACACAGACTGACAAACTGGATAAAGAGTCAAGACCCATCAGTCTGCTGTATTCAGGAGACCCATCTCACACGCAGAGACATACATAGGCTCAAAATAAAGGGATGGAGGAAGATTTACCAAGCAAATGGAGAACAAAAAAAAGCGGGGGTTGCAATACTAGTCTCTGATAAAACAGACTTTAAACCATCAAAGATCAAAAGAGACAAAGAAGGCCATTACATAATGGTAAAGGGATCAATTCAACAGGAAGAGCTAACTATCCTAAATATATATGCACCCAATACAGGAGCACCCAGATTCATAAAGCAAGTCCTTAGAGACTTACAAAGAGACTTAGACTCCCATACAATAATAATGGGAGACTTCAACACCCCACTGTCAACATTAGACAGATCAACGAGACAGAAAGTTAACAAGGATATCCAGGAATTGAACTCATCTCTGCAGCAAGCAGACCTAATAGACATCTATAGAACTCTCCACCCCAAATCAACAGAATATACATTCTTCTCAGCACCACATCATACTTACTCCAAAATCGACCACGTAATTGGAAGTAAAGCACTCCTCAGCAAATGTACAAGAACAGAAATTATAACAAACTGTCTCTCAGACCACAGTGCAATCAAACTAGAACTCAGGACTAAGAAACTCAATCAAAACCGCTCAACTACATGGAAACGGAACAACCTGCTCCGGAATGACTACTGGGTACATAACGAAATGAAGGCAGAAATAAAGATGTTCTTTGAAACCAATGAGAACAAAGATACAACATACCAGAATCTCTGGGACACATTTAAAGCAGTGTGTAGAGGGAAATTTATAGCACTAAATGCCCACAAGAGAAAGCAGGAAAGATCTAAAATTGACACTCTAACATCGCAATTAAAAGAACTAGAGAAGCAAGAGCAAACACATTCAAAAGCTAGCAGAAGGCAAGAAATAACTAAGATCAGAGCAGAACAGAAGGAGATAGAGACACAAAAAACCCTCCAAAAAATCAATGAATCCAGGAGTTGGTTTTTTGAAAAGATCATCAAAATTGACAGGCCACTAGCAAGACTAATAAAGAAGAAAAGAGAGAAGAATCAAATCGACGCAATTAAAAATGATAAAGGGGATATCACCACCGACCCCACAGAAATACAAACTACCATCAGAGAATACTATAAACACCTCTACGCAAATAAAGTGGAAAATCTAGAAGAAATGGATAATTTCCTGGACACTTACACTCTTCCAAGACTAAACCAGGAAGAAGTTGAATCCCTGAATAGACCAATAGCAGGCTCTGAAATTGAGGCAATAATTAATAGCCTACCAACCAAAAAAAGTCCAGGACCAGATGGATTCACAGCTGAATTCTACCAGAGGTACAAGGAGGAATTGGTACCATTCCTTCTGAAACTATTCCAATTAATAGAAAAAGAGGGAATCCTCCCTAACTCATTTTATGAGGCCAACATCATCCTGACACCAAAGCCTGGCAGAGACACACAAAAAAAGAGAATTTTAGACCAATATCCCTGATGAACATCGATGCAAAAATCCTCAATAAAATACTGGCAAACCGGATTCAGCAACACATCAAAAAGCTTATCCACCATGATCAAGTGGGCTTCATCCCTGGGATGCAAGGCTGGTTCAACATTCGCAAATCAATAAACATAATCCAGCATATAAACAGAACCAAAGACAAGAACCACATGATTATCTCAATAGATGCAGAAAAGGCTTTTGACAAAAGTCAACAGCCCTTCATGCTAAAAACGCTCAATAAATTCGGTATTGATGGAACGTACCTCAAAATAATAAGAGCTATTTATGACAGACTCACAGCCAATATCATACTGAATGGGCAAAAACTGGAAAAATTCCCTTTGAAAACTGGCACAAGACAGGGATGCCCTCTCTCACCACTCCTATTCAACATAGTGTTGGAAGTTCTGGCTAGGGCAATTAGGCAAGAGAAAGAAATCAAGGATATTCAGTTAGGAAAAGAAGAAGTCAAACTGTCCCTGTTTGCAGATGACATGATTGTATATTTAGAAAAACCCATTGTCTCAGCCCAAAATCTCCTTAAGCTGATAAGCAACTTCAGCAAAGTCTCAGGATACAAAATTAATGTGCAAAAATCACAAGCATTCTTATACACCAGTAACAGACAAACAGAGAGCCAAATCAGGAATGAACTTCCATTCACAATTGCTTCAAAGAGAATAAAATACCTAGGAATCCAACTTACAAGGAATGTAAAGGACCTCCTCAAGGAGAACTACAAACCACTGCTCAGTGAAATAAAAGAGGACACAAACAAATGGAAGAACATACCATGCTCATGGATAGGAGGAATCAATATTGTGAAAATGGCCATAGTGCCCAAGGTAATTTATAGATTCAATGCCATCCCCATCAAGCTACCAATGACTTTCTTCACAGAATTGGAAAAAACTGCTTTAAAGTTCATATGGAACCAAAAAAGAGCCCGCATCTCCAAGACAATCCTAAGTCAAAAGAACAAAGCTGGAGGCATCACGCTACCTGACTTCAAACTATACTACAAGGCTACAGTAACCAAAACAGCATGGTACTGGTACCAAAACAGAGATATAGACCAATGGAACAGAACAGAGTCCTCAGAAATAATACCACACATCTACAGCCATCTGATCTTTGACAAACCTGAGAGAAACAAGAAATGGGGAAAGGATTCCCTATTTAATAAATGGTGCTGGGAAAATTGGCTAGCCATAAGTAGAAAGCTGAAACTGGATCCTTTCCTTACTCCTTATACGAAAATTAATTCAAGATGGATTAGAGACTTAAATGTTAGACCTAATACCATAAAAATCCTAGAGGAAAACCTAGGTAGTACCATTCAGGACACAGGCATGGGCAAAGCCTTCATGTCTAAAACACCAAAAGCAACGGCACCAAAAGCCAAAATTGACAAATGGGATCTCATTAAACTAAAGAGCTTCTGCACAGCAAAAGAAACTACCATCAGAGTGAAGAGGCAACCTATAGAATGGGAGAAAATTTTTGCAATCTACTCATCTGACAAAGGGCTAATATCCAGAACCTACAAAGAACTCAAACAAATTTACAAGAAAAAAACAAACAACCCCATAAAAAAGTGGGCAAAGGATATGGACAGACATTTCTCAAAAGAAGACATTCATACAGCCAACAGACACATGAAAAAATGCTCATCATCACTGGCCATCAGAGAAATGCAAATCAAAACCACAATGAGATACCATCTCACACCAGTTAGAATGGCGATCATTAAAAAGTCAGGAAACAACAGGTGCTGGAGAGGATGTGGAGAAATAGGAACACTTTTACACTGTTGGTGGGATTGTAAACTAGTTCAACCTTTATGGAAAACAGTATGGCGATTCCTCAAGGATCTAGAACTAGACGTACCATATGACCCAGCCATCCCATTACTGGGTATATACCCAAAGGATTATAAATTATGCTGCTATAAAGACACATGCACACGTATGTTTATTGCGGCACTATTCACAATAGCAAAGACTTGGTATCAACCCAAAAGTCCATCAGTGACACATTGGATTAAGAAAATGTGGCACATATACACCATGGAATACTATGCAGCCATAAAAAAGGATGAGTTTGTGTCCTTTGTAGGGACATGGATGCAGCTGGAAACCATCATCGTTAGCAAACTATCACAAGAACAGAAAACCAAACACCGCATGTTCTCACTCATAGGTGGGAACTGAACAATGAGATCACTTGTACTCGGGAAAGGGAACATCACACACCGGGGCATATCATGGGGAGGGGGAGGGCGCACGGATTGCATTGGGAGTTATACCTGATGTAAATGACGAGTTGATGGGTGCTGAGGAGTTGATGGGAGCAGCACAGCAACATGGCACAAGTATACATATGTAACAAACCTCCATGTTACGCACATGTACCCCAGAACTTAAAGTATAATAATAATAAATAAATTAATAAAAAATAATAAAAAAATAAAATAAAATAAAATAAAATGAAATAAAATAAAATAAAAATAAAAATAGCCACCCTAGTAGGAATAAAAAAAAAAAAAAAAAAAAAAGAAAGCTTCTTTCCAGTTTTTCTCTGAGGATATTTTCCTTTTCACCGTAGCCCTATATGGGCTTCCAAATATCACTTTGCAAATTCCACAAGAACAGGCTTAGCGAACGGCTTCTTGAGGGGAAAGCTGTAAGTCTGTGAGATGAATTAACAGAACACTAAGCAGTTTCTCAGAAAGCTTCTTTCCAGATTTCATCTGAGGCTATTTCCTTTTTCAACATAGCACTCCATGGGCTTCCAAATATCACTTTGCAAATTCCACAAGAACAGTCTTAGCGAAAGGCTTATTGAGGGCCAAGCTGTAACTCTGTGGGATGATTTCACAGAAGACAAAGGAGTTTCTCAGAAAACTTCTTTCTCTTTGTTATCGGAGGATATTTCCTTTGGTCTTATAGACTTCAAAGGGAACCGAAATATCAGTTCTCAGATTCCACAGAAATAAGACTAGCAAACAGCACCACGAAATACAGCTGTAACTCTGTGAGTGGAAGTCCCACATCACAAAGAAGTTTCTCAGGAACCTTCTATCCAGGTTTCTCTGAGGATATTTTCTTTTTCACCATAACCCTCTATGGACTTCCAAATATGACTTTGCAAATTCCACAAGAACAGCCTTAGCGAACGGCTTCTTTATATTAACGCTGTAATTCTGTGAGATGAATTAACAAAACACTAAGCAGGTTCTCAGAAAGCTTCTTTCCAGTTTTCATCTGAGGATATTTCCTTTTTCACCATAGCCCTCTATGGGCTTCCAAATGTAACTTTGCAAATTCCACAACAACAGTCTTAGCGAAAGGCTTCTTGAGGGGAAACCTGTAACTCTGTGAGATGATTTCACAGAACACAAAGGGGTTTCTCAGAAAGCTTCTTTCTCTTTGTTATCAGAGGATATTTCCTTTGGCCCTATAGATTTCAAAAGGATCCGAAATATGAGTTCTCAGATCCCACAGAAATAACTCCAGCAAACAGCTCCACGAAATACAGCTGTAACTCTGTGAGTGGAAGTCACACATCACAAAGCAGTTTCTCAGAAAGTTATTTCCAGTTTTTCTCTGAGGATAATTTGTTTTTCACCATAGCCCTCTATGGGCTTCCAAAAATCACTTTGCAAATTACGCCAGAACAGGCTTAGCGAACGGCTTCTTGAGAGGAAAGCTATAACTCTGTGAGATGAATTAACAGAACACTAAGCAGTTTCTCAGAAAGCTTCTTCCCAGTTTTCATCTGAGGATACTTCCTTTTTCACCATAGCCCTCCATGGGCTTCCAAATATCACCTTGCAAATACCACAAGAACAGTCTTAGCTTTCAGTTTCTTTAGGGGAAAGCTGTAACTCTGAGAGATGATTTCACAGAACGCAAAGAAGTTTCTCAGAATGCTTCTTTCTCTTTGTTATCGGAGGATATTTCCTTTGAGCCTATAGTCTTGAAGGGGATCCGAAATATCCGTTCTCAGATTCCACAGAAATAAGTCTTGCAAACAGCTAGACGAAATACAGCTGTAACTCTGTGAGTGGAAGTCACACACCACAAAGCAGTTTGTGAGAAAGCTTCTTTCCAGTGTTCATCTGAGGATATTTTCTTTTTCACCATACCCCTCCATGGGCTTACAAATATCACTCTGCAAATTCCACAAGAACAGTATTAACGAAAGGCTTCTTGAGGGGAAAGCTGTAACTCTGTGAGATGATTTCACAGAACACAAAGAAGTTTCTCAGAAAGCTTCTTTCTCTTTGTTATCGGAGGATATTTCCTTTGGCCGTAGAGTCTTGAAAGGGATCCGAAATATGCGTTCTCAGATTCCACAGAAATAAGGCTAGCAAACAGTTCCACGAAATACAGCTGTAACTCTGTGAGTGGAAGTCATACATCCCAAAGCAGTTTCTCAGAAAGCTTGCTCCCAGGTTTTCTCTGAGGAAATTTTCTTTTTCACCATAGTCTTCTATGGGCTTCCAAATTTCACTTTGCAAATTCCACAAGAAAAGGCTCAGCGAACGGCTTCTTGAGGGGAAAGGTGTAACGCTGTGAGATGAATTAACAGAACACTAAGCAGTTTCTCAGAAAGCTTCTTTCCAGTTTTCATCTGAGGATATTTCCTGTTTCACCATAGCCCTCCATGGGCATCCAAATATCACTTTGCAAATTCCACAAGAACAGTCTTAACGAAAGGCTTCTTGAGGGGAAACCTGTAACTCTGTGAGATAATTTCACAGAAGAAAAAGCTTTCTCAGAAAGCTTCTTTCTCTTTGTTATCGAAGGATATTTCTAGGGCCCTATAGTCGTCAAAGGGATCCGAAATATCCGTATTCAGATTCCACAGAAATAAGTCTAGCCAACAGATCCACGAAACACAGCTGTAACATTGTGAGTGAAGTCACGCATCACAAACCAGTTTCTCAAAAAGGTACTTTCCAGATTTTCTCTGAGGATATTTTCTTTTTCACCATAGCCCAGTATGGGCTGCCAAATATCACTTTGCAAATTCCACAAGAACAGGCTTAGCGAACGGCTTCTTGAGGGGAAAGCTGTAACTCTGTGAGATGAATTATCAGAACACTAAGCAGTTTCACAGAAGGCTTCTTTCCAGTTTTCATCTGAGGATATTTGCTTTTTCACCATACACCTTCATGGGCTTCGAAATATCACTTTGCTAATTCCACAAGAACAGTCTTAGCGAACGACTTCATTAGGGGAAAGCTGTAACTCTGTGAGATGAATTAACAGAACACTAAGAAATTTCTAAGAAAGCTTCTTTACAGTTTTCATCTGAGGATATTTCCTTTTTCACAATAGCTTTCCATGGGCTTCCAAATATCACTTTGCAAATTCCACAAGAACAGTTTTAGCGGTAGGGAAAATCTGAAACACTGTGAGATGATTTCACAGAACAAAAAGGAGTTTCTCAGAAAGCTTCTTTCTCTTTGTTATTGGAGGATATTTCCTTTGGCCCTATAGTCTTCAAAGGGATCCGAATTATCAGTTCTCAGATTGCACAGAAATAAGTCTAGCAAACAGAACCATGAAACACAGCTGTAACTGTGTGAGTGGAAGTCACACATCACAAAGCAGTGTCTCAGAAAGCTTCTTTCCAGTTTTTCTCTGAGGATATTTTCTTTTTCACCATAGCTCCCTACGGGCTTCCAAATATCACTTTGCAAATTCCACAAGAAAAGCTTTAGCGAACGGCTTCTTTAGGGGTACGCTGTAACTCTGTGAGATGAATTAACAGAACACTAAGCAGTTTCTCAGAAAGCTTCTTTCCAGTTTTCATCTGAGGATATTTGCTTTTTCACCATACACCTTCATGGGCTTCGAAATATCACTTTGCAAATTCCACAAGAACAGTCTTAGCGAACGACTTCATTAGGGGAAAGCTGTAACTCTGTGAGATGATTTCACAGAACACAAAGAAGATTCTCAGAAAGCTTCTTTCTCTTTGTTAACGGAGGATATTACCTTTGGCCCTATAGTCTTCAAAGGGATCCGAAATATCAGTTCTCTGATTCCACGGCAATAAGTCTAGCAAAAAGATCCACGAAACACAGCTATAACTCTGTGAATGGAAGACACATCACAAAGCGGTTTCTCAGAAAGCTTCTTTCCAGTATTTCACAGAGGATATTTTCTTTCTCACCGTAGCCCTGTATGGGCTTCCAAATATCACCTTGCAAATTCCACAAGAACAGCCTTAGCGAACGGCTTCTTGTGGGGAAAGCTGTAACTCTGTGAGATGAATTATCAGAACACTAAGCAGTTTCACAGGAGACTTCTTTCCAGTTTTCATGTGAGGATATTTCCTTTTTCACCATAGCCCTCCATGTGCTTGCAAATATCACTTTGCAAATACCACAAGAACAGGCTTAGCGAACGGCTTCTTGAGGGGAAAGGTGTAACGCTGTGAGATAAATTAACAGAACACTAAGCAGTTTCTCAGAAAGCTTCTTTCCAGTTTTCTTTTTTTTTTTTTTTTTTTTTTTTTTTTTTTTTTTTTTTTTTTTTTTTTGAGACGGAGTCTCGCTCTGTCGCCCAGGCTGGAGTGCAGTGGCACTATCTCGGCTCACTGCAAGCTCCGCCTCCCGGGTTTAGGCCATTCTCCTGCCTCAGCCTCCCGAGTAGCTGGGACTACAGGCGCCCGCCACCTCGCCTGGCTAATTTTTTTGTATTTTTAGTAGAGACGGGGTTTCATTGTGTTAGCCAGGATGGTCTCGATCTCCTGACCTCGTGATCCGCCCGTCTCGGCCTCCCAAAGTGCTGGGATTACAGGCTTGAGCCACCGCACCCGGCCTCTTTCCAGTTTTCATCTGAGGATATTTCCTGTTTCACCATAGCCCTCCATGGGCATCCAAATATCACTTTGCAAATTCCACAAGAACAGTCTTAACGAAAGGCTTCTTGAGGGGAAACCTGTAACTCTGTGAGATAATTTCACAGAAGAAAAAGGAGTTTCTCAGAAAGTTTCTTTCTCTTTGTTATCGGAGGATATTTCCTTTGGCCCTAGAGTCGTCAAAGGGATCCGAAATATCCGTATTCAGATTCCACAGAAATAAGTCTAGCCAACAGATCCACAAAACACAGCTGTAACTCTGTGAGTGAAGTCACGCATCACAAACCAGTTTCTCAAAAAGGTACTTTCCAGATTTTCTCTGAGGATATTTTCTTTTTCACCATAGCCCAGTATGGGCTGCCAAATATCACCTTGCAAATTCCACAAGAAAAGGCTTAGCGAACGGCTTCTTGAGGAGAAAGCTGTAACTCTGTGAGATGAATTATCAGAACACTAAGCAGTTTCACAGAAGGCTTCTTTCCAGTTTTCATCTGAGGATATTTGCTTTTTCACCATACACCTTCATGGGCTTCGAAATATCACTTTGCTAATTCCACAAGAACAGTCTTAGCGAACGACTTCTTGAGGGGAAAGCTGTAACTCTGTGAGATGAATTAACAGAACACTAAGAAATTTCTAAGAAAGCTTCTTTCCAGTATTTATCTGAGGATGTTTCCTTTTTCACAACAGCTTTCCATGGGCTTCCAAATATCACTTTGCAAATTCAACAAGAACAGTTTTAGCGGTAGGGAAAATCTGTAATACTGTGAGATGATTTCACAGAACAAAAAGGAGTTTCTCAGAAAGCTTCTTTCTCTTTGTTATTGGAGGATGTTTCCTTTGGCCTTATAGTCTTCAAAGGGATCCGAACTATCAGTTCTCAGATTGCACAGAAATAAGTCTAGCAAACAGATCAATGAAACACAGCTGTAACTGTGTGAGTGGAAGTCACACATCACAAAGCAGTTTCTCAGAAATCTTCTTTCCAGTTTTTCTCTGAGGATATTTTCTTTTTCACCATAGCTCCCTACGGGCTTCCAAATATCACTTTGCAAATTCCACAATAAAAGTCTTAGCGAACGGCTTCTTTAGGGGTACGCTGTAACTCTGTGAGATGAATTAACAGAACACTAAGCAGTTTCTCAGAAAGCTTCTTTCCAGATTTCATCATAGGATATTTGCTTTTTCACAATACACCTCCACGGGCTTCGAAATATCACTTTGCAAATTCCACAAGAACAGTCTTAGCGAACGGCTTCTTTAGGGGAAAGCTGTAACTCTGAGAGATGATTTCACAGAACACGAAGGAGTTTCTCAGAAAGCTTCTTTCTCTTTGTTAACGGAGGATATTTCCTTTGGCCTTATAGTCTTCAAAGGGATCCGAAATATCAGTTCTCAGATTCCATGGCAATAAGTCTAGCAAACAGATCCACGAAACACAGCTGTAACTCTGTGAGTGGAAGACACATCACAAAGCAGTTTCTCAGAAAGCTTCTTTCCAGTGTTTCACAGAGGATATTTTCTTTCTCACCGTAGCCCTGTATGGGCTTCCAAATATCACCTTGCAAATTCCACAAGAACAGGCTTAGTGAACGGCTTCTTGGGGGGAAAGCTGTAACTCTGTGAGATGAATTATCAGAACACTAAGCAGTTTCACAAAAGACTTCTTTCCAGTTTTCATGTGAGGATATTTCCTTTTTCACCATAGCCCTCCATGTGCTTGCAAATATCACTTTGCAAATTCCACAAGAACAGTCTTCGCTCTCGTCTTCTTGAGGGGAAAACTGTAACTCTGAGAGATGATTTCACAGAACATAAAGGTGTTTCTCAGAAAGTTTCTTATTCTTTGTTATGGGAGGATATTTTCTTTGGCCCTGTAGTCTTTCACGGGAACTGAAATATCCATTCTCAGATTCCACAGAAATAAGGCAAGCACAAAGCAGTTTCTCAGAAAGCTTCTTTCCTGTATTCCTTGAGGATATTTTCTTTCTCACCGTAGCCCTCTATGGGCTTCCAAATATCACTTTGCAAATTCCACAAGAACAGGCTTAGAGAACGGCTTCTTGAGGGGAAAGCTGAAACTCTGTGAGATGAATTATCAGAACACTAAGCAGTTTCACAGAAGACTTCTTTCCAGTTTTCATGTGAGGATATTTCCTTTTTCACCACAGCCCTCCATGGTCTTCCAACAATCACTTTGCAATTTCCAAAAGAACAGTCTCCGCTTTCCTCTTCTTGAGGGGAAAACTGTAACTCTCTGAGATGATTTCTCAGAACACAAAGAAGTTTCTCAGAAAGCTTCTTTCTCTTTGTTATGGGAGGACATTTCCTTTGGCCCTATAGTCTTCAAAGGGATCCGAAATATCCGTTCTCAGATTCCACAGAAATAAGGCTAGCAAACAGATCCACGAACTACAGATGTAACTCTGTGAGTGGAAGTCACACATGACAAAGCAGTTTCTCAGAAAGATTCTTTACAGTTTTTCACTGAGGATATTTTCTTTTTCACCATAGCCCTCTATGGGCTTCAAAATATCACTTTACCAGTTCCACAGGAACAGGCTTAGCGAACGGCTTCTTGAGGGGAAAGCTGTAACTCTGTGAGATGAATTAACAGAACACTAAGCAGTTTCTCAGAAAGCTTCTTTCCAGACTTCATCTGAGGATATTCCGTTTTTCACCGTAGTCCTCTATGGCCATCGAAATGTCACTTTGACAATTCCACAAGAACAGACTTAGTGAAAGACTTCTTGAGGGGAAAGCTGTAAGTCTGGGAGTTGATTTCACAAAACACAGAGAAGTTTCTCAGAAAGCTTGTTTCTCTTTTTTATCGGAGGATATTTCTTTTGGCCCAGTAGTCTTCAAGGGGATCCGAAATATCAGTTCTCAGATTCCACAGAAATAAGGCTAGCAACAGATCCACGAAATACAGATGTACCTCTGTGAGTGGAAGTCACACATCATAAAGCAGTTTCTCAGAACGTTTCTTTCCAGTTTTTCTTTTTGGATATTTTCTTTATCACCATAGCCGCCTATGGGATTTAAAATATCATTTTGCCAATTCCACAAGAACAGGCTTAGCGAACAGCTTCTTGAAGGGAAAGCTGTAACTCTGTGCGATGAATTAACAGAACACTAAGCAGTTTCTCAGAAAGCTTCTTTCCAGATTTCTTTTGAGGATATTCCCTTTTTCACCGTAGTCCTCTATGGCCATCGAAATGTCACTTTGCCAATTCCACAAGAACAGGCTTAGCGAAAGTTTGAGGGGAAAGCTGTAACTCTGTGAGATGATTTCACAGAACACAAAGAAGTTTCTCAGAAAGCTTCTTTCTCTTTGTTTTCGGAGGACATTTTCTTTGGCCGTATAGTCTTCACAGGTATCCGAAATATGAGTTCTCAGATTCCACAGAAATAAGGCTAGCAAAGAGATCCACGAAATACAGATGTAACTCTGTGAGTTTAAGTCACACATCACAAAGCAGTTTCTCAGAAAGCTTCTTTGCACTTTTTCTCTCAGGATATTTCCTTTTTCACTGTAGCCCTCTATAGGCATCGAAATATTGCTTTGCCAATTCCACAAGAACAGGCTTAGCGAAAGGCTTCTTGAGAGGAAAGCTGTAACTCTATGAGTTGATTTCACAGAACACAAAGAAGTTTCTCAGAAAGCTTCTTTCTCTTTGTTATCGGAGGATATTTCCTTTGGCCCTATAATCTTCAAAGGGATCCGAAATATCAGTTCTCAGATTCCACAGAAATAAGGCTAGCAAACAAACCCAGGAAATACAGATGTAACTCTGTGAGTGGAAGTCACACATCACAAAGCAGTTTCTCAGAAAGCTTCTTTCCGGTTTTTCTCTGAGGATATTTTCTTTTTCACTGTAGCCCTCGAAGGGCTTCCAAATATCACTTTGCCAGTTGCACATGAACAGGCTTAGCGAACGGCTTCTTGAGGGGAAAGCTCTAACTCTATTAGATGAATTAACAGAACACTCAGCACGTTCTCAGAAAGCTTCTTTCCAGATTTCATCTGAAGATATTTTATTTTTCTTTTTTTTTTTTTTTTTGAGGCGGAGTCTCGCTCTGTCGCCCAGGCTGGAGTGCAGTGGCGCGATCTCCGCTCCCTGCAAGCTCCGCCTCCCGGGTTCACGCCATTCTCCTGCCTCAGCCTCCTGAGTAGCTGGGACTACAGGCGCCCACAACCGCGCCCGGCTAATTTTTTTTGTATTTTTAGTAGAGACGGGGTTTCACCGTGGTCTCCATCTCCTGACCTTGTGATCCGCCCGCCTCGGCCTCCCAAAGTGCTGGGATTACAGGCGTGAGCCACCGCGCCCGGCTATTTTTCAACATAACCCTCTAAGGGCATTGAAATATCGCGTTGCCAATTCCACAAGAACAGGCTTAGCGAAAGGCCTCTTGAGGGGAAAGATGTAACTCTCTGAGGTGATTTCACAGAACACAAAGAAGTTTCTCAGAAAGCTTTCTTCTCTCTGTTATGGGAGGACATTTCTTTTGGCCCTATAGTCATCAAAGGGATCCGAAATATCAGTTCTCAGATTCGGCAGAAATAATTCTAGCACACAGATCCATGAAATACAGATCTAACTCTGTGAGTGGAAGTCACACATCACAAAGCAGTTTCTCAGAAAGTTTCTTTCCAGCTTTTCACTGAGGATATTTTTTTTTCACTAGAGCCCTCTATGGGCTTCCAAATATCACTTTGCCAATTCCACAAGAACAGGCTTAGTGAACGGCTTCTTGAGGGGAAAGCTGTAACTCTGTGAGATGAATTAGCAAAACACTAAGAAGTTTCTCAGAAAGCTTCTTTCCAAATTTCATCTGAGGATATTTCTTTTTTGTCCGTAGCCCTCTATGGGCATCGAAATATCACTTTTCCAATTCCAGAATAACAGGCTTAGAGAAAGGCTTCTTGAGGAGAAAGCAGTATATCTGTGGGATGATTTCACAGAACACAAAGAACTTTCTGAGAAAGCTTCTATCTCTTTGTTATCGGAGGATATTTCCTTTGGCCCTATAGTCTTCAAAGGGATCCGAGATATCAGTTCTCAGATCCAAAAGAAATAAGGGAAGCAAACAGATCCAAAAAATACAGATGTAACTCTGAGAGTGGAAGTCACACATCACAAAGCAGTTTCTCAGAAAGCTTCTTTCCAGTTTTTCTCTGAGGATATTTTCTTTTTCACCATAGCCCTCTATGGACTTCCAAATATCACTTTGCCAATTCCACAAGAACAGGCTTAGCGAACGGCTTCTTGAGGGGAAAGCTGTAACTCTGTGACATGAATTAGGAGAACACAAAGCAGTTTCTGAAAATGCTTCTTTCCAGATTTCATCTGAGGATATTTCTTTTTTCCCCATAGCCCTCTATGGGCATCGAAATATCACTTTTCCAATTCCGCAAGAACAGGCTTAGAGAAAGGCTTCTTGAGGGGAAAGGTGTAACTCTGTGAGATTATTTCAGAGAACACATGGAAGTTTCTCAGAAAGCTTCCATCTCTTTGTTATGGTAGGATATTTCCTTTGGCCCTATAGTCTTCAAAGGGATCCGAAATATCAGTTCCCATATTCCACAGAAATAAGGCTAGCAAACAGATCCAAGAAATACAGATGTAACTCTGTTAGTGGAAGTCACACATCACAAAGCAGTTTCTCAGAAAGTTTCTTTCCATTTTTTCTCTGATGATATTTTCTTTTTCAAAATAGCCCTCTATGGGCTTCCAAATATCACTTTGCCAATTCCACAAGAACAGGCTTAGCGAAAGGCTTCTTGAGGGGAAAGCTGTAACTCTGTGAGATGATTTTCCAGAACACAAAGAAGTTTCTCAGAAAGCTTCCTTCTCTTTGTTATCGGAGGATATTTCCTTTGGCCCTAAAGTCTTCAAAGGAATACGCAATATCAGTTCTCAGATTCCACAGAAATAAGGCTAGCAAAAAGATCCACGAAATACAGATGTAACTGTGTGAGTGGAAGTCACACATCACAAAGCAGTTTCTCAGAAAGCTTCTTTCCATTTTTTCTCTGATGATATTTTCTTTTTTATCATAGCCCTCTAGGGGCTTCCAAATATCACTTTGCCCATTCCACAAGAGGAGGCTTAGAGAACGGCTTCTTGAGGGGAAAGCTGTAACTCTATGAGATGAATTAACAGAACACTCAGCAGTTTCTCCGAAAGATTCTTTCCAGATTTCATCTGAAGATATTTCCTTTTTCACCATATCCCTCCCTGGGCATCGAAATATTACGTAGCCAATTCCACAAGAACAGGCTTAGCGAAAGGCTTGTTGAGGGGAAAGATGTAACTCTGTGAGATGATATCACAGAACACAAAGAAGTTTCTCAGAAAGCTTCTTTCTCTTTGTTATCGGAGGACATTTCCTTTGGCCCTATAGTCTTCAAAGGGATCCGGAATATCAGTTATCAGATTCCGCAGAAATAAGGCTAGCAAACAGATCCATGAAATACAGATGTAACTCTGTGAGTGGAAGTCACACATTACAAAGGAGTTTCTCAGAAAGATTCTTTCCAGTTTTTCTCTGGGGATATTTTCTTTTCCACCAGAGCCCTCCATGGTCTTCCAAATATCACTTTGCCAATTCCACAAGAATAAGATTAGCGAACGGCTTCTTGAGAGGAAATCTGTAACTCTGTGAGATGAAGTAGGAGAACACTAAGCAGTTTCTCAGAAAGCTTCTTTCCAGATTTCATCTGAGAATATTTCCTTCTTCACGGTAGCCCTCTATGGGCATCGAAATATCACTGTGCCAATTCCACAAGAACAGGCCTAGCGAAAGGCTTTTTCAGGGGAAGGCTGTAACTCTGTGAGATGATTTCACAGAACACAAGTTTCTCAGAAAGCTTCTTTCTCTTTGTTATCGGAGGGCATTTCCTTTGGCCCTATAGTCTTTAAAGGGTTCCGAAATATCAGTTCTCAGTTTCCACAGAAATAAGGCTAGCAAACAGATCCACGAAATACAGATGTAACTCTGTGAGTGGAAGTCACACATCACAAAGCTGTTTCTCAGAAAGCTTCTTTCCAGTTTTTCTCTGAGGATAATTTTTTTTTCACCATAGACCTCTATGGGCTTCCAAATATCTCTTTGCCATTTCCACAAGAACAGGCTTAGCGAACGGCTTCTTGAGAGTAAAGCTGTAACTCTGTGAGGTGCATTAACAGAACATTAAGCAGTTTCTCAGAAAGCTTCTTTCCAGATTTGATCTGAGTATATTTCCTCTTTCACCGTAGCCCTCTATGGGCATCGAAATATCACGTTGCCAATTCCACAAGAACAGGCTTAGCGAAAGGCTTCTTGAGGGGAAAGCTATAACTCTGTGAGATGATTTCAAAGAACACAAAGAAGTTTCTCAGAAAGCTTCTTTCTCTTTGTTATCGGAGGACATTTCCTTTGGCCCTATAGTCTTCAAAGGGATCCGAAATATCAGTTCTCAGATTCCACAGAAATAAGGCTAGCAAACAGATCCACGAAATATGAATGTAATTCTATGAGTGGAAGACACACATCACAAAGCAGTTTCTAAGAAAGCTTCTTTCCAGTTTTTCTCTGAGGATATTTTCTTTTTCACCATAGCTCTCAATGGGCTTCCAAATATCACTTTGCCAATTCCACAAAAACAGGCTTATCGAACGGCTTCTTGAGGGGAGAGCTGTAACACTGTGAGGTGAATTAACAGAACACTAAGCAGTTTCTCATAAAGCTTCTTTCCAGATTTCATCTGAGGATATTTCCTTTTTCACCGTAGCCCTCTACGGGCATCGAAACATCACTTTTCCAATTCTACAAGAACAGGCTTAATGAAAGGCTTCTTGAGGGGAAAGCTGTAACTCTGTGAGATGATTTCAAAGAACACAAAGAAGTTTCTCAGAAAGCTTCTTTCTCTTTGTTATCGGAGGACATTTCCTTTGGCCCTATAGTCTTCAAAGGGATCCGAAATATCAGTTCTCAGATTCCACAGAAATAAGGCTAGCAAACAGATCCCCGAAATACGGATGTAATTCTATGAGTGGAAGACACACATCACAAAGCAGTTTCTCAGAAAGCTTCTTTCCAGTTTTTCTCTGAGGATATTTTCTTTTTCACCATAGCTCTCAAAGGGCTTCCAAATATCACTTTGCCAATTCCACAGGAACAGCCTTAGCGAACGGCTTCTTGAGGGCAAAGCTGTAACCATGTGAGATGAATTAACAGAACACTAAGCAGTTTCTCATAAAGCTTCTTTCCAGATTTCACCTGAGGATATTTCCTTTTTCACCCTAGACCTCGTAGGGCATGGAAATATCAGTTTGCAAATTTCACAAGAACAGGCTCAGCGAAAGGCTTCTTGAGGGGAAAGCTGTAACTCTAAGAGATGATTTCACAGAACACAAAGAAGTTTCTCAGAAAGCTTCTTTCTCTTTGTTATCGGAAGACATTTCCTTTGGCCCCATAGTCTTTAAAGGTTTCCGAAATATCTGTTCTCAGATTCCCCAGAAATAAGGCTAGCAAACAGATCCACGAAATACCGATGTAACTCTGTGAGTGGAAGTCACACATCACAATGCTGTTTCTAAGAAAGCTTCTTTCCAGTTTTTCTCTGAGGATATTTTCTTTTTCACCATAGCCCTCTAGGGGATTCCAAATATCTCTTTGGCAATTCCACAAGAACAGGCTTAGCGAACGGCTTCTTGAGGGTAAAGCTGTAACTCTGTGAGATGAATTATCAGAACATTAAGCAGTTTCTCAGAAAGCTTCTTTCCAGATTTGATCTGAGTATATTTCCTCTTTCACCGTAGCCCTCTATGGGCATCGAAATATCACGTTGCCAATTACACAAGAACAGGCTTAGCGAAAGGCTTCTTGAGGGGAAAGCTGTACCTGTGAGATGATTTCAAAGAACACAAAGAAGTTTCTCAGAAAGCTTCTTTCTCTTTGTTATCGGAGGACATTTCCGTTGGCCCTATAGTCTTGAAAGGGATTCGAAATATCAGTTCTCAGATTCCACAGAAATAAGGCCAGCAAACAGATCCACGAAATATGGATGTAATTCTATGAGTGGAAGACACACATCACAAAGCAGTTTCTCAGAAAGCTTCTTTCCAGTTTTTCTCTGAGGATATTTTCTTTTTCACCATAGATCTCAATGGGCTTCCAAATATCACTTTGCCAATTCCACAGGAAGAGGCTTAGCGAACGGCTTCTTGAGGGCAAAGCTGTAACCCTGTGAGATGAATTAACAGAACACTAAGCAGTTTCTCATAAAGCTTCTTTCCAGATTTCACCTGAGGATATTTCCTTTTTCACCGTAGCCCTCTATGGGCATCGAAATATCGCTTTGCCAATTCTACAAGAACAGGCCTAGTGAAAGGCTTCTTGAGGGGAAAGCTGTAACTCTGTGAGATGATTTCACAGCACACAAAGAAGGTTCTCAGAAAGCTTCTTTCTCTTTGTTATCAGAGGACATTTCCTTTGGCCCTGTAGTCTTCAAAGGGTTCCGAAATATCAGTTCTCATTTTCCAAAGAAATAAGGCTAGCAAACATATCCACGAAATACAGATGTAACGTTTTGAGTGGAAGTCACACATCACAAAGCAGTTTCTCAGAAAGCTTCTTTCCATTTTTTCTCTGATGATATTTTCTTTTTCACCATAGCCCTCTATGGGCTTCCAAATATCTCTTTGCCAATTCCACAAGAACAGGCTTAGCGAACGGCTTCTTGAGGGTACAGCTGTAACTCTGTGAGGTGAATTAACAGAATATTAAGCAGTTTGTCAGAAAGCTTCTTTCCAGATTTATTCTAAGTATATATCCTCTTTCACCGTAGCCCTCTATCGGCATCGATATATCACGTTGCCAATTCCACAAGAACAAGCTTAGTGAAAGGCTTCTTGAGGGGAAAGCTGTAACTCTGTGAGATGATTTCAAAGAACACAAAGAAGTTTCTCAGAAAGCTTCTTTCTCTTTGTTATCGGAGGACATTTCCTTTGGCCCTATAGTCTTCAAAGGGATCCGAAATAAAAGTTCACAGATTCCACAGAAATAAGGCTAGCAAACAGATCCCCGAAATACGGATGTAATTCTGTGAGTGGAAGACACTCATCACAAAGCAGTTTCTCAGAAAGCTTCTTTCCAGTTTTTCTCTGAGGATATTTTCTTTTTCACCGTAGCCCTCTATGGGCTTCCAAATATCACTTTGCCAATTCCACAAGAACAGTCTTAGCGAACGTCTTCTTGAGAAGAAAGCTGTAACCCTGTGAGATGAATTAACAGAACACTAAGCAGTTTCTCAGAAAGCTTCTTTCCAGATTTCATCATAGGATAATTCCTTTTTCAACGTAGCCCTCTATGGGAATCGAAATATTACTTTGCCAATTGCACATGAACAGGCTTAGCGAAAGGCTTCTTGAGGGGAAAGCGGTAACTCTGTGAGATGATTTCAAAGAACACCAAGAAGTTTCTCAGAAAGATTCTTTCTCTTTGTTATCAGAGGACATTTCCTTTGGCCCTATTGTCTTCAAAGGGATCCGAAATATCAGTTCTCAGATTCCAAAGGAATAAGGCTAGCAAAGAGATCCACGAAATATGTATGTAACTCTGTGAGTGGAAGTCACACATCACTAAGCAGTTTCTCAGAAAGCTTCTTTCCAGTTTTTCTCTGAGGATATTTTCTTTTTCACCTTAGCCCTCTATGGGCTTCCAAATATCACTTTGAGAATTCCACAAGAACAGGCTTAGCGAACGGCCTCTTGAGGGGGAAGCTGTAACTCTGTGAGGTGAATTAACAGAACACTAAGCAGTTTCTCATAAAGCTTCTTTCCAGATTTCATCTGAGGATATTTCCTTTTTCACCGTAGCCCTCTATGGGCATCGAAATATCACTTTTCCAAATCTACTAGAACAGGCTTAGTGAAAGGCTTCTTGACGGGAAAGGTGTAACTCTGTGAGATGATTTCACAGAACACAAAGAAGTTTCTCAGAAAGCTTCTTTCTCTTTGTTATCGGAGGACATTTCCTTTGGCCCTATAGTCTTCAAAGGGATCCGAAATATCAGTTCTCAGATTCCACAGAAATAAGGCTAGCAAACAGATCCACGAAATACGGATCTAACTCTGTGAGTGGAAGTCACACATCACAAAGCAGTTTCTCAGAAAGCTTGTTTCCAGTTTTTCTCTGAGGATATTTTCTTTTTCACCGTAGCCCTCTATGGGCTTCCAAATATCACTTTGCCAATTCCACAAGAACAGGCTTAGCGAAAGGCTTGTTGAGCGGAAAGTTGTAACTCTGTGAGATGATTTCACGGAACACAAAGAAGTTTCTCAGCAAGCTCCTTTTTCTTTGTATCGGAGGACATTTCCTTTGGCCCTATAGTCTTCAAAGGGATCCGAAATATCAGTTCTCGGATTCCACAGAAAAAAGTCTAGCAAACAGATCCACGAAATATGGATGTAACAATTTGAGTGGAAGTCACACATCACAAAGCAGTTTCTCAGAAAGCTTGTTTCCAGTTTTTCTCTGAGGATATTTTCTTTTTCACCGTAGCCCTCTATGGGCTTCCAAATATCACTTTGTCAATTCCACAAGAACAGGCTTAGCAAACGGCTTCTTGAGCGGAAAGCTGTAACTCTGTGAGGTGAATTAACAGAACACTAAGAAGTTTCTCAGAAAGCTTCTTTCCAGATTACATCTGAGGATATTTCCTTTTTCACCGTAGCCCTCTAAGGGCATCGAAATATCACTTTGCCAATTCCACAAGAACAGGCTCAGCGAAAGGCTTCTTGAGGGGAAAGCTGTAACTCTGTGACATGATTTCACAGAACACAAAGAAGTTTCTCAGAAAGCTTCTTTCTCTTTGTTATCGGAGGACATTTCCTTTGGCCCTATAGTCTTCAATGGGATCCGAATTATCAGTTCTCAGATTCCACAGAAATAAGGCTAGGAAAGAGATCCACGAAATATGGATTTAACAATTTGAGTGGAAGTCACACATCACAAAGCAGTTTCTCAGAAAGCTTCTTTCCAGTTTTTCTCTGAGGATATTTTCTTTTTCACCATAGCTCTCAATGGGCTTTCAAATATCACTTTGCCAATTCCACAGGAACAGTCTTAGCGAACGGCTTCTTGAGGGTAAAGCTGTAACGCTGTGAGATGAATTAACAGAACACTAAGCAGTTTCTCAGAAAGCTTCTTTCCAGATTTCATCTGAGGATATTTCCTTTTTCAACATAGCCCTCTATGGGCATCGAAATATCACTTTTCCAATTTCACAAGAACAGGCTCAGCGAAAGGCTTCTTGAGGGGAAAGCTTTAACTCTGTGAGATGATTTCAGAGAACACAAAGAAGGTTCTCAGAAAGCTTCTTTCTCTTTGTTATCAGAGGACATTTCCTTTGGCCCTATAATCTTCAAAGGGATCTGAAATATCAGTTCTCAGATTCCAAAGCAATAAGGCTAGCAAACATATCCATGAAATACAGATGTAACGTCGTGAGTGGAAGTCACACATCACAAAGCAGTTTCTCATAAAGCTTGTTTCCAGTTTTTCTCTGAGGAAATTTTCTTTTTCACCGTAGCACTCTATGGGATTCTAAATATCACTTTGCCAATTCCACAAGAACAGGCTTAGCGAACGGCTTCTTGATGGTAAAGCTGTAACTCTGTGAGGTGAATTAACAGAATATTAAGCAGTTTCTCAGAAAGCTTCTTTCCAGATTTATTCTAAGTATATATCCTCTTTCACCGTAGCCCTCTATCGGCATCAATATATCACGTTGCCAATTCCACAAGAACAAGCTTAGCGAAAGGGTTCTTGAGTGGAAAGCTGTAACTCTGTGAGATGATTTCAAAGAACACAAAGAAGTTTCTCAGTAAGCTTCTTTCTCTTTGTTATCGTAGGACATTTCCTTTGGCCCTATAGTCTTCAAAGGGATCCGAAATATCAGGTCTCAGATTCCACGGAAATAAGGCTAGCAAACAGATCCACGAAATACGGATGTAATTCTGTGAGTGGAAGACACACATCACAAAGCAGTTTCTCAGAAAGCTTCTTTCCAGTTTTTCTCTGAGGATATTTTCTTTTTCACACTAGCCCTCTATGTGCATCCAAATATCACTTTGCCAATTCCACAAGAACAGGCTTAGCGAACGTCTTCTTGAGGAGAAAACTGTAACCCTGTGAGATGAACTAACGGAACAGTAAGCAGTTTCTCAGAAACCTTCTTTCCAGATTTCATCTGAGGATATTTCCTTTTTCACCGTAGCACACTATGGGTCTCGAAATATCACTTTGCCAATTCCACAAGAACAGGCTTAGCGAACGTCTTCTTGAGGAGAAAACTGTAACCCTGTGAGATGAACTAACGGAACAGTAAGCAGTTTCTCAGAAACCTTCTTTCCAGATTTCATCTGAGGATATTTCCTTTTTCACCGTAGCACACTATGGGTCTCTAAATATCACTTTGCCAATTCCACAAGAACAGGCTTAGCGAAAGGCTTCTTGAGGGGAAAGCTGTAACTCAGTGAGATGATTTCACAGAACACAAAGAAGTTTCTCAGAAACTTCTTTCTCTTTGTTATCGGAGCACATTTCCTTTGGCTCTATATTCTTCAAAGGGATCCGAAATATCAGTTCTTAGATTCCTTAGAAATAAGGCTAGCAAACAGATCCACGAAATTCTGATGTTACTCTGTGAGTGGAAGTCACACATCACAAAGCAGTTTCTCAGAAACCTTCTTTCCAGTTTTTCTCTGAGGATATTTTCTTTTTCACCATAGCCCTCTATGGGCTGCCAAATATCACTTTGCCAATTCCACAGGAACAGGCTTAGCGAACGGCTTCTTGAGGGCAAAGCTGTAACTCTGTGAGATGAATTAACAGAACACTAAGCAGTTTATCAGAAAGCTTCTTTCCAGATTTCATCTGAGGATATTTCCTTTTTCATCGTAGCCCTATATGGGCATCGAAATATCACTTTGCCAATTCCACAAGAACAGGCTTAGCGAGAAGCTTCTTGAGGGGAAAGCTGTGACTCTGTGAGATGATTTCACAGAACACAAAGAAGTTTCTCAGAAAGCTTCTTTCTCTTTTTTATCAGAGGACATTTCCTTAGGCCCTGTCGTCTTCAAAGGGATCTGAAATATCAGTTCTCAGATTCCACAGAAATAAGGCTAACAAACAGATCTACGAAATATGAATGTAACTCTGTCAGTGGAAGACACATATCCCACAGCAGTTTCTCAGAAAGTTTCTTTCCAGTTTTTCTCTGAGGATATTTTCTTTTTCACCATAGCCCTCTATGGGCTTCCAAATATCACTTTGCCAATTCCACAGGATCAGGCTTAGGGAACGGCTTCTTGAGGGGAAAGCTGTAACTCTGTGAGATGAATTAACAGACCACTAAGCAGTTTCTCAGAAAGCTTCTTTCCAGATTTCATCTGAGGATATTTCCTTTTTCACCGCAGCCCTCTATGGGCATCGGAATATTGCTTTGCAAATTCCACATGAACAGGCTTAGCGAAAGGCTGCTTGGGGGGAATGATGTAACTCTGTGAGATGATTTCACAGAACACAAAGAAATTTCTCAAAAAGCTTCTTTCCCTTTGTTATCGGAGGACATTTCCTTTGGTCCTATATTCTTCAAAGGAATCCGAAATATCAGTTCTCAGATTCCACAGAAATAAGGCTAGCAAACAGATCCACGAAATACGGATGTAACTCTGTGAGTGAAAGTCACACATCACTAAGCAGTTTCTCAGAAAGCTTCTTTCCAGTTGTTCTCTGAGATTATTTTCTTTTTCACCGTAGCCTTCTATGGGCTTCCAAATAACACTTTGCCAATTACACAAGAACAGTCTTAGCGAACGGCTTCTTGATTAGAAAGCTGTAACTCTGTGAGATGAATTAACAGAACACTAAACAGTTTCTCAGAAAGCTTCTCTCAAGATTTGATCTGAGGATAATTCCTTTTTCACCGTAGCCCTCTAAGGGAATCGAAATATCACTTTGCCAATTCTACAAGAACAGGCTTAGCGAAAGGCTTCTTGAGGGGAAAGCTGTAACTGTGTGAGATGATTTCACAGAACACAAAGAAGTTTCTCAGAAAGCTTCTTTCTCTTTGTTATCGGAGGACAATTCCTTTGGCTCTGTATTCTTCAAAGGCATCCGAAATATCAGTTCTTAGATTCCACAGAAATAAGGCTAGCAGACAGATTCAGATGTAACTCTGTGAGTGGAAGTCACACATCACAAAGCAGTTTCTCAGAAAGCCTCTTTCCAGTTTTTCTCTGAGGATATTTTCTTTTTCACCATAGCCGTCTATGGGCTTCCAAATATCACTTTGCCAATTCCACAGGAACAGGCTTAGCGAACGGCTTCTTGAGGGGAAAGCTGTAACTCTGTGAGATGAATTAACAGTACACTAAGCAGTTTCTCAGAAAGCTTCTTTCCAGGTTTCATCTGAGGATATTTCCTTTTTCACAGTAGCCCTCTATGGGCATCGAAATATCACTTTGCCATTTCCACAAGAACAGGCTTAGCGAAAGGCTTCTTGAGGGGAATGATGTGACTCTGTGAGATGATTTCACAGAACACAAAGAAGTTTCTCAGAAAGCTTCTTTGTTTTTGTATCGGAGGACATTTCCTTTGGCCCTATAGTCTTCTAAGTGATCCGAAATATCAGTTCTCAGATTCCACAGAAAAAAGTCTAGCAAACAGATCCACGAAATACGGATGTAACTCTGTGAGTGGAAGTCACACATCATTAAGCAGTTTCTCAGAAAGGTTCTTTCCAGTTTTTCTCTGAGGATATTTTCTTTTTCACCAAAGCCCTCTATGGGCTTCCAAATATCACATTGCCAATTCCACAAGAACAGGCTTAGCGAACGGCTTCTTGAGGGGAAAGCTCTAACTCTGTGAGATCAATTATCAGAACACTAAGCAGTTTCTCAGAAAGCTTCTTTCCAGATTTTATCTGAGGATATTTAATTTTTCACCATAGCCCTCTATTGGCATGGAAATATCACTTTGCCAATACCACAAGAACAGGCTTAGCGAAAGGCTTCTTGAGGGGAAAGCTGTAACTCTGTGAGATGATTTCAAAGAACACAAAGTAGTTTCTCAGAAAGCTCCTTTCTCTTTGTTATCGGAGGACATTTCCTTTGGCCCTATAGTCTTCAAAGGGATCCGAAATATCAGTTCTCAGATTCCACAGAAATAAGGCTAGCAAACAGATCCACGAAATATGGATGTAATTCTATGAGTGGAAGACACACATCACAAAGCAGTTTCTCAGAAAGCTTCTTTCCAGTTTTTCTCTGAGGATATTTTCTTTTTCATTATAGCTCTCAATGGGCTTCCAAATATCACTTTGCCAATTCCACAGAAACAGGCTTAGCGAACGGCTTCTTGAGGGCAAAGCTGTAACCCTGTGAGATGAATTAACAGAACACTAAGCAGTTTCTCATAAAGCTTCTTTCCAGATTTCACCTGAGGATATTTCCTTTTTCACCGTAGCCCTCTTAGGGAATTGAAATATCACTTTGCAAATTCCACAAGAACAGGCTCAGCGAAAGGCTTCTTGAGGGGAAAGCTGTAACTCTTTGAGATGATTTCACAGAACACAAAGAAGTTTCTCAGAAAGATTCTTTCTCTTTGTTATCGGAAGACATTTCCTTGGCCCCATAGTCTTCAAAGGGATCCGAAATATCAGTTCTCAGATTCCAAAGAAATAAGGCTAGCAAACATATCCACGAAACACATATGTAACGTTTTGAGTGGAAGTCACACATCACAAAGCAGTTTCTCAGAAAGCTTGTTTCCAGTTTTTCTCTGAGGATATTTTCTTTTTCACCATAGCCCTCTATGGGCTTCCAAATATCATTTTGCCAATTCCACAAGAACAGGCTTAGCGAACGGCTTCTTGAGGGTACAGCTGTAACTCTGTGAGGTGAATTAACAGAATATTAAGCAGTTTGTCAGAAAGCTTCTTTCCAGATTTATTCTAAGTATATATCCTCTTTCACCGTAGCCCTCTATCGGCATGGATATATCACGTTGCCAATTCCACAAGAACAAGCTTAGCGAAAGGCTTCTTGAGGGGAAAGCTGTAACTCTGTGAGATGATTTCAAAGAACACAAAGAAGTTTCTCAGAAAGCTTCTTTCTCTTTGTTATCGGAGGACATTTCCTTGGCCCTATAGTCTTCAAACGGATCCGAAATATGAGTTCTCAGATTCCACAGAAATAAGGCTAGCAAACAGATCCCCGAAATACGGATGTAATTCTGTGAGTGGAAGACACACATCACAAAGCAGTTTCTCAGAAAGCTTCTTTCCAGATTTCATCTGAGGATATTTCCTTTTTCACCGTAGCCCTCTATGGGCATCGAAATATTACTTTGCCAATACCACATGAACAGGCTTAGCGAAAGGCTTCTTGAGGGTAAAGCTGTATCTCTGTGAGATGATTTCAAAGAACACCAAGAAGTTTCTCAGAAAGATTCTTTCTCTTTGTTATCGGAGGACATTTCCTTTGGCCCTATTGTCTTCAAAGGGACCCGAAATATCAGTTCTCAGATTCCAAAGGAATAAGGCTAGCAAAGAGATCCACGAAATACGTATGTAACTCTGTGAGTGGAAGTCACACACCACTAAGCAGTTTCTCAGAAAGCTTCTTTCCAGTTTTTCTCTGAGGATATTTTCTTTTTCACCGTAGCCCTCTATGGGCTTCCAAATATCAATTTGAGAATTCCACAAGAACAGGCTTAGCGAACGGCCTCTTGAGGGGAAAGCTGTAACTCTGTGAGTTGAATTAACAGAACAGTAAACAGTTTCTCCGAAAGCTTCTTTCCAGATTTCATCATAGGATATTTCCTTTTTCACCGTAGCCCTCTATGGGCATCGAAATATCACGTTGCCAATTCCACAAGAACAGGCTTAGCAAAAGGATTCTTCAGGGGAAAGCTGTAACTCTGTGAGATGATTTCAAAGAACACAAAGATGTTTCTCAGAAAGCTTCTTTCTCTTTGTTATCGGAGGACATTTCCTTTGGCCCTACAGTCTTCAAAGGGATCCGAAATATCAGTTCTCAGATTCCACAGAAATAAGGCTAGCAAACAGATCCACAAAATTTAGATGTAATTCTATGAGTGGAAGACACACATCACAAAGCAGTTTCTCAGAAAGCTTGTTTCCCGTTTTTCTCTGAGGATATTTTCTTTTTCAGCATAGCTCTCAATGGGCTTCCAAATATCACTTTGCCAATTCCACAGGAACAGTCTTAGCGAACGGCTTCTTTAGGGCAAAGCTGTAACCCTGTGAGATGAATTAACAGAACACTAAGCAGTTTCTCAGAAAGCTTCTTTCAAGATTTCATCTTAGGATATTTCCTTTTTCTACGTAGCCCTCTATGGGCATCGAAATATCACTTTTCCAATTCCACAAGAACAGGCTTAGCGAAAGGCTTCTTGAGCCGAGTGTTGTAACTATGTGAGCTGATTTCACAGAACACAAAGAAATTTCTCAGAAAGCTTCTTTCTCTTTGTTATCAGAGGACATTTCCTTTGGCCCTATAGTCTTCAAAGGGATCCGAAATATCAGTTCTGAGATTCCACAGAAATAAGGCTAGCAAACAGATCCACGAAATACGGATGTAACTCTGTCAGTGGAAGTCACACATCACTAAGCAGTTTCTCAGAAAGCTTCTTTCCAGTTTTTCTCTGAGGATGTTTTCTTTTTCACCTTAGCCCTCTATGGACTTCCAAATATCACTTTGCCAATTCCACAAAAACAGTCTTAGCGAACGGCTTCTTGAGGGGAAAGCTGTAACTCTGTGAGGTGAATTAACAGAACACTAAGCAGTTTCTCATAAAGCTTCTTTCCAGATTTCATCTGAGGATATTTCCTTTTTCACCATAGCCCTCTATGGGCATCGAAATATCACTTTTCCATTTCTAGAAGAACAGGCTTAGTTAAAGGCTTCTTGACGGGAAAGCTCTAACTCTGTGAGATGATTTCACAGAACACAAAGAAGTTTCTCAGAAAGCTTCTTTCTCTTTGTTATCGGAGGACATTTCCTTTGGCCCTATAGTCTTCAAGGGTCTTCAAAGAAGTTTCTCCGAAATATCAGTTCTCAGATTCCACAGAAATAAGGCTAGCAAACAGATCCACGAAATACGGATGTAACTCTGTGAGTGGAAGACACACATCACAAAGCAGTTTCTCAGAAAGCTTCTTTCCAGTTTTTCTCTGAGGATATTTTCTTTTTCACCGTAGCCCTCTATGGGCTTCCAAATATCACTTTCCAATTCCACAAGAACAGGCTTAGCGAAAGACTTCTTGAGCGGAAAGTTGTAACTCTGTGAGATGATTTCACAGAACACAAAGAAGTTTTTCAGAAAGCTTCTTTCTCTTTGTTATCGGAAGACATTTCCTTTGGCCCCACAGTCTTTAAAGGTTTCCGAAATATCTGTTCTAAGATTCCATAGAAATAAGGCTAGCAAACAGATCCACGAAATACCGATGTAACTCTGTGAGTGGAAGTCACACATCCCTAAGAAGTTTCTAAGAAAGCTTCTTTCCAGTTTTTCTCTGAGGATATTTTCTTTTTCACCGTAGCCCTCTATGGGATTCCAAATATCTCTTTGCCAATTCCACAAGAACAGGCTTAGCGAACGGCTTCTTGAGGGGAAAGCTGTAACTCTGTGAGGTGAATTAACAGAACATTAAGCAGTTTCTCAGAAAGCTTCTTTCCAGATTTGATCTGAGTATATTTCCTCTTTCACCATAGCCCTCTATGGGCATCGAAATATCACGTTGCCAATTCCACAAGAAGAGGCTCAGCGAAAGGATTCTTGAGGGGAAAGCTGTAACTCTGGGACATGATTTCACAGAACACAAAGAAGTTTCTCAGAAAGCTTCTTTCTCTTTGTTATCGGAGGACATTTCCTTTGGCCCTATAGTCTTCAAAGGGATCCGAAATATCAGTTCTCAGATTCCACAGAAATAAGGCTAGGAAACAGATCCACGAAATATGGATGTAATTCTATGAGTGGAAGACACACATCACAAAGCAGTTTCTCAGAATGCTTCTTTCCAGTTTTTCTCTGAGGATATTTTCTTTTTCACCATAGCTCTCTATGGGCTTCCAAATATCACTTTGCCAATTCCACAGGAACAGTCTTAGCGAACGGCTTCTTGAGGGCAAAGCTGTAACGCTGTGAGATGAATTAACAGAACACTAAGCAGTTTCTCAGAAAGCTTCTTTCCAGATTTCATCTGAGGATATTTCCTTTTTCAACATAGCCCTCTATGGGCATCGAAATACCACTTTTCCTATTTCACAAGAATAGGCTTAGCGAAAGGCTTCTTGAGGGGAAAGCTGTAACTCTGTGAGATGATTTCACAGAACACAAAGAAGGTTCTCAGAAAGCTTCTTTCTCTTTGTTATCAGAGGACATTTCCTTTGGCCCTGTAGTCTTCAAAGGGTTCCGAAATATCAGTTCTCAGATTCCAAAGAAATGAGGCTAGCAAACATATCCACGAAAAACAGATGTAACGTCGTGAGTGGAAGTCACACATCACAAAGCAGTTTCTCAGAAAGCTTGTTTCCTGTTTTTCTCTGAGGAAATTTTCTTTTTCACCGTAGCCCTCTATGGGCTTCCAAATATCACTTTGCCAATTCCACAAGAACAGGCTTAGCGAACGTTTTCTTGAGGGTAAAGCTGTAACTCTGTGAGGTGAATTAAAAGAATATTAAGCAGTTTCTCAGAAAGCTTCTTTCCAGATTTATTCTAAGTATATATCCTCTTTCACCGTAGCCCTCTATCGGCATCAATATATCACGTTGCCAATTCCACAAGAACAAGCTTAGCGAAAGGCTTCTTGAGGGGAAAGCTGTAACTCAGTGAGATGATTTCACAGAACACAAAGAAGTTTCTCAGTAAGCTTCTTTCTCTTTGTTATCGTAGGACATTTCCTTTGGCCCTATAATCTTCAAAGGGATCCGAAATATCAGTTCTCAGATTCCACGGAAATAAGGCTAGCAAACAGATCCACGAAATACGGATGTAATTCTGTGAGTGGAAGACACACATCACAAAGCAGTTTCTCAGAAAGCTTCTTTCCAGTTTTTCTCTGAGGATATTTTCTTTTTCACCCTAGCCCTCTATGGGCATCCAAATATCACTTTGCCAATTCCAGAAGAACAGGCTTAGCGAACGTCTTCTTGAGGAGAAATCTGTAACCCTGTTAGATGAATTAACGGAACACTAAGCAGTTTCTCAGAAACCTTCTTTCCAGATTTCATCTGAGGATATTTCCTTTTTCACCGTAGCACACTATGGGCCTAGAAATATCACTTTGCCAATTCCACAGGAACAGGCTTAGCGAAAGGCTTCTTGAGGGGAAAGCTGTAACTCTGTGAGATGATTTCACAGAACACAAAGAAATTTCTCAAAAAGCTTTTTTCTCTTTGTTATCGTAGGACATTTCCTTTGGCCCTATATTCTTCAAAGGAATCCGAAATATCAGTTCTCAGATTCCACAGAAATAAGGCTAGCAAACAGATCCACGAAATACGGATGTAACTCTGTGAGTGGAAGTCACACATCACTAAGCAGTTTCTCAGAAAGCTTCTTTCCAGTTGTTCTCTGAGATTATTTTCTTTTTCACCGTAGCCTTCTATGGGCTTCCAAATATCACTTTGCCAATTACACAAGAACATTCTTAGCGAACGGCTTCTTGATTAGAAAGCTGTAACTCTGTGAGATGAATTAACAGAACACTAAACAGTTTCTCAGAAAGCTTCTCTCAAGATTTGATCTGAGGATAATTCCTTTTTCACCATAGCCCTCTAAGGGAATCGAAATATCACGTTGCCAATTCCACAAGAACAGGCTTAGCGAAAGGCTTCTTGAGGGGAAAGCTGTAACTGTGTGAGATGATTTCACAGAACACAAAGAAGTTTCCCAGAAAGCTTCTTTCTCTTTGTTATCGGAGGACAATTCCTTTGGCTCTGTATTCTTCAAAGGCATCCGAAATATCAGTTCTTAGATTCCACAGAAATAAGGCTAGCAGACAGATTCAGATGTAACTCTGTGAGTGGAAGTCACACATCTCAAAGCAGTTTCTCAGAAAGCCTCTTTCCAGTTTTTCTCTAAGGATATTTTCTTTTTCACCATAGCCGTCTATGGGCTTCCAAATACCACTTTGCCAATTCCACAGGAACAGGCTTTCCGAACGGCTTCTTGAGGGGAAAGCTGTAACTCTGTGAGGTGAATTAACAGTACACTAAGCAGTTTCTCAGAAAGCTTCTTTCCAGATTTCATCTGAGGATATTTCCTTTTTCACAGTAGCCCTCTATGGGCATCGAAATATCACTTTGCCCTTTCCACAAGAATAAGCTTAGCGAATGGCTTCTTGAGGGAAATGATGTGACTCTGTGAGATGATTTCACAGAACACAAAGAAGTTTCTCAGAAAGCTTCTTTCTCTTTGTTATCAGAGGACATTTCCTTAGGCCCTGTCGTCTTCAAAGGGATACGAAATATCAGTTCTCAGATTCCACAGAAATACGGCTAGCAAACAGATCCACGAAATACGGATGTAACTCTGTGAGTGGAAGTCACACATCACTAAGCAGTTTCTCAGAAAGCTTCTTTCCAGATTTCATCTGAGGATATTTTCTTTTTCACCATTGCCCTCTAAGGGCTTCCAAATATCACTTTGCCATGTCCACAAGAACAGGCTTAGCGAAAGGCTTCTGGAGCGGAAAGTTGTAACTCTGTGATTTGATTTCACAGAACACAAAGAAGTTTCTCAGAAGCTTCTTTGCTTTTGTATCGGAGGACATTTCCTTTGGCCCTATAGTCTTCAAAGTGATCCGAAATATCAGTTCTCAGATTGCACAGAAAAAAGTCTAGCAAACAGATCCACGAAATACGGATGTAACTCTGTGAGTGGAAGTCACACATCATTAAGCAGTTTCTCAGAAAGGTTCTTTCCAGTTTTTCTCTGAGGATATTTTCTTTTTCACCATAGCTCTCAAAGGTATTCCAAATATCACTTTGCCAATTCCACAGGAACAGGCTTAGCGAACGGCTTCTTGAGGGGAAAGCTGTAACTCTGTGAGATCAATTATCAGAACACTATGCAGTTTCTCAGAAACCTTCTTTCCAGATTTCATCTGAGGATATTTCCTTTTTCACCGTAGCACACTATGGGTCTCGAAATATCACTTTGCCAATTCCACAAGAACAGGCTTAGCGAAAGGCTTCTTGAAGGGAAAGCTGTAACTCTGTGAGATGATTTCACAGAACACAAAGAAGTTTCTCAGAAACTTCTTTCTCTTTGTTATCGGAGGACATTTCCTTTGGCTCTATATTCTTCAAAGGGATCCGAAATATCATTTCTTAGATTCCATAGAAATCAGGCTAGCAAACATATCCACGAAATTCAGATGTTACTCTGTGAGTGGAAGTCACACATCACAAAGCAGTTTCTCAGAAAGCCTCTTTCCAGTTTTTCTCTGAGGATATTTTCTTTTTCACCATAGCCCTCTAGGGGCTTCCAAATATCACTTTGCCAATTCCACAGGAACAGGCTTCGCGAACGGCTTCTTGAGGGAAAAGCTGTAACTCTGTGAGATGAATTAACAGTACACTAAGCAGTTTCTCAGAAAGCTTCTTTCCAGATTTCATCTGAGGATATTTCCTTTTTCACAGTAGCCCTCTATGGGCATCGAAATATCACTTTGCCAATTCCACAAGAACAGGCTTAGCGAAAGGCTTCTTGAGGGGAATGATGTGACTCTGTGAGATGATTTCACAGAACACAAAGAAGTTTCTCAGAAAGGTTTTTTCTCTTTTTTATCAGAGAACATTTCCTTAGGTCCTGTTGTCTTCAAAGGGATACGAAATATCAGTTCTCAGATTCCACAGAAAGAAGGCTAGCAAACAGATCCATGAAATACGGATGTAACTCTGTGAGTGGAATTCACACATCACTAAGCAGTTTCTCAGAAAGCTTCTTTCCAGATTTCATCTGAGGATATTTTCTTTTTCACCATAGTCCTCTATGGGCTTCCAAATATCACTTTGCCATGTCCACAAGAACAGGCTTAGCGAAAGGCTTCTTGAGCGGAAAGTTGTAACTCTGTGATTTGATTTCACAGAACACAAAGAAGTTTCTCAGTAATCTTCTTTGCCTTTGTATCGGAGGACATTTCCTTTGGCCCTATGGTCTTCAAAGTGATCCGAAATATCAGTTCTCAGATTCCACAGAAAATGTCTAGCAAACAGATCCACGAAATACGGATGTAACTCTGTGAGTGGAAGTCACACATCATTAAGCAGTTTCTCAGAAAGGTTCTTTCCAGTTTTTCTCTGAGGATATTTTCTTTTTCACCAAAGCCCTCTATGGGCTTCCAAATATCACTTTGCCAATTCCACAAGAACAGGCTTAGTGAACGGCTTCTTGAGGGGAAAGCTGTAACTCTGTGAGATCAATTATCAGAACACTAAGCAGTTTCTCAGAAAGCTTCTTTCCAGATTTCATCTGAGGATATTTCCTTTTTCACCGTAGCCCTCTATGGGCATGGAAATATCACTTTGCCAATTCCACAAGAACAGGCTTAGGAAAGGTTTCTTGAGGGGAAAGATGTAAGACTGTGATTTGATTTCACAGAACACAAAGAAGGTTCTCAGAAAGCTTCTTTCTCTTTGTTATCAGAGGACATTTCCTTTGGCCCTGTAGTCTTCTAAGGGATCCGAAATATCAGTTCTTAGATTCCACAGAAAAAAGGCTAGCAAACAGATCCACGAAATACGGATGTAACTCTGTGAGTGGAAGTCACACATCACTAAGCAGTTTCTCAGAAAACTTCTTTCCAGTTTTTCTCTGAGGATATTTTCTTTTTCACCATAGCCCTCTATGGGCTTCAAATATCACTTTGCCAATTCCACAAGAAGAGACTTATCGAACGGCTTCTTGAGGGGAAAGCTGTAATCCTGTGAGATCAATTAACAGAACACTAAGCTGTTTCTCACAAAGCTTCTTTCCAGATTTCATCTGAGGATATTTCCTTTTTCACCGTAGCTCTCTAAGGGCATGGAAATATCACTTTGCCAATTCCACAAGAACAGGCTCAGCGAAAGGCTTCTTGAGGGAAAAGCTGTAACTCTGTGAGATGATTACACAGAACACAAGGAAGTTTCTCAGAAAGCTTCTTTCTCTTTGTTATCGGAAGACATTTCCTTTGGCCCCATAGTCTTTAAAGGTTTCGAAATATCAGTTCTCAGATTCCACAGAAATAAGGCTAGCAAACAGATCCACGAAATACAGATGTAACTCTGTGAGTGGAAGTCACACATCACAAAGCTGTTTCTCAGAAAGCTTCTTTCCAGTTTTTCTCTGAGGATATTTTCGTTTTCACCACAGCCCTCTATGGGCTTCCAAATATCTCTTTGCCAATTCCACAAGAACAGGCTTAGCGAGCGGCTTCTTTAGGGTAAAGCTGTAACTCTGTGAGGTGAATTAACAGAACATTAAGCAATTTCTCAGAAATCTTCTTTCCAGATTTGATCTGAGTATATTTCCTCTTTCACCGTAGCCCTCTATGGGCATCGAAATATCACGTTGCCAATTCCACAAGAACAGGCTTAGCGAAAGGCTTCTTGAGGGGAAAGCTGTAACTCTGTGAGATGATTTCACAGAACACAAAGAAATTTCTCAAAAAGCTTCTTTCTCTTTGTTATCGTAGGACATTTCCTTTGGCCCTATATTCTTCAAAGGAATCCGAAATATCAGTTCTCAGATTCCACAGAAATAAGGCTAGCAAACAGATCCACGAAATACGGATGTAACTCTGTGAGTGGAAGTCACACATCACTAAGCAGTTTCTCAGAAAGCTTCTTTCCAGTTGTTCTCTGAGATTATTTTCTTTTTCACCGTAGCCTTCTATGGGCTTCCAAATATCACTTTGCCAATTACACAAGAACAGTCTTAGCGAACGGCTTCTTGATTAGAAAGCTGTAACTCTGTGAGTTGAATTAACAGAACACTAAACAGTTTCTCAGAAAGCTTCTCTCAAGATTTGATCTGAGGATAATTCCTTTTTCACCATAGCCCTCTAAGGGAATCGAAATATCACTTTGCCAATTCCACAAGAACAGGCTTAGCGAAAGGCTTCTTGAGGGGAAAGCTGTAACTGTGTGAGATGATTTCACAGAACACAAAGAAGTTTCCCAGAAAGCTTCTTTCTCTTTGTTATCGGAGGACAATTCCTTTGGCTCTGTATTCTTCAAAGGCATCCGAAATATCAGTTCTTAGATTCCACAGAAATAAGGCTAGCAGACAGATTCAGATGTAACTCTGTGAGTGGAAGTCACACATCTCAAAGCAGTTTCTCAGAAAGCCTCTTTCCAGTTTTTCTCTAAGGATATTTTCTTTTTCACTATAGCCGTCTATGGGCTTCCAAATATCACTTTGCCAATTCCACAGGAACAGGCTTAGCGAACGGCTTCTTGAGGGTAAAGCTGTAACTCTGTGAGATGAATTAACAGTACACCAAGCAGTTTCTCAGAAAGCTTCTTTCCAGATTTCATCTGAGGATATTTCCTTTTTCACAGTAGCCCTCTATGGGCATCGAAATATCACTTTGCCCTTTCCACAAGAATAAGCTTAGCGAATGGCTTCTTGAGGGAAATGATGTGACTCTGTGAGATGATTTCACAGAACACAAAGAAGTTTCTCAGAAAGCTTCTTTCTCTTTGTTATCAGAGGACATTTCCTTAGGCCCTGTCGTCTTCAAAGGGATACGAAATATCAGTTCTCAGATTCCACAGAAATACGGCTAGCAAACAGATCCACGAAATACGGATGTAACTCTGTGAGTGGAAGTCACTCATCACTAAGCAGTTTCTCAGAAAGCTTCTTTCCAGATTTCATCTGAGGATATTTTCTTTTTCACCATTGCCCTCTATGGGCTTCCAAATATCACTTTGCCATGTCCACAAGAACAGGCTTAGCGAAAGGCTTCTTGAGCGGAAAGTTGTAACTCTGTGATTTGATTTCACAGAACACAAAGAAGTTTCTCAGAAAGCTTCTTTGTTTTTGTATCGGAGGACATTTCCTTTGGCCCTATAGTCTTCAAAGTGATCCGAAATAACAGTTCTCAGATTCCACAGAAAAAAGTCTAGCAAACAGATCCACGAAATACGGATGTAACTCTGTGAGTGGAAGTCACACATCATTAAGCAGTTTCTCAGAAAGGTTCTTTCCAGTTTTTCTCTGAGGATATTTTCTTTTTCACCATAGCTCTCAAAGGTATTCCAAATATCACTTTGCCAATTCCACAGGAACAGGCTTAGCGAACGGCTTCTTGAGGGGAAAGCTGTAACTCTTTGAGATCAATTATCAGAACACTAAGCAGTTTCTCAGAAACCTTCTTTCCAGATTTCATCTGAGGATATTTCCTTTTAAACCATAGCCCTCTATTGGCATGGAAATATCACTTTGCCAATTCCACAAGAACAGGCTTAGCGAAAGGCTTCTTGAGGGGAAAGCTGTAACTCTGTGAGATGATTTCAAAGAACACAAAGAAGTTTCTCAGAAAGCTTCTTTCTCTTTGTTATCGGAGGACATTTCCTTTGGCCCTATAGTCTTCAAAGTGATCCGAAATATCAGTTCTCAGATTCCACAGAAATAAGGGTAGCAAACAGATCCACGAAATATGGATGTAATTCTATGAGTGGAAGACACACATCACAAAGCAGTTTCTCAGAAAGCTTCTTTCCAGTTTTTCTCTGAGGACATTTTCTTTTTCACCATAGCTCTCAAAGGGCTTCCAAATATCACTTTGCCAATTCCATAGGAACAGGCTTAGCGAACGGCTTCTTGAGGGCAAAGCTGTAACCCTGTGAGATGAATTAACAGAACACTAAGCAGTTTCTCAGAAAGCTTCTTTCCAGATTTCATCTGAGGATATTTCCTTTTTCACCATAGCCCTCTATGGGCATCGAAATATTACTTTGCCAATTCCACATGAACAGGCTTAGCGAAAGGCTTCTTGAGGGGAAAGCTGTAACTCTGTGAGATGATTTCACAGAACACAAAGAAGTTTCTCAGAAAGCTTCTTTCTCTTTTTTATCGGAGGACATTTCCTTTGGCCCTATAGTCTTCAAAGGGATCCGAAATATCAGTTCTCAGATTCCACAGAAATAAGGCTAGGAAACAGATCCACGAAATATGGATGTAATTCTATGAGTGGAAGACACACATCACAAAGCAGTTTCTCAGAAAGCTTCTTTCCAGTTTTTCTCTGAGGATATTTTCTTTTTCACCGTAGCCCTCTATGGGCTTCCAAATATCGCTTTCCCAATTCCACAGGAACAGTCTTATCGAACGGCTTCGTGAGGGCAAAGCTGTAACTCTGTGAGATGAATTAACAGTACACTAAGCAGTTTCTCAGAAAGCTTCTTTCCAGATTTCATCTGAGGATATTTCCTTTTTCACAGTAGCCCTCTATGGGCATCGAAATATCACTTTGCCCTTTCCACAAGAATAAGCTTAGCGAAAGGCTTCTGGAGGGAAATGTTGTGACTCTGTGAGATGATTTCACAGAACACAAAGAAGTTTCTCAGAAAGCTTCTTTCTCTTTGTTATCAGAGGACATTTCCTTAGGCCCTGTCGTCTTCAAAGGGATACGAAATATCAGTTCTCAGATTCCACAGAAATACGGCTAGCAAACAGATCCACGAAATACGGATGTAACTCTGTGAGTGGAATTCACACATCACTAAGCAGTTTCTCAGAAAGCTTCTTTCCAGATTTCATCTGAGGATATTTTCTTTTTCACCATTGCCCTCTAAGGGCTTCCAAATATCACTTTGCCATGTCCACAAGAACAGGCTTAGCGAAAGGCTTCTTGAGCGGAAAGTTGTAACTCTGTGATTTGATTTCACAGAACACAAAGAAGTTTCTCAGAAAGCTTCTTTGCTTTTGTATCGGAGGACATTTCCTTTGGCCCTATAGTCTTCAAAGTGATCCGAAATATCAGATCTCAGATTCCACAGAAAAAAGTCTAGCAAACAGATCCACGAAATACGGATGTAACTCTGTGAGTGGAAGTCACACATCATTAAGCAGTTTCTCAGAAAGGTTCTTTCCAGTTTTTCTCTGAGGATATTTTCTTTTTCACCATAGCTCTCAAAGGTATTCCAAATATCACTTTGCCAGTTCCACAGGAACAGGCTTAGCGAACGGCTTCTTGAGGGGAAAGCTGTAACTCTGTGAGATCAATTATCAGAACACTAAGCAGTTTCTCAGAAACCTTCTTTCCAGATTTCATCTGAGGATATTTCCTTTTTCACCGTAGCACACTATGGGCCTCGAAATATCACTTTGCCAATTCCAGAAGAACAGGCTTAGCGAAAGGCTTCTTGAGGGGAAAGCTGTAACTCAGTGAGATGATTTCAGAGAACACAAAGAAGTTTCTCAGAAAGCTTCTTTCTCTTTGTTATCGGAGGACATTTCCTTTGGCCCTACAGTCTTCAAAGTGATCCGAAATATCTGTTCTCACATTCCACAGAAATAAGGCTACCAAACAGATACACGCAAAACGGATGTAACTCTGTGAGTGGAAGTCACACATCACAAAGCAGTTTCTCAGATAGATTCTTTCCAGTTTTTCTCGGAGGATATTTTCTTTTTCACCATAGCCCTCTATGGGCTTCCAAATATCACTTTGCCAATTCCACAAGAACAGGCTTGGCGAATGGCTTCTTGAGGAGAAAGCTGTAACCCTGTGAGATGAATTAACAGAATACTAAGCAGTTTCTCAGAAAGCTTCTTTCCAGATTTCATCTGAGGATATTTCCTTTTTCACCGTAGCCCTTTATGGGCATCGAAATATCACTTTGCCAATTACACAAGAACAGGCTTAGCGACAGGCTTCTTGAGCGGAAAGTTGTAACTCTGTGAGATGATTTCACAGAACACAAACAAGTTTCTCAGAAAACTTCTTTCTCTTTGTTATCGGAGGACATTTCCTTTGGCCCTATAGTCTTCAAAGGGATCCGAAATATCAGTTCTCAGATTCCACAGAAATAAGGCTAGCAAAGAGATCCACGAAACACAGATGTAACTCTGTGAGTGGAAGTCACACATCACAAAGCAGTTTCTCAGAAAGCTTCTTTCAGTTTTTCTTTGAGGATATTTTCTTTTTCACCATAGCCCTCTGCGGGCTTCCAAATATCACTTTGCCAATTAAACAAGAACAGGCTTAGCGAACGGCTTCTTGAGGGGAAAGCTGTATCTCTGTGAGGTGAATTAACAGAACACTAAGCAGTTTCTCAGAATGCTTCTTTCCAGTTTTTCTCTGAGGATATTTTCTTTTTCACCTTAGCTTTCTATGGGCTTCCAAATAACACTTTGCGAATTCCACAGGAACAGGCTTACTGAGCGGCTTCTTGAGGTTAAAGCTGTAACTCTGTGAGATGAATTAACAGAACACTAAGCAGTTTCTCAGAAAGCTTCTTTCCCGATTTCATCTGAGGATATTTCTTTTTTCACAATAGCCCTCTATAGGCTTCCAAATATCACTTTGCAAATTCCACAAGAACTGTCTTAGCGAAAGGCTTCTTCAGGGGAAAACTGTAACTCTGTGAGATGATTTCACAGAACACACAGAAGTTTCTCAGAAAGCTTCTTTCTCTTTGTTATCGGAGGATATTTTCTTTGGCCCTATATTCTTCAAGGGTTCCGAATTATCTGTTCTCCGATTCCACAGAAATAAGGCTAGCAAAGAGATCCACGAAATACGGATGTAACTCTGAGTGGAAGTCACACATCACAAAGCAGTTTCTCAGAAAGCTTCTTTCCAGTTTTCATCTGAGGATATTTCCCTTTTCACCATAGCCCTCTAGCGGCTTCCTAATATCTCTTTGCGAATTCCACAAGAACAGGCTTAGAGATCGGCTTCTTGAGGGAAAAGCTGTAACTCTGTGAGATGAATTAACAGAACACTAAGCAGTTTCTCAGAAAGCTTCTTTCCAGTTTTCATCTGACGATATTTCCTTTTTCACCATACCCCTCAATGGGCTTCCAAATATCTCTTTGCAAATTCCACAAGAACTGTCTTAACGAATGGCTTCTTGAGGGGAAAGCTGTAACGCTGTGACATGATTTCACGGAACACAAAGAAGTTTCTCAGGAAGATTCTTTCTCTTTGTTATCGGAGGATATTTCCTTTGGCCCTTTAGTCTTCAAAGGGATCCGAAATATCTGTTCTCAGATTCCACAGAAATAAGGCTAGCAAAGAGATCCACGTAATACAGATGTAACTTTGAGAATGGAAGTCACACATCATAAAGCACTTTCTCAGAAATCTTCTTTGCAGTTTTTCTCAGAGGATATTTTCTTTTTCACCATAGCCCTCTATGTGCCTCCAAATATCACTTTGCGATTTCCACAAGAACATGCTTAGCGAGCGGCATCTTGAGGGGAAAGCTGTAACTCTATGAGGTGAATTAACAGAACACTAAGCAGTTTCTCAGAAAGCGTCCTTCGATTTTTCATCTGAGAATATTTCCTTTTTCAACAAAGCCCTCTATGGGCTTCGAAATATCACTTTGCACATTCCACAAGAACTGTCTTAGCGAAAGACTTCTTGAACGGGAAGATGTAACTATGTGAGATGATTTCACAAAACACAGAAGTTTCTCAGAAAGCTTCTTTCTCTTTGTATTTGGAGGATATTTCCTTTGGCCCTATAGTCTTCAAAGGGATACGAAATATCTGTTCTCAGATTCCACAGAAATAAGGCTAGCAAAGAAACCCACGAAATACAGATGTAACTCTGTGAGTGGAAGTCACACATCACAAAGCAGTTTCTCGGAAAGCTTCTTTCCATTTTTTCTCTTAAGATATTTTCTTTTTCACCAGAGCCCTCTATTGGCTTCCAAATATCAGTATGCCAATTCCACAAGAACAGGCTTAGCGAGCAGCTTCTTGAGGGGAAAGCTGTAACTCTGTGAGTTGAATTAACAGAACACTAGCAGTTTCTCAGAAAGCTTCTTTCGAGTTTTCATCTGAGTATATTTCTTTTTCACCATAGCCCTCTAAGGGCTTCCAAATATCACTTTGCATATTCCACAAGAACTGTCTTAGCAAAAGGCTTCTAGAGGAGAAAGCTGTAACTCTGTGAGATGATTTCACAGAACACAAAGAAGTTTCTCAGAATGCTTCTTTCTCTTTTTTATCAGAGGATATTTACTTTGGCATTATAGTCTTCAAAGGGTTCCGAAACATCTGTTCTCAGATTGCACAGAAATAAGGCTAGCAAAGAGATCCACGAAATACAAATGTAACTCTGTGAGTGGAAGTCACACATCACAAAGCAGTTTCTCAGAGAGCTTCTTTCCAGTTTTTCTGTGAGGATATTTTACTTTTCACCATAGTCGTCTAGGGGCTTCCAAATATCACTTTGCGAATTCCACAAAAAGAAGCTTATCGATCGGCCTCTTGAGAGGAAAGCTGTAACTCTGTGAGGTGAATTAACAGAAAACTAAGCAGTTTCTGAGAAAGATTCTTTCGAGTTTTCATCTGAGGATATTTCCTTTTTCACCATACCCCTCTATGGGCTTCCAAATATCACTTTGCAAATTCCACAAGAACTGTCTTAGCGAAAGACTTCTTGAGTTGTAATTGTAACTCTGTGAGATGATTGGACAGAACCCAAAGAAGTTTCTCAGAAACCTTCTGTCTCTTTGTTATCGGAGGACATTTCCTTGGGCCATAGAGTCTTCAAAGGGATCCGAAATATCTGTTCTCAGATTCCACAGAAATGAGGCAAGCAAAGAGATCCACGAAATACAGATGAAACTCTGTGAGTGGAAGTCACACATCACAAAGCAGTTTCTCAGAAAGCTCCTTTCCAGTTTTTTTCTGAGGATATTTTCCTTTTCACCACAGCCCTCTATGGGCTTCCAAATATCACTTTGCGAATTCCACAAGAACAGACTTAGCGAGCGGATTCTTGAGGAGAAAGCTGTAACTCTGTGAGATGAATTAACGGAACACTAAGCAGTTTCCCAGAAAGCTTCTTTCCAGATTTCATCTGAGGATATTTCCTTTTTCACCATAGCCCTCTATAGGCTTCCAAATATCACTTTGCAAATTCGACAAGAACTGTCTTAGCGAAAGGCTTCTTGAGGGGAAACTGTAACTCTGTGAGATGATTTTACAGAACACAAAGTAGTTTCTCAGAGAGCTTCTTTCTAGATTTCATTTGAGGATATTTCCTTTTTCAGAATAGCCCTCTATGGGCATCCAAATATCACTTTGCAAGTTCCAGAAGAACTGTCTTAGTGAAAGGCTTCTTGAGGGGAAAGCTGTAACTCTGTGAGATGATTTCACAGAACACAAAGAAGTTTCTCAGAAAACTTCTTTCTCTTTGTTATCCCAGGATATTTCCAGTGGCCCTATGGTCATAAAAGGGATTCGAAATATCTGTTCTCAGATTGTACAGAATTATGGATAAACGAAATACAGATGTAACTCTGGGAGTGGAAGTCACACTTCACAAAGCAGTTTCTCAGTAAGGTTCTTTCCAGTTTTTCTCTGAGGATATTTTCTTTTTCACCGTAGCCCTCTGTGGGTTTAAAATATCACTTTGTGATTTCCACAAGACAGGCTTAGCGAGCGGCTTCTTGATGGGAGAGCTGTAACTCTGTGAGATGAATTAACAGAACACTAAGCAGTTTCTCCGAAAGCTTCTTTCGAGTTTTCATCTGAGAATTTTTCCTTTTTCAACATAGCCTTCTATGGGCTTCCAAATATCACTTTGCACATTCCACTAGAACTGTCTTAGCGAAAGCCTTCTTGAGGGGAAAGCTGTAACTCTGTGAGATAATGTCACAGAACACACAGAAGTTTCTCTGAAAGCTTCTTTCAAGTTGTTACCGGAGGATATTTCCTTTGGCCCTAGAGTCTTCAAAGGGATTCGAAATATTTGTTTTCAGATTCCACAGAAATAAGGCTAGCAAAGAGATCCACGAAATACAGATGTAACTCTGTGAGTTGAAGCCACACATCACAAAGCAGTTTCTCAGAAAGCTTCTTTCGAGATTTCATCTGTGGATATTTCCTTTTTCACCATAGCCCTCTATGGGCTTCCAAATATCACTTTGCAAATTCCACAAGAACTGACTTAGCAAAAGGCTTCTTGAGGGGAAAGCTGTAACTCTGTGAGATGATTTCACAGAACACAAAGAAGTTTCTCAGAAAGCTTCTTTCTCTTTATTATCGGAGGATATTTCCTTTGGCCCTATAGTCTTCAAAGGGATCCGAAATATCTGTTCTCAGATTCCACAGAAATAAGGCTACCAAAGAGATCCACGAAATAGAGATGTAACTCTGCGAGTGGAAGTCACACATCACAAAGCAGTTTCTCAGAAAGCTTCTTTATAGATTTCATCTGAGGATATTTTCTTTTTCAACATAGCCCTCTAAGGGCTTCCAAATATCTCTTTGCAAATGCCGCAAGAACTCTATTAGCGAAAGTCTTCTTGACGCGAAAGTTGTAACTCTGTGAGATGATTTCACAGAACACAAAGAAGTTTCTCAGAAAGCTTCTTTCTCTTTATTATCGGAGGATATTTCCTATGGCCCTAGAGTCTTCAAAGGGATCCGAAATATCTGTTCTCAGATTCCACAGAAATAAGGCTAGCAAAGAGTTCCACGAAATACAGACGTAACTCCGTGAGTGGAAGTCACACATCACAAAGCAGTTTCTTAGAAATCTTCTTTCCAATTTTCATCTGAGGATATTTCCTTTTTCACCATACCCCTCTTTAGGCATCCAAATATCACTTTGTAAATTCCAAAAGAACTGTCTTAGCGAAAGTATTCTTGAGGGGAAAGATGTAACTCTGAGAGATGATTTCACAGAACACAAAGAAGTTTCTCAGAAAGCTTCTTTCTCTTTGTTATCGGAGGATATTTCCTTTGGCCCTATAGTCTTCAAAGGGATCCGAAATATCTGTTCTCAGATTCCACAGAAATAAGGCTAGCAAAGAGATCCACGAAATACAGATTTAACTCTGTGAGTGGAAGTCACACATCACAAAGCAGTTTCTCAGAAGGCTTCTTTCCAGTTATTTTCTGAGGATATTTTCTTTTTCACCATAGCCCTCTATTGGCTTCCAAATATCACTTTGCGAATTCCACAAGAACAGGCTTAGCGAGCCTCTTCTGGAGGGGAAAGCTGTAACTCTGTGAATTGAATTAACAGAACACTAAGCATTTATTCAGAAAGCTTCTTTGTAGATTTCATCTGAAGATAATTCCTTTTTCACCATAGCCCTCTATGAGCTTCCAAAGATCCCTTTGCAAATTCCACAAGAACTGTCTTAGCGAAATGTTTCTTGAGGGAAAGCTGTAACTCTGTGAGATTATTTCAAAGAACACAAAGAAATTTCTCAGAAAGCTTCTTTCTCTTCGTAATCGGAGGATATTTCCTTTGGCCCTATAGTCTTCAAAGGGATCCGAAATATCTGTTCTCAGATTCCATAGAAATGAGGCTAACAAAGAGATCCACGAAATACAGATGTAACTCTGTGAGTTGAAGTCACACATACCAAAGCAGTTTCTAAGAAAGCTTCTTTCCAGTTTTTCTCTGAGGATATTTGCTTTTTCAACATAGCGCTCTTTGGGCTTCCCAATATCAGTTAGCGAATTCCACTTTAACAGGCTTTGTGAGCGGCAACTTGAGGGGAAAGCTGTATCACTGTGAGATGAATTAACAGAACACTAAGCAGTTTCTCAGAAAGCTTCTTTCCAGATTTCATCTGAGGATATTTCCTTTTTCACCATAGCCCTCTATGGGCTTCCAAATATCACTTTGCACGTTCCACAAGAACTGTCTTCACGAAAGGCTTCTTGAGGGGAAAGCTGTAACTCTGTGAGATGATATCACAGAACACAAAAAGTTTCTCAGAAAGCTTCTTTCTCTTTGTTATCGGAGGATATTTCCTTTGGCCCTATTGTCTTCAAAGGGATCCGAAATATCTGTTCTCAGATTTCACAGAAATAAGGCTAGCAAAGAGATCCACGAAATACAGATGTAACTCTGTGAGTGGAAGTCCCACATCACAAAGCAGTTTCTCAGAAAGGTTCTTTCCAGGTTTGTCTGAGGATATTTTCTTTTTCACCATAGCCTTCTATGGGCTTCCAAATATCACTTTGCGAATTCCACAGGAACAGGCTTAGCGAGCGGATTCTTGAGGGGAAAGCTGTAACTCTGTGAGATGAATTAACGGAACACTAAGCAGTTTCCCAGAAAGCTTCTTTCCAGATTTCATCTGAGGATATTTCCTTTTTCACCATAGCCCTCTATAGGCTTCCAAATATCACTTTGCAAATTCGACAAGAACTGTCTTAGCGAAAGGCTTCTTGAGGGGAAACTGTAACTCTGTGAGATGATTTTACAGAACACAAAGTAGTTTCTCAGAGAGCTTCTTTCTAGATTTCATTTGAGGATATTTCCTTTTTCAGAATAGCCCTCTATGGGCATCCAAATATCACTTTGCAAGTTCCAGAAGAACTGTCTTAGTGAAAGGCTTCTTGAGGGGAAAGCTGTAACTCTGTGAGATGATTTCACAGAACACAAAGAAGTTTCTCAGAAAACTTCTTTCTCTTTGTTATCCCAGGATATTTCCAGTGGCCCTATGGTCATAAAAGGGATTCGAAATATCTGTTCTCAGATTGTACAGAATTATGGATAAACGAAATACAGATGTAACTCTGGGAGTGGAAGTCACACTTCACAAAGCAGTTTCTCAGTAAGGTTCTTTCCAGTTTTTCTCTGAGGATATTTTCTTTTTCACCGTAGCCCTCTGTGGGTTTAAAATATCACTTTGTGATTTCCACAAGACAGGCTTAGCGAGCGGCTTCTTGATGGGAGAGCTGTAACTCTGTGAGATGAATTAACAGAACACTAAGCAGTTTCTCCGAAAGCTTCTTTCGAGTTTTCATCTGAGAATTTTTCCTTTTTCAACATAGCCTTCTATGGGCTTCCAAATATCACTTTGCACATTCCACTAGAACTGTCTTAGCGAAAGCCTTCTTGAGGGGAAAGCTGTAACTCTGTGAGATAATGTCACAGAACACACAGAAGTTTCTCTGAAAGCTTCTTTCAAGTTGTTACCGGAGGATATTTCCTTTGGCCCTAGAGTCTTCAAAGGGATTCGAAATATTTGTTTTCAGATTCCACAGAAATAAGGCTAGCAAAGAGATCCACGAAATACAGATGTAACTCTGTGAGTTGAAGCCACACATCACAAAGCAGTTTCTCAGAAAGCTTCTTTCGAGATTTCATCTGTGGATATTTCCTTTTTCACCATAGCCCTCTATGGGCTTCCAAATATCACTTTGCAAATTCCACAAGAACTGACTTAGCAAAAGGCTTCTTGAGGGGAAAGCTGTAACTCTGTGAGATGATTTCACAGAACACAAAGAAGTTTCTCAGAAAGCTTCTTTCTCTTTATTATCGGAGGATATTTCCTTTGGCCCTATAGTCTTCAAAGGGATCCGAAATATCTGTTCTCAGATTCCACAGAAATAAGGCTACCAAAGAGATCCACGAAATAGAGATGTAACTCTGCGAGTGGAAGTCACACATCACAAAGCAGTTTCTCAGAAAGCTTCTTTATAGATTTCATCTGAGGATATTTTCTTTTTCAACATAGCCCTCTAAGGGCTTCCAAATATCTCTTTGCAAATGCCGCAAGAACTCTATTAGCGAAAGTCTTCTTGACGCGAAAGTTGTAACTCTGTGAGATGATTTCACAGAACACAAAGAAGTTTCTCAGAAAGCTTCTTTCTCTTTATTATCGGAGGATATTTCCTATGGCCCTAGAGTCTTCAAAGGGATCCGAAATATCTGTTCTCAGATTCCACAGAAATAAGGCTAGCAAAGAGTTCCACGAAATACAGACGTAACTCCGTGAGTGGAAGTCACACATCACAAAGCAGTTTCTTAGAAATCTTCTTTCCAATTTTCATCTGAGGATATTTCCTTTTTCACCATACCCCTCTTTAGGCATCCAAATATCACTTTGTAAATTCCAAAAGAACTGTCTTAGCGAAAGTATTCTTGAGGGGAAAGATGTAACTCTGAGAGATGATTTCACAGAACACAAAGAAGTTTCTCAGAAAGCTTCTTTCTCTTTGTTATCGGAGGATATTTCCTTTGGCCCTATAGTCTTCAAAGGGATCCGAAATATCTGTTCTCAGATTCCACAGAAATAAGGCTAGCAAAGAGATCCACGAAATACAGATTTAACTCTGTGAGTGGAAGTCACACATCACAAAGCAGTTTCTCAGAAGGCTTCTTTCCAGTTATTTTCTGAGGATATTTTCTTTTTCACCATAGCCCTCTATTGGCTTCCAAATATCACTTTGCGAATTCCACAAGAACAGGCTTAGCGAGCCTCTTCTGGAGGGGAAAGCTGTAACTCTGTGAATTGAATTAACAGAACACTAAGCATTTATTCAGAAAGCTTCTTTGTAGATTTCATCTGAGGATAATTCCTTTTTCACCATAGCCCTCTATGAGCTTCCAAAGATCCCTTTGCAAATTCCACAAGAACTGTCTTAGCGAAATGTTTCTTGAGGGAAAGCTGTAACTCTGTGAGATTATTTCAAAGAACACAAAGAAATTTCTCAGAAAGCTTCTTTCTCTTCGTAATCGGAGGATATTTCCTTTGGCCCTATAGTCTTCAAAGGGATCCGAAATATCTGTTCTCAGATTCCATAGAAATGAGGCTAACAAAGAGATCCACGAAATACAGATGTAACTCTGTGAGTTGAAGTCACACATACCAAAGCAGTTTCTAAGAAAGCTTCTTTCCAGTTTTTCTCTGAGGATATTTGCTTTTTCAACATAGCGCTCTTTGGGCTTCCCAATATCAGTTAGCGAATTCCACTTTAACAGGCTTTGTGAGCGGCAACTTGAGGGGAAAGCTGTATCACTGTGAGATGAATTAACAGAACACTAAGCAGTTTCTCAGAAAGCTTCTTTCCAGATTTCATCTGAGGATATTTCCTTTTTCACCATAGCCCTCTATGGGCTTCCAAATATCACTTTGCACGTTCCACAAGAACTGTCTTCACGAAAGGCTTCTTGAGGGGAAAGCTGTAACTCTGTGAGATGATATCACAGAACACAAAAAGTTTCTCAGAAAGCTTCTTTCTCTTTGTTATCGGAGGATATTTCCTTTGGCCCTATTGTCTTCAAAGGGATCCGAAATATCTGTTCTCAGATTTCACAGAAATAAGGCTAGCAAAGAGATCCACGAAATACAGATGTAACTCTGTGAGTGAAAGTCCCACATCACAAAGCAGTTTCTCAGAAAGGTTCTTTCCAGGTTTGTCTGAGGATATTTTCTTTTTCACCATAGCCTTCTATGGGCTTCCAAATATCACTTTGCGAATTCCACAGGAACAGGCTTAGCGAGCGGATTCTTGAGGGGAAAGCTGTAACTCTGGGAGATGAATTAACAGAACACTAAGCATTTTCTCAGACAGCTTCTTTCTAGATTTCATCTGAGGATATTTCCTTTTTCAGAATAGCCCTCTATGGGCATCCAAATATCACTTTGCAATTTCCAGAAGAACTGTCTTAGCGAAAGGCTTCTTGAGGGGAAAGCTGTAACTCTGTGTGTTGATTTCACAGAACACAAAGAAGTTTCTCAGAAAACTTCTTTCTCTTTGTTATCCCAAGATATTTCCAATGGCCCTATGGTCATAAAAGGGATCCGAAATATCTGTTCTCAGATTGCACAGAAATAAGGCTAGCAAAGAGATCCACGAAATACAGATGTAACTCTGTGAGTGTAAGTCAAACTTCACAAAGCAGTTTCTCAAAAAGGTTCTTTCCATTTTTTCTCTAAGGATATTTTCTTTTTCACCATACCCCTCTATGGGCTTCCAAATATCACTTTGCGAATTCCACAAGAACAGGCTTAGCGAGCGGCTTGTTGAGGGGAAAGCTGTAAATCAGGGAGATAAATTAACAGAACACTAAGCAGTTTCTCAGAAAGCTTCTTTTCAGATTTCATCTGAGGATATTTCCTTTTTCACCATAGCCCTCTATGGGCTTCCAAATATCACTTTGCAAATTCCACAGGAACTGTCTTAGCGAAAGGCTTCTTGAGGGGAAAGCTGTAACCATGTGAGATGATTGTACAGAACACAAAGAAGTTTCTCAGAAAACTTCTTTCTCTTTGTTATCCCAAGATATTTCCAATGGCCCTATGGTCATAAAAGGGATCCGAAATATCTGTTCTCAGATTGCACAGAAATAAGGCTAGCAAAGAGATCCACGAAATACAGATGTAACTCTGTGAGTGTAAGTCAAACTTCACAAAGCAGTTTCTCAAAAAGGTTCTTTCCATTTTTTCTCTAAGGATATTTTCTTTTTCACCATACCCCTCTATGGGCTTCCAAATATCACTTTGCGAATTCCACAAGAACAGGCTTAGCGAGCGGCTTGTTGAGGGGAAAGCTGTAAATCAGGGAGATAAATTAACAGAACACTAAGCAGTTTCTCAGAAAGCTTCTTTTCAGATTTCATCTGAGGATATTTCCTTTTTCACCATAGCCCTCTATGGGCTTCCAAATATCACTTTGCAAATTCCACAGGAACTGTCTTAGCGAAAGGCTTCTTGAGGGGAAAGCTGTAACCATGTGAGATGATTGTACAGAACACAAAGAAGTATGTCAGAAAGCTTCTTTCTCTTTCTTATCGGAGGATACTTCCTTTGGCCCCATAGTCTTCAAGGGTTCCGAAATATCTTTTCTCATATTCCACAGAAATAAGGCTAGCAATGAGATCCACGAATTACGGATATAACTCTGTGAGTGGAAGTCACACATCACAAAGCAGTTTCTCAGAAGCTTCTTTCCTGTTTTTCTCTCAGGATATTTTCTTTTTCACCATAGCCATCTATGACTTCCTAATATCACTTTGCGATTTCCACAAGAACAGGCCTAGCGAGCGGCTTCTTGATGGGAGAGCTGTAACTCTGTGAGAACAATTAACAGAACAGTAAGCAGTTTCTCAGAAAGCTTCTTTCGAGTTTTCATCTGAGGATTTTTCCTTTCTCACCATAGCCCTCTATGGGCTTTCAAATATCACTTTGCACATTCCACAAAAACTGTCTTAGCGAAAGGCTTCTTGAGGGAAAAGCTGTAACTCTGTGAGATGATTTCACAGAACACAAAGAAATTTCTCAGAAAGCTGATTTCTCTTTGTTATCGAAGGATATTTCCTTTGGCCCTGTAGTCTTCAAAGGGATCCGAAATATTTGTTCTCAGATTCCACAGAAATAAGGCTAGCAAAGAGATCCACGAAATACAGATGTAACTCTGTGAGTGGAAGTCACACATCACAAAGCAGTTTCTCAGAAAGCTTCTTTCCAGTTTTTCTCTGAGGATACTTTCTTTTTCACCATTGCCCTCTATGGGCTTCCAAATATCACTTTGCGAATTCCACAAGAACAGGCTTAGCGATCGGCTTCTTTAGGGGAAAGCTGTAACTCTGTGAGATGAAAGGACAGAACACTAAGCAGTTTCTCAGAAAGCTTCTTTCGTGTTTTCATCTGAGGATATTTCCTTTTTTAACATAGCCTTCTATGGGCTTCCAAATATCACTTTGCAAATTCCAGAAGATCTGTCTTATCGAAAGTCTTCTTTAGGGGAAAGCAGTAACTCTGTGAGATGATTTCACAGAACACAAAGAAGTTTCTCAGAAAGCTTCTTTCTCTTTGTTATCGGAGGATATTTCCTTTGGCCCTATAGCCTTCAAAGGGATCCGAAATATCTGTTCTAAGATTGCACAGAAATAAGGCTAGCAAAGAGATCCACGAAATACAGATGTAACTCTGTGAGTCGAAGTCACAAATCACAAAGCAGTTTCTGAGAAAGCTTCTTTCCAGTTTTTCTCTGAGGATATTTTCTTTTTCACCATAGCCGTCTAAGGGCTTAGAAATATCACTTTGCGAATTCCACAAGAACAGGCTTAGCGAGAGGCACCTTGAGGGGAAAGCTGTAACGCTGTGACATGATTTTTCAGAGCGCTAAGCAGTTTCTCAGAAAGCTTCTTTCACGTTGTTATCGGAGGATATTTCCTTTGGCCCTAGAGTCTTCAAAGGGATTCGAAATATTTGTTCTCAGATTCCACAGAAATAAGGCTAGCAAAGAGATCCATGAAATACAGATGTAACTCTGTGAGTGGAAGTCACACATCACAAAGCAGTTTCTCAGAAAGCTTCTTTCGAGATTTCATCTGAGGATATTTCCTTTTTCACCATAACCCTCTATGGGCTTCCAAATATCACTTTGCCAATTCCACAAGAACTGTCATAGCGAAAGGCTTCTTGAGGGGAATGCTGTAACTCTGTGAGATGATTTCACAGAACACAAAGAAGTTTCTCAGAAAGCTTCTATCTCTTTATTATTGGAAGGTATTTCCTTTGGCCCTATAGTCTTCAAAGGGATCCGAAATATCTCTTTTCAGATTCCACAGAAATAAGGCCAGCAAAGAGATCCACGAAATAGAGATGTAACTCTGTGAGTGGAAGTCACACATTACAAAGCAGTTTCTCAGAAAGCTTCTTTACAGATTTCATCTGAGGATATTTTCTTTTTCAACATAGCCCTCTAAAGGCTTCCAAATATCTCTTTGCAAGTGCCAAAAGAACTGCCTTAGCGAAAGGCTTCTTGAGGCGAAAGATGTAACTCTGTGAGATGATTTCAGAGAACACAAAGAAGTTTCTCAGAAAGTTTCTTTCTCTTTGTTATCGGAGGATATTTCCTTTGGCCCTATAGTCTTCAAAGGGATCCGAAATATCTGTTCTCAGATTCCACAGAAATAAGGATAGCAAAGAGATCCACGAAATACAGATGTAACTCTGTGAGAAAAATGAAGAGAACACTAAGCAGTTTCTCAGAAAGCTTCTTTCCAGATTTCATCTGAGGATGTTTCCTTTTTCACCATAGCCCTCTATTGGCTTCCAAATATCACTTTGCAAATTCCACAAGAACAGTCTTAGCGAAAGGCTTATGGAGGGGAAAGCTGTAACTCTGTGAGATGATTTCTCAGAAGACAAAGAAGTTTCTCAGAAAGCTTCTTTCTGTTTGTTTTCGGAGGATATTTCCTTTGGCCCTATTGTCTTCAAAGGGATTCGAAATATCTGTGCTCAGATTGCACAGAAATAAGGCTAGGAAAGAGATCCACGAAATACAGATGTAATTCTGTGAGCGGAGGTAACACAGCACAAAGCAGTTTTTCAGAAAGGTTTTTTCCAGATTTCATCTAAGGATATTTCCTTTTTCACCATAGCCCTCTATGGGCTTCCACATATCACTTTGCCAATTCCACAAGAACTGTCTTAGCGAAAGGCTTCTTGAGGGGAAAGTTGTAACTCTGGGAGATGATTTCACAGAACACAAAGAAGTTTCTCAGAAAGCTTCTTTCTCTTTGTTATCGGAGGATATTTCCTTTGGCCCTATAGTCTTCAAAGGATTCCAAGATATCTGTTCTCAGATTCCACAGAAATGAGGCTAGCAAAGAGATCCACGAAATGCAGATGTAACTCTGTGAGTGGAAATCACACATCACAAAGCAGTTTCTCAGAAAACTCCTTTCCAGTTTTTCTCTGAGGATATGTTCTTTTTCACCTTAGCCCTCTATGGGCTTCCAAATATCACTTTGCCAATTCCAGAAGAACAGGCTTAGCGAGCGGCTTCTTTAGGGGAAAGCTGTAAGTCTGCGAGATGAATTAACAGAACACTAAGCAGTTTCTCAGAAAGCTTCTTTCGAGTTTTCGTCTGAGGATATTTCCTTTTCCACCATAGCCCTCTATGGGCTTCCAAATATCACTTTGCAAATTCCACAAGAACTGTCTTAGCGAAAGGCTTCTTGAGGGGAAAGCTGTAACTTAGTGAGATGATTTCACAGAACACAAAGAAGTTTCTCTGAAAGCTTCTTTATGTTTGTTATCGGAGGATATTTCCTTTGGCCCTATAGTCTTTAAAGGGATCCAAAATACCTGTTCTCAGATTCCACAGAACTAAGGTTAGCAGAGAGTTCCACGAAATACAGATGTAACTCTGTGAGTGGAAATCACAAATCAAAAAGCAGTTTGTCAGAAAGCTTCTTTCCATTTTTTCTCTGAGGATACTTTCTTTTTCACTATAGAACTCTAGGGGCTTCCAAAGAGCACTTTGAGAATTCTACAACAACAGGCTTAGTGAGCGGATTCTTGAGAGGAAAGCTGTAACTCCTTGAGATGAATTAAGAGAACACTAAGCATTTTCTCAGAAAACTTCTTTACAGATTTCATCTGAGGATATTTCCTTTATCACGTTAGCCATCTATGGGCTTCAAAATATCATTTTGCAAATTCCTCAAGAACTATCTTAGCGAACGTCTTCTTGAGGGGAATGCTGTAACTCTGTGAGATGATTTCACAGAAAACAAAGTAGTTTCTCAGAAAGCTTCTTTCTCTTTGTTATCGGAGGATATTTCCTTTGGCCCTATAGGCTTCAAAGGGATCCGAAATATCTGTTCTCAGATTGCACAGAAATAAGGCTAGGAAAGAGATCCACGAAATACAGATGTAACACTGTGAGCGGAAGTCACACATCACACAGCAGTTTCTCAGAAAGCTACTTTCCAGATTTCATCTAAGGATATTTCCTTTATCACCATAGCCCTCTATGGACTTCCAAATATCACTTTGCAAATTCCACAAGAACTGTCTTAGCAAAAGGCTTGTTGAGGGGAATGTTGCAACTCTGCGAGATGATTTCACAGAACACATTGCAGTTTCTCAGACATCTTCTTTCCAGTTTTTCTCTGAGGAAATTTTCTTCTTCACCATAGCCCTCTAAGGGCTTCCAAATATCACTTTGCGAATTTCACAAGAACAGGCTTAGCGAGCGGCTTCTTGAGGGGAATGCTGTAATTCTGTGACGTGGATTAACAGAACACTAAGCAGTTTCTCAGAAACTTCTTTCCAGATTTCATCTGAGGATATTTCCTTTTTCACCATAGTCCTCTTTGGGTTGCAAATATCACTTTGTAAATTCCACAAGAACTGTCTTAGTGAAAGGCTTCTTGAGGCGAAAGCTGCAACTCTGTGAGATGATTTCACAGAACACAAAGAAGTTTCTCAGAAAGCTTCTTTCTCTTTGTTATCGGAGGATATTTCCTTTGGCCCTATAGTCTTCAAAGGGATACGAAATATCCTTTCTCAGATTCCACAGAAATAAGGCTAGCAAAGAGATCCACGAAATACAGATGTAACTCTGTGAGTGGAAGTCACACATCACAAAGCAGTTTCTAAGAAAGCTTCTTTCCAGTTTTTCTCTGAGGATATTTTCTTTTTCACCATAGCCCTCTATGGGATTCCAAATATCACTTTATGAATTCTACAAGAAGAGGCTTAGCGAGCGGCTTCTTGAGGGGAAAACTGTAACTCTGTGAGATGAGTTAACAGAACACTAAGCAGTTTCTCAGAAAGCTTCTTTCCAGATTTCATCTGAGGATATTTCCTTTTTCAGAATAGCCCTCTATGAGCTTCCAAATATCACTTTGCAAATTCCACAAGAACTGTCTTAGCGAAATGTTTCTTGAGGGGAAAGCTGTAACTCTGTGAGATGATTTCAAAGAACAAAAAGAAATTTCTCAGAAAGCTTCTTTCTCTTGGTTATCGGAGGATATTTCCTTTGGCCCTATAGTCTTCAAAGGGATAGAAATATCTGTTCTCAGATTCCACAGAAATGAGGCTAGCAAAGAGATCCACGAAATACAGATGTAACTCTGTGAGTTGAAGTCACACATACCAAAGCAGTTTTTCAGAAAGCTTCTTTCCAGATTTCATCTAAGGATTTTTCCTTTTTCACCTTAGCCCTGTATGGGCTTCCAAATATCACTTTGCAAATTCCGCAAGAACTGTCTTAGCGAAAGGCTTCTTGAGGGGAAAGATGTAACTCTGTGAGATGATTTCACAGAACACAAAGAAATTTCTCAGAAAGCTTCTTTCTCTTTGTTATCGTAGGATATTTCCTTTGGCCCTATAGTCTTCAAAGGGATCCGAAATATCTGTTCTCAGATTCCACAGAACTAAGGCTAGCAAAGATATCCACGAAATACAGATGTAACTCGGTGAGGGGAAGTCACACATCACAAACCAGTTTCTCAGAATTCTTCTGTCCAGTTTTTCTCTGAGGATATTTTCTTTTTCAACATAGCCATCTCAGGGTTTCCAAATATCACTTTGCCAATTCCAAAAGAAAAGGCTTAGCGAGCGGCTTCTTGAGGGGAAAGCTGTAACTCAGTGAGATGAATTAACAGAACACTAAGCAGTTTCTCAGAAAGCTTCTTTCGAGTTTTTGTCTGAGGATATTTCCTTTTTCACCTTAGCCCTCTATGGGCTTCCAAATATCACTTTGCCAATTCCACAAGAACTGTCTTAGCGAAAGTCTTCTTCAGGGGAAAGCTGTAACTCTGTGAGATGATTTAACAGAACACAAAGAAGTTTCTCAGAAAGCTTCTTTCTCTTTGTTATCAGAGGATATTTCCTTTAGCCCAATGGTCTTCAATGGGTTCCGAAATATCTGTTCTCAGATATCACAGAAATAAGGCTAGCAAAGAGATCCACGAAATACAGATATAACTCTGTGAGTGGACGTCATACATCACAAAGCAGTTTCTCATAAAGCTTCTTTCCAGTTTTTCTCTGAATATATTTTCTTTTTCACCACAGACCTCTAGGGGCTTCCAAATATCACTTTGCGAATTCCACATGAACAGGCTTAGCGAGCGGCTTATTGAGGGGAAAACTGTAACTCTGTGAGATGAATTAACAGAACACTAAGCAGTTTCTCAGAAATTTTCTTTCCAGATTTCATCTGAGGATATTTCCTTTTTCACCATAGCCCTCTAGGGGCTTCCAAATATCACTTTGCAAATTCCACTAGAACTGTCATAGCGAAAGGCTTCTTGAGGGGAAAGCTGTAACTCTATGAGATGGTTTCAGAGAACAGAAAGAAGTTTCTTAGAAATCTTCTTTCTCTTTGTCATCGGAGGATTTTTCCTTTCTCCCTATATTCTTTAAAGGTATACAAAATATCTGTTCTCAGATTCCACAGAACTAAGGTTAGCAGAGAGATGCACGAAATACAGATGTAACTCTGTGAGTGGAAGTCACAAATCACAAAGCAGTTTGTAAGAAAGCTTCTTTGAAGTTTTTCTCTGAGGATACTTTCTTTTTCACCATAGAACTCTATGGGCATCCAAATAGCACTTTGAGAATTCTACAAGAACAGGATTAGCGAGCGGATTCTTCAGGGGAAAGCTGTAACACTGTGAGATGAATTAAGAGAACACTAAGCAGGTTCTCAGAAAGCTTCTTTCCAGATTTCATCTGAGGATATTTCCTTTTTCACCTTAGCCCTCTACGGGCTTCTAAATATCACTTTTCAAATTCCAAAAGAACTATCTTAGCGAACGGCTTCTTGAGGGGAAAGCTGTAACTCTGTGAGATGATTTCACAGAACACAAAGAAGTTTCTCAGAAAGCGTCTATCTCTTTGTTATAGGAGGATATTTCCTTTGGCCCTATAGTCTTCAAACGGATCCGAAATATCACTTTTCAGATGCACAGAAATAAGGCTAGCAAAGAGATCCACGAAATACAGATGTAACTATGTGAGCGGAAGTCACACATCACAAAGCAGTTTCTCAGAAAGCTTCTTTCCAGATTTCAGGTAAGGATATTGCCTTTTTCTCCATAGCCCTCTTTGGGCTTCCAAATATCACTTTGCAAATTCCACAAGTACCGTCTTAGCGAAAGGCTTCTTGAGGCGAAAGATGTAACTCTGTGAGATGATTTCACAGAACACAAAGAAGTTTCTCACAAAGTTTCTTTCTCTTTGTTATCGGAGGATATTTCCTTTGGCCCTATAGTCTTCAAAGGGATCCGAAATATCTGTTCTCAGATTCCACAGAAATAAGGCTAGCAAAGAGATCCACAAAATACAGATGAAACTCTGTGAGTGGAAGTCACACATCACAAAGCAGTTTCTCAGAAAGCTTCTTTCCAGTTTCTCTCTGAGGATATTTTCTTTTTCACCATAGCGCTCTTTCGGCTTCCAAATATCAGTTAGCGAATTCCACAAGAGCAGGCTTAGTGAGCGGCAACTTGAGAGGAAACCTGTAACTCTGTGAGACGAATTAACAGAACACTAAGAAGTTTCTCAGAAAGCTTCTTTCCAGATTTCATCTGAGGACATTTCCTTTTTCACCAAAGCCCTCTATTGGCTTCCAAATATCACTTTGCAAATTCCACAAGAACAGTCTTAGCGAAAGGCTTCTGGAGGGGAAAGCTGTAACTCTGTGAGGTGATTTCTCAGAACACAAAGAAGTTTCTCAGAAAGCTTCTTTCTCTTTGTTATCGGAGGATATTTCCTTTGGCCCTATTGTCTTCAAAGGGATCCGAAATATCTGTGCTCAGATTGCACAGAAATAAGGCTAGCAAAGAGATCCACGAAATACAGATGTAATACTGTGAGCGGAGGTAACACAGCACAAAGCAGTTTTTCAGAAAGCTTTTTCCAGATTTCATCTAAGGATATTTCCTTTTTCACCAAAGCCCTCTATGAGCTTTCACATATCACTTTGCAAATTCCACAAGAACTGTCTTAGCGAAAGGCTTCTTGAGGGGAAAGTTGTAACTCTGGGAGATGATTTCACAGAACACAAAGAAGTTTCACAGAGAGCTTCTTTCTCTTTGTTATCGGAGGATATTTCCTTTGGCCCTATAGTCTTCAAAGGGTTCCGAGATATCTGTTCTCAGATTCCACAGAAATGAGGCTAGCAAAGAGATCCACGAAATGCAGATGTAACTCTGTGAGTGGAAATCACACATCACAAAGCAGTTTCTCAGAAAACTCCTTTCCAGTTTTTCTCTGAGGATATTTTCTTTTTCACCTTAGCCCTCTATGGGCTTCCAAATATCACTTTGCCAATTCCAGAAGAACAGGCTTAGCGAGCGGCTTCTTGAGGGGAAAGCTGTAAGTCTGTGAGATGAATTAACAGAACACTAAGCAGTTTCTCAGAAAGCTTCTTTCGAGTTTTCATCTGAGGATATTTCCTTTTTCACCATAGCCCTCTATGGGCTTCCAAATATCACTTTGTAAATTCCACAAGAACTGTCTTAGCGAAAGGCTTCTTGAGGGGAAAGCTGCAACTCTATGAGATGATTTCACACAACACAAAGAAGTTTCTCAGAATCTTCTTTCTCTTTGTTATCGGAGGATATTTCCTTTGGCCCTATAGTCTTCAAAGGGATCCGAAATATCCTTTCTCAGATTCCACAGAAATAAGGCTAGCAAAGAGATCCACAAAATACAGATGTAACTCTGTGAGTGGAAGTCACACATCACAAAGCAGTTTCTAAGAAAGCGTCTTTCAAGTTTTTCTCTGAGGATATTTTCTTTTTCACCATAGCCCTCTATGGGATTCCAAATATCACGTTATGAATTCTACAAGAAGAGGCTTAGTGAGCGGCTTCTTGAGGGGAAAACTGTAACTCTGTGAGATGAATGAAGAGAACACTAAGCAGTTTCTCAGAAAGCTTCTTTCCAGATTTCATCTGAGGATATTTCCTTTTTCACCATAGCCCTCTATGAGCTTCCAAATAACACTTTGCAAATTCCACAAGAACTGTCTTAGCGAAATGTTTCTTGAGGGGAAAGCTGTAACTCTGTGCGATGATTTCAAAGAACACAAAGAAATTTCTCAGAAAGCTTCTTTCTCTTTGTTATCGGAGGATATTTCCTTTGGCCCTATAGTCTTCAAAGGGATCAGAAATATCTGTTCTCAGATTCCACAGAAATGAGGCTAGCAAAGAGATCCACGAAATACAGATGTAACTCTGTGAGGTGAAGTCACACATACCAAAGCAGTTTCTGAGAAAGCTTCTTTCCAGATTTCATCTGAGGATATTTCCTTTTCCACCTTAGCCCTGTATGGGCTTCCAAATATCACTTTGCAAATTCCGCAAGAACTGTCTTAGCGAAAGGCTTCTTGAGGGGAAAGATGTAACTCTGTGAGATGATTTCACAGAACACAAAGAAATTTCTCAGAAAGCTTCTTTCTCTTAGTTATCGGAGGATATTTCCTTTGGCCCTATAGTCTTCAAAGGGATCAGAAATATCTGTTCTCAGATTTCACAGAACTAAGACTAGCAAAGAGATCCACGAAATACAGATGTAACTCGGTGAGTGGAAGTCACACATCACAAACCAGTTTCTCAGAATTCTCCTGTCCAGTTTTTCTCTGAGGATATTTTCTTTTTCAACATAGCCATCTCAGGGTTTCCAAATAATACTTTGCCAATTCCACAAGAAAAGGCCTAGCGAGCGGCTTCTTGAGGGGAAAGCTGTAACTCTGTGAGATGATTTCACAGAACACCAAGAAGTTTCTCAGAAAGCTTCTTTCTCTTTCTTATCAGAGGATATTTACTTGGTCCTATAGTCTTCAAAGGGATCCGAAATATCTGTTCTCAGATTCCACAGAAATAAGGCTAGCAAAGAGCTCCATGAAATACAGACGTAACTCCGTGAGTGGAAGTCACACATCACAAAGCAGTTTCTCAGAAAGCTTCTTTCCAGATTTCATCTGAGGATATTTTCTTTTTCACCATAGCCCTCTTTGGGCTTCCAAATATCACTTTGTAAATTCCACAAGAACTGTCTTCGCGAAAGGCTTCTTGAGGGGAAAGCTGTAACACTGTGAGATGATTTCACAGAATACAAAGAAGTTTCTCAGAAAGCTTCTTTTTTTTTTTTTTTTTTTTTTTTTTTTTTTTTTTTGAGACGGAGTCTCGCGCTGTCACCCAGGCTGGAGTGCAGTGGCCGGATCTCAGCTCACTGCAAGCTCCGCCTCCCGGGTTTACGCCATTCTCCTTCCTCCGCCTCCCGAGTAGCTGGGACCACAGGCGTCCGCCACCTCGGCCGGCTAGTTTTTTTGTATTTTTTAGTAGAGACGGGGTTTCACCGTGTTAACCAGGATGGTCTCGATCTCCTGACCTCGTGATCCGCCCGTCTCGGCCTCCCAAAGTGCTGGGATTACAGGCTTGAGCCACCGCGCCCGACCGAAAGCTTCTTTATCTTTGTTATCGGAGGATATTTCCTTTGGCCGTATAGTGCTCAAAGGGATCCGAAATATCTGTTCTCAGAATCCACAGAAATAAGGCTTGCAAAAAGATCCAGGAAATACAGATGTAACACTGTGAGGGAAAGTCACACATCACAAAGCAGTTTCTCAGAAAGCTTCTTTCCAGTTTTTCTCTGAGGATATTTTGTTTTTCACCATAGCCCTCTATAGTCTTCTAAATATCACTTTGTGAATTCCACAAGAACAGGCTTAGCGAGCGGCTTCTTGAGGGGAAAGCTATAACTCCGTGAGATGAATAAACAGAACACTAAGGAGTTTCTCAGAAGGCTTCTTTCCAGATTTCATCTGAGGATATTTCCTTTTTCACCATAGCCCTCTATGGGCTTTCAAATATCACTTTGCAAATTCCACAAGAACTGTCTTAGCGAAAGGCTTCTTGAGGGGAAAGCTGTAACTCTGTGAGATTATTTCACAGAACACAAACAAGTTTCTCAGAATGCTTCTTTCTCTTTGTTATCGGAGGATATTTCCTTTGGCCCTATAGTCTTCAAAGGGATCCGAAATATCAATTCTCAAATTCCACAGAGATAAGGCTTGCAAAGAGATCCACGAAATACAGATGTAACTCTGTGAGTGGAAGTCACGAATCACAAAGAAGTTTCTCAGAAAGCTTCTTTCCAGTTTTTCTCTGACGATATTTCCTTTTTCACCATAGGCCTCTATGGGCTTCCAAATATCACTTTGCCAATTCCACAAAAACTGTCTTAGCGAAAGGCTTCTTGACGGGAAAGCTGTAACTCTGTGAGATGATTTCACAGAACACTAGCAGTTTCTCAGAAGGCTTCTTTCCAGATTTCATCTGAGGATAATTCCTGTTTCAGCATAGCCCACTGTTGGCTTCCAAATATCACTTTGCCAAAACCACAAGACCTGTGTTAGCGAAAGGCTTCTTGAGGGGAAAGCTGTTACTCTGTGAGATGATTTCACAGGACACAAAGAAGATTCTCAGAAAGCTTCTTTCTCTTTGTTATCGGAGGATGTTTCCTAAGGCCGTATAGTCTTCAAAGGGATCCGAAATATCTGTTCTCAGTTTCCACAAAAATAAGACTAGCAAAGAGATCCACGAAATACACATGTAATTATGTCAGATGAATTAGCAGAACACTAAGCAGATTCTCCGAAAGCTTCTTTCCAGGTTTCATCTGAGGATATTTCCATTTTCACCATAGCCCTCTATGGGTTTCCAATATCACTTTGCCAATTCCACAAAAACTGTCTTAGCGAAAGGCTTCTTGAGGGGAAAGCTGTAACTCTGTGAGATGATTTCACAGATCACAAAGAAGTTTCTCAGAAAGCTTCTTTCTCTTTGTGATCGGAGGATATTTCCTTTGGCCCTATAGTCCTCAAATTGATCCGAAATATCAGTTCTCAGATTCCACAAATATAAGGCTAGCAAAGAGATCCACGAAATACAGATGTAACACTGTGAGATGAATTAACAGAAGACTAAGCAGTTTCTCAGAAAGATTCTTCCCCGATTTCATATGAGGATATTTCCTTTTTCACCATAGCCCTCTATGGGCTTCCAAATATCACTTTGCAAATTCCACAAGACCTGTCTTAGCGAAAGGCTTCTTGATTGGAAAGCTGTAACACTGTGAGATGATTTCAAAGAACACTAAGCAGTTTCTCAGAAAGCTTCTTTCACTTTGTTATCGGAGGATATTTCCTTTGGCTCTATATTCTTCAAAGGGATCTGAAATATCTGTCCTCAGATTCCACAGAAATAAGGCTAGCAAAGAGATCCACGTAATACACATGTAACTCTTTGAGATGAATTAACAGAACACTAAGCAGTTTCTCAGAAAGCTTCTTTCCAGATTTCATCTGAGGATATTTCCTTTTTCACCACAGTCCTCTATGGGCTTCCAAATATCACTTTGCCAATTTCACAAGAACTGTCTTAGCTAAAGGCTTCTTGAGGGGAAGCTGTAAATCTGTGGGATGATTTCACAGAACACAAAGAAGTTTCTCAGAAAGCTTCTTTCTCTTTGTTATGCGAAGATATTTCCTTTGGCCCTATAGTCTTCAAAGGGATCCGAAATATCTGTTATCAGATTCCACAGAAATAAGGCTACCAAAGAGATCCACGAAATACAGATTTATTTCTGTGAGATGAATTAACAGAACACTAAGCAGTTTCTCAGAAAGCTTGTTACCAGATTTCATCTGAAGATATTTCCTTTCTCACCATATCCCTCTATGGGCTTCCAAATATCACTTTGCCAATTCCACAAGAACTGTCTTAGCGAAAGGCTTCTTGAGGGGAAAGCTGTAACTCTGTGAGATGATTTCACAGAACACTAAGCAGGTTCTCAGAAGGCTTCTTTCCAGATTTCATCTGAGGATAATTCCTGTTTCAGCATAGCCCTCTGTTGGCTTCCAAATATCACTTTGCCAAAACCACAAGACCTGTCTTAGCGAAAGGCTTCTTGAGGGGAAAGCTGTAACTCTGTGAGATGATTTCACAGAACACAAAGAAGATTCTCAGAAAACTTCTTTCTCTTTGTTATCGGAGGATGTTTCCTTTGGCCCTATAGTCTTCAAAGGGATCTGAAATATCTGTTCTCAGTTTCCACAGAAGTAAGGCTAGCAAAGAGATCCACGAAATACACATGTAACTCTGTCAGATGAATTAACAGAACAGTAAGCAGATTCTCAGAAAGTTTTTTTCCAGATTTCATCTGAGGATATTTCCTTTTTCACCATAGCCCTCTATGGGCTTCCAAATATCACTTTGCCAATTTCACAAGAACTGTCTCAGCGAAAGGCTTCTTGAGGGGAAAGCTGTAACTCTGTGAGATGATTTCACAGAACACAATGAAGTTTCTCAGAAAGCTTCTTTCTCTTTGTTATCGGAGGATATTTCCTTTGGCCCTATAGTCTTCAAAGGGATCCCAAATATCTGTTCTCAGATTCCACAGAAATAAGGCTAGCAAAGAGATCCACGACATACAGATGTAACTCTGTGAGATGAATTATCAGAATACTAAGCAGTTTCTCAGAAAGCTTCTTTCCAGATTTCATCTGAGGATATTTCCTTTTTCACCTTAGCCCTCTATGGGCTTCCAAATATTACTTTGCCAATTCTACAAGAACTGTCTTAGCGAAAGGCTTCTTGAGGGGAAAGCTGTAACTGTTTGAGATGATTTCACAGAACACAAAGAAGTTTATCAGAAAGCTTCTTTGTCTTTGTCATCGGAGGATATTTCCTTTGGCCCTATAGTCTTCAAAGGGATGCGAAATATCTGTTCTCAGTTTCCACAGAAAGACGGCAGGCAAAGAGATGCACGAAATACAGATGTAACTCTGTGAGTGGAAGTAACACATCACAGAGCAGTTTCTCAGGAAGCTTCTTTCCAGATTTCATCTGAGGATATTTCCTTTTTCACCATAGCCCTCTATCGGCTTCCAAATATCACTTTGCCAATTCCACAAGAACTGTCTTAGCGAAAGGCTTCTTGAGGGGAAAGCTGTAACTTTGTGAGACGATTTCACAGGACCCAAAAAGTTTCTCAGAAAGTTTCTATCACTTGGTGATCGGAGGATATTTCCTTTGGCCCTATAATCTTCAAAGGGATCCGAAATATCTGTTCTCAGATTCCACAGAAATAAGGCTACCAAAGAGATCCACGAAATACACATGTAACTCTGTGAAATGAATTAACAGAACCCTAAGCAGTTTCTCAGAAAGCTTCTTTCCAGATTTCATCTGAGGATATTTCCTTTTTCACCACAGCCCTCTATGGGCTTCCAAATATCACTTTGCCAATTCCACAAGAACTGTCTTAGCGAAAGGCTTCTTGAGGGGAAAGCTGTAATCTGTGAGTTGATATCACAGAACACAAAGAAGTTTCTCAGAAAGCTTCTTTCTCTTTGTGATCGGAGGATATTTCCTTTGGCCCAGTAGTCTTCAAACGGATCCGAAATATCTGTTCACAGATTCCACAGAAAAAAGGCAAGCAAAGAGATCGACAAAACACAGATGTAACTCTGTGACTGGAAGTTACACATCACAAAGCAGTTTCTCAGAAAGCTTCTTTGCAGATTTCATCTGAGGATATTTCCTTTTACACCATAGCCCTCTATGGGCTTCCAAATATCACTTTGCGAATTTCCCAAGAACTGTCTCAGCGAAAGGCTTCTTGAGGGGTAAGCTGTAACTCTGTGAGATGATTTCACAGAAGACAGAGAAGTTTCTCAGAAAGCTTCTTTCTCTTTGTTATTCGAGGATATTTCCTTTGGCCCCATAATCTTCAAAGGGATCCGAAATATCTGTTCTCTGATTCCACAGAAATAAGGCTAGCAAAGAGATGCACGAAATACCGATGTAACTCTGTGAGTGTAATTCACACATCACAGAGCAGTTTCTCAGAAAGCTTCCTTCCAGGTTTCATCTGAGGATATTTCCTTTTTTCACCAAAACCCCCTATGGGCTTCCAAATATTACTTTCCCAATTCTACAAGAACTGTCATAGCGAAAGGGATCTAGAGGGGAAAGCTGTAACTCTGTGAGATGATTTCACAAAACACAAAGAACTTTCTCAGAAAGCTTCTGTGTCTTTGTGACCAGAGGATATTTCATTTGGCCCTATAGGCTTCAAAGGGATCCGAAATATCTGTTCTCAATTACCACAGAAATAAGGCTAGGAAAGAGATGCACGAAATACAGATGTAACTCTGTGAGTGGAAGTCACACATCACAGAGCAGTTTCTAAGAAAGCTTCTTTCCAGATTTCATCTGATGATATTTCCTTTTTCACCATAGCCCTCTATGGGCTTCCAAATATCACTTTGCCAATTCCACAAGAACTGTCTTAGCGAAAGGCTTCTTGACGGGAGAGCTGTAACTCTGTGAGATGATTTCACAGAACACTAAGCAGTTTCTCAGAAGGCTTCTTTCCAGATTTCATCTGAGGATAATTCCTGTTTCTGCATAGCCCACTGTTGGCTTCCAAATATCACTTTGCCAAAACCACAAGACCTGTCTTAGCGAAAGGATTCTTGAGGGGAAAGCTGTAACTCTGTGAGATGATTTCAAAGAACACAAAGAAGATTCTCAGAAAGCTTCTTTCTCTTTGTTATCGGAGGATATTTGCTTTGGCCTGTAGTCTTCAAAGGGATCCGAAATATCTGTTCTCAGATTCCACAGAAATAAGGCTATCTCAGTGATCCAGGAAATATAGATGTAACTCTGTGAGTGGAAGTCACACATCACAGAGCAGTTTCTCAGAAAGCTTCTTTCCAGATTTCATCTGAGGATATTTCCTTTTTCACCTTAGCCCTCTATGGGCTTCCAAATATTACTTTGCAAATTCTACAAGAACTGTCTCAGCGAAAGGCTTCTTGAGGGGAAAGCTGTAACTCTTTGAGATGATTTCACAGAACACAAAGAAGTTTCTCAGAAAGCTTCTTTGTCTTTGTGATCGGAGGATATTTCCTTTGGCCCTATAGTCTTCAAAGGGATCCGAAATATCTGTTCTCAGATTCCACCGAAATAAGGCTAGGAAAGAGATCCCCGAAATACAGATGTAACTCTGTGAATGGAAGTCACACATCACAGAGCAGTCTCTCAGAAAGCTTCTTTCCAGATTTCATCTGAGGATACTTCCTTTTTCACCTTAGCCCTCAATGGGCTTCCAAATATTACTTTGCCAATTCCACAGGAACTGTCTCAGTGAAAGGTTTCTTCAGGGGAAAGCTGTAACTCTGTGAGATGATTTCACAGAACACAAAGAAGTTTCTCAGAAAGCTTCTTTCTCTTTGTTATGCGAAGATATTTCCTTTGGCCCTATAGTCTTTAAAGGGATCTGAAATATCTGTTCTCAGATTCCACAGATATAAGGCTACCAAAGAGATCCACGAAATACAGATGTAATTCTGTGAGATGAATTTACAGAACACTAAGCAGTTTCTCAGAAAGCTTCTTTCCATATTTCATCTGAGGATATTTCCTGTTTCACCATAGCCCTCTATTGGCTTCCAAATATCACTTTGCCAATTCCACAAGAACTGTCTTAGCGAAAGGCTTCTTGAGGGGAAAGCTGCAACTCTGTGAGATGATTTCAGAGAACACTAAGCAGTTTCTCAGAAAGCTTCTTTCCAGATTTCGTCTCTGGATATTTCCTTTTTCACCCTAGCCCTCCGTTGGCTTCCAAAGGTCACTTTGCCAAAACGACAAGACCTGTCTTAGCGAAAGCCTTCTTGAGGGGAAAGCCGTAACTCTGTTAGATGATTTCACAGAACACAAAGAAGTTTCTCAGAAAGTTCTTTGTCTTTGTGATCGGAGGATATTTCCTTTGGCCCTATAGACTTCAACGGGATCCGAAATATCTGTTCTCAGATTCCACAGAAATAAGGCTATCAAGGAGATCCACGAAATACAGATGTAACTCTGTGAGTGGAAGTCACAACTCACAGAGCAGTTTCTCAGAAAGCTTCTTTCCAGATTTCATCTGAGGATATTTCCTTTTTCACCTTAGCCCTCTATGGGCTACGAAATATTACTTTGCCAATTCTACAGGAACTGTCTTAGTGAAAGGCTTCTTGAGGGGAAAGCTGTAACTCTGTGAGATGATTTCACAGAACACAAAGAAGATTCTCAGAAAGCTTCTTTGTCTTTGTGATCGGAGGATATTTCCTTTGGCCCTACAGTCTTCAAAGGGATGCGAAATATCTGTTGTCAGTTTCCACAGAAGGACGGCAGGCAAAGAGATGCACGAAATACAGATGTATCTCTGTGAGTCTAAGTAACACATCACAGAGCAGTTTCTCAGAAAGCTTCCTTCCAGATTTCATCTGAGGATATTTCCTTTTTCACCATAGACCACTAGGGGCTTCCAAATATCACTTTGCCAATTCCACAAGAACTGTCCTAACGAAAGGCTTCTTGAGGGGAAAGCTGTAACTCTGTGAGATGATTTCACAGAACACTAAGCAGTTTCTCAGAAGGCTTCTTTCCAGATTTCATCTGAGTATATTTCCTTTTTGACCATAGCCCTCTAAGGGCTTCCAAATATCACTTTGCCAATTCCACAAGAAATGTCTTAGCGAAAGGTTTCTTGAGGGGAAAGCTGTAACTCCCTGAGATGATTTCTCAGAACACAAAGAAGTTTCTCAGAAAGCTTCTTTCTCTTTGTGATCGGAGGAAATTCCTTTGGCCCTATAGTCTTAAAAAGGGATCCGAAGTATCTGTTCTCCGTTTCCACAGAAAGAAGGCTAGCAAAGAGATCCACGAAATACATATGTAACTCTGTGAGTGGAAGTCACACATCACAGAGCATTTTCTCAGAAAACTTCTTTCCAGATTTCATCTGAAGATATTTCCTTTCTCACCATATCCCTCTATGGGCTTCCAAATATCACTTTGCCAATTCCACAAGAACTCTCTTAGCGAAAGGCTTCTTTACGGGAAAGCTGTAACTCTGTGAGATGATTTCACAGAACACTAAGCAGTTTCGCAGAAGGCTTCTTTCCAGATTTCATCTGATGATAATTCCTGTTTCAGCGAAGCCCTCTGTTGGCTTCCAAATATCACTTTGACAAAACCACAAGACCTGTCTTAGCGAAAGGCTTCTTGAGGGGAAAGCTGTAACTCTGTGAGATGATTTCACAGAACACAAAGAAGTTTCTCAGAAAGCTTCTTTCTCTTTGTGATCGGACGAAGTTTCCTTTGGCCCTATAGTCTTCAAAGGGATCCGAAATATCTGTTCTCAGATTCCACAGAAATAAGGCTAGCAAAGAGATCCACGAAATACACATGTAACTCTGTGTGATGAATTAACAGAAAACTAAGCAGTTTCTCAGAAAGCTTCTTTCCAGATTTCGTGTGAGGATATTTCCTTTTTCACCATAGCCCTCTATGGGCTTCCACATATCACTTTGTCAATCCCACAAGAACTGTCTTAGCGAAAGGCTTCTTGAGGGGAAAGCTGTAACTCTGAGAGATGATTTCACAGAACACTAAGCAGTTTCTCAGAAAGCTTCTTTCACTTGGTGATCGGAGGATGTTTCCTTGGGCCCTATAATCTTCAAAGGGATCCGAAATATCTGTTCTCAGATTCCACAGAAATAAGGCTAGCAAAGAGATCCACGAAATACATATGTAACACTGTGAGATGAATAAACAGAACACTAAGCAGTTTCTCAGAAAGCTTCTTTCCAGATTTCATCTGAGGATATTTCCTTTTTCACCATAGACCTCTATGGGCTTCCAAATATCACTTTGCCAATTCCACAAGAATTGTCTTAGCGAAAGGCTTCTTGAGGGGAAAGCTGTAACTCTGTGAGATGATTTCACAGAACACAAAGAAGTTTCTCAGAAAGCTTCTTTCTCTTTGTGATCGGAGGATATTTCCTTTGGCCCAATAGTCTTCAAAGGTATACGAAATATCTGTTCTTAGATTCCTCAGAAATAAGGCTAGCAAAGAGATCCACGAAACACAGATGTAACTCAGTGAGTGGAAGTCACACATCACAGAGCAGTTTCTCAGAAAGCTTCTTTCCAGATTTCATCTGATTATATTTCCTTTTTCAACATAGCCTTCTCAGGACTTCCAAATATCACTTTGCGAATTTCACAAGAACTGTCTCAGCGAAAAGCTTCTTGAGGGGAAAGCTGTAACTCTGTGAGATGATTTCACAGAACACAACGAAGTTTCTCAGAAAGCTTCTTTGTCTTTGTGATCGGAGGATATTTCATTTGGCCCTATAGTCTTCAAAGGGATTCGAAATATCTGTTTTCAGATTCCACAGAAATAAGGCTAGCAAAGAGATCCACGAAATACAGATGTAACTCTGTGAGATGAATTAACAGAACACTAAGCAGTTTCTCAGAAAGCTTCTTTCCAGATTTCATCTGAGGATATTTCCTTTTTCACCATAGCCCTCTATGGGCTTCCAAATATCACTTTGCCAATTCCACAAGAACTGTCTTAGCGAAAGGCTTCTTGAGGGGAAAGCTGTAACTCTCTTAGATGATTTCATAGAACACAAAGAAGGTTCTCAGAAAGCTTCTTTCACTTTGTGATCGGAGGATATTTCCTTAGGCCCTATAGTCTTCAAAGGGATCTGAAATATCTGTCCTCAGATTCCTTAGAAATAAGGCTAGCAAAGAGATCCACGAAATACAGATGTAACTCCGTGAGTGGTAGTCACACATCACAGAGGAGTTTCTCTGAAAGCTTCTTTCCAGATTTCAACTGAGGATATTTCCTTTTTCACCTTAGCCCTCTATGGGCTTCCATATATTAATTTGCCAATTCTACAGGAACTGTCATGGTGAAAGGCTTCTTGAGGGGAAAGCTGTAACTCTGTGAGATGATTTCACAGAACACAAAGAAGTTTCTCAGAAATCTTCTTTGTCTTTGTGATCGGAGGATATTTCCTTTGGCCCAATAGTCTTCAAAGGGATCCGAAATATCTGTTTTCAGATTCAACAAAAATAAGGCTAGCAAAGAGTTCCACGAAATACAGATGTAACTCTGAGAGATGAATTAACAGAACACAGAGCAGTTTCTCAGAAAGCTTCCTTCCAGATTTCATCTGAATATTTCCTTTTTCACCGTAGCCCACTATGGGCTTCCAAATATCACTTTCCATTCCACAAGACCTGTTTTAGCGAAAGGCTTCTTGAGGGGAAATCTGTAACTCTGTGAGATGATTTCACAGAAAACAAAGAAGTTTCTCAGAAAGCTTCTTTCTCTTTGTTATCGTAGGATATTTCCTTTGGCCCTGTAGTTTTCAAAGAGATCCGAAATATCTGTTCTCAGATTCCACAGATATAAGGTTACCAAAGAGATCCACGAAATACAGATGTAATTCTGTGAGATGAATTTACAGAACACTAAGCAGTTTCTCAGAAAGCTTTTTTCCAGATTTCATCTGAGGATATTTCCTTTTTCACCATAGCCCTCTATGGGCTTCCAAATATCACCTTGCCAATCCCAAAAGAACTGTCTTAGCGAAAGGCTTCTTGAGGGGCAAGGTGTAACGCTGTGAGATGATTTCACAGAACACTAAGCAGTTTCTCAGAAAGCTTCTTTTACTTGGTGATCGGAGGATGTTTCCTTTGGCCCTGTAATCTTCAAAGGGATGCGAAATATCTGTTCTCAGATTCCACAGAAATAAGGCTTGCAAAGAGATCCACGAAACACAGATGTAACTCTGTGAGTGGAAGTCACACTTCACAGAGCAGTTTCTCAGAAAGCTTCTTTCCAAATTTCATCTGAGGATATTTCCTTTTTCACCATAGCCCTCTAAGGGCTTCCAAATATCACTTTGCCAACTTCACAAGAAGTGTCTCAGCGAAAGGCTTCTTGAGGGGAAAGCTGTAACCCTGTGAGATGATTTCACAGAACACAAAGAAGTTTCTCAGAAAGCTTCTTTTTCTTTGTTATGGGAGGATATTTCCTTTGGCCCTATAGTCTTCAAAGGGATCCGAAATATCTGCTTTCTGATTCCACAGAAATAAGGCTAGCAAAGAGATGCACGAAATACAGATGTAACTCTGTGAGTGTAAGTCACACATCACAGAGCAGTTTCTCAGAAAGCTTCTTTCCAGATTTCATCTGAGGATATTTCCTTTTTTCACCAAAACCCCCTATTGTCTTCCAATATTACTTTGCCAATTCTACAAGAAATGTCTTAGCGAAAGGGTTCTTGAGGGGAAAGCTGTAACTCTGTGAGATGATTTCACAGGACACAAAGAAGTTTCTCAGAAATCTTCTTTGTCTTTGTGATCGGAGGATATTTCCTTTGGCCCTAGAGTCTTCAAAGGGATCCGAAATATCTGTTCTCAGTTTCCACTGAAATAAGGCTAGCAAAGTGATGCACGAAATACAGATGTAACTCTGTGAGTGGAAGTCACACATCACAGAGCAGTTTCTCAGAAAGCTTCTTTCCAGATTTCATCTGAGGATATTTCCTTTTTCACCCTAGCCCTCTATGGTGTTCCAAATATCACTTTGCCAATTCCACAAGAACTGTCTTAGCCAAAGGCGTCTTGAGGGGAAAGCTGTAACTCTCTGAGATGATTTCATAGAACACAAAGAAGTTTCTCAGAAAGCTTCTTTCTCGTTGTTATCGGAGGATATTTCCTCTGGCCCTATAGTCCTCAAAGGGATCCGAAATATCTGTTCTCAGATTACACAAATATAAGGCTAGCAAAGAGATCCACGAAATACAGAAATAACTATGTGAGTGGAAGTCACACATCACAGAGCAGTTTCTCACAAAGCTTCTTTCCAGATTTCATCTGAGTATATTTCCTTTTTCACCATAGCCCTCTAAGGGCTTCCAAATATCACTTTGCCAATCCACAAGAACTGTCTTAGCGAAAGGCTTCTTGATTGGAAAGCTGTAACTCTGTGAGATGATTTCACAGAACCCTAAGCAGTTTCTCAGAAAGCTTCTTTAACTTTGTGATCAGAGGATATTTCTTTTGGCCCTATAGTCTTCAAAGGGATCAGAAATATCTGTCCTCAGATTCCTTAGAAATAAGGCTACCAAAGAGATCCACGAAATACACAAATACTCTGTGAGATGAATTAACAGAACACTAACCAGTTTCTCAGAAAGCTTCTTTCCAGATTTCATCTCAGGATATTTCCTTTTTCACCATAGCCCTCTATGGGCTTCCAAATATCACTTTGCCAATTTCACAAGTACTGTCTTAGCGAAAGGCTTCTTGAGGGGAAAGCTGTAACTGTTTGAGATGATTTCACAGAACACAAAGAAGTTTATCAGAAAGCTTCTTTGTCTTTGTGATCGGAGGATATTTCCTTTGGCCCTAGAGTCTTCAAAGGGATCCGAAATATCTGTTCTCATTTTCCACTGAAATAAGGCTAGCAAAGAGATGCACTTAATACAGATGTAACTCTGTGAGTGGAAGTCACACATCACAGAACAGTTTCTCAGAAAGCTTCTTTCCAGATTTCATCTGAGGATATTTCCTTTTTCACCGTAGCCCTCTATGGGCTTCCAAATATCATTTTGCCAATTCCACAAGAACTGTCTTAGCGAAAGGCTTCTTGAGGGGAAAGCCGTAACTCTGTGAGATGATTTCACAGAACACAAAGAAGTTTCCTAGAAAGCTTCTTTCTCTTTGTTATCGGAGGATATTTCCTTTGGCCCTATAGTCTTCAAAGGGATCCGAAATATCTGTTCTCACATTCCACAGAAATAAGGCTAGCAAAGAGATCCACGAAATACCGATGTAACTCTGTGAGATGAATTCACAGAACACTAAGCAGTTTCTCAGAAAGCTTCTTTCCAGATTTCATCTGAGGATATTTCCTTTTTCACCATAGCCCTCTCTGGGCTTCCAAATAAAAGTTTCCAATTCCTCAAGACCTGTTTTAGCGAAAGGCTTCTTCAGGGGAAAGCTGTAACTCTGTGAGACTTTTTCACAGAACACAAAGATGTTTCGCAGAAAGCTTCTTTCTCTTTGTTATGCATAGAAATTTCCTTTCGCCCTTTAGTCTTCAAAGGGATCTGAAATATCTGTTCTCAGATTCCACAGATATAAGGCTACCAAAGTGATCCACGAAATACAGATGTAATTCTGTGAGATGAATTTACAGAACACTAAGCAGTTTCTCAGAAAGCTTCTTTCTCTTTGTTATCGGAGGATATTTCCTTTGGCCCAATAGTCTTCAAAGGTATCCGAAATATCTGTTCTCAGATTCCACAGAAATAAGGCTAGCAAAGAGATCCACGAAATACAGATGTAACTCTGTGAGTGGAAGTCACACATCACAGAGCAGTTTCTCAGAAAGCTTCTTTCCAGATTTCATCTGAGGATATTTCCTTTTTCACCATAGCCCTCTAAGGGCTTCCAAATAACACTTTGCCAATTTCACAAGAACTGTCTCAGCGAAAGGCTTCTTGAGAGGAAAGGTGTAATCCTGTGAGATGATTTCACAGAACACAAAGAAGTTTCTCAGAAAGCTTCTTTCTCTTTGTTATGGGAGGATATTTCCATTGGCCCTATAGTCTTCAAAGGGATCCGAAATATGTGCTCTCTGATTCCACAGAAATAAGGCTAGCAAAGAGATGCACGAAATACAGATGTAACTCTGTGAGTGTAAGTCCCACATCACAGAGCAGTTTCTCAGAAAGCTTCTTTCCAGATTTCTTCTGAGGATATTTCCTTTTTTCACCAAAACCCCCTTTTGTCTTCCAAATATTACTTTGCCAATTCTACAAGAAATGTCTTAGCGAAAGGTTTCTTGAGGGGAAAGCTGTAACTCTGTGAGATGATTTCACAGAACACAAAGAAGTTTCTCAGAAAGCTTCTTTCCAGATTTCGTCTGAGGATATTTCCTTTTTCACCATAGCCCTCTGTGGGCTTCCAAATGTCACTTAGCCAAAACCACAAGACCTGTCTTAGCGAAAGGCTTCTTGAGGGGAAAGCTGTAACTCTGGGAGATGATTTCACAGAACACAAAGAAGTTTCTCAGAAAGCTTCTTTCTCTTTGTTATCGGAGGATATTTCATTTGGAGCTATAGTCTTCAAAGGGATCCGAAATATCTGTTCTCAGAATCCACAGAAATAAGGCTAGCAAGGAGATCCACGAATTACAGATGTAACTATGTGAGTGGAAGTCACATATCACAGAGCAGTTTCTCAGAAAGCTTCTTTCCAGATTTCATCTGAGGATATTTCCTTTTTCACCATAGCCCTCTATGGGCTTCCAAACATCACCTTGCCAATTCCACAAGAACTGTCTTAGCGAAAGGATTCTTGATTGGAAAGCTGTAACTCTGTGAGATGATTTCACAGAACACTAAGCAGTTTCTCAGAAAGCTTCTTTCACTTGGTGATCGGAGGATATTTCCTTTGCCCCTATAGTCTTCAAGGGGATCTGAAATATCTGTCCTCAGATTCCACAGAAATAAGGCTAGCAAAGAGATCCACGAAGTAAACATGTAACTCTGTGAGATGAATTAACAGAACACTAAGCAGTTTCTCTGAAAGCTTCCTTCCAGATTTTATCTGAGGATATTTTCTTTTTCACCATAGCCCTCTATGGGCTTCCAAATATCACTTTGCCAATGTCACAAGAACTGTCTTAGCGAAAGGCTTCTTGAGGGGAAAGCTGTAACTCTGTGAGTTGATTTCACAGAACACAAAGAAGTTTCTCAGAAAGCTTCTTTGTCTTTGTGATCGGAGGATATTTCCTTTGGCCCTGAAGTCTTCAATGGGATCCGAAATATCTGTTCTCAGATTCCACAGAAATAAGGCTAGCAAAGAGAACCACGAAATATAGTTGTAACTCTGTGAGTGGAAGTCACACATCACAGAGCTGTTTCTCAGAAAGCTTCTTTCCAGATTTCATCTGAGGATATTTCCTTTTTCACCATAGCCCTCTAAGGGCTTCCAAATATCATTTTGCCAATTCCACAAGAACTGTCTTAGCGAAAGGCTTCTTGAGGGGAAAGCTGTAACTCTGTGAGATGATTTCATAGAACACAGAGAAGTTTCTCAGAAAACTTCTTTCTCTTTGTTAACGGAGGATATTTCCTTTGGCCCTGTAGTCCTCAAAGAGATCCGAAATATCTGTTTTCAGATTCCACAGAAATAAGGCTAGCAAAGAGATCCACGAAATACAGATGTAACTCTGTGAGATGAATTAACAGAACACTAAGCAGTTTCTCAGAAAGCTTCTTTCCAGATTTCATCTGAGGATATTTCCTTTTTCACCATAGCCCTCTATGGGCTTCCAAATATCACTTTCCAATTCCTCAAGACCTGTTTTAGTGAAAGGCTTCTTGAGGGGAAACCTGTAACTCTGTGAGATGATTTCAGAGAAAACAAAGAAGTATCTCAGAAAGCTTCTTTCTCTTTGTTATGCGAAGATATTTCCTTTGGCCCTATAGTCTTCAAAGGGATCTGAAATATCTGTTCTCAGATTCCACAGATATACGGCTACCAAAGAGATCCACGAAATAGAGATTGAATTCTGTGAGATGAATTTACAGAACACTAAGCAGTTTCTCAGAAAGCTTTTTTCCAGATTTCATCTGAGAATATTTCCTTTTTCACCATAGCCCTCTATGGGCTTCCAAATATCACTTTGCCAATCCCACAAGAACTGTCTTAGAGAAAGATTTTTGAGGGGAAAGCTGTAACTCTGTGAGATGATTTCACAGAACACTAAGCAGTTTCTTAGAAAGCTTCTTTCACTTGGTGATCGGAGGATATTTCCTTTGGCCCTATAATCTTCAAAGGGATCTGAAATATCTGTTCTCAGATTCCACCGAAATAAGGCTAGCAAAGAGATCCACGAAATACACATGTAACTCTGTGAGATGAATTTACAGAACACTAAGCAGTTTCTCAGAAAGCTTCTTTCACTTGGTGATCGGAGGATATTTTCTTTGGCCCAAGAGTCTTCAAAGGGATCCGAAATATCTGTTCTCAGATTCCACAGAAATAAGGCTAGCAAAGAGATCCACGAAATTCAGATGTAACTCTGTGAGTGGATGTCACACATCCCAGAGCAGTTTCTCACAAATCTTCTTTCCAGATTTCATCTGAGGATATTTCCTTTTTCACCATAGCCCTCTATGGGCTTCCAAATATCACTTTGCCAATTCCACAAGAACTGTCTTAGCGAAAGGCTTCTTGAGGGGAAAGCCGTAACTCTGTGAGATGATTTCACAGAACACAAGGAAGTTTCTTAGAAAGCTTCTTTCTCTTTGTTATAGGAGGATATTTCCTTTGGCCGTATAGTCTTCAAAGGGATCCGATACATCTGTTCTCAGATTCCACAGAAATTGGGCTAGCAAAGAGATCCACGAAATACACATGTAACTCTGTGAGATGAATTAACAGAACAATAAGCAGTTTCTCAGAAAGTTTCTTTCCTGATTTCATCTGAGGATACTTCCTTTTTCACCATAGCCCTCCATGTGCTTCAAAATATCACATTACCATTTCCACGAGAAATGTCTTAGCGAGAGGCTTTTGAGGGGAAAGCTGTAACTCTGTGAGATGATTTCACAGAACACAAATAAGTTTCTCAGAAAGCTTCTTTCTCTTTGTTATCGGAGGATATTTCCTTTGGCCCTATAGTCTTTGAAGTGATCCGAAATATCTGTTCTCATATTCCACAGAAATAAGGCTTCCCAAGAGATCCACGAAATACAGATGTAACTCTGTGAGTGTAAGTCACGTATCACAGAGCAGTTTCTCAGAAAGCTTCTTTCCAGATTTCATCTGAGGATATTTCCTTTTTCACCATAGCCCTCTATGGGCTTTTAAATCTCACTTTGCCAATTCCACAAGAAATGTCTTAGAGAAAGGCTTCTTGAGGGGAAAGCTGTAACTCTGTGAGTTGATTTCACAGAACACAAAGAAGTTTCTCAGAAAGCTTCTTTCTCTTTATGATCGGAGGATATTTCCTTTGGCCCAAGTTTCTTCAAAGGGATCCGAAATATCGGTTCTCAGATTCCACAGAAATATGGCTAGCAAAGAGATCCACGAAACACAGATGTAACTCTGTGAGTGGAAGTCACACATCTCAGAGCAGTTTCTCAGAAAGCTTCTTTCCAGATTCATCTGAGGATATTTCCTTTTTCACCATAGCCCTCTAAGGGCTTCCAAATATCACTTTGCCAACTTCACAAGAACTGTCTCAGCGAAAGGCTTCTTGAGGGGAAAGCTGTAACTCTGTGAGATGATTTCACAGAACACAAAGAAGTTTCTCAGAAAGCTTCCTTCTCTTTGATATGGGAGGATATTTCCTTTGGCCCTACAGTCTTCAAAGGGATCCGAAATATCTGCTCTCTGATTCCACAGAAATAAGGCTAGCAAAGAGATGCACGAAATACAGATGTAACTATGTGAGTGGAAGTCACACATCACAGAGCAGTTTCTCACAAAGCTCCTTTCCAGATTTCACCTGAGTATATTTCCCTTTTCACCATAGCCCTCTAAGGGCTTCCAAATATCACTTTGCCAATTCCACAAGAACTGTCTTAGCGAAAGGCTTCTTGATTGGAAAGCTGTAACTCTGTGAGATGATTTCACAGAACACTAAGCAGTTTCTCAGAAAGCTTCTTTCCAGATTTCATCTGAGGATATTTCCTTTTTCACCATAGCCCTCTTTGGGCTTCCAAATATCACTTTGCGAAAACCACAAGACCTGTCTTAGCGAAAGGCTTCTTGAGGGGAAAGCTGTAACTCTGTGAGTTGATTTCACAGAACCCAAAGAAGTTTCTTAGAAAGCTCCTTTCTCTTTGTTATCGGAGGATATTTCCTTTGTGCCTATAGTCTTCAAAGAGATCCGAAATATCTGTTCTCAGATTCCCCAGAAATAAGGCTAGCAAAGAGAACCACGAAATACAGATGTAACTCTGTGAGATGAATTAACAGAACACTAAGCAGTTTCTCAGAAAGCTTCTTTCCTGATTTCATCTCAGGATATTTCCTTTTTCACCATAGCCCTCTATGGGCTTCCAAATATCACTTTTCCAATTCCACAAGAACTGTCTTAGCAAAGGCTTCTTGAGGGGAAAGCTGTAACTCTGTGAGATGATTTCACAGAACACTAAGCAGTTTCTCAGAAAGCTTCTTTCCAGATTTCATCTCAGGATATTTCCTTTTTCACCATAGCCCTCTGTGGGCTTCCAAATATAACTTTGCCAAAACCACAAGACCTGTCTTAGCGAAAGGCTTCTTGAGGGGAAAGCTGTAACTCTGTGAGATGATTTCACAGAACACAAAGAAGTTTCATAGAAAGCTTCTTTCTCTTTGTTATCGGAGGATATTTCCTTTGTGCCTAGAGTCTTCAAAGGTATCCGAAATATCTCTTCTCAGATTCCCCATAAATAAGGCTAGCAAGGAGATCCACGAAACACAGATGTAACTCTGTGAGTGGAGGTCACACATCACAGAGCAGGTTCTCAGAAAACTTCTTTCCATATTTCATCTGAGGATATTTCCTTTTTCACTACAACCGTCTATGGGCTTCCAAATATCACTTTGCCAATTCCACAGATCTGTCTTAGCGAAAGGCTTCTTAAGGGGAAAGCTGTAACTCTGTGAGATGATTTCACAGAACACAAAGAAGTTTCTCAGAAAGTTTCTTTCTTTCTCTTTGTTATCGGAGGATATTTCCTTGGGCCCTATAGTCTTCAAAGGGATCCGAAATATCTGTTCTCAGATTCCACAGAAATGAGGCTAGCAAAGAGATCCACAAAATACAGATGTAACTCTGTGAGATGAACTAACAGAACCCTAAGCAGTTTCTCAGAAAGCTTCTTTCCAGATTTCATCTGAGGATATTTCCTTTTTCACCCTAGCCCTCTATGGGCTTCCAAATATCACTTTGCCAATTCCACAAGAACTGTCTTAGCGAAAGGCTTCTTGAGGGGAAAGCTGTAACTCTGTGAGATGATTTCACAGAACACAAAGAAGTTTCTCAGAAAGCTTCTTTCTCTTTGTGATCGGAGGATATTTCCTTTGGCACTAGAGTCTTCAAAGGGATCCGAAATATCTGTTCTCAGATTCCACAGATATAAGGCTAGCAAAAAGATCCACGAAATACACATGTAACTCTCTGAGATGTATTAACTGAACACTAAGCAGTTACTCAGAAAGCTTCTTTCCAGATTTCATCTGAGGATATTTCCTTTTTCACCATAGCGCTCCATGGGCTTCCAAATATCACTATGCCAATTCCAAAAGAACTGTGTTAGCGAAAGGCTTCTTGAGGGGAAGCTGTAACTCTGTGAGATGATTTCACAGAACACAAAGAAGTTTCTCTGAAAGCTTCTTTCTCTTTGTTATCGCAGGATATTTCCTTTGGCCCTATAGTATTTGAAGGGATGCGAAATATCTGTTCTCAGATTCCACAGAAATAAGGCTAGCAAAGAGATCCACGAAATTCAGATGTAACTCTGTGAGTGGATGTCACACATCACAGAGCAGTTTCTCACAAATCTTCTTGCCAATTCCACAGGAACTGTCTTAGCGAAAGGCTTCTTGAGGGGAAAGCTGTAACTCTGTGAGATGATTTCACGGAACACAAAGAAGTTTCATAGAAAACTTCTTTCTCTTTGTTATCAGAGGATATTTCCTTTGGCCCTATAGTCTTCAAAGGGATCCGAAATATCTGTTCTCAGATTCCACAGAAATAAGGCTAGCAAAGAGATCCACGAAATACAGATGTAACTCTGTGAGTTGAATTAACAGAACACTAAGCAGTTTCTCAGAAAGCTTCTTTCCAGTTTTCATCTGAGGATATTTCCTTTTTCACCATAGCCCTCTATGGGCTTCCAAATATCACTTTGCTAATGCCACAAGAACTGTCTTAGCGAAAGGCTTCTTGAGGGGAAAGCCGTAACTCTGTGAGATGATTTCACAGAACACAAGAAAGTTTCTTAGAAAGCTTCTTTCTCTTTGTTATAGGAGGATATTTCCTTTGGCCCTATAGTCTTCAAAGGGATCCGATACATCTGTTCTCAGATTCCACAGAAATAGGGCTAGCAAAGAGATCCACGAAATACACATGTAACTCTGTGAGATGAATTAACAGAACAATAAGCAGTTTCTCAGAAAGTTTCTTTCCAGATTTCATCTGAGGATACTTCCTTTTTCACCATAGCCCTCCATGTGCTTCAAAATATCACATTACCAATTCCACGAGAAATGTCTTAGCGAGAGGGTTTTGAGGGGAAAGCTGTAACTCTGTGAGATGATTTCACAGAACACAAATAAGTTTCTCAGAAAGCTTCTTTCTCTTTGTTATCGGAGGATATTTCCTTTGGCCCTATAGTCTTTGAAGTGATCCGAAATATCTGTTCTCAGATTCCACAGAAATAAGGCTTCCCAAGAGATCCACGAAATACAGATGTAACTCTGTGAGTGTAAGTCACGTATCACAGAGCAGTTTCTCAGAAAGCTTCTTTCCAGATTTCATCTGAGGATATTTCCTTTTTCACCATAGACCTCTATGGGCTTTTAAATCTCACTTTGCCAATTCCACAAGAAATGTCTTAGCGAAAGGCTTCTTGAGGGGAAAGCTGTAACTCTGTGAGATGATTTCACAGAACACAAAGAAGTTTCTTAGAAAGCTTCTTTCTCTTTGTTATCGGAGGATATTTCCTTTGGCCCTATAGTCTTCAAAGAGATCCGAAATATCTGTTCTCAGATTCCACAGAAATAAGGCTAGCAAAGAGAACCACGAAATACAGAGGTAACTCAGTGAGAAGAATTAAGAGAACACTAAGCAGTTTCTCAGAAAGCTTCCTTTCAGATTTCTTTTTTTTTTTTTTTTTTTTTTTAAATTTATTTATTATTATTATACTTTAAGTTGTAGGGTACATGTGCATAACGTGCAGTTTTGTTACATATGTATACTTGTGCCATGTTGCTGTGCTGCACCCATCAACTCGTCATTTACATCAGGTATAACTCCCAATGCAATCCCTCCCCCCTCCCCCCTCCCCATGATAGGCCTCGGTGTGTGATGTTCCCCTTCCTGAGTCCGAGTGATCTCATTGTTCAGTTCCCACCTATGAGTGAGAACATGCGGTGTTTGGTTTTCTGTTCTTGTGATAGTTTGCTAAGAATGATGGATTCCAGCTGCATCCAAGTCCCTACAAAGGAGTCAAACTCATCCTTTTTTATGGCTGCATAGTATTCCATGGTGTATATGTGCCACATTTTCTTAATCCAATCTGTCACTGATGGACATTTGGGTTGATTCCAAGTCTTTGCTATTGTGAATAGTGCTGCAATAAACATACGTGTGCATGTGTCTTTATAGCAGCATAATTTATAATCCTTTGGGTATATACCCAGTAATGGGATGGCTGGGTCATATGGTACATCTAGTTCTAGATCCTTGAGGAATCGCCATACTGTTTTCCATAATGGTTGAACTAGCTTACAATCCCACCAACAGTGTAAAAGTGTTCCTATTTCTCCACATCCTCTCCAGCACCTGTTGTTTCCTGACTTTTTAATGATTGCCATTCTAACTGGTGTGAGATGGTATCTCATTGTGGTTTTGATTTGCATTTCTCTGATGGCCAGTGATGATGAGCATTTTTTCATGTGTCTGTTGGCTGTATGAATGTCTTCTTTTGAGAAATATCTGTTCATGTCCTTTGCCCACTTTTTGATGGGGTTGTTTGTTTTTTTCTTGTAAATTTGTTTGAGTTCTTTGTAGGTTCTGGATATTAGCCCTTTGTCAGATGAGTAGATTGCAAAAATTTTCTCCCATTGTGTAGGTTGCCTGTTCACTCTGATGGTAGTGTCTTTTGCTGTGCAGAAGCTCTTTAGTTTAATGAGATCCCATTTGTCAATTTTGGCTTTTGCTGCCGTTGCTTTTGGTGTTTTAGACATGAAATCTTTGCCCATGCCTATGTCCTGAATGGTACTACCTAGGTTTTCCTCTAGGATTTTTATGGTATTAGGTCTAACATTTAAGTCTCTAATCCATCTTGAATTAATTTTCGTATAAGGAGTAAGGAAAGGATCCAGTTTCAGCTTTCTACTTATGGCTAGCCAATTTTCCCAGCACCATTTATTAAATAGGGAATCCTTTCCCCATTTCTTGTTTCTCTCAGGTTTGTCAAAGATCAGATGGCTGTAGATGTGTGGTATTATTTCTGAGGACTCTGTTCTGTTCCATTGGTCTATATCTCTGTTTTGGTACCAGTACCATGCTGTTTTGGTTACTGTAGCCTTGTAGTATAGTTTGAAGTCAGGTAGCGTGATGCCTCCAGCTTTATTCTTTTGACTTAGGATTGTCTTGGAGATGCGGGCTCTTTTTTGGTTCCATATGAACTTTAAAGCAGTTTTTTCCAATTCTGTGAAGAAACTCATTGGTAGCTTGATGGGGATGGCATTGAATCTATAAATTACCTTGGGCAGTATGGCCATTTTCACGATATTGATTCTTCCTATCCATGAGCATGGTATGTTCTTCCATTTGTTTGTGTCCTCTTTGATTTCACTGAGCAGTGGTTTGTAGTTCTCCTTGAAGAGGTCCTTTACATCCCTTGTAAGTTGGATTCCTAGGTATTTTATTCTCTTTGAAGCAATTGTGAATGGAAGTTCATTCCTGATTTGGCTCTCTGTTTGTCTGTTACTGGTGTATAAGAATGCTTGTGATTTTTGCACATTAATTTTGTATCCTGAGACTTTGCTGAAGTTGCTTATCAGCTTAAGGAGATTTTGGGCTGAGACAATGGGGTTTTCTAAATATACAATCATGTCATCTGCAAACAGGGACAATTTGACTTCTTCTTTTCCTAACTGAATACCCTTGATTTCTTTCTCTTGCCTGATTGCCCTAGCCAGAACTTCCAACACTATGTTGAATAGGAGTGGTGAGAGAGGGCATCCCTGTCTTGTGCCAGTTTTCAAAGGGAATTTTTCCAGTTTTTGCCCATTCAGTATGATATTGGCTGTGGGTTTGTCATAAATAGCTCTTATTATTTTGAGGTACGTTCCATCAATACCGAATTTATTGAGCGTTTTTAGCATGAAGGGCTGTTGAATTTTGTCAAAAGCCTTTTCTGCATCTATTGAGATAATCATGTGGTTCTTGTCTTTGGTTCTGTTTATATGCTGGATTATGTTTATTGATTTGCGAATGTTGAACCAGCCTTGCATCCCAGGGATGAAGCCCACTTGATCATGGTGGATAAGCTTTTTGATGTGTTGCTGAATCCGGTTTGCCAGTATTTTATTGAGGATTTTTGCATCGATGTTCATCAGAGATATTGGTCTAAAATTCTCTTTTTTTGTTGTGTCCTTGCCGGGCTTTGGTATCAGGATGATATTGGCCTCATAAAAAGAGTTAGGGAGGATTCCCTCTTTTTCTATTGATTGGAATAGTTTCAGAAGGAATGGTACCAACTCCTCCTTGTACCTCTGGTAGAATTCAGCTGTGAATCCATCTGGTCCTGGACTTTTTTTGGTTGGTAGGCTATTAATTGTTGCCTCAATTTCAGAGCCTGCTATTGGTCTATTCAGGGATTCAACTTCTTCCTGGTTTAGTCTTGGAAGAGTGTAAGTGTCCAGGAAATTATCCATTTCTTCTAGATTTTCCAGTTTATTTGCGTAGAGGTGTTTATAGTATTCTCTGATGGTAGTTTGTATTTCTGTGGGGTCGGTGGTGATATCCCCTTGATCATTTTTAATTGCGTCGATTTGATTCTTCTCTCTTTTCTTCTTTATTAGTCTGGCTAGTGGTCTGTCAATTTTGTTGATCTTTTCAAAAAACCAACTCCTGGATTCATTGATTTTTTGGAGGGTTTTTTGTGTCTCTATCTCCTTCAGTTCTGCTCTGATCTTAGTTATTTCTTGCCTTCTGCTAGCTTTCGAATGTGTTTGCTCTTGCTTCTCTAGTTCTTTTAATTGCGATGTTAGAGTGTCAATTTTGCATCTTTCCTGCTTTCTCTTGTGGGCATTTAGTGCTATAAATTTCCCTCTACACACTGCTTTAAATGTGTCCCAGAGATTCTGGTATGTTGTATCTTTGTTCTCATTGGTTTCAAAGAACATCTTTATTTCTGCCTTCATTTCGTTATGTACCCAGTAGTCATTCCGGAGCAGGTTGTTCAGTTTCCATGTAGTTGAGCGGTTTTGAGTGAGTTTCTTAGTCCTGAGTTCTAGTTTGGTTGCACTGTGGTCTGAGAGACAGTTTGTTATAATTTCTGTTCTTGTACATTTGCTGAGGAGTGCTTTACTTCCAATTACATGGTCAATTTTGGAGTAAGTATGATGTGGTGCTGAGAAGAATGTATATTCTGTTGATTTGGGGTGGAGAGTTCTATAGATGTCTATTAGGTCTGCTTGCTGCAGAGATGAGTTCAATTCCTGGATATCCTTGTTAACTTTCTGTCTCGTTGATCTGTCTAATGTTGACAGTGGAGTGTTGAAGTCTCCCATTATTATTGTATGGGAGTCTAAGTCTCTTTGTAAGTCTCTAAGGACTTGCTTTATGAATCTGGGTGCTCCTGTATTGGGTGCATATATATTTAGGATAGTTAGCTCTTCCTGTTGAATTGATCCCTTTACCATTATGTAATGGCCTTCTTTGTCTCTTTTGATCTTTGATGGTTTAAAGTCTGTTTTATCAGAGACTAGTATTGCAACCCCTGCTTTTTTTTGTTCTCCATTTGCTTGGTAAATCTTCCTCCATCCCTTTATTTTGAGCCTATGTATGTCTCTGCATGTGAGATGGGTCTCCTGAATACAGCAGACTGATGGGTCTTGACTCTTTATCCAGTTTGCCAGTCTGTGTCTTTTAATTGGAGCATTTAGTCCATTTACATTTAAGGTTAATATTGTTATGTGTGAACTTGATCCTGCCATTATGATATTAACTGGTTATTTTGCTCATTAGTTGATGCAGTTTCTTCCTAGCCTCAATGGTCTTTACATTTTGGCATGTTTTTGCAATGGCTGGTACCGGTTGTTCCTTTCCATGTTTAGTGCTTCCTTCAGGGTCTCTTGTAAGGCAGGCCTAGTGGTGACAAAATCTCTAAGCATTTGCTTATCTGTAAAGGATTTTATTTCTCCTTCACTTATGAAACTTAGTTTGGCTGGATATGAAATTCTGGGTTTAAAATTCTTTTCTTTAAGAATGTTGAATATTGGCCCCCACTCTCTTCTGGCTTGTAGAGTTTCTGCTGAGAGATCTGCTGTTAGTCTGATGGGCTTCCCTTTGTGGGTAACCCGACCTTTCTCTCTGGCTGCCCTTAAGATTTTTTCCTTCATTTCAACTTTGGTGAATCTGGCAATTATGTGTCTTGGAGTTGCTCTTCTCGAGGAGTATCTTTGTGGCGTTCTCTGTATTTCCTGGATTTGAATGTTGGCCTGCCCTACTAGGTTGGGGAAGTTCTCCTGGATGATATCCTGAAGAGTGTTTTCCAACTTGGTTCCATTTTCCCCCTCACTTTCAGGCACCCCAATCAGACGTAGATTTGGTCTTTTTACATAATCCCATACTTCTTGCAGGCTTTGTTCATTTCTTTTTCTTCTTTTTTCTTTTGGTTTCTCTTCTCGCTTCATTTCATTCATTTGATCCTCAATCGCTGATACTCTTTCTTCCAGTTGATCGAGTCGGTTACTGAAGCTTGTGCATTTGTCACGTATTTCTCGTGTCATGGTTTTCATCTCTTTCATTTCGTTTAGGACCTTCTCTGCATTAATTACTCTAGCCATCAATTCTTCCACTTTTTTTTCAAGATTTTTAGTTTCTTTGCGCTGGGTACGTAATTCCTCCTTCAGCTCTGAGAAATTTGATGGACTGAAGCCTTCTTCTCTCATCTCGTCAAAGTCATTCTCTGTCCAGCTTTGATCCGATGCTGGCGATGAGCTGCGCTCCTTTGCCGGGGGAGATGCGCTCTTATTTTTGGAATTTCCAGCTTTTCTGCCCCGCTTTTTCCCCATCTTTGTGGTTTTATCTGCCTCTGGTCTTTGATGATGGTGATGTACTGATGGGGTTTTGGTGTAGGTGTCCTTCCTGTTTGATAGTTTTCCTTCTAACAGTCAGGACCCTCAGCTGTAGGTCTGTTGGAGATTGCTTGAGGTCCACTCCAGACCCTGTTTGCCTGGGTATCAGCAGCAGAGGCTGCAGAAGATAGAATATTTCTGAACAGCGAGTGTACCTGTCTGATTCTTGCTTTGGAAGCTTCCTCTCAGGGGTGTACTCCTCCCTGTGAGGTGTGGGGTGTCAGACTGCCCCTAGTGGGGGATGTCTCCAAGTTAGGCTACTCAGGGGTCAGGGACCCACTTGAGCAGGGAGTCTGTCCCTTCTCAGATCTCAACCTCCGTGTTGGGAGATCCACTGCTCTCTTCAAAGCTGTCAGACAGAGTCGTTTGCGTCTGTGCAGAGGTGTCTGTGTGTCTTAGTTTACTGTGCCCTGTCCCCAGAGGTGGAGTCTACAGAGACAGGCAGGTTTCCATGAGCTGCTGTGAGCTCCACCCAGTTCGAGCTTCCCAGAAGCTTTGTTTACCTACTTAAGCCTCAGCAATGGCGGGCGCCCCTCCCCCAGCCTCGCTGCTGCCTTGCCGGTAGATCACAGACTGCTGTGCTAGCAATGAGGGAGGCTCCGTGGGTGTGGGACCCTCCCGGCCAGGTGTGGGATATGATCTCCTGGTGTGCCTGTTTCCTAAAGCGCAGTATTGGGGTGGGAGTTACCCGATTTTCCAGGTGTTGTGTGTCTCAGTTCCCCTGGCTGGGAAAAGGGACTCCCTTCCCCCTTGCGCTTCCCAGGTGAGGCAATGCCTCGCCCTGCTTCAGCTCTCGCTGGTCGTGCTGCAGCAGCTGACCAGCACCGATCGTCCGGCACTCCCCAGTGAGATGAACCCAGTACCTCAGTTGAAAATGCAGAAATCACCGGTCTTCTGTGTCGCTCGCGCTGGGAGTTCGAGACTGGAGCTGCTCCTATTCGGCCATCTTGCTCCGCCCCCCACTCCTTTCAGATTTCATCTGAGGATATTTCTTTTTTCACCATGGCCCTCTATGGGCTTCCAAATATCACTTTGCCAATTCCACAAGAACTGTCTTAGCGAAAGGCTTCTTGAGGGGAAAGCTGTAACTCTGTGGGATGATTTCACAGAACACAAAGAAGTATCTCAGAAAGCTTCTTTCTCTTTGTGATCGGAGGATATTTCCTTTGGACCTATAGTCTTCAAAGGGAACCGAAATATCTGTTCTCAGATTCCACAGAAATAAGGCTAGCACAGAGATCCATGAAATTCAGATGTAAATCTGAGAGATGAATTAACAGAACCCTAAGCAGTTCTCAGAAAGGTTCTTTCCAGATTTCATCTGAGGATATTTTCTTTTTCACCGTAGCCCTCTATGGTCTTCCAAATATCACTTTGCCAATTCCACAAAACTGTCTCAGCGAAAGGCTTCTTGAGGGGAAAGCCGTAACTGTGAGATGATTTAACAGAACACAAAGAAGTTTCTTAGAAAGCTTCTTTCTCTTTGTTATCGGAGGATATTTCCTTTGGCCCTGTAGTCTTCAAAGGGATCCGAAATATCTGTTCTCAGATTCCACAGAAATAAGGCTAGCCAAGAGATCCACGAAATACACATGTAACTCTGTGAGATGAATTAACAGAACACTAAGCAGTTTCTCAGAAAGATTCTTTCCAGATTTCATCTGAGGATTTTTCCTTTTTCACCATAGCCCTCCTTGGGCTTCAAAATACCACATTACCAATTCCACAAGAACTGTCTTAGCGAAAGGCTTCTTGAAGGGAAAGCTGTAACTTTGTGAGATGATTTCACAGAACACAAAGAAGTTTCTCAGAAAGCTTCTTTCTCTTTTTGATCGGAGGGTATTTCCTTTGGACCTATCATCTTCAAAGGGATCCGAAATATCTGTTCTCAGATTCCACAGAAATAAGGCTAGCAAAGAGATCCACGAAATATAGATGTAAGTCTGTGAGATGAATTATCAGAACACTAAGCAGTTTCTCAGAATGTTTCTTTCCAGATTTCATCTGAGGATATTTCCTTTTACACCTTAGCGCTCTATTGGCTACAAATATCACTTTGCCAATTCGACAAGAACTGTCTTAGTGAAAGGCTTCTTGAGGGGAAAGCTGTAACTCTGTGAGATGATTTCACGGAACACAAAGAAGTTTCTGAGAAAGCTTCTTTCTCTTTGTGATCGGAGGATATTTCCTTTGTCCCTATAGTCTTCAAAAGGATCCGAAATTTCTGTTCTCAGTTTCCACAGAAATAAGGCAAGCAAAGAGATCCACTAAATACAGATGTAACTCTGTGAGATGAATTGACAGAACACTAAGCAATTTGTCAGAAAGCTTCTTTCCAGATTTCATCTGAGGATATTTCCTTTTTCACCATAGCCCTCTATGGGCTTCCAAATATCACTTTGCCAATTCCACAAGAACTGTCTTAGCGAAAGGCTTCTGGAGGGGAAAGCTTTAGCTCTGTGAGATGATTTCACAAAACACAAAGAAGTTTCTCAGAAAGCTTCTTTCTGTTTGTTATCGGAGGATATTTCCTTTGGGCCTATAGTCTTCATAGGGATCCGAAATATCTGTTCTCAGATTCCACAGAAATAAGGCTAGGAAAGAGATCCATGAAATAGAGATGTAACTCTGTGAGTGGAAGTCACACATCACAGAGCAGTTTCTCAGAAAGCTTCTTTCCAGATTTCATCTGAGGATATTTCCTTTTTCACCAAAGCCCTCTCTGGGCTTCCAAATATCACTTTGCCAATTCCACAAGAACTGTCTTAGCGAAAGGCTTCTTGAGGGGAAAACAGTAACTCCTTGTGATGAGTTCACAGAACACAAAGAAGTTTCTCAGAAAGCTTCTTTCTCTTTGTTATCGGAGGATATTTCCTTTAGCCCTATACTCTTCAAAGGGATCCGAAATATCTGTTTTCAGATTCCACAGAAAAAAGGCTAGCAAAGAGATCCACGAAATACAGATGTAACTCTGTGAGATGAATTAACAGAACACTAAGCCGTTTCTCAGAAAGCTTCTTTCCAGATTTCATCTGAGGATATTTCCTTTTTTACCTTAGGCCTCTATGGGCTTCAAAATATCACTCTGCCGATTCCAAAAGAACTGTCTTAGCGAAAAGCTTCATGAGGGGAAAGCTGTAACTCTGTGAGATGATTTCACAGAACACAAAGAAGTTTCTCAGAAAGCTTCTTTCTCTTTGTCATCGGAGGATATTTCCTTTGGTGCAATAGTCTTCATAGGGATCCGAAATATCTGTTCTCAGATTCCACAGAAATAAGGCTAGCAAAGAGATCCAGGAAATACAGATGTAACTCTGTGAGTGGAAGTCACACATCACAGAGCAGTTTCTCAGAAAGCTTCTTTCCAGATTTCATCTGAGGATATTTCCTTTTTCACCATAGCGCTAAATGGGCTTCCAAATATGACATTACCAATTCCACAAGAACTGTCTTAGCGAAAGGCTTCTTGAGGAGAAAGCTGTAACTCTGTGAGATGATTTCACAGTACACAAAGAAGTTTCTCAGAAAGCTTCTTTCTCTTTGTGATCGGAGGATATTTCCTTTGGCCCTATAGTCTTTGAAGGGATGGGAAATATCTGTTCTCAGATTCCACAGAAATAAGGCTAGCAAAGAGATCCACGAAATACAGTTGTAACTCTGTGAGTGGAAGTCAAACATCACAGAGCATCTTCTCAGAAAGCTTCTTTCCAGATTTCATCTGAGGATATTTCCTTTTTCACCATAGCCCTCTAGGGGCTTCCAAATATCACTTTGCCAATTCCACAAGAACTGTCTTAGCGAAAGGCGTCTTGAGGGGAAAGCTGTAACTCTGTGAGATGATTTCACAGAACACTAAGCAGTTTCTCAGAAAGCTACTTTCCGGATTTCTTCTGAGGATATTTCATTTTTCACCACAGCATTCTATGGGTTTCCAAATATCACTTTGCCAATTCCACAAGAACTGTCTTAGCGAAAGGCTTCTTGAGGGGAATGCTGTAACTGTGTGAGATGAGTTCACAGAACACAAAGAAGTTTCTCAGAAAGCTTCTTTCTCTTTGTTATCGGAGGATATTACCTTTGGCCCTATAGTCTTGAAGGGATGCGAAATATCTGTTCTCAGATTCCCCAGAAATAAGGCTAGCAAAGAAATCCACGAAATACAGATGTAACTCTGTGAGTGGAAGTCACGTATCACAGAGCAGTTTCTCAGAAAACTTCTTTCCAGATTTCATCTGAGGATATTTCCTTTTTCACCATAGCCCTCTATGGGCTTCCAAATACCACTTTGCCAATTCCACAAGAACTGTCTTAGCGAAAGGCTTCTTGAGGGGAAAGCTGTAACTGTGTGAGATGAGTTCACAGAACACAAAGAAGTTTCTCAGAAAGCTTCCTTCTCTTTGTTATCGGAGGATATTTCCTTTGGCCCTATAGTCTTCAAAGGGATCCGAAATATCTGTTCTCAGATTCCACGGAAATAAGGCTAGCAAAGAGATCCACGAAATACAGATGTAACTCTGTGAGATGACTTAACAGAACACTAAGCAGTTTCTCAGAAAGCTTCTTTTCAGATTTCATCTGAGGATATTTCCTTTTTCACCATAGCCCTCTATGGGCTTCCAAATATCACTTTTCCAATTCCACAAGAACTGTCTTAGCGAAAGGCTTCTTGAGGGGAAAGCTGTAACCCTGTGAAATGATTACACAGAACACAAAGAAGTTTCTCCGAAAGCTTCTTTCTCTTCATGATCGGAGGATATTTCCTTTGGCCCTATAATTTCAAAAGGATCCGAAATATCTGTTCTCAGATTCCTCAGAAATAAGGTTAACAAAGTGATTCACGAAAGACAGATGTAACTCTGTGAGATGAATTAACAGAACACTAAGCAGTTTCTCAGAAAGCTTCTTTCCAGATTTCATCTGAGTATATTTTCTTTTTCACCAGAGCCCTCTATGGGATTCCAAATATTACTTTGCCAATTCCACAAGAACTGTCTTTGCGAAAACCTTCTTGAGGGGAAAGCTGTAACTCTGTGAGATGATTTCACAGAACACAAAGAAGTTTCTCAGAAAGCTTCTTTCTCTTTGTTATCAGAGGATATTTCCTTTGGCCCTATAGTCTTCAAAGGGATCCGAAATATCTGTTCTCAGATTCCAGAGAAATAAGGCTAGCAAAGAAATCCACGAAATACAGATGTAGCTCTGTGAGTGGAAGTCACACATCACAGAGCAGTTTCTCAGAAAGCTTCTTTCCAGATTTCATCTGAGGATATTTCCTTTTTCACCATAGCCCTCTATGGGCTTCCAAATATCACTTTGCCAACTCCACAAGAACTGTCTTAGTGAAAGGCTTCTTGAGGGGAAAGCTGTAACTCTGTGAGATGATTTCACGGAACACAAAGAAGTTTCATAGAAAACTTCTTTCTCTTTGTTATCAGAGGATATTTCCTTTGGCCCTATATTCTTCAAAGGGATCCGAAATATCTGTTCTCAGATTCCACAGAAATAAGGCTAGCAAAGAGATCCACGAAATACAGATGTAAGTCTGTGAGATGAATTAACGGAACACTAAGCAGTTTCTCAGGAAGCTTCTTTCCATACTTCATCTGAGGATATTTCCTTTTTCACTTTAGCGCTCTATTGGCTACAAGTATCACTTTGCCAATTCCACAAGAACTGTCTTAGCGAAAGGCTTCATGAGGGGAAAGCTGTAACTCTGTGAGATGATTTCACAGAACACAAAGAAGTTTTTCAGAAAGCTTCTTTCTCTTTGTTATCGGAGGATATTTCCTTTGGCGCTATAGTCTTCAAAGGGATCCGAAATATCTGTTCTCAGATTCCATAGAAATAAGGCTAGCAAAGAGACCCACAAAATGCAGGTGTAACTCTGTGAGTTGAAGTCACACATCACAGAGCAGTTTCTCAGAAAGCACCTTTCAAGATTTCATCTGAGGATATTTAATTTTCACCGTAGCCCTCTATGGGCTTCCAAATATCACTTTGCGAATTCCAAAAGAACTGTCTTAGCGAAAGGCTTCTTGAGGGGAAAGCTGGAACTCTGTGAGATGACTTCACAGAACACAAAGAAGTTTCTCAGAAAGCTTCTTTCTCTTTGTGATCGGAGCATATTTCCTTTGACCCTATAGTCTTCATAGGGATCCGAAATATCTGTTCTCAGATTCCACAGAAAAAAGGCTAGCAAAGAGATCCAGGAAATACAGATGTAACTCTGTGAGTGGATGTCACACATCACAGAGCAGTTTCTCAGAAAGCTTCTTTCCAGATTTCATCTGAGGATATTTCTTTTTTCACCGTAGCCCTCTATGGGCTTCCAAATATCACTTTGCCAATTCCAAAAGAACTGTCTTAGGGAAAGGCTTCTTTAGGGGAAAGCGGTAACACTGTGAGATTATTTCACAGAACACAAAGAAGTCTCTCAGAAAGCTTCTTTCTCTTTGTGATCGGAGGATATTTCCTTTGGCGCTATAGTCTTCAGAGGGATCCGAAATATCTGTTCTCAGATTCCACAGAAATAAGGCTAGCAAAGAGATCCACAAAATGCAGGTGTAACTCTTTGAGTTGAAGTCACACATCACAGAGCAGTTTCTCAGAAAGCTTCTTTCCAGATTTCATCTGAGGATATTTAATTTTCACCGCAGCCCTCTATGGGAATCCAAATATCACTTTGCGAATTCCACAAGAACTGTCTTAGCGAAAGGCTTCTTGAGGGGAAAGCTGTACCCCTGTGAAATGATTACACAGAACACAAAGAAGTTTCTCAGAAAGCTTCTTTCTCTTTGTGATTGGCGGATTTTTCCTTTGGCCCTATAGTCTTCAAAGGGATCCGAAATATCTGTTCTTAGATTCCACAGAAATAAGGCTAGCAAAGAGATCAACGAAATACAGATTTAACACTTTGAGATGAATTAACAGAACACTAAGCAGTTTCTCAGAAAGCTTCTTTCCAGATTTCATCTGAGTTTATTTCCTTTTTCACCATAGCCCTCTTTGGGCTTCCAAATATCACTTTGCCAATTCCACAAGAACTGTCTTAGCGAAAGGCTTCTTGAGGGCAAAGCTGTAACTCTGTGAGATGATTTCACAGAACACAAAGAAGTTTCACAGAAAGCTTCTTTCTCTTTGTCATCGGAGGATATTTCCTTTGGCCCTATAGTCTTCAAAGGGATCAGAAATATCTGTTCTCAGAAAACCCAGAAATAAGGTTAGCAAGGACATCCACGAAATACAGATGTAACTCTGTGAGATGAATTAACAGAACACTTAGCAGTTTCTCAGAAAGCTTCTTTCCTGATTTCATCTGAGGATAATTCCTTTTTCACTATAGCCCTCTATGGGCTTCCAAATATCACTTTGCCAATCCCACAAGAACTGTCTTAGCGAAAGGCTTCATGAAGGGAAAGCTGTATCTCTGTGAGATGATTTCACAGAACACAAAGAAGTTTCTCAGAAAGCTTCTTTCTCTTTGTTATCAGAGGATATTTCCTTTGGCCCTATAGTCTATAAAGGGATCCGAAATATCTGTTCTCAGATTCCATAGAAAGACGGCTAGCAAAGTGATCCACGAAATACAGATGTAACTCTGTGAGATGAATTAACAGAACAATAAGCAGTTTCTCAGAAAGCTTCTTTCCAGATTTCATCTGACGGTATTTCCTTTTTCACCATAGCCCTCTATGGGCTTCCAAATATCACTTTGCCAATTCCACAAGAACTGTCTTAGCGAAAGGCTTCTTGAGCGGAAAGCTGTAACTCTGAGAGATGATTTCACAGAACACAAAGAAGTTTCTCAGAAAGCTTCTTTCTCTTTGTTATCGGAGGATATTTACTTTGGCCCAAGATTCTTCAAAGGGATCCGAAATATCTGTTCTCAGATTCCACAGAAATAAGGCTAGCAAAGAGATCCACGAAATACAGACGTAACTCTGTGAGATGAATTAACAGAACACTAAGCAGTTTCTCCGAAAGCTTCTTTCCAGATTTCATCTGAGGATATTTCCTTTTTCACCCTAGCCCTCTAGGTTCTTCCAAATATCACTTTGCCAAATCCACAAGAACTATCTTAGCGAAAGGCTTCTTGAGGGGAAAGCTGTAACTCTGTGAGGTGATTTCACAGAACACAAAGAAGTTTCTCAGAAAGCTTCTTTCTCTTTGTTATCGGAGGATATTTCCTTTGGCCCCATAATCTTCAAAGGATACGAAATATCTCTTCTCAGATTACACAGAAATAAGGCTAGCAAAGAGATCCATGAAATAAAGATATAACTCTGTGAGTGGATGTCACACATCACAGAGCAGTTTCTCAGAAAGCTTCTTTCCAGATTGCATCTGAGGATATTTCCTTTTTCACCATAGCCCTCTAAGGGCTTCCAAATATCACTTTGCCAATTCCACAAGAACTGTCTTAGCGAAAGGATTCTTGAGGGGAAAGCTATAACTCTGTGAGATGATTTCACAGAAAGAGAGAAGTTTCTCAGAAAGCTTCTTTCTCTTTGTTATCGGAGGATATTTCCTTTGACCCTATAGTCTTCAAGGGGATCCGAAATATCTGTTCTCAGATTCCACAGAAATAAGGCTAGCAAAGAGATCCACGAAATATAGATGTAATTCTGTCAGATTAATTAACAGAACACTAAGCGGTTTCTCAAAAAGCTTCTTTCCAGATTTCATGTGAGGATATTTCCTTTTTCACCATAGCCCGCTAAGGGCTTCCAAATATCACTTTGCCAATTCCACAAGAACTGTCTTAGCGAAAGGCTGCTTGAGCGGCAAGCTGTAACTCTGTGAGATGATTTCACAGAACACAAAGAAGTTTCTCAGAAAGCTTCTTTCTCTTTGTGATCGGAGGATATTTCCTTTGGCCCAATAGTCTTCAAAGGTATACGAAATATCTGTTCTTAGATTCCTCAGAAATAAGGCTAGCAAAGAGATCCACGAAACACAGATGTAACTCAGTGAGTGGAAGTCACACATCACAGAGCAGTTTCTCAGAAAGCTTCTTTCCAGATTTCATCTGATTATATTTCCTTTTTCAACATAGCCTTCTCAGGACTTCCAAATATCACTTTGTTAATTTCACAAGAACTGTCTCAGCGAAAAGCTTCTTGAGGGGAAAGCTGTAACTCTGTGAGATGATTTCACAGAACACAACGAAGTTTCTCAGAAAGCTTCTTTGTCTTTGTGATCGGAGGATATTTCATTTGGCCCTATAGTCTTCAAAGGGATTCGAAATATCTGTTTTCAGATTCCACAGAAATAAGGCTAGCAAAGAGATCCACGAAATACAGATGTAACTCTGTGAGATGAATTAACAGAACACTAAGCAGTTTCTCAGAAAGCTTCTTTCCAGATTTCATCTGAGGATATTTCCTTTTTCACCATAGCCCTCTATGGGCTTCCAAATATCACTTTCCAATTCCACAAGACCTGTTTTAGCGAAAGGCTTCTTGAGGGGAAACCTGTAACTCTGTGAGATAATTTCACAGAAAAGAAAGAAGTTTCTCAGAAAGCTTCTTTCTCTTTGTTATGCGAAGATATTTCCTTTGGCCCTGTAGTCTTCAAAGGGATCTGAAATATCTGTTCTCAGATTCCACAGATATAAGTCTACCAAAGAGATAAACGAAATACCGATGTAATTCTGTGAGATGAATTCACAGAACACTAAGCAGTTTCTCAGAAAGCTTTTTTGCAGATTTCATCTGAGTATATTTCCTTTTTCACCATAGCCCTCTAAGGGCTTCCAAATATCACTTTGCCAATTCCACAAGAACTGTCTTAGCGAAAGGCTTCTTGAGGGGAAAGCTGTAACTCTGTGAGATCATTTCACAGAACACAAAGAAGTTTCTCAGAAAGCTTCTTTCTCTTTGTGATCGGAGGATATTTCCTTTGGCCCTGTAGTCTTCAAAGGGATCCGAAATATCTGTTCTCAGATTTTACAGAAATAAGGCTAGGAAAGAGATCCACGAAATACACATGTAACTATGTGAGTGGAAGTCACACATCACAGAGCAGTTTCTCAGAAAGCTTCTTTCCAGATTTCATCTGAGGATATTTCCTTTTTCACCATAGTCCTCTATGGGCTTCCAAATATCACTTTGCCAATTCCACAAGAACTGTCTTAGCGAAAGGCTTCTTGAGGGGAAAGCTGTAACTCTCTGAAATGATTTCATAGAACACAAAGAAGGTTCTCAGAAAGCTTCTTTCACTTTGTGATCGGAGGATATTTCCTTAGGCCCTATAGTCTTCAAAGGGATCTGAAATATCTGTCCTCAGATTCCTTAGAAATAAGGCTAGCAAAGAGATCCACGAAATACACAAAAACTATGTGAGATGAATTAACAGAACACTAAGCCGTTTCTCAGAAAGCTTCCTTCCAGATTTCATCTGAGGATATTTCCTTTTTCACCATAGCCCTCTATGGGCTTCCAAATATCACTTTGCCAATTTCACAAGTACTGTCTTAGCGAAAGACTTCTTGAGGGGAAAGCTGTAACTCTGTGAGTTGATTTCACAGAACACAAAGAAGTTTCTCAGAAAGCTTCTTTCTCTTTGTGATCGGAGGGTATTTCCTTTGCCCCTGTAGTCTTCAAAGCGATCCGAAATATCTGTTCTCACATTCCACAGAAATAAGGCTAGCAAAGAGACCCACGAAATATAGATGTAACTCTGTGAGTGGAAGTCACACATCACAGAGCAGTTTCTCAGAAAGCTTCTTTCCAGATTTCATCTGAGGATATTTCCTTTTTCACCTTAGCCCTCTTTGGGCTTCCAAATATTACTTTGCCATTTCCTCAAGAACTCTCTTACCGAAATGCTTCTTGAGGGGAAAGCTGTAACTCTCTGAGATGATTTCACAGAACACAAAGTAGTTTCTCAGGAAGCTTCTTTGGCTTTGTGATGGGAGGATATTTCATTTGGCCCTATCGTCTTCAAAGGGATCCGAAATATCTGCTCTCAGATTCCACAGAAATAAGGCTAGCAAAGAGATCCACGAAATACAGATGTAACTCTGTGAGTGGAAGTCACACATCACAGAGGAGTTTCTCTGAAAGTTTCTTTCCAGATTTCAACTGAGGATATTTCCTTTTTCACCTTAGCCCTCTATGGGCTTCCATATATTAATTTGCCAATTCTACAGGAACTGTCATGGTGAAAGGCTTCTTGAGGGGAAAGCTGTAACTCTGAGAGATGATTTCACAGAACACAAAGAAGTTTCTCAGAAATCTTCTTTGTCTTTGTGATCGGAGGATATTTCCTTTGGCCCAATAGTCTTCAAAGGGATCCGAAATATCTGTTTTCAGATTCCACAAAAATAAGGCTAGCAAAGAGTTCCACGAAATACAGATGTAACTCTGAGAGATGAATTAACAGAACACAGAGCAGTTTCTCAGAAAGCTTCCTTCCAGATTTCATCTGAATATTTCCTTTTTCACCGTAGCCCACTATGGGCTTCCAAATATCACTTTCCAATTCCACAAGACCTGTTTTAGCGAAAGGCTTCTTGAGGGGAAATCTGTAACTCTGTGAGATGATTTCACAGAAAACAAAGAAGTTTCTCAGAAAGCTTCTTTCTCTTTGTTATCGTAGGATATTTCCTTTGGCCCTGTAGTTTTCAAAGAGATCCGAAATATCTGTTCTCAGATTCCACAGATATAAGGTTACCAAAGAGATCCACGAAATACAGATGTAATTCTGTGAGATGAATTTACAGAACACTAAGCAGTTTCTCAGAAAGCTTTTTTCCAGATTTCATCTGAGAATATTTCCTTTTTCACCATAGCCCTCTATGGGCTTCCAAATATCACCTTGCCAATCCCACAAGAACTGTCTTAGCGAAAGGCTTCTTGAGGGGCAAGGTGTAACGCTGTGAGATGATTTCACAGAACACTAAGCAGTTTCTCAGAAAGCTTCTTTTACTTGGTGATCGGAGGATGTTTCCTTTGGCCCTGTAATCTTCAAAGGGATCAGAAATATCTGTTCTCAGATTCCACAGAAATAAGGCTTGCAAAGAGATCCACGAAACACAGATGTAACTCTGTGAGTGGAAGTCACACTTCACAGAGCAGTTTCTCAGAAAGCTTCTTTCCAGATTTCATCTGAGGATATTTCCTTTTTCACCATAGCCCTCTAAGGGCTTCCAAATATCACTTTGCCAATTTCACAAGAACTGTCTCAGCGAAAGGCTTCTTGAGGGGAAAGCTGTAACCCTGTGAGATGATTTCACAGAACACAAAGAAGTTTCTCAGAAAGCTTCTTTTTCTTTGTTATGGGAGGATATTTCCTTTGGCCCTATAGTCTTCAAAGGGATCCGAAATATCTCGTTTCTGATTCCACAGAAATAAGGCTAGCAAAGAGATGCACGAAATACAGATGTAACTCTGTGAGTGTAAGTCACACATCACAGAGCAGTTTCTCAGAAAGCTTCTTTCCAGATTTCATCTGAGGATATTTCCTTTTTTCACCAAAACCCCCTATTGTCTTCCAAATATTACTTTGCCAATTCTACAAGAAATGTCTTAGCGAAAGGGTTCTTGAGGGGAAAGCTGTAACTCTGTGAGATGATTTCACAGGACACAAAGAAGTTTCTCAGAAATCTTCTTTGTCTTTGTGATCGGAGGATATTTCCTTTGGCCCTAGAGCCTTCAAAGGGATCCGAAATATCTGTTCTCAGTTTCCACTGAAATAAGGCTAGCAAAGTGATTCACGAAATACAGATGTAACTCTGTGAGTGGAAGTCACACATCACAGAGCAGTTTCTCAGAAAGCTTCTTTCCAGATTTCATCTGAGGATATTTCCTTTTTCACCCTAGCCCTCTATGGGTTTCCAAATATCACTTTGCCAATTCCACAAGAACTGTCTTAGCCAAAGGCTCTTGAGGGGAAAGCTGTAACTCTCTGAGATGATTTCATAGAACACAAAGAAGTTTCTCAGAAAGCTTCTTTCTCGTTGTTATCGGAGGATATTTCCTCTGGCCCTATAGTCCTCAAAGGGATCCGAAATATCTGTTCTCAGATTACACAAATATAAGGCTAGCAAAGAGATCCACGAAATACAGAAATAACTATGTGAGTGGAAGTCACACATCACAGAGCAGTTTCTCACAAAGCTTCTTTCCAGATTTCATCTGAGTATATTTCCTTTTTCACCATAGCCCTCTAAGGGCTTCCAAATATCACTTTGCCAATTCCACAGGAACTGTCTTAGCGAAAGGCTTCTTGATTGGAAAGCTGTAACTCTGTGAGATGATTTCACAGAACCCTAAGCAGTTTCTCAGAAAGCTTCTTTAACTTTGTGATCAGAGGATATTTCCTTTGGCCCTATAGTCTTCAAAGGGATCAGAAATATCTGTCCTCAGATTCCTTAGAAATAAGGCTACCAAAGAGATCCACGAAATACACAAATACTCTGTGAGATGAATTAACAGAACACTAACCAGTTTCTCAGAAAGCTTCTTTCCAGATTTCATCTGAGGATATTTCTTTTTTCACCATGGCCCTCTATGGGCTTCCAAATATCACTTTGCCAATTTCACAAGTACTGTCTTAGCGAAAGGCTTCTTGAGGGGAAAGCTGTAACTCTGTGAGTTCATTTCACAGAACACAAAGAAGTTTCTCAGAAAGCTTCTTTCTCTTTGTGATAGGAGGGTATTTCCTTTGGCCCTGTAGTCTTCAAAGGGATCCGAAATATCTGTTCTCAGATTCCACAGAAATAAGGCTAGCAAAGAGACCCACGAAATATAGATGTAACTCTGTGAGTGCACGACACACATCACAGAGCAGTTTCTCAGAAAGCTTCTTTCCAGATTTCAACTGAGGATATTTCCTTTTTCACCATAGCCCTTTTTGGGCTTCCAAATATTAGTTTGCCAATTCCTCAAGAACTGTCTTACCGAAATGCTTCTTGAGGGGAAAGCTGTAACTCTCTGAGATGATTTCACAGAACACAAAGAAGTTTCTCAGGAAGCTTCTTTGTCTTTTGATCGGAGGATATTTCATTTGGCTCTATAGTCTTCAAAGGGATCCGAAATATCTGTTCTCAGATTCCACAGAAATAAGGCTAGCAAAGACATCCACGAAATACAGATGTAACTCTGTGAGTGGAAGTCACACATCACAGACCAGTTACTCTGAAAGCTTCTTTCCAGATTTCAACTGAGGATATTTCCTTTTTCACCTTAGCCCTCTATGGGCTTCCATATATTAATTTGCCAATTCTACAGGAACTGTCATGGTGAAAGGCTTCTTGAGGAGAAAGCTGTAACTCTGTGAGATGATTTCACAGAACACAAAGAAGTTTCTCAGAATTCTTCTTTGTCTTTGTGATCGGAGGATATTTCCTTTGGCCCAATAGTCTTCAAAGGGATCCGAAATATCTGTTTTCAGATTCCACAGAAATAAGGCTAGCAAAGAGTTCCACGAAATACAGATGTAACTCTGTGAGATGAATTAACAGAACACAGAGCAGTTTCTCAGAAAGCTTCCTTCCAGATTTCATCTGAGGATATTTCCTTTTTCACCGTAGCCCACTATGGGCTTCCAAATATCACTTTCCAATTCCACAAGACCTGTTTTAGCGAAAGGCTTCTTGAGGGGAAATCTGTAACTCTGTGAGATGATTTCAAAGAAAACAAAGAAGTTTGTCAGAAAGCTTGTTTCTCTTTGTTATCGTAGGATATTTCCTTTGGCCCTGTAGTTTTCAAAGAGATCCGAAATATCTATTCTCAGATTCCACAGATATAAGGTTACCAAAGAGATCCACGAAATACAGATGTAATTCTGTGAGATGAATTTACAGAACACTAAGCAATTTCTCAGAAAGCTTTTTTCCAGATTTCATCTGAGGATATTTCCTTTTTCACCATAGCCCTCTATGGGCTTCCAAATATCACTTTGCCAATCCCACAAGAACTGTCTTAGCGAAAGGCTTCTTGAGGGGCAAGGTGTAACTCTGTGAGATGATTTCACAGAACACTAAGCAGTTTCTCAGAAAGCTTCTTTTACTTGGTGATCGGAGGATGTTTCCTTTGGCCCTGTCATCTTCAAAGGGATCCGAAATATCTGTTCTCAGATTCCACAGAAATAAGGCTTGCAAAGAGATCCACGAAACACAGATGTAACTCTGTGAGTGGAGGTCACACTTCACAGAGCAGTTTCTCAGAAAGCTTCTTTCCAGATTTCATCTGAGGATATTTCCTTTTTCACCATAGCCCTCTAAGGGCTTCCAAATATCACTTTGCCAATTTCACAAGAACTGTCTCAGCGAAAGGCTTCTTGAGGGGAAAGCTGTAACCCTGTGAGATGATTTCACAGAACACAAAGAAGTTTCTCAAAAAGCTTCTTTTTCTTTGTTATGGGAGGATATTTCCTTTGGCCCTATAGTCTTCAAAGGGATCCGAAATATCTGCTTTCTGATTCCACAGAAATAAGGCTAGCAAAGAGATGCACGAAATACAGATGTAACTCTGTGAATGTAAGTCACACATCACAGAGCAGTTTCTCAGAAAGCTTCTTTCCAGATTTCATCTGAGGATATTTCCTTTTTTCACCAAAACCCCCTATTGTCTTCCAAATATTACTTTGCCAATTCTACAAGAAATGTCTTAGCGAAAGGGTTCTTGAGGGGAAAGCTGTAACTCTGTGAGATAATTTCACAGGACACAAAGAAGTTTCTCAGAAAGCTTCTTTGTCTTTGTGATCTGAGGATATTTCCTTTGGCCCCAGAGTCTTCAAAGGGATCCGAAATATCTGTTCTCATTTTCCACTGAAATAAGGCTAGCAAAGAGATGCACGAAATACCGATGTAACTCTGTGAGTGGAAGTCACACATCACAGAACAGTTTCTCAGAAAGCTTCTTTCCAGATTTCATCTGAGGATATTTCCTTTTTCACCGTAGCCCTCTATGGGCTTCCAAATATCATTTTGCCAATTCCACAAGAACTGTCCTAGCGAAAGGCTTCTTGAGGGGAAAGCCGTAACTCTGTGAGATGATTTCACAGAACACAAAGAAGTTTCCTAGAAAGCTTCTTTCTCTTTGTTATCGGAGGATATTTCCTTTGGCCCTATAGTCTTCAAAGGGATCCGAAATATCTGGTCTCACATTCCACAGAAATAAGGCTAGCAAAGAGATCCACGAAATACCGATGTAACTCTGTGAGATGAATTCACAGAACACTAAGCAGTTTCTCAGAAAGCTTCTTTCCAGATTTCATCTAGGATATTTCCTTTTTCACCATAGCCCTCTCTGGGCTTCCAAATAAAAGTTTCCAATTCCTCAAGACCTGTTTTAGCGAAAGGCTTCTTCAGGGGAAAGCTGTAACTCTGTGAGACTTTTTCACAGAACACAAAGATGTTTCGCAGAAAGCTTCTTTCTCTTTGTTATGCATAGAAATTTCCTTTCGCCCTATAGTCTTCAAAGGGATCTGAAATATCTGTTCTCAGATTCCACAGATATAAGGCTACCAAAGTGATCCACGAAATACAGATGTAATTCTGTGAGATGAATTTACAGAACACTAAGCAGTTTCTCAGAAAGCTTCTTTCTCTTTGTTATCGGAGGATATTTCCTTTGGCCCAATAGTCTTCAAAGGTATCCGAAATATCTGTTCTCAGATTCCACAGAAATAAGGCTAGCAAAGAGATCCTCGAAACACAGATGTAACTCTGTGAGTGGAAGTCACACATCACAGAGCAGTTTCTCAGAAAGCTTCTTTCCAGATTTCATCTGAGGATATTTCCTTTTTCACCATAGCCCTCTAAGGGCTTCCAAATATCACTTTGCCAATTTCACAAGAACTGTCTCAGCGAAAGGCTTCTTGAGAGGAAAGGTGTAATCCTGTGAGACGATTTCACAGAACACAAAGAAGTTTCTCAGAAAGCTTCTTTCTCTTTGTTATGGGAGGATATTTCCTTTGGCCCTATAGTCTTCAAAGGGATCCGAAATATCTGCTCTCTGATTCCACAGAAATAAGGCTAGCAAAGAGATGCACGAAATACAGATGTAACTCTGTGAGTGTAAGTCCCACATCACAGAGCAGTTTCTCAGAAAGCTTCTTTCCAGATTTCTTCTGAGGATATTTCCTTTTTTCACCAAAACCCCCTTTTGTCTTCCAAATATTACTTTGCCAATTCTACAAGAAATGTCTTAGCGAAAGGTTTCTTGAGGGGAAAGCTGTAACTCTGTGAGATGATTTCACAGAACACAAAGAAGTTTCTCAGAAAGCTTCTTTCCAGATTTCGTCTGAGGATATTTCCTTTTTCACCATAGCCCTCTGTGGGCTTCCAAATGTCACTTAGCCAAAACCACAAGACCTGTCTTAGCGAAAGGCTTCTTGAGGGGAAAGCTGTAACTCTGTGAGATGATTTCACAGAACACAAAGAAGTTTCTCAGAAAGCTTCTTTGTCTTTGTGATCGGAGGATATTTCATTTGGCCCTATAGTCTTCAAAGGGATCCGAAATATCTGTTCTCAGAATCCACAGAAATAAGGCTAGCAAAGAGATCCACGAAATACAGATGTAACTATGTGAGTGGAAGTCACATATCACAGAGCAGTTTCTCAGAAAGCTTCTTTCCAGATTTCATCTGAGGATATTTCCTTTTTCACCATAGCCCTCTATGGGCTTCCAAACATCACCTTGCCAATTCCACAAGACCTGTCTTAGCGAAAGGATTCTTCATTGGAAAGCTGTAACTCTGTGAGATGATTTCACAGAACACTAAGTAGTTTCTCAGAAAGCTTCTTTCACTTGGTGATCGGAGGATATTTCCTTTGCCCCTGTAGTCTTCAAGGGGATCTGAAATATCTGTCCTCAGATTCCACAGAAATAAGGCTAGCAAACAGATCCACGAAATAAACATGTAACTCTGTGAGATGAATTAACAGAACACTAAGCAGTTTCTCTGAAAGCTTCCTTCAAGATTTTATCTGAGGATATTTTCTTTTTCACCATAGCCCTCTATGGGCTTCCAAATATCAGTTTGCCAATGTCACAAGAACTGTCTTAGCGAAAGGCTTCTTGAGGGGAAAGCCGTAACTCTGTGAGTTGATTTCACAGAACACAAAGAAGTTTCTCAGAAAGCTTCTTTGTCTTTGTGATCGGAGGATATTTCCTTTGGCCCTGAAGTCTTCAATGGGATCCGAAATATCTGTTCTCAGATTCCACAGAAATAAGACTAGCAAAGAGAACCACGAAATATAGTTGTAACTCTGTGAGTGGAAGTCACACATCACAGAGCTGTTTCTCAGAAAGCTTCTTTCCAGATTTCATCTGAGGATATTTCCTTTTTCACCATAGCCCTCTAAGGGCTTCCAAATATCATTTTGCCATTTCCACAAGAACTGTCTTAGCGAAAGGCTTCTTGAGGGGAAAGCTGTAACTCTGTGAGATGATTTCAGAAAACACAGAGAAGTTTCTCAGAAAGCTTCTTTCTCTTTGTGATCGGAGGATATTTCCTTTGGCCCTGTAGTCCTCAAAGGGATCCGAAATATCTGTTTTCAGATTCCACAGAAATAAGGCTAGCAAAGAGATCCACGAAATACAGATGTAACTCTGTGAGATGAATTAACAGAACACTAAGCAGTTTCTCAGAAAGCTTCTTTCCAGATTTCATATGAGGATATTTCCTTTTTCACCATAGCCCTCTATGGGCTTCCAAATATCACTTTCCAATTCCTCAAGACCTGTTTTAGTGAAAGGCTTCTTGAGGGGAAACCTGTAACTCTGTGAGATGATTTCAGAGAAAACAAAGAAGTATCTCAGAAAGCTTCTTTCTCTTTGTTATGCGAAGATATTTCCTTTGGCCCTATAGTCTTCAAAGGGATCTGAAATATCTGTTCTCAGATTCCACAGATATACGGCTACCAAAGAGATCCACGAAATAGAGATTGAATTCTGTGAGATGAATTTACAGAACACTAAGCAGTTTCTCAGAAAGCTTTTTTCCAGATTCCATCTGAGGATATTTCCTTTTTCACCATAGCCCTCTATGGGCTTCCAAATATCACTTTGCCAATCCCACAAGAACTGTCTTAGTGAAAGCCTTTTTGAGGGGAAAGCTGTAACTCTGTGAAATGATTTCACAGAACACTAAGCAGTTTCTTAGAAAGCTTCTTTCACTTGGTGATCGGAGGATATTTCCTTTGGCCCTATAATCTTCAAAGGGATCCGAAATATCTGTTCTCAGATTCCACAGAAATAAGGCTAGCAAAGAGATCCACGAAATACACATGTAACTCTGTGAGATGAATTTACAGAAAACTAAGCAGTTTCTCAGAAAGCTTCTTTCACTTGGTGATCGGAGGATATTTTCTTTGGCCCAAGAGTCTTCAAAGGGATCCGAAATATCTGTTCTCAGATTCCACAGAAATAAGGCTAGCAAAGAGATCCACGAAATTCAGATGTAACTCTGTGAGTGGATGTCACACATCCCAGAGCAGTTTCTCACAAATCTTCTTTCCAGATTTCATCTGAGGATATTTCCTTTTTCACCATAGCCCTCTCGGGGCTTCCAAATATCACTTTGCCAATGCCACAAGAACTGTCTTAGCGAAAGGCTTCTTGAGGGGAAAGCCGTAACTCTGTGAGATGATTTCACAGAACACAAGGAAGTTTCTTAGAAAGCTTCTTTCTCTTTGTTATAGGAGGATATTTCCTTTGGCCCTATAGTCTTCAAAGGGATCCGATACATCTGTTCTCAGATTCCACAGAAATAGGGCTAGCAAAGAGATCCACGAAATACACATGTAACTCTGTGAGATGAATTAACAGAACAATAAGCAGTTTCTCAGAAAGTTTCTTTCCTGATTTCATCTGAGGATACTTCCTTTTTCACCATAGCCCTCCATGTGCTTCAAAATATCACATTACCATTTCCACGAGAAATGTCTTAGCGAGAGGCTTTTGAGGGGAAAGCTGTAACTCTGTGAGATGATTTCACAGAACACAAATAAGTTTCTCAGAAAGCTTCTTTCTCTTTGTTATCGGAGGATATTTACTTTGGCCCTATAGTCTTTGAAGTGATCCGAAATATCTGTTCTCAGATTCCACAGAAATAAGGCTTCCCAAGAGATCCACGAAATACAGATGTAACTCTGTGAGTGTAAGTCACGTATCACAGAGCAGTTTCTCAGAAAGCTTCTTTCCAGATTTCATCTGAGGATATTTCCTTTTTCACCATAGCCCTCTATGGGCTTTTAAATCTCACTTTGCCAATTCCACAAGAAATGTCTTAGCGAAAGGCTTCTTGAGGGGAAAGCTGTAACTCTGTGAGATGATTTCACAGAACACAAAGAAGTTTCTCAGAAAGCTTCTTTCTCTTTATGATCGGAGGATATTTCCTTTGGCCCAAGTTTCTTCAAAGGGATCCGAAATGTCGGTTCTCAGATTCCACAGAAATATGGCTAGCAAAGAGATCCACGAAACACAGATGTAACTCTGTGAGTGGAAGTCACACATCTCAGAGCAGTTTCTCAGAAAGCTTCTTTCCAGATTCATCTGAGGATATTTCCTTTTTCACCATAGCCCTCTAAGGGCTTCCAAATATCACTTTGCCAACTTCACAAGAACTGTCTCAGCGAAAGGCTTCTTGAGGGGAAAGCTGTAACTCTGTGAGATGATTTCACAGAACACAAAGAAGTTTCTCAGAAAGCTTCTTTCTCTTTGATATGGGAGGATATTTCCTTTGGCCCTACAGTCTTCAAAGGGATCCGAAATATCTGCTCTCTGATTCCACAGAAATAAGGCTAGCAAAGAGATGCACGAAATATGGATGTAACTATGTGAGTGGAAGTCACACATCACAGAGCAGTTTCTCACAAAGCTTCTTTCCAGATTTCACCTGAGTATATTTCCCTTTTCACCATAGCCCTCTAAGGTCTTCCAAATATCACTTTGCCAATTCCAAAAGAACTGTCTTAGCGAAAGGCTTCTTGATTGAAAAGCTGTAACTCTGTGAGATGATTTCACAGAACACTAAGCAGTTTCTCAGAAAGCTTCTTTCCAGATTTCATCTGAGGATATTTCCTTTTTCACCATAGCCCTCTTTGGGCTTCCAAATATCACTTTGCGAAAACCACAAGACCTGTCTTAGCGAAAGGCTTCTTGAGGGGAAAGCTGTAACTCTGTGAGTTGATTTCACAGAACCCAAAGAAGTTTCTTAGAAAGCTCCTTTCTCTTTGTTATCGGAGGATATTTCCTTTGTGCCTATAGTCTTCAAAGAGATCCGAAATATCTGTTCTCAGATTCCCCAGAAATAAGGCTAGCAAAGAGAATCACGAAATAGAGATGTAACTCTGTGAGATGAATTAACAGAACACTAAGCAGTTTCTCAGAAAGCTTCTTTCCTGATTTCATCTCAGGATATTTCCTTTTTCACCATAGCCCTCTATGGGCTTCCAAATATCACTTTTCCAATTCCACAAGAACTGTCTTAGCGAAAGGCTTCTTGAGGGGAAAGCTGTAACTCTGTGAGATGATTTCACAGAACACTAAGCAGTTTCTCAGAAAGCTTCTTTCCAGATTTCATCTCAGGATATTTCCTTTTTCACCATAGCCCTCTGTGGGCTTCCAAATATAACTTTGCCAAAACCACAAGACCTGTCTTAGCGAAAGGCTTCTTGAGGGGAAAGCTGTAACTCTGTGAGATGATTTCACAGAACACAAGGAAGTTTCATAGAAAGCTTCTTTCTCTTTGTTATCGGAGGATATTTGCTTTGTGCCTATAGTCTTCAAAGGGATCCGAAATATCTCTTCTCAGATTCCCCATAAATAAGGCTAGCAAGGAGATCCACGAAACACAGATGTAACTCTGTGAGTGGAGGTCACACATCACAGAGCAGGTTCTCAGAAAACTTCTTTCCATATTTCATCTGAGGATATTTCCTTTTTCACTACAACCGTCTATGGGCTTCCAAATATCACTTTGCCAATTCCACAGATCTGTCTTAGCGAAAGGCTTCTTAAGGGGAAAGCTGTAACTCTGTGAGATGATTTCACAGAACACAAAGAAGTTTCTCAGAAAGTTTCTTTCTTTCTCTTTGTTATCGGAGGATATTTCCTTTGGCCCTATAGTCTTCAAAGGGATCCGAAATATCTGTTCTCAGATTCCACAGAAATGAGGCTAGCAAAGAGATCCACAAAATACAGATGTAACTCTGTGAGATGAACTAACAGAACACTAAGCAGTTTCTCAGAAAGCTTCTTTCCAGATTTCATCTGAGGATATTTCCTTTTTCACCCTAGCCCTCTATGGGCTTCCAAATATCACTTTGCCAATTCCACAAGAACTGTCTTAGCGAAAGGCTTCTTGAGGGGAAAGTTGTAACTCTGTGAGATGATTTCACAGAACACAAAGAAGTTTCTCAGAAAGCTTCTTTCTCTTTGTGATCGGAGGATATTTCCTTTGGCACTAGAGTCTTCAAAGGGATCAGAAATATCTGTTCTCAGATTCCACAGATATAAGGCTAGCAAAAAGATCCACGAAATACACATGTAACTCTCTGAGATGTATTAACTGAACACTAAGCAGTTACTCAGAAAGCTTCTTTCCAGATTTCATCTGAGGATATTTCCTTTTTCAACATAGCGCTCCATGGGCTTCCAAATATCACTATGCCAATTCCAAAAGAACTGTGTTAGCGAAAGGCTTCTTGAGGGGAAGCTGTAACTGTGTGAGATGATTTCACAGAACACAAAGAAGTTTCTCTGAAAGCTTCTTTCTCTTTGTTATCGCAGGATATTTCCTTTGGCCCTATAGTACTTGAAGGGATGCGAAATATCTGTTCTCAGATTCCACAGAAATAAGGCTAGCAAAGAGATCCACGAAATTCAGATGTAACTCTGTGAGTGGATGTCACACATCACAGAGGAGTTTCTCACAAATCTTCTTTCCAATTCCACAAGAACTGTCTTAGCGAAAGGCTTCTTGAGGGGAAAGCTGTAACTCTGTGAGATGATTTCACGGAACACAAAGAAGTTTCATAGAAAACTTCTTTCTCTTTGTTATCAGAGGATATTTCCTTTGGCCCTAGAGTCTTCAAAGGGATCAGAAATATCGGTTCTCAGATTCCACACAAATAAGGCTAGCAAAGAGATCCACGAAATACAGATGTAACTCTGTGAGTTGAATTAACAGAACACTAAGCAGTTTCTCAGAAAGCTTCTTTCCAGATTTCATCTGAGGATATTTCCTTTTTCACCATAGCCCTCTATGGGCTTCCAAATATCACTTTGCTAATGCCACAAGAACTGTCTTAGCGAAAGGCTTCTTGAGGGGAAAGCCGTAACTCTGTGAGATGATTTCACAGAACACAAGGAAGTTTCTTAGAAAGCTTCTTTCTCTTTGTTATAGGAGGATATTTCCTTTGGCCCTATAGTCTTCAAAGGGATCCGATACATCTGTTCTCAGATTCCACAGAAATAGGGCTAGCAAAGAGATCCACGAAGTACACATGTAACTCTGTGAGATGAATTAACAGAACAATAAGCAGTTTCTCAGAAAGTTTCTTTCCAGATTTCATCTGAGGATACTTCCTTTTTCACCATAGCCCTCCATGTGCTTCAAAATATCACATTACCAATTCCACGAGAAATGTCTTAGCGAGAGGGTTTTGAGGGGAAAGCTGTAACTCTGTGAGTTGATTTCACAGAACACAAATAAGTTTCTCAGAAAGCTTCTTTCTCTTTGTTATCGGAGGATATTTCCTTTGGCCCTATAGTCTTTGAAGTGATCCGAAATATCTGTTCTCAGATTCCACAGAAATAAGGCTTCCCAAGAGATCCACGAAATACAGATGTAACTCTGTGAGTGTAAGTCACGTATCACAGAGCAGTTTCTCAGAAAGCTTCTTTCCAGATTTCATCTGAGGATATTTCCTTTTTCACCATAGCCCTCTATGGGCTTTTAAATCTCACTTTGCCAATTCCACAAGAAATGTCTTAGCGAAAGGCTTCTTGAGGGGAAAGCTGTAACTCTGTGAGATGATTTCACAGAACACAAAGAAGTTTCTTAGAAAGCTTCTTTCTCTTTGTTATCGGAGGATATTTCCTTTGGCCCTATAGTCTTCAAAGAGATCCGAAATATCTGTTCTCAGATTCCACAGAAATAAGGCTAGCAAAGAGAACCACGAAATACAGATGTAACTCAGTGAGAAGAATTAAGAGAACACTAAGCAGTTTCTCAGAAAGCTTCCTTCCAGATTTCATCTGAGGATATTTCTTTTTTCACCATGGCCCTCTATGGGCTTCCAAATATCACTTTGCCAATTCCACAAGAAATGTCTTAGCGAAAGGCTTCTTGAGGGGAAAGCTGTAACTCTGTGAGATGATTTCACAGAACACAAAGAAGTATCTCAGAAAGCTTCTTTCTCTTTGTGATTGGAGGATATTTCCTTTGGACCTATAGTCTTCAAAGGGAACCGAAATATCTGTTCTCAGATTCCACAGAAATAAGGCTAGCACAGAGATCCATGAAATTCAGATGTAAATCTGAGAGATGAATTAACAGAACCCTAAGCAGTTCTCAGAAAGGTTCTTTCCAGATTTCATCTGAGGATATTTTCTTTTTAACCGTAGCCCTCTATGGTCTTCCAAATATCACTTTGCCAATTCCACAAAACTGTCTCAGCGAAAGGCTTCTTGAGGGGAAAGCCGTAACTGTGAGATGATTTAACAGAACACAAAGAAGTTTCTTAGAAAGCTTCTTTCTCTTTGTTATCGGAGGATATTTCCTTTGGCCCTGTAGTCTTCAAAGGGATCCGAAATATCTGTTCTCAGATTCCACAGAAATAAGGCTAGCCAAGAGATCCACGAAATACACATGTAACTCTGTGAGATGAATTAACAGAACACTAAGCAGTTTCTCAGAAAGCTTCTTTCCAGATTTCATCTGAGGATTTTTCCTTTTTCACCATAGCCCTCCATGGGCTTCAAAATACCACATTACCAATTCCACAAGAACTGTCTTAGCGAAAGGCTTCTTGAAGGGAAAGCTGTAACTTTGTGAGATGATTTCACAGAACACAAAGAAGTTTCTCAGAAAGCTTCTTTCTCTTTGTGATCGGAGGGTATTTCCTTTGGACCTATAATCTTCAAAGGGATCCGAAATATCTGTTCTCAGATTCCACAGAAATAAGGCTAGCAAAGAGATCCACGAAATATAGATGTAAGTCTGTGAGATGAATTATCAGAACACTAAGCAGTTTCTCAGAAAGTTTCTTTCCAGATTTCATCTGAGGATATTTCCTTTTTCACCTTAGCGCTCTACTGGCTACAAATATCACTTTGCTAATTCGACAAGAACTGTCTTAGTGAAAGGCTTCTTGAGGGGAAAGCTGTAACTCTGTGAGATGATTTCACGGAACACAAAGAAGTTTCTGAGAAAGCTTCTTTCTCTTTGTGATCGGAGGATATTTCCTTTGTCCCTATAGTCTTCAAAAGGATCCGAAATTTCTGTTCTCAGTTTCCACAGAAATAAGGCGAGCAAAGAGATCCACTAAATACAGATGTAACTCTGTGAGACGAATTGACAGAACACTAAGCAATTGTTCAGAAAGCTTCTTTCCAGATTTCATCTGAGGATATTTCCTTTTTCACCATAGCCCTCTATGGGCTTCCAAATATGACATTACCAATTCCACAAGAACTGTCTTAGCGAAAGGCTTCTTGAGGGGAAAGCTGTAACTCTGTGAGATGATTTCACAGTACACAAAGAAGTTTCTCAGAAAGCTTCTTTCTCTTTGTGATCGGAGGATATTTCCTTTGGCCCTATAGTCTTTGAAGGGATGCGAAATATCTGTTCTCAGATTCCACAGAAATAAGGCTAGCAAAGAGATCCACGAAATACAGTTGTAACTCTGTGAGTGGAAGTCAAACATCACAGAGCATCTTCTCAGAAAGCTTCTTTCCAGATTTCATCTGAAGATATTTCCTTTTTCACCATAGCCCTCTAGGGGCTTCCAAATATCACTTTGCCAATTCCACAAGAACTGTCTTAGCGAAAGGCGTCTTGAGGGGAAAGCTGTAACTCTGTGAGATGATTTCACAGAACACTAAGCAGTTTCTCAGAAAGCTACTTTCCAGATTTCATCTGAGGATATTTCATTTTTCACCACAGCCTTCTATGGGTTTCCAAATATCACTTTGCCAATTCCACAAGAACTGTCCTAGCGAAAGGCTTCTTGAGGGGAATGCTGTAACTGTGTGAGATGAGTTCACAGAACACAAAGAAGTTTCTCAGAAAGCTTCTTTCTCTTTGTTATCGGAGGATATTACCTTTGGCCCTATAGTCTTGAAGGGATGCGAAATATCTATTCTCAGATTCCCCAGAAATAAGGCTAGCAAAGAAATCCACGAAATACAGATGTAACTCTGTGAGTGGAAGTCACGTATCACAGAGCAGTTTCTCAGAAAACTTCTTTCCAGATTTCATCTGAGGATATTTCCTTTTTCACCATAGCCCTCTGTGGGCTTCCAAATACCACTTTGCCAATTCCACAAGAACTGTCTTAGCGAAAGGCTTCTTGAGGGGAAAGCTGTAACTGTGTGAGATGAGTTCACAGAACACAAAGAAGTTTCTCAGAAAGCTTCTTTCTCTTTGTTATCGGAGGATATTTCCTTTGGCCCTATAGTCTTCAAAGGGATCCGAAATATCTGTTCTCAGATTCCACGGAAATAAGGCTAGCAAAGAGATCCACGAAATACAGATGTAACTCTGTGAGATGACTTAACAGAACACTAAGCAGTTTCTCAGAAAGCTTCTTTTCAGATTTCATCTGAGGATATTTCCTTTTTCACCATAGCCTTCTATGGGCTTCCAAATATCACTTTTCCAATTCCACAAGAACTGTCTTAGCGAAAGGCTTCTTGAGGGGAAAGCTGTAACCCTGTGAAATGATTACACAGAACACAAAGAAGTTTCTCCGAAAGCTTCTTTCTCTTTGTGATCCGCGGATATTTCCTTTGGCCCTATAGTCTTCAAAGGGATCCGAAATATCTGTTCTCAGATTCCACAGAAATAAGGCTAGCAAAGAGATCCACGAAATACAGATGTAACTCTCTGAGATGAATTTACACAACACTAAGCAGTTTCTCAGAAAGCTTCTTTCCAGAATTCATCTGAGGGTATTTCCTTTTACACCATAGCCCTCTAAGGGCTTCCAAATATCACTTTGCCAATTCCACAAGAACTGTCTAGCGAAAGGCTTCTTCAGTGGAAAGCTGTTACTCTGTGCGATGATTTCACAGAACACAAAGAAGTTTCACAGAAAGCTTCTTTCTCTTCATGATCGGAGGATATTTCCTTTGGCCCTATAATTTCAAAAGGATCCGAAATATCTGTTCTCAGATTCCTCAGAAATAAGGTTAACAAAGTGATCCAGGAAAGACAGATGTAACTCTGTGAGATGAATTAACAGAACACTAAGCAGTTTCTCAGAAAGCTTCTTTCCAGATTTCATCTGAGTATATTTTCTTTTTCACCAGAGCCCTCTATGGGCTTCCAAATATTACTTTGCCAATTCCACAAGAACTGTCTTTGCGAAAACCTTCTTGAGGGGAAAGCTGTAACTCTGTGAGATGATTTCACAGAACACAAAGAAGTTTCTCAGAAAGCTTCTTTCTCTTTGTTATCAGAGGATATTTCCTTTGGCCCTATAGTCTTCAAAGGGATCCGAAATATCTGTTCTCAGATTCCAGAGAAATAAGGCTAGCAAAGAAATCCACGAAATACAGATGTAGCTCTGTGAGTGGAAGTCACACATCACAGAGCAGTTTCTCAGAAAGCTTCTTTCCAGATTTCATCTGAGGATATTTCCTTTTTCACCATAGCCCTCTATGGGCTTCCAAATATCACTTTGCCAACTCCACAAGAACTGTCTTAGTGAAAGGCTTCTTGAGGGGAAAGCTGTAACTCTGTGAGATGATTTCACGGAACACAAAGAAGTTTCATAGAAAACTTCTTTCTCTTTGTTATCAGAGGATATTTCCTTTGGCCCTATAGTCTTCAAAGGGATCCGAAATATCTGTTCTCAGATTCCACAGAAATAAGGCTAGCAAAGAGATCCACGAAATACAGATGTAAGTCTGTGAGATGAATTAACGGAACACTAAGCAGTTTCTCAGGAAGCTTCTTTCCATACTTCATCTGAGGATATTTCCTTTTTCACTTTAGCGCTCTATTGGCTACAAGTATCACTTTGCCAATTCCACAAGAACTGTCTTAGCGAAAAGCTTCTTGAGGGGAAAGCTGTAACTCTGTGAGATGATTTCACAGAACACAAAGAAGTTTCTCAGAAAGCTTCTTTCTCTTTGTTATCGGAGGATATTTCCTTTGGCGCTATAGTCTTCAAAGGGATCCGAAATATCTGTTCTCAGATTCCATAGAAATAAGGCTAGCAAAGAGACCCACAAAATGCAGGTGTAACTCTGTGAGTTGAAGTCACACATCACAGAGCAGTTTCTCAGAAAGCACCTTTCAAGGTTTCATCTGAGGATATTTAATTTTCACCGTAGCCCTCTATGGGCTTCCAAATATCACTTTGCGAATTCCAAAAGAACTGTCTTAGGGAAAGGCTTCTTTTGGGGAAAGCGGTAACACTGTGAGATTATTTCACAGGACACAAAGAAGTCTCTCAGAAAGCTTCTTTCTCTTTGTGATCGGAGGATATTTCCTTTGGCGCTATAGTCTTCAGAGGGATCCGAAATATCTGTTCTCAGATTCCACAGAAATAAGGCTAGCAAAGAGATCCACAAAATGCAGGTGTAACTCTTTGAGTTGAAGTCACACATCACAGAGCAGTTTCTCAGAAAGCTTCTTTCCAGATTTCATCTGAGGATATTTAATTTTCACCGCAGCCCTCTATGGGAATCCAAATATCACTTTGCGAATTCCACAAGAACTGTCTTAGCGAAAGGCTTCTCAGAAAGCTTCTTTCTCTTTGTGATCGGAGGATATTTCCTTTGGCCCTATAGTCTTCATAGGGATCCGAAATATCTGTTCTCAGATTCCACAGAAATAAGGCTAGCAAAGAGATCCACGAAATACAGATGTAACTCTGTGAGTGGAAGTCACACATCACAGAGCAGTTTCTAAGAAAGGTTCTTTCCAGATTTCATCTGAGGATATTTCCTTTTTCACCATAGCCCTCTATGGGCTTCCAAATATCACTTTGCCAATTCCAAAAGAACTGTCTTAGCGAAAGGCTTCTTGAGGGGAAAGCTGTACCCCTGTGAAATGATTACACAGAACACAAAGAAGTTTCTCAGAAAGCTTCATTCTCTTTGTGATTGGCGGATTTTTCCTTTGGCCCTATAGTCTTCAAAGGGATCCGAAATATCTGTTCTTAGATTCCACAGAAATAAGGCTAGCAAAGAGATCAACGAAATACAGATTTAACACTTTGAGATGAATTAACAGAACACTAAGCAGTTTCTCAGAAAGCTTCTTTCCAGATTTCATCTGAGTTTATTTCCTTTTTCACCATAGCCCTCTTTGGGCTTCCAAATATCACTTTGCCAATTCCACAAGAACTGTCTTAGCGAAAGGCTTCTTGAGGGCAAAGCTGTAACTCTGTGAGATGATTTCACAGAACACAAAGAAGTTTCACAGAAAGCTTCTTTCTCTTTGTCATCGGAGGATATTTCCTTTGGCCCTATAGTCTTCAAAGGGATCAGAAATATCTGTTCTCAGAAAACCCAGAAATAAGGTTAGCAAGGACATCCACGAAATACAGATGTAACTCTGTGAGATGAATTAACAGAACACTTAGCAGTTTCTCAGAAAGCTTCTTTCCTGATTTCATCTGAGGATACTTCCTTTTTCACTATAGCCCTCTATGGGCTTCCAAATATCACTTTGCCAATTCCACAAGAACTGTCTTAGCGAAAGGCTTCATGAGGGGAAAGCTGTATCTCTGTGAGATGATTTCACAGAACACAAAGAAGTTTCTCAGAAAGCTTCTTTCTCTTTGTTATCAGAGGATATTTCCTTTGGCCCTATAGTCTATAAAGGGATCCGAAATATCTGTTCTCAGATTCCATAGAAAGACGGCTAGCAAAGTGATCCACGAAATACAGATGTAACTCTGTGAGATGAATTAACAGAACAATAAGCAGTTTCTCAGAAAGCTTCTTTCCAGATTTCATCTGACGGTATTTCCTTTTTCACCATAGCCCTCTATGGGCTTCCAAATATCACTTTGCCAATTCCACAAGAACTGTCTTAGCGAAAGGCTTCTTGAGCGGAAAGCTGTAACTCTGAGAGATGATTTCACAGAACACAAAGAAGTTTCTCAGAAAGCTTCTTTCTCTTTGTTATCGGAGGATATTTACTTTGGCCCAAGATCCTTCAAAGGGATCCGAAATATCTGTTCTCAGATTCCACAGAAATAAGGCTAGCAAAGAGATCCACGAAATACAGACGTAACTCTGTGAGATGAATTAACAGAACACTAAGCAGTTTCTCCGAAAGCTTCTTTCCAGATTTCACCTGAGGATATTTCCTTTTTCACCCTAGCCCTCTAGGTTCTTCCAAATATCACTTTGCCAAATCCACAAGAACTATCTTAGCGAAAGGCTTCTTGAGGGGAAAGCTGTAACTCTGTGAGGTGATTTCACAGAACACAAAGAAGTTTCTCAGAAAGCTTCTTTCTCTTTGTTATCGGAGGATATTTCCTTTGGCCCCATAATCTTCAAAGGATACGAAATATCTCTTCTCAGATTACACAGAAATAAGGCTAGCAAAGAGATCCATGAAATAAAGATATAACTCTGTGAGTGGATGTCACACATCACAGAGCAGTTTCTCAGAAAGCTTCTTTCCAGATTTCATCTGAGGATATTTCCCTTTTCACCATAGCCCTCTATGGGCTTCCAAATATCACTTTGCCAATTCCACAAGAACTGTCTTAGCGAAAGGATTCTTGAGGGGAAAGCTATAACTCTGTGAGATGATTTCACAGAAAGAAAGAAGTTTCTCAGAAAGCTTCTTTCTCTTTGTTATCGGAGGATATTTCCTTTGACCCTATATTCTTCAAGAGGATCCGAAATATCTGTTCTCAGATTCCACAGAAATAAGGCTAGCAAAGAGATCCACGAAATATAGATGTAATTCTGTCAGATTAATTAACAGAACACTAAGCGGTTTCTCAGAAAGCTTCTTTCCAGATTTCATGTGAGGATATTTCCTTTTTCACCATAGCCCTCTAAGGGCTTCCAAATATCACTTTGCCAATTCCACAAGAACTGTCTTAGCGAAAGGCTGCTTGAGCGGCAAGCTGTAACTCTGTGAGATGATTTCACAGAACACAAAGAAGTTTCTCAGAAAGCTTCTTTCTCTTTGTTATCGGAGGATATTTCCTATGGCCCTATAGTCTTCAAAGGGATCCGAAATATCTGTTCTCAGATTCCACAGAAATAAGGCAGGCAAAGAGATCCACGAAATACAGATGTAACTCTGTGAGATGAATTAACAGAACACTAAGCAGTTTCTCAGAAATCTTCTTTCCAGATTTCATCTGATGATATTTCCTTTTTCACCATACCCCTCTATGGGATTCCAAATATCACTTTTCCAATTCCACAAGAACTGTCTTATCGAAAGGCTTCTTGAGGGGAAAGCTGTAACTCTGTGAGATGATTTCACAGAACACAAAGAAGTTTCTCAGAAAGCTTCTTTCTCTTTGTTATCGGAGGATATTTCCTTTGGCCCTATAGTCCTCAAAGGGATCCGAATTATCTGTTCTCAGATTCCACAGAAATAAGGCTAGCAAAGAGATCCACGAAATACAGATGTAACTCTCTGAGTGGAAGTCACACATCACAGAGCAGTTTCTCAGAAAGCTTCTTTCCAGATTTCGTCTGAGGATATTTCCTTTTTCACCGTAGCCCTCTATGGGCTTCCAAATATCACTTTGCCAATTCCACAAGAACTGTCTTAGCGAAAGGCTTCTTGAGGGGAAAGCTGTAACTCTTTGAGATGATTTCACAGAACACAAAGAAGTTTCTCAGAAAGCTTCTTTCTCTTTGTTATCGGAGAATATTTCCTTTGGCCCTATAGTCTTCAAAGGGATCCGAAATATCTGTTCTCAGATTCCACAGAAATAAGGCTAGCAAAGAGATCCACGAAATACAGATGTAATTATGTGAGTGGAAGTCACACATCACAGAGCAGTTTCTCAGAAAGCTTCTTTCCAGATTTCATCTGATGATATTTCCTTTTTCACCATACCCCTCTATGTGTTTCCAAATGTCACTTTGCCAATTCCACAAGAACTGTCTTAGCGAAAGGCTTCTTGAGGGGAAAGCTGTAACTCCGTGAGATGATTTCACAGAACACAAAGAAGTTTCTCAGAAAGCTTCTTTCTCTTTGTTATCGGAGGATATTTCCTTTGGCCCTATAGTCTTCAAAGGGATCGGAAATATCTGTTCTCAGATTCCACAGAAATAAAGCTAGCAAAGAGATCAACGAAATACAGATGTAAGTCAGTGAGATGAATTAACAGAACACTAAGCAGTTTCTCAGAAAGCTTCTTTCCAGAAATCATCGGAGGATATTTCCTTTTTCACCATAGCCCGCTAGGGGCTTCCTAATATCACTTTGCCAATTCCCCAAGAACTCTGTTAGCGAAAGGCTTCTTGAGGCGAAAGCTGTAACTGTTTGAGATGATTTCACAGAACACAAAGAAGTTTCTCAGAAAGCTTCTTTCTCTCTGTTATCGGAGGATATTTCCATTGGCCCTATAGTCTTCAAAGGGATCAGAAATATCTGTTCTCAGATTCCACAGAAATAAGGCTAGCAAAGAGATCCACGAAATACAGATGTAACTCTGTGAGATGAATTCACAGAACACTAAGCAGTTTCTCAGAAAGCTTCTTTCCAGATTTCATCTGAGGATATTTCCTTTTTCACCATCGCCCTCTATGGGCTTCCAAATATCACTTGGCCAATTCCACAAGAACTGTCTTAGCGAAAGGCTTCTTTAGCGGAAAGCTATAACTCTGTGAGATGATTTCACAGAACACAAAGAAGTTTGTCAGAAAGCTTCTTTCTATTTGTTAAGGGAGGATATTTCCTTTGGCCCCATAATCTTCAAAGGGATCCGAAATATCTCTTCTCAGATTCCACAGAAATAAGGCTAGCAAAGAGATTCACGAAATACAGATGTAACTATGTGAGTGGATGTCACAAATCACAGAGCAGTTTCTCAGAAAGCTTCTTTCCAGATTTCATTTGAGGATATTTCCTTTTTCACCATAGCCCTCTATGGGCTTCCAAATATCACTTTGCCAATTCCACAAGAACTGTCTTAGCGAAAGGCTTCCTGAGGCGAAAGCTGAAACTCAGTGAGATGATTTCACAGAACACAAAGAAGTTTCTCAGAAAGCTTCTTTCTCTTTGTTATCCGCGGATATTTCCTTTGGCCCTATACTCTTCAGAGGGATCCGAAATATCTGTTCTCAGATTCCACAGATATAAGGCTAGCAAAGAGATCCACGAAATACCGATGTAACTCTGTGAGATGAATTAACAGAACATTAAGCGGTTTCTCAGAAAGCTTCTTTGCAGATTTCATCTGAGGATATTTCCTTTTTCACCATAGCCCTCTATGGGCTTCCAAATATCACTTTGCCAATTCCACAAGAACTGTCTTAGCGAAAATCTTCTTGAGGGGAATGCTGTAACTCTGTGAGATGATTTCACAGAACACAAAGAAGTTTCTCAGAAAGCTTCTTTCTCTTTGTTATCGGAGGATATTTCCTTTGGCCCTATAGTCTTGAAAGGGATCCGAAATATCTGTTCTCAGATTCCACAGAAATAAGGCTAGCAAAGAGATCCACGAAATACAGATGTAACTCTGTGAGATGAATGAACAGAACACTAAGCAGTTTCTCAGAAAGCTTCTTTCCAGATTTCATCTGAGGATATTTCCTTTTTCACCATTGCCCTCTAACGGCTTCCAAATATCACTTTGCCAATTCCACAAGAACTCTCTTAGCGAAAGGCTTCTTGAGGGGAAAGCTGTAACTCTGTGAGATGATTTCACAGAACACAAAGAAGTTTCTCAGAAAGCTTCTTTCTCTTTGTTATCGGAGGATATTTCCTTTGGCCCTATAGTCTTCAAAGGGATCCGAAATATCTGTTCTCAGATTCCACAGAAATAAGGCTAGCAAAGAGATCCAGGAAATACAGATGTAACTCTGTGAGATGAATTAACAGAACACTAAGCAGTCTCCCAGAAAGCTACTTTCCAGATTTCATCTGAGGATATTTCCTTTTTCACCATAGCCCTCTTTGGGCTTCCAAATATCACTTTGCCAATTCCACAAGAACTGTCTTAGTGAAAGGCTTCTTGAGGGGAAAGCTGTAACTTTCTGAGATGATTTCACAGAACACAAAGAAGTTTCTCAGAAAGCTTCTTTCTCTTTGTTATCGGAGGATATTACTTTGGCCCTATACTCTTCAAAGGGATCCGAAATATCTGTTCTCAGATTCCACAGAAATAAGGCTAGCAAAGAGATCCACGAAATACAGAGGTGACTCTTTGAGATGAAATAACAGAACACTAAGCAGTTTCTCAGAAAGCTTCTTTCTAGATTTCATCTGAGGATATTTCCTTTTTCACCATAGCCCTCTAGGGGATTCCAAATATCACTTTGCCAATTCCACAAGAACTGTCTTAGCGAAAGGCTTCTTGAAGGGAAAGCTGTAACTCTGTGAGCTGATTTCACAGAACACAAAGAAGTTTCTCAGAAAGCTTCTTTCTCTTTGTTATCGGAGGATATTTCCTTTGGCCCTATAGTCTTCAAAGGGATCCGATATATCTGTTCTCAGATTCCACAGAAATAAGGCTAGCAAAGAGATCCAGGAAATACAGATGTAACTCTGTGAGATGAATTAACAGAACACTAAGCAGTTTCCCAGAAAGCTTCTTTCCAGATTTAATCTGAGGATATTTCCTTTTTCACCATAGCCCTCTATGGGCATCCAAATATGACTTTGCTAATTCCACAAGAACTGTCTTAGCGAAAGGCTTCTTGAGGGGAAAGCTGTAACTCTTTGAGATGATTTCACAGAACACAAAGAAGTTTCTCAGAAAGCTTCTTTCTCTTTGTTAACGGAGGATATTTCCTTTGGCCCTATAGTCTTCAAAGGGATCCGAAATATCTGTTCTCAGATTCCACAGAAATAAGGCTAGCAAAGAGATCCACGAAATACAGATGTAACTCTGTGAGTGGAAGTCACACATCACAGAGCAGTTTCTCAGAAAGCTTCTTTCCAGATTTCATCTGAGGATATTTCCTTTCTCACCATAGCCCTCTATGGGCTTCCAAATATCACTTTGCCAATTCCACAAGAACTGTCTTAGCGAAAGACTTCTTGAGGGGAAAGCTGTAACTCTGTGAGATGATTTCACAGAACACAAAGAAGTTTGTCAGAAAGCTTCTTTCTATTTGTTAAGGGAGGATATTTCCTTTGGCCCCATAATCTTCAAAGGGATTCGAAATATCTCTTCTCAGATTCCACAGAAATAAGGCTAGCAAAGAGATCCACGAAATACAGATGTAACTATGTGAGTGGATGTCACACATCACAGAGCAGTTTCTCAGAAAGCTTCTGTCCAGATTTCATTTGAGGATATTTCCTTTTTCACCATAGCCCTCTATGGGCTTCCAAATATCACTTTGCCAATTCCACAAGAACTGTCTTAGCGAAAGGCTTCCTGAGGCGAAAGCTGAAACTCAGTGAGATGATTTCACAGAACACAAAGAAGTTTCTCAGAAAGCTTCTTTCTCTTTGTTATCCGCGGATATTTCCTTTGGCCCTATACTCTTCAGAGGGATCCGAAATATCTGTTCTCAGATTCCACAGATATAAGGCTAGCAAAGAGATCCACGAAATACCGATGTAACTCTGTGAGATGAATTAACAGAACATTAAGCGGTTTCTCAGAAAGCTTCTTTGCAGATTTCATCTGAGGATATTTCCTTTTTCACCGTAGCCCTCTATGGGCTTCCAAATATCACTTTGCCAATTCCACAAGAACTGTCTTAGCGAAAGTCTTCTTGAGGGGAAAGCTGTAACTCTGTGAGATGATTTCACAGAACACAAAGAAGTTTCTCAGAAAGCTTCTTTCTCTTTGTTATCGGAGGATATTTCCTTTGGCCCTATAGTCTTGAAAGGGATCCGAAATATCTGTTCTCAGATTCCACAGAAATAAGGCTAGCAAAGAGATCCAGGAAATACAGATGTATCTCTGTGAGATGAATGAACAGAACACTAAGCAGTTTCTCAGAAAGCTTCTTTCCAGATTTCATCTGAGGATATTTCCTTTTTCACCATTGCCCTCTATCGGCTTCCAAATATCACTTTGCCAATTCCACAAGAACTCTCTTAGCGAAAGGCTTCTTGAGGGGAAAGCTGTAACTCTGTGAGATGATTTCACAGAACACAAAGAAGTTTCTCAGAAAGCTTCTTTCTCTTTGTTATCGGAGGATATTTCCTTTGGCCCTATAGTCTTCAAAGGGATCCGAAATATCTGTTCTCAGATTCCACAGAAATAAGGCTAGCAAAGAGATCCACGAAGTACAGCTGTAACCCTTTGAGATGAATTAACAGTACACTTAGCAGTTTCTCGGAAAGCTTCTTTCCAGATTTAATCTGAGGATATTTCCTTTTTCACCATAGCCCTCCATGGGCATCCAAATATGACTTTGCTAATTCCACAAGAACTGTCTTAACGAAAGGCTTCTTGAGGGGAAAGCTGTAACTCTTTGAGATGATTTCACAGAACACAAAGAAGTTTCTCAGAAAGCTTCTTTCTCTTTGTTATCGGAGGATATTTCCTTTGGCCCTATAGTCTTCAAAGGGATCCGAAATATCTGTTCTCAGATTCCACAGAAATAAGGCTAGCAAAGAGATCCACGAAATACAGATGTAACTCTGTGAGTGGAAGTCACACATCACAGAGCGGTTTCTCAGAAAGCTTCTTTCCAGATTTCATCTGAGGATATTTCCTTTCTCACCATAGCCCTCTATGGGCTTCCAAATATCACTTTGCCAATTCCACAAGAACTGTCTTAGCGAAAGGCTTCTTGAGGGGAAAGCTGTAACTCTGTGAAATGATTTCACAGAACACAAAGAAGTTTCTCAGAAAGCTTCTTTCTCTTTGCTATCGTAGGATATTTCCTTTGGCCCCATAATCTTCAAAGGGATCCGAAATATCTCTTCTCAGATACCACAGAAATAAGGCTAGCAAAGAGATCCAAGAAATACAGATGTAACTCTGTGAGTGGATGTGACACATCACAGAGCAGTTTCTCAGAAAGCTTCTTTCCAGATTTTATTTGAGGATATTTCCTTTTTCACCATAGCCCTCTATGGGCTTCCAAATATCACTTTGCCATTTCCAAAAGAAATGTCTTAGCGAAAGACTTCTTGAGGGGAAAGCTATAATTCTGTGAGATGATTTCACAGAACACAAAGAAGTTTCTCAGAAAGCTTCTTTCTCTTTGTTATCGCATGATATTTCCTTTGGCCGCATAATCTTCAAAGGGATCCGAAATATCTCTTCTCAGATTCCACAGAAATAAGGCTAGTAAAGAGATCCACGAAATACAGATGTAACTCTGTGAGTGGATGTCACACATCACAGAGCAGTTTCTCAGAAAGCTTCATTCCAGATTTCATTTGAGGATATTTCCTTTTTCACCATAGCCCTCTATGGGCTTCCAAATATCACTTTGCCAATTCCACAAGAACTGTCTTAGCGAAAGGCTTCCTGAGGCGAAAGCTGTAACTCTGTGAGATGATTTCACAGAACACAAAGAAGTTTCTCAGAAAGCTTCTTTCTCTTTGTTATCGGCGGATATTTCCTTTGGCCCTATACTCTTCAAAGGGATCCGAAATATCTGTTCTCAGATTCCACAGATATAAGGCTAGCAAAGAGATCCACGAAATACAGATGTAACTCTGTGAGGTGAATTAACAGAACATTAAGCGGTTTCTCAGAAAGCTTCTTTGCAGATTTCATCTGAGGATATTTCCTTTTTCACCGTAGCCCTCTATGGGCTTCCAAATATCACTTTGCCAATTCCACAAGAACTGTCTTGGCGAAAGGCTTCTTTGGGGGAAAGATATAATTCTCTGAGATGATTTCACAAAACACAAAAAAGTTTCTCAGAAAGCTTGTTTCTCTTTGTTATCGAAGGATATTTCCAAAGGCCCTATAGTCTTCAAAAGGATCCGAAATATCTGTTCTCAGATTCCACAGAAATGAGGCTAGCAAAGAGATCCACGAAATACAGATGTAACTCTTTGAGATGAATTAATAGAACACTTAGCAGTTTCTCAGAAAGCTTCCTTCCAGATTTCATCTGAGGATATTTCCTTTTTCACCATTGCCCTCTATGGGCATCGAAATATCACTTTGCAATTCCACAAGAACTGTCTTAGCGAAAGGCTTCTTCAGGGGAAAGCTGTATCTCTGTGAGATGATTTCACAAAACACAAAGAAGTTTCTCAGAAAGCTTCTTTCTCTTTGTTATCGGAGGATATTTTCTTTGGCCCTATAGTCTTCAAAGGGATCCGAAATATCTGTTCTCAGATTCCACAGAAATAAGGCTAGCAAAGAGATCCACGAAATACAGATGTAACTCTGTGAGATGAATGAACAGAACACTAAGCAGTTTCTCAGAAAGCTTCTTTCCGGATTTCATCTGAGGATATTTCCTTTTTCACCATTGCCCTCTATCGGCTTTCAAATATCACTTTGCCATTTCTACAAGAACTCTCTTAGCGAAAGGCTTCTTCAGGGGAAAGCTGTAACTCTGTGAGATGATTTCACAGAACACAAAGAAGTTTCTCAGAAAGCTTCTTTCTCTTTGTTATCGGAGGATATTTCCTTTGGCCCTATAGTCTTCAAAGGGATCCGAAATGTCTGTTCTCAAATTCCACAGAAATAAGGCTAGCAAAGAGATCGACGAAATACAGATGTTACTCTGTGAGTGGAAGTCACACATCACAGAGCAGTTTCCCAGAAAGCTTCTTTCCAGATTTCATCTGAGGATATTTTCTTTTTCACCGTAGCCCTCTATGGGCTTCCAAATATCACTTTGCCAATTCCACAAGAACTGTCTTAGCGAAAGGCTTCTTGAGGGGAAAGCTGTAACTATTTGAGATGATTTCACAGAACACAAAGAAGTTTCTCAGAAAGCTTCTTTCTCTTTGTTATCGGAGAATATTTCCTTTGGCCCTATAGTCTTCAAAGGTATCCGAAATATCTGTTCTCAGATTCCACAGAAATAAAGCTAGCAAAGAGATCGACGAAATACAGATGTAAGTCAGTGAGATGAATTAACAGAACACTAAGCAGTTTCTCAGAAAGCTTCTTTCCAGAAATCATCTCAGGATATTTCCTATTTCACCAGAGCTCGCTAGGGGCTTCCAAATATCACTTTGCCAATTCCAAAGAACTGTCTTAGCGAAAGGCTTCTTGAGGCGAAAGCTGTAACTCTTTGAGATGATTTCACAGAACACAAAGAAGTTTCTCAGAAAGCTTCTTTCTTTTTGTTATCGGAGGATATTTCCTTTGGCCCTATAGTCTTGAAAGGGATCCGAAATATCTGTTCTGAGATTATACATAAATAAGGCTAGCAAAGAGATAAACGAAATACAGATGTAACTCTGTGAGATGAATGAACAGAACACTAAGCAGTTTCTCAGAAAGCTTCTTTCCAGATTTCATCTGAGGATATTTCCTTTTTCACCATACCCCTCTATGGGCTTCCAAATATCACTTTGCCAATTCCACAAGAACTGTCTTAGCGAAAGGCTTCCTGAGGGGAAAGCTGTAACTCTGTGAGATGATTTCACAGAACACAAAGAAGTTTCTCAGAAAGCTTCTTTCTCTTTGTTATCGGAGGATATTTCCTTTGGCCCTATAGTCTTTAAAGGGATCCGAAATATCTGTTCTCAGATTCCACAGAAATAAGGCAAGCAAACAGATCCACGAAATACAGGTGTAATTATGTGAGTGAAAGTCACACATCACAGAGCGGTTTCTCAGAAAGCTTCTTTCCAGATTTCATCTGAGGATATTTCCTTTTTCACCATAGCCCTCTATGGGCTTCCAAATATCACTTTGCCAATTCCACAAGAACTGTCTTAGCGAAAGGCTTCTTGAGGGGAAAGCTGTAATTCTGTGAGATGATTTCACAGAACACAAAGAAGTTTCTCAGAAAGCTTCTTTCTCTTTGTTATCGGAGGATATTTCCTTTTGCCCTATAGTCTTCAGAGGGATCCGAAATATCTGTTCTCAGATTCCACAGAAATAAGGCTAGCAAAGAGATCCACGAAATACAGATGTAACTCTGTGAGATGAATGAACAGAACACTAAGCAGTTTCTCAGAAAGCTTCTTTCCAGATTTCATCTGAGGATAGTTCCTTTTTCACCATAGCCCTCTATGGGCTTCCAAATATCACTTGGCCAATTCCACAAGAACTGTCTTAGCGAAAGGCTTCTTTGGCGGAAAGCTATAACTCTGTAAGCTGATTTCACCCAAACACGAAGAAGTTTGTCAGAAAGCTTCTTTCTCTTTGTTATCGGAGGATATTTCCTTTGGCCCCATAATCTTCAGAGGGATCCGAAATATCTGTTCTCAGATTCCACAGAAATAAGGCTAGCAAAGAGATCCACAAAATACAGAAGTAACTCGGTGAGTGGAAGTCACACATCACAGAGCAGTTTCTCAGAAAACTTCTTTCCAAATTTCATCTGAGGATATTTCCTTTTTCACCATAGCCCTCTAGGGGTTCCAAATATCACTTTGCCAATTCCACAAGAACTGTCTTAGCGAAAGACTTCTTGAGGGGAAAGCTGTAACTCTGTGAAATGATTTCACAGAACACTAAGAAGTTTCTCAGAAAGCTTCTTTCTCTTTGCCATCGTAGGATATTTCCTTTGGCCCCATAATCTTCAAAGGGATCCGAAATATCTCTTCTCAGATTCCACAGAAATAAGGCTAGCAAAGAGATCCAAGAAATACAGATGTAACTCTGTGAGTGGATGTGACACATCACAGAGCAGTTTCTCAGAAAGCTTCTCTCCAGATTTTATTTGAGGATATTTCCTTTTTCACCATAGCCCTCTATGGTCTTCCAAATATCCCTTTGCCATTTCCACAAGAACTGTCTTAGCGAAAGGCTTCTTGAGGGGAAAGCTATAATTCTGTGAGATGATTTCACAGAACACAAAGAAGTTTCTCAGAAAGCTTCTTTCTCTTTGTTAACGGAGGATATTTCCTTTGGCCCTATAGTCTTCAAAGGGATCCGAAATATCTGTTCTCAGATTCCACAGAAATAAGGCTAGCAAAGAGATCCACGAAATACAGATGTAACTCTGTGAGTGGAAGTCACACATCACAGAGCAGTTTCTCAGAAAGCTTCTTTCCAGATTTCATCTGAGGATATTTCCTTTCTCACCATAGCCCTCTATGGGCTTCCAAATATCACTTTGCCAATTCCACAAGAACTGTCTTAGCGAAAGGCTTCTTGAGGGGAAAGCTGTAACTCTGTGAGATGATTTCACAGAACACAAAGAAGTTTGTCAGAAAGCTTCTTTCTATTTGTTAAGGGAGGATATTTCCTTTGGCCCCATAATCTTCAAAGGGATTCGAAATATCTCTTCTCAGATTCCACAGAAATAAGGCTAGCAAAGAGATCCACGAAATACAGATGTAACTATGTGAGTGGATGTCACACATCACAGAGCAGTTTCTCAGAAAGCTTCTTTCCAGATTTCATTTGAGGATATTTCCTTTTTCACCATAGCCCTCTATGGGCTTCCAAATATCACTTTGCCAATTCCACAAGAACTGTCTTAGCGAAAGGCTTCCTGAGGCGAAAGCTGAAACTCAGTGAGATGATTTCACAGAACACAAAGAAGTTTCTCAGAAAGCTTCTTTCTCTTTGTTATCCGCGGATATTTCCTTTGGCCCTATACTCTTCAGAGGGATCCGAAATATCTGTTCTCAGATTCCACAGATATAAGGCTAGCAAAGAGATCCACGAAATACCGATGTAACTCTGTGAGATGAATTAACAGAACATTAAGCGGTTTCTCAGAAAGCTTCTTTGCAGATTTCATCTGAGGATATTTCCTTTTTCACCGTAGCCCTCTATGGGCTTCCAAATATCACTTTGCCAATTCCACAAGAACTGTCTTAGCGAAAGTCTTCTTGAGGGGAAAGCTGTAACTCTGTGAGATGATTTCACAGAACACAAAGAAGTTTCTCAGAAAGCTTCTTTCTCTTTGTTATCGGAGGATATTTCCTTTGGCCCTATAGTCTTGAAAGGGATCCGAAATATCTGTTCTCAGATTCCACAGAAATAAGGCTAGCAAAGAGATCCAGGAAATACAGATGTATCTCTGTGAGATGAATGAACAGAACACTAAGCAGTTTCTCAGAAAGCTTCTTTCCAGATTTCATCTGAGGATATTTCCTTTTTCACCATTGCCCTCTATCGGCTTCCAAATATCACTTTGCCAATTCCACAAGAACTCTCTTAGCGAAAGGCTTCTTGAGGAGAAAGCTGTAACTCTGTGAGATGATTTCACAGAACACAAAGAAGTTTCTCAGAAAGCTTCTTTCTCTTTGTTATCGGAGGATATTTCCTTTGGCCCTATAGTCTTCAAAGGGATCCGAAATATCTGTTCTCAGATTCCACAGAAATAAGGCTAGCAAAGAGATCCACGAAGTACAGCTGTAACCCTTTGAGATGAATTAACAGTACACTTAGCAGTTTCTCGGAAAGCTTCTTTCCAGATTTAATCTGAGGATATTTCCTTTTTCACCATAGCCCTCCATGGGCATCCAAATATGACTTTGCTAATTCCACAAGAACTGTCTTAACGAAAGGCTTCTTGAGGGGAAAGCTGTAACTCTTTGAGATGATTTCACAGAACACAAAGAAGTTTCTCAGAAAGCTTCTTTCTCTTTGTTATCGGAGGATATTTCCTTTGGCCCTATAGTCTTCAAAGGGATCCGAAATATCTGTTCTCAGATTCCACAGAAATAAGGCTAGCAAAGAGATCCACGAAATACAGATGTAACTCTGTGAGTGGAAGTCACACATCACAGAGCGGTTTCTCAGAAAGCTTCTTTCCAGATTTCATCTGAGGATATTTCCTTTCTCACCATAGCCCTCTATGGGCTTCCAAATATCACTTTGCCAATTCCACAAGAACTGTCTTAGCGAAAGGCTTCTTGAGGGGAAAGCTGTAACTCTGTGAAATGATTTCACAGAACACTAAGAAGTTTCTCAGAAAGCTTCTTTCTCTTTGCTATCGTAGGATATTTCCTTTGGCCCCATAATCTTCAAAGGGATCCGAAATATCTCTTCTCAGATACCACAGAAATAAGGCTAGCAAAGAGATCCAAGAAATACAGATGTAACTCTGTGAGTGGATGTGACACATCACAGAGCAGTTTCTCAGAAAGCTTCTTTCCAGATTTTATTTGAGGATATTTCCTTTTTCACCATAGCCCTCTATGGGCTTCCAAATATCACTTTGCCATTTCCAAAAGAAATGTCTTAGCGAAAGACTTCTTGAGGGGAAAGCTATAATTCTGTGAGATGATTTCACAGAACACAAAGAAGTTTCTCAGAAAGCTTCTTTCTCTTTGTTATCGCATGATATTTCCTTTGGCCGCATAATCTTCAAAGGGATCCGAAATATCTCTTCTCAGGTTCCACAGAAATAAGGCTAGCAAAGAGATCCACGAAATACAGATGTAACTCTGTGAGTGGATGTCACACATCACAGAGCAGTTTCTCAGAAAGCTTCATTCCAGATTTCATTTGAGGATATTTCCTTTTTCACCATAGCCCTCTATGGGCTTCCAAATATCACTTTGCCAATTCCACAAGAACTGTCTTAGCGAAAGGCTTCCTGAGGCGAAAGCTGTAACTCTGTGAGATGATTTCACAGAACACAAAGAAGTTTCTCAGAAAGCTTCTTTCTCTTTGTTATCGGCGGATATTTCCTTTGGCCCTATACTCTTCAAAGGGATCCGAAATATCTGTTCTCAGATTCCACAGATATAAGGCTAGCAAAGAGATCCACGAAATACAGATGTAACTCTGTGAGGTGAATTAACAGAACATTAAGCGGTTTCTCAGAAAGCTTCTTTGCAGATTTCATCTGAGGATATTTCCTTTTTCACCGTAGCCCTCTATGGGCTTCCAAATATCACTTTGCCAATTCCACAAGAACTGTCTTGGCGAAAGGCTTCTTTGGGGGAAAGATATAATTCTCTGAGATGATTTCACAAAACACAAAAAAGTTTCTCAGAAAGCTTCTTTCTCTTTGTTATCGAAGGATATTTCCAAAGGCCCTATAGTCTTCAAAAGGATCCGAAATATCTGTTCTCAGATTCCACAGAAATGAGGCTAGCAAAGAGATCCACGAAATACAGATGTAACTCTTTGAGATGAATTAATAGAACACTTAGCAGTTTCTCAGAAAGCTTCCTTCCAGATTTCATCTGAGGATATTTCCTTTTTCACCATTGCCCTCTATGGGCATCGAAATATCACTTTGCAATTCCACAAGAACTGTCTTAGCGAAAGGCTTCTTCAGGGGAAAGCTGTATCTCTGTGAGATGATTTCACAAAACACAAAGAAGTTTCTCAGAAAGCTTCTTTCTCTTTGTTATCGGAGGATATTTCCTTTGGCCCTATAGTCTTGAAAGGGATCCGAAATATCTGTTCTCAGATTCCACAGAAATAAGGCTAGCAAAGAGATCCACGAAATACAGATGTATCTCTGTGAGAGGAAGTCCCACATCACAGAGCAGTTTCTCAGAAAGCTTCTTTCCATATTTCATCTGAGGATATTTCATTTTCCACCATAGACCTCTATTGGCTCAAAAATATCACTTTGCCAGTTCCAGAAGAACTGTCTTAGCGAAAGTCTTCTTGAGCGGAAAGTTGTAACTCTGTGAGATTTTTTCACAGAACACAAAGAAGTTTCTCAGAAAGCTTCTTTCCCTTTGTTATCGGAGGATATTTCCTTTGGCCCTATAGTCTTCCAAGGCATCCGAAATATCTGTTCTCAGATTCCACAGAAATAAGGCCACCAAAGAGATCCACGAAATAGAGATGTAACTATGTGAGTGGAAGTCACACATCACAGAGCAGTTTCTCAGAAAGCTTCTTTCCTGATTTCATCAGAGGATATTTCCTTTTTCACCACAGCCCTCTACGGGCTTCCAAATATCACTTTTCCAATTCCACAAGTACTGTCTTACCGAAAGGCTTCTTGAGGGGAAAGCGGTAACTCTATGAGATGATTTCACAGAACACAAAGAAGTTTCTCAGAAAGCTTCTTTCTCTTTGTTATCGGAGGATATTTCCTTTGGCCCTATAGTCTTCAAAGCGATCTGAAATATCTGTTCTCAGATTCCACAGAAATAAGGCTAGCAAAGAGATCCACGAAATACAGACGTAACTCTCTGAGATGAATTAACAGAAAATTAAGCAGTTTTAAGAAAGCTTCTTTCCAGATTTCATCTGAGGATATTTCCTTTTTCACCATAGCCCTCTATGGGCTTCCAAATATCACTTTGCCAATTCCACAAGAACTGTCTTAGCGAAAGGCTTCTTGAGAGGAATGCTGTATCTCTGTGAGATGATTTCACAGAACACAAAGAAGTTTCTCAGAAAGCTTCTTTCTCTTTGTTATCGGAGGATATTTCCTTTGGCCCTCTAGTCTTCAAACGGATCAGAAATATCTGTTCTCAGATTCCACAGAAATAAGACTAGCAAACAGATCCATGAAATACAGACGTAACTCTGTGAGATGAATTAACAGAACACTAAGCAGTTTCTCAGAAAGCTTCTTTCCAGATTTCATCTTAGGATATTTCCTTTTTCACCATAGCCCACTATGGGCTTCCAAATATCACTTTGCCAATTCCCCAAGAACTGTCTTAGCGAAAGGCTTCTTGAGGCGAAAGCTCTAAGTCTGTGAGATGATTTACAGAACACAAAGAAGCTCTCAGAAAGCTTCTTTCTCTTTGTTATCGGAGGAAATTTCCTTTGGCCCTATAGTCTTCAAAGGGATCCGATATATCTTTTCTCAGATTCCACAGATATAAGGCTAGCAAAGAGATCCACGAAATACAGACGTAACTCTGTGAGATGAATTAACAGAACACTAAGCAGTTTCTCAGAAAGCTTCTTTCCAGATTGCATCTGAGGATATTTCCTTTTTCACGATAGCCCTCTATGGGCTTCCAAATATCACCTTGCCAAATACACAAGAACTGTCTTAGCGAAAGACTGCTTGAGCGGAAAGCTCTAACTCAGTGAGATGGTTTCACAGAACACAAAGAAGTATCTCAGAAAGCTTCTTTCTCTTTGTTATCGGAGGATATTTCCTTTGGCCCTCTAGTCTTCAAAGGGATCCGAAATATCTGTTCTCAGATTCCACAGAAATAAGGCTAGCAAAGAGATCCACGAAATACAGATGTAACTCTTGAGTGGAAGTCACACATCACAGAGCAGTTTCTCAGAAAGCTTCTTTCCAGATTTCATCTGAGGATATTTCCTTTTTCACCTTAGCCCTCTCTGGGCTTCCAAATATCACTTTGCCAATTCCACAAGAAGTGTCTTAGCGAAAGGCTTCTTGAGCTGAAAGCTGTAACTCTGTGAGATGATTTCACAGAACACAAAGAATTTTCTCAGAGTGCTTCTTTCTCTTTGTTATCGGAGGATATTTCCTGTGACCCTATAGTCTTCAATGGGATCCGAAATATCTGTTCTCAGATTCCACAGAAATAAGGCTAGCAAAGAGATCGAAGAAATACAGATGTAACTCTGTGAGATGAATTAACCGAACACTAAGCAGTTTCTCAGAAAGCTTCTTTCCAGATTTCATCTGAGGATATTTCCTTTTCCACCATAGCCCTCTATGGGCTTCCAAATATCACTTTTCAATTCCACAAGAACTGTCTTAGCGAAAGGCTTCTTGAGGGGAAAACTGTAACTCTGTGAGATGATTTCACAAAACACAAAGAAGTTTCTCAGAAAGCTTCTTTCTCTTTGTTATCGGAGGATATTGCCTTTGGTCCTATAGTCTTCAAAGGGATCCGAAATATCTGTTCTCAGATTCCACAGAAATAAGGCTAGCAAAGAGATCCTCGAAATACAGATGTAACTCTGTGCGATGAATTTACCGAACACTGAGCAGTTTCTCAGTAAGCTTCTTTCCAGATTTCATCTGAGGATATTTCCTTTTTCACCATAGCCCTCTATGGGCTTCCAAATATGACTTTGCCAATTTCACAAGAACTGTCTTAGCGAAAGGTTCTTGAGGGGAAAGCTGTAACTCTGTGAGATGATTTCACAGAACACAAAGAAGTTTCTCAGAAAGCTTCTTTCTCTTTGTTATCGGAGGATATTTACTTTGGCCCTAGAGTCCTCAAAGAGATCCGACATATCCGTTCTCAGATTCCACAGAAATAAGGCTAGTAAAGAGATCCACGATATACAGATGTAAGTGTATGAGATGAATTAACAGAACACTATTTAGTTTCTCAGAAAGCTTCTTTTCATATTTCATCTGAGGATATTTCCTTTTTCACCATATCCCTGTATGGGCTTCCAAATAACACTTTCCCAATTCCATAAGAACTGTCTTAGCGAAAGGCTTCTTGAGGGGAAAGCTGTAACTCTGTGAGATGATTTCACAGAACACAAAGAAGTTTCTCAGAAAGCTTCTTTCTCTTTGTTATCGGAGGATACTTTCTTTGGCCCTAGAGTCTTCAAAGGGATCCGAAATATCTGTTCTCAGATTCCACAGAATAAGGCTAGCAAAGAGATCGACGAAATACAGATGTAACTCTGTGAGATGAATTAACCGAACACTAAGCAGTTTCTCAGAAAGCTTCTTTCCAGATTTCATCTGAGGATACTTCCTTTTCCACCATAGCCCTCTATGGGCTTCCAAATATCACTTTGCCAATTCCACAAGAACTGTCTTAGCGAAAGGCTTCTTGAGGGGAAAGCTGTAACTCTGTGAGATGATTTCACAGAACACAAAGAAGTTTCTCAGAAAGCTTCTTACTCTTTGTTATCGGAGGATATTTCCTTTGGCCCCATAGTCTTCAAAGGGATCCGAAATATCTGTTCTCAGATTCCACAGACATAAGGCTAGCAAAGAGATCCACGAAATAGAGATGTAACTCTGTGAGATGAATGAACAGAACACTAAGCAGTTTCTCAGAAAGCTTCTTTCCAGATTTCATCTGAGGATAGTTCCTTTTTCACCATAGCCCTCTATGGGCTTCCAAATATCACTTGGCCAATTCCACAAGAACTGTCTTAGCGAAAGGCTTCTTTGGCGGAAAGCTATAACTCTGTAAGCTGATTTCACCCAACACAAAGAAGTTTGTCAGAAAGCTTCTTTCTCTTTGGTATCGGAGGATATTTCCTTTGGCCCTATAGTCTTCAAAGGGATCCGAAATATCTGTTCTCAGATTTCACAGAAATAAGGCTATCAAAGAGATCCACGAAATACAGATGTAACTCTGTGAGATGAATTAACAGAACACTAAGCAGTTTCTCAGAAAGCTTCTTTCCAGATTTCATCTGAGGATATTTCCTTTTTCACCATAGCCCTCTATGGGCTTCCAAATATCCCTTTGCCAATACCACAAGAAGTGTCTTAGCGAAAGGCTCCTTGAGGGGAAACCTGTAACTCTGTGAGATGATTTCACAGAACACAAAGAAGTTTCTCAGAAAGCTTCTTTCTCTTTGTATCGGAGGATATTTCCTTTGGCCCTATAGTCTTCAATGGGATCCGAAATATCTGTTCTCAGATTCCACAGAAATAAGGCTAGCAAAGAGATCCACGAAATACAGATGTTTCGCTGAGAGTGGAAGTCACACATCACAGAGCAGTTTCTCAGAAAGCTTCTTTCCAGATTTCATGTGAGGATATTTCCTTTTCCACCATAACCCTCTATGGGCTTATAAATATCACTTTGCCAATTCCACAAGAACTGTCTTAGTGAAAGGCTTCTTGAGCGCAAAGCTGTAACTCTGTGAGATGATTTCACAGAACACAAAGAAGTTTCTCAGAAAGCTTCTTTCTCTTTGTTATGGGAGGATATTTCCTTTGGCTCTATAGTCTTCAAAGGGATCCGAAATATCTGTTCTCAGATTCCACAGAAATAAGGGTAGCAAAGAGATTCACGATATATAGATGTAACTATGTGAGTGGAAGTCACACATCACAGAGCAGTTTCTCAGAAAGCTTCTTTCCAGATTTTATCAGAGGATATTTCCTTTTTCACCACAGCCCTCTGGGGGTTCCAAATATCACTTTGCCAATTCTCAAGAACTGTCTTAGCGAAAGGCTTCTTGAGGGGAAAGCTGTAACTCTCTGAGATGAATTCACAGAACCCAAAGAAGTTTCTCAGAAAGCTTCTTTGTCTTTTTTATCGGAGGATATTTCCTTTGTCCCTATAATCTTCAAAGGGATCCGAAATATCTGTTCTCAGATTCCACAGAAATAAGGCTAGCAAAGCGATCCACGAAATACAGATGTAACTCTGTGAGATGAATGAACAGAACACTAAGCAGTTTCTCAGAAAGCTTCTTTCCAGATTTCATCTGACGATAGTTCCTTTTCCACCATAGCCCTCTATGGGCTTCCAAATATCATTTTGCCAATTCCACAAGAACTGTCTTAGCAAAAGGCTTCTTGAGGGCAAAGCTGTAACTCTGTGAGATGATTTCACAGAACACAAAGAAGTTTCTCAGAAAGCTTCTTTCTCTTTGTTATCGGAGGATATTTTCTTTGGCCCTAGAGTCTTCAAAGGGATCCGAAATATCTGTTCTCAGATTCCACAGAATAAGGCTAGCAAAGAGATCGACGAAATACAGATGTAACTCTGTGAGATGAATTAACCGAACACTAAGCAGTTTCTCAGAAAGCTTCTTTCCAGATTTCATCTGAGGATACTTCCTTTTCCACCATAGCCCTCTATGGGCTTCCAAATATCACTTTGCCAATTCCACAAGAACTGTCTTAGCGAAAGGCTTCTTGAGGGGAAAGCTGTAACTCTGTGAGATGATTTCACAGAACACAAAGAAGTTTCTCAGAAAGCTTCTTTCTCTTTGTTATCGGAGGATATTTCCTTTGGCCCCATAGTCTTCAAAGGGATCCGAAATATCTGTTCTCAGATTCCACAGACATAAGGCTAGCAAAGAGATCCACGAAATAGAGATGTAACTCTGTGAGATGAATGAACAGAACACTAAGCAGTTTCTCAGAAAGCTTCTTTCCAGATTTCATCTGAGGATAGTTCCTTTTTCACCATAGCCCTCTATGGGCTTCCAAATATCACTTGGCCAATTCCACAAGAACTGTCTTAGCGAAAGGCTTCTTTGGCGGAAAGCTATAACTCTGTAAGCTGATTTCACCCAACACAAAGAAGTTTGTCAGAAAGCTTCTTTCTCTTTGTTATCGGAGGATATTTCCTTTGGCCCCATAATCTTCAGAGGGATCCGAAATATCTGTTCTCAGATTCCACAGAAATAAGGCTAGCAAAGAGATCCACAAAATACAGAAGTAACTCGGTGAGTGGAAGTCACACATCACAGAGCAGTTTCTCAGAAAGCTTCTTTCCAAATTTCATCTGAGGATATTTCCTTTTTCACCATAGCCCTCTAGGGGTTCCAAATATCACTTTGCCAATTCCACAAGAACTGTCTTAGCGAAAGACTTCTTGAGGGGAAAGCTGTAACTCTGTGAAATGATTTCACAGAACACTAAGAAGTTTCTCAGAAAGCTTCTTTCTCTTTGCTATCGGAGGATATTTCCTTTGGCCCCATAATCTTCAAAGGGATCCGAAATATCTCTTCTCAGATTCCACAGAAATAAGGCTAGCAAAGAGATCCAAGAAATACAGATGTAACTCTGTGAGTGGATGTGACACATCACAGAGCAGTTTCTCAGAAAGCTTCTCTCCAGATTTTATTTGAGGATATTTCCTTTTTCACCATAGCCCTCTATGGTCTTCCAAATATCCCTTTGCCATTTCCACAAGAACTGTCTTAGCGAAAGGCTTCTTGAGGGGAAAGCTATAATTCTGTGAGATGATTTCACAGAACACAAAGAAGTTTCTCAGAAAGCTTCTTTCTCTTTGTTATCGTAGGATATTTCCTTTGGCCCCATAATCTTCAAAGGGATCCGAAATATCTCTTCTCAGATTCCACAGATATAAGGCTAGCAAAGAGATCCACGAAATACAGATGTAACTCTGTGAGTGGATGTCACACATCACAGAGCAGTTTCTCAGAAAGCTTCTTTCCAGATTTCATTTGAGGATATTTCCTTTTTCACCATAGCCCTGTATGGGCTTCCAAATATCACTTTGCCAATTCCACAAGAACTGTCTTAGCGAAAAGCTTCTTAAGGGGAAAGCTGTAACTCTGTGAAATGATTTCACAGAACAATAAGAAGTTTCTCAGAAAGCTTCTTTCTCTTTGCTATCGGAGGATATTTCATTGGCCCTATAGTCTTCAAAGGGATCCGAAATATCGGTTCTCAGATTCCACAGAAATAAGGCCAGCAAAATGATCCACGAAATACAGACGTAACTCTGTTAAATGAATTAACAGAACACTAAGCAATTTCTCAGAAAGCTTCTTTCCAGATTTCATCTGAGGATATTTCCTTTTTCACCATAGCCCTCTATGGGCTTCCAAATATCACTTTGCCAATTCCAAAAGAACTGTCTTAGCGAAAGGCTTCTTCAGGAGAAAGCTGTAACTCTGTGAGATGATTTCACAGAAAACAAAGAAGTTTCTCAGAAAGCTTCTTTCTCTTTGTTATGGGAGGATAATTCATTTGTCCCTGTAGTCTTGAATGGGATCCGAAATATCTGTTCTCAGATTCCACAGAAATAAGGCTAGCAAAGAGATCCACGAAATACAGATGTATCTCTGTGAGTGGAAGTCACACACCACAGAGCAGTTTCTCAGAAAGCTTCTTTCCAGATTTCATCTGAGGATATTTCCTTTTCAACCTTAGCCCTCTTTGGGATTAAAAATATCACTTTGCCAATTCACAAGAACTGTCCTAGCGAAAGTCTTCTTGAGCGGAAAGGTGTAACTCTGTGAGATGATTTCACAGAACACAAAGCAGTTTCTCAGAAAGCTTCTTTCTCTTTGTTATGGGATGATATTTCCTTTGGCTCTATAGTCTTCAAAGGGATCCGAAATATCTGTTCTCAGATTTCACAGAAATAAGGCTAGCAAAGAGATCTACGAAATATAGATGTAACTATGTGAGTGGAAGTCACACATCACAGAGCAGTTTCTCAGAAAGCTTCTTTCCATATTTCATCTGAGGATATTTCCTTTTTCACCACATCCCTCTACGGGCTTCCAAATATCACTTTGCCAATTCCACAAGAACTGTCTTAGAGAAAGGCTTCTTGAGGGAAAAGCGGTAACTCTGTTAGATGATTTTACAGAACACAAAGAAGTTTCTCAGAAAGCTTCTTTCTCTTTGTTATCGGAGGATATTTCCTTTGGCCCTATAGTCTTGAAAGGGATCCGAAATATCTGTTCTCAGATTCCACAGAAATAAGGCTAGCAAAGAGATCCACGAAATACAGATGTATCTCTGTGAGTGGAAGTCACACACCACAGAGCAGTTTCTCAGAAAGCTTCTTTCCAGATTTCATCTGAGGATATTTCCTTTTCAACCTTAGCCCTCTTTGGGATTAAAAATATCACTTTGCCAATTCACAAGAACTGTCCTAGCGAAAGTCTTCTTGAGCGGAAAGGTGTAACTCTGTGAGATGATTTCACAGAACACAAAGCAGTTTCTCAGAAAGCTTCTTTCTCTTTGTTATGGGATGATATTTCCTTTGGCCCTATAGTCTTCAAAGGGATCCGAAATATCTGTTCTCAGATTTCACAGAAATAAGGCTAGCAAAGAGATCTACGAAATATAGATGTAACTATGTGAGTGGAAGTCACACATCACAGAGCAGTTTCTCAGAAAGCTTCTTTCCATATTTCATCTGAGGATATTTCCTTTTTCACCACATCCCTCTACGGGCTTCCAAATATCACTTTGCCAATTCCACAAGAACTGTCTTAGAGAAAGGCTTCTTGAGGGAAAAGCGGTAACTCTGTTAGATGATTTTACAGAACACAAAGAAGTTTCTCAGAAAGCTTCTTTCTCTTTGTTATCGGAGGATATTTCCTTTGGCCCTATAGTCTTGAAAGGGATCCGAAATATCTGTTCTCAGATTCCACAGAAATAAGGCTAGCAAAGAGATCCACGAAATACAGATGTATCTCTGTGAGAGGAAGTCCCACATCACAGAGCAGTTTCTCAGAAAGCTTCTTTCCATATTTCATCTGAGGATATTTCATTTTCCACCATAGACCTCTATTGGCTCAAAAATATCACTTTGCCAGTTCCAGAAGAACTGTCTTAGCGAAAGTCTTCTTGAGCGGAAAGTTGTAACTCTGTGAGATTTTTTCACAGAACACAAAGAAGTTTCTCAGAAAGCTTCTTTCCCTTTGTTATCGGAGGATATTTCCTTTGGCCCTATAGTCTTCCAAGGCATCCGAAATATCTGTTCTCAGATTCCACAGAAATAAGGCCACCAAAGAGATCCACGAAATAGAGATGTAACTATGTGAGTGGAAGTCACACATCACAGAGCAGTTTCTCAGAAAGCTTCTTTCCTGATTTCATCAGAGGATATTTCCTTTTTCACCACAGCCCTCTACGGGCTTCCAAATATCACTTTTCCAATTCCACAAGTACTGTCTTACCGAAAGGCTTCTTGAGGGGAAAGCGGTAACTCTATGAGATGATTTCACAGAACACAAAGAAGTTTCTCAGAAAGCTTCTTTCTCTTTGTTATCGGAGGATATTTCCTTTGGCCCTATAGTCTTCAAAGCGATCTGAAATATCTGTTCTCAGATTCCACAGAAATAAGGCTAGCAAAGAGATCCACGAAATACAGACGTAACTCTCTGAGATGAATTAACAGAAAATTAAGCAGTTTTAAGAAAGCTTCTTTCCAGATTTCATCTGAGGATATTTCCTTTTTCACCATAGCCCTCTATGGGCTTCCAAATATCACTTTGCCAATTCCACAAGAACTGTCTTAGCGAAAGGCTTCTTGAGCTGAAAGCTGTAACTCTGTGAGATGATTTCAAAGAACACAAAGAATTTTATCAGAAAGCTTCTTTCTCTTTGTTATCGGAGGATATTTCCTGTGGCCCTATAGTCTTCAAAGGGATCCGAAATATCTGTTCTCAGATTCCACAGAAATAAGACTAACAAAGAGATCCACGAAATAGAGATGTAACTCTGTGAGATGAATTGACCGAACACTAAGCAGTTTTTCCGAAAGTTTCTTTCCAGATTTCATCTGAGGATATTTCCTTTTCCACCATAGCCCTCTATGGGCTTCCAAATATCACTTTGCCAATTCCACAAGAACTGTCTTAGCGAAAGTCTTCTTGAGGGGATAGCTGTAACTCTGTGAGATGATTTCACAGAACACAAAGAAGATTCTCAGAAAGCTTCTTTCTCTTTGTTATCGCAGGATATTTCCCTTGGCCCTATAGTCTTCAAAGGGATCCGAAATATCTGTTCTCAGATTCCACAGAAATAAGGCTGGCAAAGAGATCCACGAAATAAAGATGTAACTCTGTGAGATGAATGAACAGAACACTAAGCAGTTTCTCAGAAAGCTTATTTCCAGATTTCATCTGAGGATATTTCCTGTTTCACCATAGCCCTCTGTGGGCTTCCAAATATCACTTTGCCAATTCCACAAGAACTATCTTAGCGAAAGGCTTCTTGAGGGGAAAGCTGTAACTCTGTGAGATGATTTCACAGAACACAAAGAAGTTTCTCAGAAAGCTTCTTTCTGTTTGTTATCGGAGGATATTTCCTCAGGCCCTATAGTCTTCAAAGGGATCCGACATATATTTTCTCAGATTCCACAGAAATAAGGCTAGCAAAGAGATCCACGAAATACAGATTTATCTCTGTGAGTGGAAGTAACACACCACAGAGCAGTTTCTCAGAAAGCTTCTTTCCAGATTTCATCTGAGGATATTTCCTTTTTCACCATAGCCCTCTATGGGCTTCCAAATATCACTTTGCCAATTCCACAAGAACTGTCTTAGCGAAAGGCTTCTTGAGCGGAAAGCTGTAACTCTGTGAGATGATTTCACAGAACACAAAGATGTTTCTCAGAAAGCTTCTTTCTCTTTGTTATCGGAGGATATTTCCTTTGGCCCTAGAGTCTTCAAAGGGATCCAAAAATTCTATTCTCAGATTCCACAGAAATAAGGCTAGCAAAGAGATCCATGAAATACAGATGTAACTCTGTGAGATGAATGAACAGAACACTAAGCAGTTTCTCAGAAAGCTTCTTTCCAGATTTCATCTGAGGATATTTCCTTTTTCACCATAGACCTCTATGGGATTCCAAATATCACTTTGCCAATTCCGCAAGAACTGTCTTAGAAAAAGGCTTCTTGAGGGGAAAGCTGTAACTCAGTGAGATGATTTCACAGAAAACAAAGAAGTTTCTGAGAAAGCTTCTTTCTCTTTGTTATCGGAGGATATTTCCTATGGCCCTATAGTCTTCCAAGGGATCCGACACATCTTTTCTCAGATTCCACGGAAATAAGGCTAGCAAAGAGATCCACGTTATACAGATGTAAATCTGAGATGTATTAACAGGACACCAAGCAGATTCTCAGAAAGCTTCTCTCCATATTTCATCTGAGAATATTTCCTTTTTCACCATAGCCCTCTAGGGGCTTCCAAATATCACTTTGCCAATTCCACAAGAACTGTCATAGCGAAAGGCTTCTTGAGGGGAAAGCTGTAACTCTGTGATGTGATTTCACAGAACACAAAGAAGTTTCTCAGAAAGCTTCTTTCTCTTTTTTATCGGAGGATATTTCCTTTGGCCCTATAGTCTTAAAAGGGATCCGAAATATCTGTTCTCATGTTCCACAGAAATAAGGCTAGCAAAGAGATCCACGAAATACAAATGTAACTCTGTGAGTAGAAGTCAAAGAACACTAAGCAGTTTCTCAGAAATCTTCTTTCCAGTTTTCATCTGAGGATATTTCCTTTCTCACTATAGCCCTCTATGGGCTTCCAAATATCACTTTGCCAATTCCACAAGAACTGTCTTAGCGAAAGGCTTCTTGAGGGGAAAGCTGTAACTCTGTGATGTGATTTCACAGAACACAAAGAAGTTTCTCAGAAAGCTTCTTTCTCTTTTTTATCGGAGGATATTTCCTTTGGCCCTATAGTCTTCAAAGGGATCCGAAATATCTGTTCTCAGATTCCACAGAAATAAGGCTAGCAAAGAGATGCATGAAATACAGTTGTAACTCTGTGAGTAGAAGTCAAAGAACAATAAGCAGTTTCTCAGAAAGCTTCTTTCCAGTTTTCATCTGAGGATATTTCCTTTCTCACCATAGCCCACTATGGGCTTCCAAATATCACTTTGCCAATTCCGCAAGAACTGTCTTTGCGAAAGGCTTCTTGAGGGCAAAGCTGTAACTCTGTGAGATGATTTCAGAGAACACAAAGAAGTTTCTCAGAAAGCTTCTTTCTCTTTGTTATCGGAGGATATTTCCTTTGGGTCTAGAGTCTTCAAAGGGATCCGAAATATCTGTTCTCAGATTCCACAGAAATAAGGCTAGCAAAGAGATCCACGAAATACAGATGTAACTCTGTGAAATGAATTAACAGAACACTAAGCAGTTTCTCAGAAAGATTATTTCCAGAATTCATCTGAGGATATTTCCTATTTCACCATAGCCCTCTATGGGCTTCCAAATATCACTTTGCCAATTCCACAAGAACTGTCTTAGCGAAAGGCTTCTTGAGGGGAAAGCTGTAACTCTGTGAGATGATTTCACACAACACAAAGAAGTTTCTCAGAAAGCTTCTTTCTCTTTGTTATCGGAGGATATTTCCTTTGGCCCTATAGTCTTCAAAGGTATCCGATATATCTGTTCTCAGATTCCACAGAAATAAGGCTAGCAAAGAGATCCACGAAATACAGATGTAACTCTGTGAGTTGAAATCACAGAACCCTAAGCGGTTTCTCAGAACGCTTCTTTCCAGATTTCATCTGAGAAAATTTCCTTTTTCACCATAGCCCTCTATGGGCTTCCAAATATCACTTTGCCAATTCCACAAGAACTGTCTTAGCGAAAGGCTTCTTGAGGGGCAAGCTGTAACTCTGTGAGATGATTTCACAGAACACAAAGAAGTTTCTCAGAAAACTTCTTTCTCTTTGTTATCGGAGGATATTTCCTTTGGCCCTATAGTCTTCAAAGGTATCCGATATATCTGTTCTCAGATTCCACAGAAATAAGGCTAGCAAAGAGATCCACGAAATACAGATGTAACTCTGTGAGTTGAAATCACAGAACCCTAAGCGGTTTCTCAGAACGCTTCTTTCCAGATTTCATCTGAGAAAATTTCCTTTTTCACCATAGCCCTCTATGGGCTTCCAAATATCACTTTGCCAATTCCACAAGAACTGTCTTAGCGAAAGGCTTCTTGAGGGGAAAGCTGTAACGCTGTGAGATGATTTCACAGAACACAAAGAAGTTTCTCAGAAAGCTTCTTTCTCTTTGTTATCGGAGGATATTTCCTTTGGCCCTACAGTCTTCAAAGGGATCCGAAATGTCTGTTCTCAGACACCACAGAAATAAGGCTAGCAAAGAGATCCACGAAATACAGATGTAACTCTGTGAGACGAATTAACAGAAAACTAAGCAGTTTCTCAGACAGCTTCTTTTCAGATTTAATCTGAGGATATTTCCTTTTTCCCCGTAGCCCTCTATGGGCTTCCAAATATCAGTTTGCCAATTCCACAAGAACTGTCTTATCGAAAGGCTGCTTGAACGGAAAGCTGTAACTCTGTGAGATGATTTCACAGAACACAAAGAAGTTTCTCAGAAAGCTTCTTTCTCTTTGTTATCGGAGGATATTTCCTTTGGCCCTGTAGTTTTCAAAGGGATCCGAAATATCTGTTCTCAGATTCCACAGAAATAACGCTAGCAAAGTTTTCTACGAAATACAGATGTAACTCTGTGAGATGAATTAACAGAAACTAAGCAGTTTCTCAGAAAACTTCTTTCCAGATTTCATTTGCAGATATTTCCTTTTTCACAATAGCCCTCTATGGGCTTCCAAATATCACTTTGCCCATTCCACAAGAACTGTCTAAGCGAAAGGCTTCTTGAGGGGAAAGCTGTAACTCTGTGAGATGATTTCACAGAAAACAAAGAAGTTTCTCAGAAAGCTTCTTTCTGTTTGTTACCGGAGGATATTTCCTCTGGATCTATAGTCTTCAAAGGGATCCGACATATCTTTTCTCAGATTCCACAGAAATAAGGCTAGCAAAGAGATCCACGAAATACAGATTTATCTCTGTGAGTGGAAGTCACACATCACAGAGCAGTTTCTCAGAAAGCTTCTTTCCAGATTTCATCTGAGGATATTTCCTTTTTCACCGTAGCCCTCTATGGGCTTCCAAATATCACTTTGCCAATTCCACAAGAACTGTCTTAGCGAAAGGCTTCTTGAGCGGAAAGCTGTAACTCTGTGAGATGATTTCACAGAACACAAAGATGTTTCTCAGAAAGCTTCTTTCTCTTTATTATCGGAGGATATTTCCTTTGGCCCTAGAGTCTTCAAAGGGATCCAAAAATTCTGTTCTCAGATTCCACAGAAATAAGGCTAGCAAAGAGATCCACGAAATACAGATGTAACTCTGTGAGATGAATGAACAGAACACTAAGCAGTTTCTCAGAAAGCTTCTTTCCAGATTTCATCTGAGGATATTTCCTTTTTCACCGTAGACCTCTATGGGCTTCCAAATATCACTTTGCCAATTCCACAAGAACTGTCTTAGCAAAAGGCTTCTTGAGGGGAAAGCTGTAACTCTTTGAGATGATTTCACAGAAAACAAAGAAGTTTCTGAAAAAGCTTCTTTCTCTTTGTTATCGGAGGATATTTCCTTTGGCCCTATAGTCTTCAAAGGGATCCGACACGTCTTTTCTCAGATTCCACGGAAATAAGGCTAGCAAAGAGATCCACGTTATACAGATGTAACTCTGAGATGTATTAACAGGACACCAAGCAGATTCTCAGAAAGCTTCTGTACATATTTCATCTGAGAATATTTTCTTTTTCACCCTAGCCCTCTAAGGGCTTCCAAATATCACTTTGCCAATTCCACAAGAACTGTCATAGCGAAAGGCTTCTTGAGGGGAAAGCTGTAACTCTGTGATGTGATTTCACACAACACAAAGAAGTTTCTCAGAAAGCTTCTTTCTCTTTTTTATCGGAGGATATTTCCTTTGGCCCTATAGTCTTCAAAGGGATCCGAAATATCTGTTCTCATGTTCCACAAAAATAAGGCTAGCAAAGAGATCCACGAAATACAGATGTAACTCTGTGAGTGGAAGTCACAGAACCCTAAGCGGTTTCTCAGAACGCTTCTTTCCAGATTTCATCTGAGAAAATTTCCTTTTTCACCATAGCCCTCTATGGGCTTCCAAATATCCCTTTGCCAATTCCACAAGAACTGTCTTAGCGAAAGGCTTCTTGAGGGGAAAGCTGTAACTCTGTGAGATGATTTCACAGAACACAAAGAAGTTTCTCAGAAACCTTCTTTCTCTTTTTTATCGGAGGATATTTCCTTTGGCCCTATAGTCTTCAAAGGGATCCGAAATATCTGTTCTCAGATTCCACAGAAATAAGGCTAGCAAAGAGATGCACGAAATACAGTTGTAACTCTGTGAGTAGAAGTCAAAGAACAATAAGCAGTTTCTCATAAAGCTTCTTTCCAGTTTTCATCTGAGGATATTTCCTTTCTCACCATAGCCCTCTATGGGCTTCCAAATATCACTTTGCCAATTCCGCAAGAACTGTCTTTGCGAAAGGCTTCTTGAGGGCAAAGCTGTAACTCTGTGAGATGATTTCAGAGAACACAAAGAAGTTTCTCAGAAAGCTTCTTTCCCTTTGTTATCGGAGGATATTTCCTTTGGGTCTAGAGTCTTCAAAGGGATCCGAAATATCTGTTCTCAGATTCCACAGAAATAAGGCTAGCAAAGAGATCCACGAAATACAGATGTAACTCTGTGAAATGAATTAACAGAACACTAAGTAGTTTCTCAGAAAGATTATTTCCAGAATTCATCTGAGGATATTTCCTATTTCACCATAGCCCTCTATGGGCTTCCAAATATCACTTTGCCAATTCCACAAGAACTGTCTTAGCGAAAGTCTTCTTGAGGGGAAAGCTGTAACTCTGTGAGATGATTTCACAGAACACAAAGATGTTTCTCAGAAAGCTTCTTTCTCTTTGTTATCGGAGGATATTTCCTTTGGCCCTATAGTCTTCAAAGGGATCCGATATATCTGTTCTCAGATTCCACAGAAATAAGGCTAGCAAAGAGATCCACGAAATACAGATGTAACTCTGTGAGTGGAAGTCACAGAACCCTAAGCGGTTTCTCAGAACGCTTCTTTCCAGATTTCATCTGAGAAAATTTCCTTTTTCACCATAGCCCTCTATGGGCTTCCAAATATCACTTTGCCAATTCCACAAGAACTGTCTTAGCGAAAGGCTTCTTGAGTGGAAAGCTGTAACTCTGTGAGATGATTTCACAGAACACAAAGAAGTTTCTCAGAAAGCTTCTTTTTCTTTGTTATCGGAGGATATTTCCTTTGGCCCTACAGTCTTCAAAGGGATCCGAAATGTCTGTTCTCAGACACCACAGAAATAAGGCTAGCAAAGAGATCCACGAAATACAGATGTAACTCTGTGAGACGAATTAACAGAAAACTAAGCAGTTTCTCAGAAAGCTTCTTTTCAGATTTAATCTGAGGATATTTCCTTTTTCCCCGTAGCCCTCTATGGGCATCCAAATATCTCTATGCCAATTCCACAAGAACTGTCTTAGCGAAAGGCTTCCTGAAGGGATAGCTGTAACTCTGTGAGATGATTTCACAGAACACAAAGAAGTTTCTCAGAAAGCTTCTTTCTCTTTGTTACCGGAGGATATTTCCTTTGGTCCTATAGTCTTAAAAGGGATCCGAAATATCTGTTATCATGTTCCAGAGAAATAAGGCTAGCAAAGAGATCCACGAAATACAGATGCAACTCTGTGAGATGAATGAACAGAACACTAAGCAGTTTCTCAGAAAGCTTCTTTCCAGATTTCATCTGAGGATATTTCCTTTTTCACCATAGCCCTCTATGGGCTTCCAAATATCACTTTGCCAATTCCAGAAGAACTGTCTTAGTGAAAGCCTTCTTGAGGGAAAGTCTGTAACTCTGTGAGATGATTTCACAGAACACAAAGAAGTTTCTCAGAAAGCTTCTTTCTCTTTGTTATCGGAGGATATTTCCTTTTGTCCTAAAGTCTTCAAGGGGATCCGAAATATCTGTTCTCAGATTCCACAGAAATAAGGCTGGCAAAGAGATCCACGAAATACAGATGTAACTCTGTGAGATGAATGAACAGAACACTAAGCAGTTTCTCAGAAAGCGTCTTTCCAGATTTCATCTGAGGATATTTCCTTTTTCACCATAGCCCTCTATGGGCTTCCAAATATCACTTTGCCAATTCCACAAGAACTGTCTTTGCGAAAGGCTTCTTGAGGGGAAAGCTGTCTCTCTGTGAGATGATCTCAGAGAACACAAAGAAGTTTCTCAGAAAGCTTCTTTCTCTTTGTTATCGGAGGATATTTCCTTTGGCCCTATAGTCTTCGAAGGGATCCGAAATATCTGTTCTCAGATTCCACAGAAATAAGGATAGCAAAGAGATCCACGAAATACAGAAGTAACTCTGTGAGTGGAAGTCACAGAACACTAAGCGGTTTCTCAGAAAGTTTCTTTCCAGATTTCATCTGAGGATATTTCCTTTTTCACCATAGCCCTCAATGGGCTTCCAAATATCACTTTGCCAATTCCACAAGGACTGTCTTAGCCAAAGGCTTCTTGAGGGGAAAACTGTAACTCTGTGTGGTGATTTCACAGAACACAAAGAAGTTTCTCAGAAGGCTTCTTTCTCTTTGTTATCGGACGATATTTCCTTTGGCCCTGTAGTCTTGAAAGGGATACGAAATATCTGTTCTCAGATTCCACAGAAATAAGGCTAGGAAAGAGATCCACGAAATACAGATGTAACTCTGTGAGATGAATTAACAGAACACAAAGCAGTTTCTCAGAGAGCTTCCTTCCAGATTTCATCTGAGGATATTTCCTTTTTCTCCATAGCCCTATATGGGCTTCCTAATATCACTTTCCCAATTCCTCAAGAACTGTCTTAGCGAAAGGCTTCTTGAGGGGAAATCTGTAACTCTGTGAGATGATTTCACAGAACACAAAGAAGTTTCTCAGAAAGCTTCTTTCTCTTTGTTATCGGAGAATATTTCCTTTGGCGCTATAGTCTTCAAGGGGATCCGAATTATCTGTTCTCAGATTCTACAGAAATAAGGCTGGCAAAGAGATCCACGAAATACATATATATTTCTGTGAGATGAATGAACAGAACACTAAGCAGTTTCTACGAAAGCTTCATTCCAGATTTCATCTGAGGATGTTTCCTTTTTCACCATAGCCCTCTTTGGGCTTCCAAATATCACTTTGCCAATACCACAAGAACTGTCTTAGCTATAGGCTTCTTGAGGGGAAAGCTGTATCTCTGTGAGATGATTTCACAGAACACAAAGAAGTTTCTCAGAAAGCTTCTTTCTCTTTGTTATCGGAGGATATTTCCTTTGGCCCTATAGTCTTCAAAGGGATCCGATATATCTGTTCTCAGATTCCACAGAAATAATTCTAGGAAAGAGATCCACGAAATACAGATGTAACTCTGTGAGTGGAAGTCACAGAATCCTAAGCGGTTTCTCAGAACGCTTCTTTCCAGATTTCATCTGAGAAAGTTTCCTTTTTCACCATAGCCCTCTATGGGCTTCCAAATATCACTTTGCCAATTCCACAAGAACTGTCTTAGCGAAAGGCTTCTTGAGGGGAAAGCTGTAACTCTGTGAGATGAATTAACAGAACACTAAGCAGTTTCTCAGAAAGCTTCTTTCCAGATTTCATCTGAGGATATTTCCTTTTTCACTATAGACCTCAATGGGCTTCCAAATATCACTTTGCCAATTCCACAAGAACTGTCTTAGCGAAAGTCTTCTTGAGGGGAAAGCTGTAACTCTGTGAGATGATTTCACAGAACACAAAGAAGTTTCTCAGAAAGCTTCTTTCTCTTTGTTATCGGAGGATATTTCTTTGGCCCTATAGTCTTCAAAGGGATCCGATATATCTGTTCTCAGATTCCACAGAAATAAGGATAGCAAAGAGATCTACGAAATACAGATGTAACTCTGTGAGTGGAAGTCACAGAACATAAGCAGTTTCTCAGAACGCTTCTTTCCAGGTTTCATCTGAGAAAATTTCCTTTTTCCCCGTAGCCCTCTATAGCATTCAAATATCACTTTGCCAATTCCACAAGAACTGTCTTAGCGTAAGGCTTCTTGAGGGGAAAGCTGTAACTCTGTGAGATGATTTCACAGAACACAAAGAAGTTTCTCAGAAAGCTTCTTTCTCTTTGTTATCGGAGGATATTTCCTTTGGCCCTGTAGTCTTCAAAGGTATCTGAAATGTCTGTTCTCAGATACCACAGAAATAAGGCTAGCAAAGAGATCCACGAAATACAGATGTAACCCTGTGAGATGAATGAGCAGAACACTAAGCATTTTCTCAGAAAGCTTCTTTCCAGATTTCATCGGAGGATATTTCCTTTTTCAACATAGCCCTCTCTGGGCTTCCAAATATCACTTTGCCAATTCCACAAGAACTGTCTTAGCGAAAGGCTTCTTGAGGGGCAAGCTGTAACTCTGTGAGATGATTTCACAGAACACAAAGAAGTTTCTCAGAAAACTTCTTTCTCTTTGTTATCGGAGGATATTTCCTTTGGCCCTATAGTCTTCAAAGGGATCCGAAATTTCTGTTCTCAGATACCACAGAAATAAGGCTAGCAAAGAGATCCACGAAATACAGATGTAACTCTGTGAGTAGAAGTCAAGGAACACTAAGCAGTTTCTCAGAAATCTTCTTTCCATTTTCATCTGAGGATATTTCCTTTCTCTCCATAGCCATCTATGGGCTTCCAAATATCACTTTGCCAATTCCACAAGAACTGTCTTATCGAAAGGCTGCTTGAACGGAAAGCTGTAACTCTGTGAGATGATTTCACAGAACACAAAGAAGTTTCTCAGAAAGCTTCTTTCTCTTTGTTATCGGAGGATATTTCCTTTGGCCCTGTAGTTTTCAAAGGGATCCGAAATATCTGTTCTCAGATTCCACAGAAATAACGCTAGCAAAGTTTTCTACGAAATACAGATGTAACTCTGTGAGATGAATTAACAGAAACTAAGCAGTTTCTCAGAAAACTTCTTTCCAGATTTCATTTGCGGATATTTCCTTTTTCACAATAGCCCTCTATGGGCTTCCAAATATCACCTTGCCAATTCCACAAGAACTGTCTTAGCGTAAGGCTTCTTGAGGGGAAAGCTGTAACTCTGTGAGATGATTTCACAGAAAACAAAGAAGTTTCTCAGAAAGCTTCTTTCTGTTTGTTATCGGAGGATATTTCCTCTGGATCTATAGTCTTCAAAGGGATCCGACATATCTTTTCTCAGATTCCACAGAAATAAGGCTAGCAAAGAGATCCACGAAATACAGATTTATCTCTGTGAGTTGAAGTCACACATCACAGAGCAGTTTCCCAGAGAGCTTCTTTCCAGATTTCATCTGAGGATATTTCCTTTTTCACCATAGCCCTCTATGGGCTTCCAAATATCACTTTGCCAATTCCACAAGAACTGTCTTAGCGAAAGGCTTCTTGAGCGGAAAGCTGTAACTCTGTGAGATGATTTCACAGAACACAAAGATGTTTCTCAGAAAGCTTCTTTCTCTTTATTATCGGAGGATATTTCCTTTGGCCCTAGAGTCTTCAAAGGGATCCAAAAATTCTGTTCTACGATTCCACAGAAATAAGGCTAGCAAAGAGATCCACGAAATACAGATGTAACTCTGTGAGATGAATGAACAGAACACTAAGCAGTTTCTCAGAAAGCTTCTTTCCAGATTTCATCTGAGGATATTTCCTTTTTCACCGTAGACCTCTATGGGCTTCCAAATATCACTTTGCCAATTCCACAAGAACTGTCTTAGCAAAAGGCTTCTTGAGGGGAAAGCTGTAACTCTTTGAGATGATTTCACAGAAAACAAAGAAGTTTCTGAAAAAGCTTCTTTCTCTTTGTTATCGGAGGATATTTCCTTTGGCCCTATAGTCTTCAAAGGGATCCGACACGTCTTTTCTCAGATTCCACGGAAATAAGGCTAGCAAAGAGATCCACGTTATACAGATGTAACTCTGAGATGTTTTAACAGGACACCAAGCAGATTCTCAGAAAGCTTCTTTCCATATTTCATCTGAGAATATTTCCTTTTTCCCCTAGCCCTCTATGGGCTTCCAAATATCACTTTGCCAATTCCACAAGAACTGTCATAGCGAAAGGCTTCTTGAGGGGAAAGCTGTAACTCTGTGATGTGATTTCACAGAACACAAAGAAGTTTCTCAGAAAGCTTCTTTCTCTTTTTTATCGGAGGATATTTCCTTTGGCCCTATAGTCTTCAAAGGGATCCGAAATATCTGTTCTCATGTTCCACAAAAATAAGGCTAGCAAAGAGATCCACGAAATACAAATGTAACTCTGTGAGTAGAAGTCAAAGAACACTAAGCATTTTCTCAGAAAGATTATTTCCAGAATTCAACTTAGGATATTTCCTATTTCACCATAGCCCTCTATGGGCTTCCAAATATCACTTTGCCAATTCCACAAGAACTGTCTTAGCGAAAGGCTTCTTGAGGGGAAAGCTGTAACTCTGTGAGATGATTTCAGAGAACACAAAGAAGTTTCTCAGAAAGCTTCTTTCTCTTTGTTATCGGAGGATATTTCCTTTGGCCCTAGAGTCTTCAAAGGGATCCGAAATATCTGTTCTCACATTCCACAGAAATAAGGCTAGCAAAGAGATCAACGAAATACAGATGTAACTCTGTGAGATGAATTAACAGAACACTAAGCAGTTTCTCGAAAGCTTCTTTCCAGATTTCATCTGAGGATATTTCCTTTTTCACCATAGCCATCTATGGGCTTCCAAATATCACTTTGCCAATTCCACAAGAACTGTCTTAGCGAAATGCTTCCTGAGTCGATAGCTGTAACTCTGTGAGATGATTTCGCAGAACACAAAGAACTTTCTCAGAAAGCTTCCTTCTCTTTGTTATCGGAGGATATTTCCTTTTGCCCTAAAGTCTTCAAGGGGATCCGAAATATCTGTTCTCAGATTTCACAGAAATAAGGCTAGCAAAGAGATCCACGATATACAGATGTAACTCTATGAGATGAATGAACAGAACACTAAGCAGTCTCTCAGAAAGCTTCTTTCCAGATTTCATCTGAGGATATTTCCTTTTTCACCATAGCCCTCAATGGGCTTCCAAATATCACTTTGCCAATTCCACAAGAACTGTCTTAGCGAAAGTCTTCTTGAGGGGAAAGCTGTAACTCTGTGAGATGATTTCACAGAACACAAAGAAGTTTCTCAGAAATCTTCTTTCTCTTTGTTATCGGAGGATATTTCCTTTGGCCCTATAGTCTTCAAAGGGATCCGATATATCTGTTCTCAGATTCCACAGAAATAAGGCTAGCAAAGAGATCCACGAAATACAGATGTAACTCTGTGAGTGGAAGTCACAGAACCCTAAGCGGTTTCTCAGAACGCTTCTTTCCAGATTTCATCTGAGAAAATTTCCTTTTTCACCATAGCCCTCTATGGGCTTCCAAATATCACTTTGCCAATTCCACAAGAACTGTCTTAGCGAAAGGCTTCTTGAGGGGAAAGCTGTAACTCTGTGAGATGATTTCACAGAACACAAAGAAGTTTCTCAGAAAGCTTCTTTCTCTTTGTTATCGGAGGATATTTCCTTTGGCCCTACAGTCTTCAAAGGGATCCGAAATGTCTGTTCTCAGACACCACAGAAATAAGGCTAGCAAAGAGATCCACGAAATACAGATGTAACTCTGTGAGACGAATTAACAGAAAACTAAGCAGTTTCTCAGAAAGCTTCTTTTCAGATTTAATCTGAGGATATTTCCTTTTTCCCCGTAGCCCTCTATGGGCATCCAAATATCACTTTGCCAATTCCACAAGAACTGTCTTAGCGAAAGGCTTCTTGAAGGGATAGCTGTAACTCTGTGAGATGATTTCACAGAACACAAAGAATTTTCTCAGAAACCTTCTTTCTGTTTGTTATCGGAGGATATTTCCTTTGGCCCTATAGTCTTGAAAGGGATCCGAAATATCTGTTCTGAGATTATACAGAAATAAGGCTAGCAAAGAGATAAACGAAATACAGATGTATCTCTGTGAGATGAATGAACAGAACACTAAGCAGTTTCTCAGAAAGCTTCTTTCCAGATTTCATCTGAGGATATTTCCTTTTTCACCATAGCCCTCTATGGGCTTCCAAATATCACTTTGCCAATTCCACAAGAACTGTCTTAGCGAAAGACTTCTTGAGGGGAAATCTGTAACTCTGTGAGATGATTTCACAGAACACAAAGAAGTTTCTCAGAAAGCTTCTTTCTCTTTGTTATCGGAGGATATTTCCTTTTGCCCTAAAGTCTTCAAGGGGATCCGAAATATCTGTTCTCAGATTCCACAGAAATAAGGCTGGCAAAGAGATCCACGAAATACAGATGTAACTCTGTGAGATGAATTAACAGAACACTAAGCAGTTTCTCAGAAAGCTTCTTTCCAGATTTCATCTGAGGATGTTTCCTTTTTCACCATAGCCCTCTTTGGGCTTCCAAATATCACTTTGCCAATTCCACAAGAACTGTCTTAGCGAAAGGCTCCTTGAGGGGAAAGCTGTAACTCTGTGAGATGATTTCACAGAACACAAAGAAGTTTCTCAGAAAGCTTCTTTCTCTTTGTTATCGGAGGATATTTCCTTTGGCCCTATAGTCTTCAATGGTATCTGAATTGTCTGTTCTCAGATACCACAGAAATAAGGCTAGAAAAGAGATCCACGAAATACAGATGTAACTCTGTGAGATGAATGAATAGAACACTAAGCAGTTTCTCAGAAAGCTTCTTTCCAGATTTCATCTGAGGATATTTCCTTTTTCACCATAGTCCTCTCTGGGCTTCCAAATATCACTTTGCCAATTCCACAAGAACTGTCTTAGCGAAAGGCTTCTTGAGGGGAAAGCTGTATCTCTGTGAGGTGATTTCACAGAACACAAAGAAGTTTCTCAGAAAGCTTCTTTATCTTTGTTATCGGAGGATATTTCCTTTGGCCCTATAGTCTTCAAAGGGATCCGAAATATCTGTTCTCAGATTCCACAGAAATAAGGCTAGCAAAGAGGTCCACGAAATACAGATGTAACTCTGTGAGTGGAAGTTACTGAACTCTAAGCCGTTTCTCAGAAAACTTCTTTCCAGATTTCATCTGAGGATATTTCCTTTTTCACCATTGCCCTCTATGGGCTTCCAAATATCACTTTGCCAATTCCACAAGAACTGTCTTAGCGAAAGGCTTCTTGAGGGGAAAGTTGTAACTCTGTGAGATGATTTCACAGAACACAAAGAAGTTTCGCAGTAAGCTTCTTTCTCTTTGTTATCGGAGGATATTTCCTTTGGCCATATAGCCTTAAAAGGGATCGGAAATATCTGTTTTAAGATTCCACAGAAATAAGGCTATCACAGAGATCAACAAAATACAGATGTAACTCTGTGAGTAGAAGTCAAAGAACACTAAGCAGTTTCTCAGGAATCTTCTTTCCAGTTTTCATCTGAGGATATTTCCTTTCTCACCATAGCCCTCTATGGGCTTCCAAATATCACTTTGCCAATTCCGGAAGAACTGTCTTAGCGAAAGGCTTCTTGAGGGGAAAGCTGTAACACTGTGAGATGATTTTACAGAACACAAAGAAGTTTCTCAGAAAGCTTCTTTCTCTTTTTTATGGGAGGATATTTCCTTTGGCCCTAGAGTCTTCAAAGGGATCCGAAATATCTGTTCTCAGATTCCACAGAAATAAGGCTAGCAAAGAGATCCACGAAATACAGATGTAACTCTGTGAGATGAATTAACAGAACACTAAGCAGTTTCTCAGAAAGCTTCTTTCCAGATTTCATCTGAGGATATTTCCTTTTTCACCATAGCCGTCAATGGGCTTCCAAATATCACTTTGCCAATTCCACAAGAACTGTCTTAGCGAAAGGCTTCTGAGGCGAAAGTTGTAACTCTGTGAGATGATTTCACAGAACACAAAGGAGTTTCTCAGAAAGCTTCTTTCTCTTTGTTATCGGAGCATATTTCCTTTGGCCATATAGCCTTAAAAGGGATCTGAAATATCTGTTCTAAGATTCCACAGAAATAAGGCTAGCAAAGAGATCCACGAAATGCAGATGTTACTCTGTGAGATGAATTAACAGAACACTAAGCAGTTTCTCAGAAAGATTCTTTCCAGATTTCATCAGAGGATATTTCCTTTTTCATATTGGCCCTCTATGGGCTTCCAAATATCACTTTGCCAATTCCACAAGAACTGACTTAGCGAAAGGCTTCCTGAGGAGAAAGCTGTAACTCTGTGAGATGATTTCACAGAACACAAAGAAGTTTCTCAGAAAGCTTCTTTCTCTTTCTTATCGAAGCATATTTCCTTTGGCCCAATAGTCTTCAAGGGGAACCGAAATATCTGTTCTCAGTTTCCACAGAAATAAGGCTAGTAGAGAGATCCACGAAATACAGATGTAACTCTGTGAGATGAATTAACAGAACACTAAGCAGTTTCTCAGAAAGCTTCTTTCCAGATTTCATCTGAGGATATTTCCTTTTTCACCATAGCCCTCTATGGGCTTCCAAATATCACTTTGCCAATAACACAAGAACTGTCTTAGAGAAAGGCTTCTTGAAGGGATAGCTGTAACTCTGTGAGATGATTTCACAGAACACAAAGAAGTTTCTCAGAAATCTTCTTTCTCTTTGTTATCGGAGGATATTTCCTTTGGCCCTATAGTCTTAAAAGGGATCCGAAATATCTGTTCTCAGCTTCCACAGAAATAAGGCTAGCAAAGAGATGAACGAAATACAGATGTAACTCTGTGAGTAGAAGTCAAAGAACACTAAGCAGTTTCTCAGAAAGCTTCTGTCCAGTTTTCATCTGAGGGTATTTCCTTTCTCGCCATTGCCCCCTATGGGCTTCCAAATATCACTTAGCCAATTCCGCAAGAACTGTCTTAGCGAAAGGCTTCTTGAGGGGAAAGCTGTAACTCTGGGAGATGATTTCAGAGAACACAAAGAAGTTCCTCAGAAATCTTCTTTCTCTTTGTTATCGGAGGATATTTCCTTTGGCCCTAGAGTCTTCAAAGGGATCCAAAATATCTGTTCTCAAATACCACAGAAATAAGGCTAGTAGAGAGATCCACGAAATACAGATGTAACTCTGTGAGATGAACTAACAGAACACTAAGCAGTTTCTCAGAAAGCTTCTTTACAGATTTCATCTGAGGATATTTCCTTTTTCACCATAGCCCTCAATGGGCTTCCAAATATCACTTTGCCAATTCCACAAGAACTGTCTTAGCGAAAGGCTTCTTGAGGCGAAAGTTGTAACTCTGTGAGATGATTTCAGAAAACACAAAGAAGTTCCTCAGAAAGCTTCTTTCTCTTTGTTATGGGAGGATATTTCCTTTGGCCCTAGAGTCTTCAAAGGGATTCGAAATATCTGTTCTCAGATTTCACAGAAATAAGGCTAGCAAAGAGATCCAAGAAATACAGATGTAACTCTGTGAGTAGAAGTCACAGAACACTAAGCGGATTGTCAGAAAGCTTCTTTCCAGATTTCATCTGAGGATATTTCCTTTTTCACCATAGCCCTCTATGGGCTTCCAAATATCACTTTGCCAATTCCACAAGAACTGTCTTAGCGAAAGGCTTCTTATGGGGAGAGCTGTAACTCTGTGTGGTGATTTCACAGAACACAAAGAAGTTTCTCAGAAGGCTTCTTTCTCTTTGTTATCGGAGGATATTTCCTTTGGCCCTATAGTCTTCAAAGGGATACGAAATATCTGTTCTCAGATTCCACAGAAATATGGCTAGCAAAGAGATCCACGAAATACAGATGTAACTCTGTGAGATGAATTAACGGAACACAAAGCAGTTTCTCAGAAAGCTTCCTTCCAGATTTCATCTGAGGATATTTCCTTTTTCGCCGTAGCCCTATATGGGCTTCCAAATATCACTTTGCCAATACCACAAGAACTGTCTTAGCGAAAGGCTTCTTGGGGGGAAATCTGTAACTCAGTGAGATGATTTCACAGAACACAAAGAAGTTTCTCAGAAAGCTTCTTTCTCTTTGTAATCGGAGGATATTTCCTTTGGCCCTATAGTCTTCAAAGGGATCCGAAATATCTGTTCTCAGATACCACAGAAATAAGGCTAGCAAAGAGATCCACGAAATACATATGTAACTCTGTGAGTGGAAGTCACTGAACACTAAGCGGTTTCTCAGAAAGCTTATTTCCAGATTTGATCTGAGGATATTTCCTTTTTCACCATAGCCCTCCATGGGCTTCCAAATATCACTTTGCCAATTCCACAAGAAGTGTCTTAGCGAAAGGCTTCTTAAGGGGAAAGTTGTAACTCTTTGTGATGATTTCACAGAACACAAAGGAGTTTCTCAGAAAGCTTCTTTCTCTTTGTTATCGGAGGATATTTCCTTTGGCCCTATAGTCTTCAAAGGGATCCGAAATATCTATTCTCAGATTCCACAGAAATAAGGCTAGCAAAGAGATCCACGAAATACAGATGTAACTCTGTGAGATGAATTAACAGAACACTAAGCAGTTTCTCAGAAAGCTTCTTTCCAGATTTCATCTGAGGATATTTCCTTTTTCACCATAGCCCTCTATGGGCTTCCAAATATCACTTTGCCAATTCCACAAGAACTGTCTTAGCGAAAGACTTCTTGAGGGGAAAGCTGTAACTTTGTGAGATGATTTCACAGAACACAAAAAAGGTTCTCAGAAAGCTTCTTTCTCTTTGTTATCTGAGGATATTTCCTATGGCCCTATATTTTTCAAAGGGATCCGAAATATCTGTACTCAGATTCCACAGAAATAAGGCTAGCAAAGAGATCCAAGAAATACAGATGTAAATCTGTGAGATGAATGAACAGAACACTAAGCAGTTTCTCAGAAAGCTTCTTTCCAGATTTCATCTGAGGATATTTCCTTTTTCACCATAGCCCTCTATGGGCTTCCAAATATCACTTTGTCAATTCCACAAGAACTGTGTTAGCGAAAGACTTCTTGAGGGGAAATCTGTAACTCTGTGAGTTGATTTCACAGAACACAAAAAAGTTTCTCTGAAAGCTTCTTTCTTTTTGTTATCGGAGTATATTTCCTTTGGCCCTATAGTCTTCAAAGGGATCCGAAATATCTGTTCTCAGATTCCACAGATATAAGGCTCGCAAAGAGATCCAAGAAATACAGATGTAACTCTGTGAGTGGAAGTCACAGAACACTAAGCGGTTTCTCAGAAAGCTTCTTTCCAGATTTCATTTGAGCATATTTCCTTTTCCAACATAGCCCTCTAGGGCTGACAAATATCACTTTGCCATTTCCACAAGAACTGTCTTAGCGAAAGGCTTCTTGAGGGGAAATCTGTAACTCTGTGAGATGATTTCACAGAACACAAAGAAGTTTCTTAGAAAGCTTCTTTCTCTTTGTTATCGGAGGATATTTCCTTTGGCCCTATAGTCTTCAAAGGGATCCGAAATATCTGTTCTCAGATTCCACAGAAATAAGGCTAGGAAAGAGATCCACGAAATGCAGATGTAACTCTGTGAGATGAATTAACAGAACACTAAGGAGTTTCTCAGAAAACTTCTTTCCAGATTTCATCTGAGGATATTTCCTTTTTCACCATAGCCCTCTATGGGCTTCGAAATATCACTTTGCCAATTCCACAAGAACTGTCTTAGCGAAAGACTTCTTGAGGGGAAAGCTGTAACTCTGTGAGATGATTTCACAGAACACAAAGTAGTTTCTTAGAAAGCTTCTTTCTCTTTGTTATCAGAGGATATTTCCTTTGGCCCTATAGTTTTCAAAGGGATACGAAATATCTGTTCTCAAATTCCACAGATATAAGGCTAGCAAAGAGATCCAAGAAATACAGATGGAACTCTGTGAGTGGAAGTCACAGAACACTAAGCAGTTTCTCAGAAAGCTTCTTTCCAGATTTCATTTGAGGATATTTCCTTTTCCAACATAGCCCTCTATGGGCTTCCAAATATCACTTTGCAAATTCCACAAGAACCGTCTTAGCGAAAGGCTTCTTGAGGGGAAAGCTGTAACTCTGTGAGATGATTTCACAGAACACAAAGAAGTTTCTCAGAAAGCATCTTTCTCTTTGTTATTTTAGGATAGTTCCTTTGGCCTTACAGTCTTCAAAGGGATCCGAAATATCTGTTCTCAGATTCCACAGAAATAAGGCTAGCAAAGAGATCCACGAAATACAGATGTAACTCTGTGCGATGAATTTACAGAACACTAAGCAGTTTCTCAGAAAACTTCTTTCCAGATTTTATCTGAGGATATTTCCTTTTTCACCACAGCCCTCTATGGGCTTCCAAATATCACTTTGCCAATTCCACAAGAACTGTCTTAGCGAAAGGCTTCTTGAGGGGAAAGCTGTAACTCTGTGGGATGATTTCACAGAACACAAAGAAGTTTCTCAGAAAGCTTCTTTCTCTTTGTTATCGGAGGATATTTCCTTTGGCCCTATAGTCTTCAAAGGGATCCGAAATATCTGTTCTCAGATTCCACAGAAATAAGGCTAGCAAAGAGATGCAAGAAATACAGATGTAACTCTGTGAGTAGAAGTCAAAGAACACTAAGCAGTTTCCCAAAAGCTTCTTTCCAGTTTTCCTCTGAGGATATTTCCTTTCTCACTATAGCCCTCTATGGGCTTCCAAATATCACTTTGCCAATTCCACAAGAACTGTCTTAGCGAAAGGCTTTTTGAGGAGAAATCTGTAACTCTGTGAGATGATTTAACACAAAACAAAAAGGTTTCTCAGAAAGCTTCTTTCTCTTTGTTATCGGAGGATATTTCCTTTGGCCCTATAGTCTTCAAAGGGATCCGAAATATCTGTACACAGATTCCACAGAAATAAGGCTGCCAATGAGATCCACGAAATACATATGTAACTCTGTGAGATGAATGAACAGAACACTAAGCAGTTTCTCAGAAAGCTTCTTTCCAGATTTCGTCTGAGGATATTACGTTTTTCACCATAGCCCTCTATGGGCTTCCAAACATCACTTTGCCAATTCCACAAGAACTGTCTTAGCGAAAGGCTTCTTGAAGGGAAAGCTGTAACTCTGTGAGATGATTTCACAGAACACAAAGAAGTTTCTCAGAAAGCATCTTTCTCTTTGTTATCGAAGGATATTTCCTTTGGCCCTATAGTTTTCAAAGGGATCCGAAATATCTGTTCTCAGATTCCACAGAAATAAGGCTAGCAAAGAGATGCACGAAATACAGATGTAACTCTGTGAGTAGAAGTCAAAGAACACTCAGCAGTTTCTCAGAAAGCTTCTTTCCAGTTTTCATCTGAGGGTATTTCCTTTCTCACCATAGCCCTCTATGGGCTTCCAAATATCACTTTGCCAATTTCACAAGAACTGTCTTAGCGTAAGGCTTCTTGAGGGGAAAGCTGTAACTCTGTGAGATGATTTCAGAGAACACAAAGAAGTTTCTCAGAAAGCTTCTTTCTCTTTGTTATCAGAGGATATTTCCTTTGGCCCTATAGTCTTCAAGGGGATCCGAAATATCTGTTCTCAGATTCCACAGAAATAAGGCTAGCAAAGGGATCCACGAAATACAGATGTAACTCTGTGAGTGGATGTCACAGAACACTAAGCGGTTTCTCAGAAAGCTTCTTTCCAGATTTCATCTGAGGATATTTCCTTTTTCACCATAGCCCTATATAGGCTTCCAAATATCACTTTGCCAATTCCACAAGAACTGTCTTAGTGAAAGGCTTCTTGAGGGGAAAGCTGTAACTGTGTGAGATGATTTCACAGAACACAAAGAAGTTTCTCAGAAAGCTTCTTTCTCTTTTTTATCGGAGGATATTTCCTTTGGCCCTATAGTCTTCAAAGGGATCCGAAATATCTGTTCTCAGATTCCACAGAAATAAGGCTAGCAAAGAGATCCACGAAATACAGATGTAACTCTGTGAGATGAATTAACAGAACACTAAGCAGTTTCTCAGAAAGCTTCTTTCCAGATTTCATCTGAGGATATTTCCTTTTTCACCATAGCCCTCTATGAGCTTCCAAATATCACTTTGCCAATTCCACAAGAACTGTCTTAGCGAAAGGCTTCTTGAGGGGAAAGCTGTAACTCTGTGAAATGATTTCACAGAACACAAAGAAGTTTCTCAGAAAGCTTCTTTGTCTTTGTTATCGGAGGATATTTCCTTTGGCCCTATAGTCTTCAAAGGGATCCGAAATATCTGTTCTCAGATTTCACAGAAATAAGGCTAGCAAAGAGATCCACAAAATACAGATGTAACTCTGTGAGTGGAAGTCACAGAACACTAAGCGGTTTCTCAGAAAGCTTCTTTCCAGATTTCATCTGAGGATAATTCCCTTTTCACCATAGCCCTCTATGGGCTTCCAAATATGACTTTGCCAATTCCACAAGAACTGTCTTAGCGAAAGGCTTCTTGAGGGGAAAGCTGTAACTCTGTGAGATGATTTCACAGAACACAAAGAAGTTTCTCAGAAAGCTTCTTTCTCTTTGTTATCGGAGGATATTTCCTTTGGCCCTATAGTCTTCAAAGGGATCCGAAATATCTGTTCGCAGATTCCATAGAAATAAGGCTGGCAAAGACATCCACGAAATACAGATGTAAAACTGTGAGATGAATTAACAGAACACTAAGCAGTTTCTCAGAAAGCTTCTTTCCAGATTTCATCTGAGGATATTTCCTTTTTCACCTTAGCCCTCTAAGGGCTTCCAAATATCACCTTTCCAATTCCACAAGAACTGTCTTAGCGAAAGGCTTCTTGAGGGGAAATCTGTAACTCTGTGAGATGATTTCACAGAACACAAAAAAGTTTCTCAGAAAGCTTCTTTCTCTTTGTTATCGGAGGATATTTCCTTTGGCCCTATAGTCTTCAACGGGATCCGAAATATCTGTTCTCAGATTCCACAGAAATAAGGCTGGCAAAGAGATCCACGAAATATAGATGTAATTCTGTGAGATGAATTAACAGAACACTAAGAAGTTTCTCAGAAAGTTTCTTTCCAGATTTCATCTGAGGATATTTCCTTTTTCACCATAGCGCTCTATGGGCTTCCAAATATCACGTTGCCAATTCCACAAGAACTGTCTTAGCGAAAGGCTTCTTGAGGGGAATGCTGTAACTCTGTGAGATGATTTCACAGAACACAAAGAAGTTTCTCAGAAAGCTTCTTTCTTTTTGTTATCGGAGGATATTTCCTTTGGCCCTATAGTCTTCAAAGGGATCCGAAATATCTGTTTTCTGGTTCCACAGAAATAAGGGTAGCAGAGAGATCCACGAAATACAGATGTAACTCTGTGAGTGAAAGTCACAGAACACTAAGTGGTTTCTCAGAAAGCTTCTTTCCAGATTTCATCTGAGGATATTTCCTTTTTCAACATAGCCCTCTATGGGCTTCCAAATATCACTTTGCCAATTCCACAAGAACTGTCTTAGCGAAAGGCTTTTGAGGGGAAAGCTGTAACTCTGTGAGATGATTTCACAGAACACAAAGAAGTTTCTCAGAAAGCTTCTTTCTGTTTGTTATCGGAGGATATTTCCTTTGGCCCTATAGTCTTCAAAGGCATCCGAAATATCTGTTCTCAGATTCCACAGAAATAAGGCTGGCAAAGAGATCCACGAAATACAGATGTAACTCTGTGAGATGAATTAACAGAACACTAAGCAGTTTCTCAGAAAGCTTCTTTCCAGATTTCATCTGAGGATATTTCCTTTTTCACCATAGCCCTCTATGGGCTTCCAAATATCACTTCGCGAATTCCACAAGAACTGTCTTAGCGAAAGACTTCTTGAGTGGAAATCTGTAACTTTGTGAGATGATTTCACAGAACACAAAAAAGGTTCTCAGAAAGCTTCTTTCTCTTTGTTATCTGAGGATATTTCCTATGGCCTTATATTTTTCAAAGGGATCCGAAATATCTGTACTCAGATTCCACAGAAATAAGGCTAGCAAAGAGATCCACGAAATACAGATGTAACTCTGTGAGACGAATGAACAGAACACTAAGCAGTTTCTCAGAAAGCTTCTTTCCAGATTTCATCTGAGGATATTTCCTTTTTAACCATAGCCCTCTATGGGCTTCATAATATCACTTTGCCAATTCCACAAGAACTGTCTTAGCGAAAGGCATCTTGAGGGCAAAGCTGTAACTCTGTGAGATGATTTCACAGAACACAAAGAAGTTTCTCAGAAAGCTTCTTTCTCTTTGTTATCGGAGGATAGTTCCCATGGCCCTATAGTCTTCAAAGAGATCCGAAATATCAGTTCTCAGATTCCATAGAAATAAGGCTAGCAAAGAGATCCACGAAATGCAGATGTAACTCTGTGAGATGAATTAACAGAACACTAAGCAGTTTCTCAGAAAGCTTCTTTCCAGATTTCATCTGAGGATATTCCCTTTTTCACCATAGCCCTCTATGGGCTTCCAAATATTATTTTGTCAATTCCACAAGAACTGTCTTAGCGAAAGACTTCTTGAGGGGAAATCTGTAACTCTGTGAGTTGATTTCACAGAACACAAAAAAGTTTCTCTGAAAGCTTCTTTCTTTTTGTTATCGGAGGATATTTCCTTTGGCCCTATAGTCTTCTAATGGATCCGAAATATCTGTCCTCAGATTCCACAGAACTAAGGCTGGCAAAGAGTTCCACGAAATACAGATGTAACTCTGTGAGATGAATGAACAGAACACTAAGCAGTTTCTCAGAAAGCTTCTTTCCAGATTTCATCTGAGGATATTACCTTTTTCACCATAGCCCTCTATGGGCTTCCAAATATCACTTTACCAATTCCACAAGAACTGTCTTAGGGAAAGGCTTCTTGAGGGGAAAGCTGTAACTCTGTGAGATGATTTCACAGAACACAAAGAAGTTTCTCAGAAAGCTTCTTTCTCTTTGTTATCGGAGGATATTTCCTTTGGCCCTATAGTCTTCAAAGGCATCCGAAATATCTGTTCTCAGATTCCACAGAAATAAGGCTAGCAAAGGGATCCACGAAATACAGATGTAACTCTGTGAGTGGAAGTCACAGAACACTAAGCGGTTTCTCAGAAAGCTTCTTTCCAGATTTCATTTGAGGATATTTCCTTTTTTACCACAGTCCTCTATGGGCTTCCAAATATCACTTTGCCAATTCCACAAGAACTGTCTTAGCGAAAGTCTTCTTGTGGGGAAAGCTGTAACTCTGTGAGATGATTTCACAGAACACAAAGAAGTTTCTCAGAAGGCTTCTTTCTCTTTTTATCGGAGGATATTTTCTTTGGCCCTATAGTCTTCAATGGGATCCGAAATATCTATTCTCAGATTCCACAGAAATAAGGCTAGCAAAGAGATCCACGAAATACAGATGTAACTCTGTGAGATGAATTAACAGAACACAAAGCAGTTTCTCAGAAAGCTTCTCTCCAGATTTCATCTGAGGATATTTCCTTTTTCACCATAGCCCTCTATGGGCTTCCAAATATCACTTTGCCAATTCCACAAGAACTGTCTTAGCGAAAGGCTTCTTGAGGGGAAACCTGTAACTCTGTGAGATGATTTCACAGAATACAAAGAAGTTTCTCAGAAAGCTTCTTTCTCTTTGTTATCGGAGGATATTTCTTTTGGCCCTATAGTCTTCAAAGCGATCTGAAATATCTGTTCTCAGATTCCACAGAAATAAGGCTAGGAAAGACATCCACGAAATACAGATGTAACTATGTGAGATGAATTAACAGAACACTAAGGAGTTTCTCAGAAAGCTTCTTTCCAGATTTCATCTGAGGATATTTCCTTTTTCACCATAGCCCTCTATGGGCTTCGAAATATCACTTTGCCAATTCCACAAGAACTGTCTTAGCGAAAGACTTCTTGAGGGGAAAGCTGTAACTCTGTGAGATGATTTCACAGAACACAAAGTAGTTTCTTAGAAAGCTTCTTTCTCTTTGTTATCGGAGGATATTTCCTTTGGCCCTATAGTTTTCAAAGGGATACGAAATATCTGTTCTCAAATTCCACAGATATAAGGCTAGCAAAGAGATCCAAGAAATACAGATGGAACTCTGTGAGTGGAAGTCACAGAACACTAAGCAGTTTCTCAGAAAGCTTCTTTCCACATTTCATTTGAGGATATTTCCTTTTCCAACATAGCCCTCTATGGGCTTCCAAATATCACTTTGCAAATTCCACAAGAACCGTAAGAGCGAATGGCTTCTTGAAGGGAAAGCTGTAACTCTGTGAGATGATTTCACAGAACACGAAGAAGTTTCTCAGAAAGCTTCTTTCTCTTTGTTATTGGAGGATAGTTCCTTTGGCCTTATAGTCTTCAAAGGGATCCGAAATATCTGTTCTCAGATTCCACAGAAATAAGGGTAGCAAAGAGATCCACGAAATACAGATGTAACTCTGTGCGATGAATTTACAGAACACTAAGCAGTTTCTCAGAAAACTTCTTTCCAGATTTTATCTGAGGATATTTCCTTTTTCACCATAGACCTCTATGGGCTTCCAAATATCACTTTGCCAATTCCACAAGAACTGTCTTAGCGAAAGGCTTCTTGAGGGGAAAGCTGTAACTCTGTGAGATGATTTCACAGAACACAAAGAAGTTTCTCAGAAAGCTTCTTTCTCTTTGTTATCGGAGGATATTTCCTTTGGCCCTATAGTCTTCAAAGGGATCCGAAATATCTGTTCTCAGATTCCACAGAAATAAGGCTAGCAAAGAGATGCAAGAAATACAAATGTAACTCTGTGAGTAGAAGTCAAAGAACACTAAGCAGTTTCCCAAAAGCTTCTTTCCAGTTTTCATCTGAGGATATTTCCTTTCTCACTATAGCCCTCTATGGGCTTCCAAATATCACTTTGCCAATTCCACAAGAACTGTCTTAGCGAAAGGCTTTTTGAGGAGAAATCTGTAACTCTGTGAGATGATTTAACACAAAACAAAAAGGTTTCTCAGAAAGCTTCTTTCTCTTTGTTATCGGAGGATATTTCCTTTGGCCCTATAGTCTTCAAAGGGTTCCGTAATATCTGTACACAGATTCCACAGAAATAAGGCTGCCAATGAGATCCACGAAATACATATGTAACTCTGTGAGATGAATGAACAGAACACTAAGCAGTTTCTCAGAAAGCTTCTTTCCAGATTTCATCTGAGGATATTACCTTTTTCACCATAGCCCTCTATGGGCTTCCAAACATCACTTTGCCAATTCCACAAGAACTGTCTTAGCGAAAGGCTTCTTGAAGGGAAAGCTGTAACTCTGTGAGATGATTTCACAGAACACAAAGAAGTTTCTCAGAAAGCATCTTTCTCTTTGTTATCGGAAGTTATTTCCTTTGGCCCTATAGTTTTCAAAGGGATGCGAAATATCTGTTCTCAGATTCCACAGAAATAAGGCTAGCAAAGAGATGCACGAAATACAGATGTAACTCTGTGAGTAGAAGTCAAAGAACACTCAGCAGTTTCTCAGAAATCTTCTTTCCAGTTTTCATCTGAGGGTATTTCCTTTCTCACCATAGCCCTCTATGGGCTTCCAAATATCACTTTGCCAATTTCACAAGAACTGTCTTAGCGTAAGGCTTCTTGAGGGGAAAGCTGTAACTCTGTGAGATGATTTCAGAGAACACAAAGAAGTTTCTCACACAGCTTCTTTCTCTTTGTTATCAGAGGATATTTCCTTTGGCCCTATAGTCTTCAAGGGGATCCGAAATATCTGTTCTCAGATTCCACAGAAATAAGGCTAGCAAAGGGATCCACGAAATAGAGATGTAACTCTGTGAGTGGATGTCACAGAACACTAAGCAGTTTCTCAGAAAGCTTCTTTCCAGATTTCATCTGAGGATATTTCCTTTTTCACCATAGCCCTCTAGGGGCTTCCAAATATTACTTTTCCAATTCCACAAGAACTGTCTTAGCGAAAGGCTTCTTGAGGGGAAAGCTGTAACTCTGTGAGATGATTTCACAGAACACAAAGAAGTTTCTCAGAAAACTTCTTTCTCTTTGTTATCGGAGGATATTTCCTTTCTCCCTGTATTCTTCAAAGGTATCCGAAATATCTGTTCTCAGATTCCACAGAAATAAGGCTAGCAAAGAGATCCACGAAATACAGATGTAACTCTGTGAGATGAATTAACAGAACACTAAGCAGTTTCTCAGAAAGCTTCTTTCCAGATTTCATCTGAGGATATTTCCTTTTTCACCACAGCCCTCTATGGGCTTCCAAATATCACTTTGCCAATAACAAAAAACTGTCTTAGCGAAAGGCTTCTTGAGGGTAAAGCTGTAACTCTGTGAGATGATTTCTAGAACACAAAAAAGTTTCTCAGAAAGCTTCTTTCTCTTTGTTATCGGAGGATATTTCCTTTGGCCCTATAGTTTTCAAAGGGATCCGAAATATCTGTACTCAGAATCCACAGAAATAAGGCTGGCAAAGAGATCCACGAAATACAGATGTAACTCTGTGAGATGAATGAACAGAACACTAAGCAGTTTCTCAGAAAGCTTCTTTCCAGATTTCATTTGAGGATATTACCTTTTTCATCATAGCCGGCTATGGGCTTCCAAACATGACTTTGCCAATTCCACAAGAACTGTCTTAGCGATAGGCTCCTTGAGGGGAAAGCTGTAACTCTGTGAGATGATTTCACAGAACACAAAGAAGTTTCTCAGAAAGCTTCTTTCTCTTTGTTATCGGAGTATGTTTCCTTTTGCCCTATAGACTTCAAAGGGATCCGAAATACCTGTTCTCAGATTCCACAGAAATAAGGCTAGCAAAGAGATGCACGAAATACAGAAGTAACTCTGTGAATAGAAGTCAAAGAACACTAAGCAGTTTATCAGAAAACTTCTTACCAGTTTTCATCTGAGGATATTTCCTTTTTCACCATAGACCTCTATGGGCTTCCAAATATCACTTTGCCAATTCCACAAGAACTGTCTTAGCGTAAGGCTTCTTGAGGGGAAAGCTGTAACTCTGTGAGATGATTTCAGAGAACACAAAGAAGTTTCTCAGAAAGCTTCTTTCTCTTTCTTATCGGAGGATATTTCCTTTGGCCATATAGTCTTCAAAGGGATCCGAAATATCTGTTCTCCGATTCCACAGAAATAAGGCTAGCAAAGAGATCCACGAAAAACAGATGTAACTCTTTGAGATGAATTAACAGAAGACTAAGCAGTTTCTCAGAAAGCTTCTTTCCAGATTTCATCTGAGGATATTTCCGTTTTCACCATAGCCCTCTATGGGCTTCCAAATATCATTTTGCCAATTCCACAAGAACTGTCTTAGCGAAAGGCTTCTTGAGGGGAAAGCTGTAACTCTGTGGGATGATTTCACAGAACACAAAGAAGTTTCTCAGAAAGCTTCTTTCTCTTTGTTATCGGAGGATATTTCCTTTGGCCCTATAGACTTCAAAGGGATCCGAAATATCTGTTCTCAGATTCCACAGAAATAAGGCTAGCAAAGAGATGCACGAAATACAGATGTAACTCTGTGAGTGGAAGTCACAGAACACTAAGCCGTTTCTCAGAAAGCTTCTTTCCAGATTTCATCTGAGGATATTTCCTTTTTCACCATAGCGCTCTATGGGCTTCCAAATATCACTTTGCCAATTCCACAAGAACTGTCTTAGCGAAAGGCTTCTTGAGGGTAAAGCTGTAACTCTGTGAGATGATTTCAGAGAACACAAAGAAGTTTCTCAGAAAGATACTTTCTCTTTGTTATCGGATTATATTTCCTTTGGCCCTATAGTCTTCAAAGGGATCCGAAATATCTGTTCTCAGATTCCACAGAAATAAGGCAAGCAAAGACATGCACGAAATACAGATGTAACTCTGTCAGTAGAAGTCAAAGAACACTAAGCAGTTTCTCAGAAAGCTTCTTTACAGTTTTCATCTGAGGGTATTTCCTTTCTCACCATAGCCCTCTAAGGGCTTCCAAATATCACTTAGCCAATTCCGCAAGAACTGTCTTAGCGAAAGGCTTCTTGAGGGGAAAGCTGTAACTCTGTGAGAATATTTCAGAGAACACAAAGAAGTTTCTCAGAAAGCTTCTCCTCTTTGTTATCGGAGGATATTTCCTTTGACCCTAGAGTCTTCAAAGGGATGCGAAATATCTGTTCTCAGATTCTACAGAAATAAGGATAGCAAAGAGATTCTCGAAATACAGATGTAACTCTGTGAGATGAATTAACAGAACACTAAGCAGTTTCTCAGAAAGCTTCTTTCCAGATTTCATCTGAGGATATTTCCTTTTTCACCGTAGCCCTCTATGGTCTTCCAAATATCACTTTGCCAATTCCACAAGAACTGTCTTAGCGAAAGGCTTCTTGAGGGGAAATCTGTAACTCTGTGAGATGATTTCACAGAACACAAAGAAGTTTCTCAGAAAGCTTCTTTCTCTTTGGTATCGGAGGATATTTCCTTTTGCCCTAAAGTCTTCAAGGGGATCAGAAATATCTGTTCTCAGATTCCACAGAAATAAGGCTGGCAAAGAGATCCACGAAATACAGATGTAACTCTGTGAGATGAATTAACAGAACACTAAGCAGTTTCTCAGAAAGCTTCTTTCCAGATTTCATCTGAGGATATTTCCTTTTTCACCATAGCACTCTATGAGCTTCCAAATATCACTTTGCCAATTCCACAAGAACTGTCCTTGCGAAAGGCTTCTTGAGGGGAAAGCTGTAACTCTGTGAAATGATTTCACAGAACACAAAGAAGTTTATCAGAAAGCTTCTTTGTCTTTGTTATCGGAGGATATTTCCTTTGGCCCTATAGTCTTCAAAGGGATCTGAAATATCTGTTCTCAGATTCCACAGAAATAAGGCTAGCAAAGAGATCCACGAAATACAGATGTAACTCTGTGAGTGGAAGTCACAGAACACTAAGCGGTTTGTCAGAAAGCTTCTTTCCAGATTTTTTCTGAGGATAATTCCCTTTTCACCATAGCCCTCTATGGGCTTCCAAATATCACTTTGCCAATTCCACAAGAACTGTCTTAGCGAAAGGCTTCTTGAGGGGAAAGCTGTAACTCTGTGTGGTGATTTCACAGAACACAAAGAAGTTTCTCAGAAGGCTTCTTTCTCTTTGTTATCGGAGGATATTTCCTTTGGCCCTATAGTCTTGAAAGGGATCCGAAATATCTGTTCTCAGATTCCACAGAAATAAGGTTAGCAAAGAGATCCACGAAATACAGATGTAACTCTGTGAGATGAATTAACAGATCACAAAGCAGTTTCTCAGAAAGCTTCCTTCCAGATTTCATCTGAGGATATTTCCTTTTTCGCCAGAGCCCTCTATGGGCTTCCAAATATCACTTTGCCAATTAAAAAAGAACTGTCTTAGCGAAAGGCTTCTTGAGGGGAAAGCTGTGACTCTGTGAGATGATTTCACAGAACACAGAGAAGTTTCTCAGAAAGCTTCTTTCTCTTTGTTATCCGAGGATATTTCCTTTGGTCCTATAGTCTTCAAAGGGATCCGAAATATCTGTTCTCAGATTCCACAGAAATAAGGCTAGCAAATAGATCCACGAAATACACATGTAACTCTGTGAGTGGAAGTCACAGAACACTAAGAGATTTCTAAGAAAGCTTCTTTCCAGATTTCATCTGAGGATTTTTCCTTTTTCACCATAGCCCTCTATGGGCTTCCAAATATCACTTTGCCAATTCCACAAGAACTGTCTTAGTGAAAGACTACTTGAGGGGAAAGCTGTAACTCTGTGAGATGATTTTATAGAAAACAAAGAAGTTTCTCAGAAAGCTTCTTTCTGTTTGTTATCAGAGGATATTTCCTTTGGCCCTATAGTCTTCAAAGGGATCCGAAATATCTGTTCTCAGATCCACGGAAATAAGGCTAGCAAAGAGATCTACGAAATACAGATGTAACTCTGTGAGATGAATTAACAGAACACCAAGCAGTTTCTCAGAAAGCTTCTTTCCAGATTTCATCTGAGGATATTTCTTTTTTCACCATAGCCCTCTATGGGCTTCCAAATATCACTTTGCCAATTCCTCAAGAACTGTCTTAGCGAAAGGCTTCTTGAGGGGAAAGCTGTAACTCTGTGAGAATATTTCAGAGAACACAAAGAAGTTTCCAAGAAAGCTTCTTTCTCTTTGTTATCGGAGGATATTTCCTTTGACCCTATAGTTTTCAAAGGGATCCGAAATATCTGTTCGCAGATTCCACAGAAATAAGCCTAGCAAAGACATCCACGAAATACAGATGTAAATCTGTGAGATGAATTAACAGAACACTAAGCAGTTTCTCAGAAAGCTTCTTTCCAGATTTCATCTGAGGATATTTCCTTTTTCACCATAGCCCTCTAAAGGCTTCCAAATATCACTTTTCCAATTCCAAAAGAACTGTCTTAGCGAAAGGCTTCTTGAGGGGAAATCTGTAACTCTGTGAGATGATTTCACAGAACACAAAAAAGTTTCTCAGAAAGCTTCTTTCTCTTTGTTATCGGAGGATATTTCCTTTGGCCGTATAGTCTTCAAAGGGATCCGAAATATCTGTTCTCAGATTCCACAGAAATAAGGCTGGCAGAGATCCACGAAATACAGATGTAACTCTGTGAGATGAATTAACAGAACACTAAGAAGTTTCTCAGAAAGTTTCTTTCCAGATTTCATATGAGGATATTTCCTTTTTCACCATAGCGCTCTATGGGCTTCCAAATATCCCTTTGCCAATTCCACAAGAACTGTCTTAGCGAAAGGCTTCTTGAGGGGAAAGCTGTAACTCTGTGAGATGATTTCAGAGAACACAAAGAACATTCTCAGAAAGCTTCTTTCTCTTTGTTATCGGAGGATATTTCCTTTGGCCCTATAGTCTTAAAAGGGATCCGAAATATGTGTTCTCAGATTCCACAGAAATACGGCAAGCAAAGAGATGCACGAAATACAGATGTAACTCTGTCAGTAGAAGTCAAAGAACACTAAGAATTTTCTCAGAAAGCTTCTTTCCAGTTTTCATCTGAGGGTATTTCCTTTCTCACCATAGCCCTCTATGGGCTTCGAAATATCACTTTGCCAATTCCACAAGAACTGTCTTAGCGAAAGGCTTCTAGAGGGGAAAGCTGTAACTCTGTGAGATGATTTCACAGAACACAAAGAAGTTTCTCAGAAAGCTTCTTTCTCTTTGTTATCGGAGGATATTTCCTTTGGCCCTATAGTCTTCAAAGGGATCCGAAATATCTGTTCGCAGATTCCACAGAAATAAGGCTAGCAAAGACATCCAGGAAATACAGATGTAAATCTGTGAGATGAATTAAGAGAACACTAAGCAGTTTCTCAGAAAGCTTCTTTCCAGATTTCATCTGAGGATATTTCCTTTTTCACCATAGCCCTCTAAGGGCTTCCAAATATCACTTTTCCAATTCCACAAGAACTGTCTTAGCGAAAGGCTTCTTGAGGGGAAATCTGTAACTCTGTGAGATGATTTCACAGAACACAAAAAAGTTTCTCAGAAAGCTTCTTGCTCTTTGTTATCGGAGGATATTTCCTTTGGCCCTATAGTCTTCAAAGGGATCCGAAATATCTGTTCTCAGATTCCACAGAAATAAGGCTGGCAAAGAGATCCACGAAATACAGATGTAACTCTGTGAGATGAATTAACAGAACACTAAGAAGTTTCTCAGAAAGTTTCTTTCCAGATTTCATCTGAGGATATTTTCTTTTTCACCATAGCGCTCTATGGGCTTCCAAGTATCACTTTGCCAATTCCACAAGAACTGTCTTAGCGAAAGGCTTCTTGAGGGGAATGCTGTAACTCTGTGAGATGATTTCACAGAACACAAAGAAGTTTCTCAGAAAGCTTCTTTCTCTTTGTTATCGGAGGATATTTCCTTTGGCCCTATAGTCTTCAAAGGGATACGAAATATCTGTTTTCTGGTTCCACAGAAATAAGGCTAGCAAAGAGATCCAAGAAATACAGATGTAACTCTGTGAGTGAAAGTCACAGAACACTAAGCGGTTTCTCAGAAAGCTTCTTTCCAGATTTCATCTGAGGATATTTCCTTTTTCAACATAGCCCTCTATGGGCTTCCAAATATCTCTTTGCCAATTCCACAAGAACTGTCTTAGCGAAAGGCTTCTTGAGGGGAAAGCTGTAACTCTGTGAGATGATTTCACAGAACACAAAGAAGTTTCTCAGAAAGCTTCTTTCTCTTTGTTATCGGAGGATATTTCCTTTGGCCCTATAGTCTTCAAAGGCATCCGAAATATCTGTTCTCCGATTCCACAGAAATAAGGCTGGCAAAGAGATCCACGAAATACAGATGTAACTCTGTGAGATGAATTAACAGAACACTAAGAAGTTTCTCAGAAAGTTTCTTTCCAGATTTCTTCTGAGGATATTTCCTTTTTCACCGTAGCGCTCTATGGGCTTCCAAATATCACTTTGCCAATTCCACAAGAACTGTCTTAGCGAAAGGCTTCTTGAGGGGAATGCTGTAACTCTGTGAGATGATTTCAAACAACACAAAGAAGTTTCTCAGAAAGCTTCTTTCTTTTTGTTATCGGAGGATATTTCCTTTGGCCCTATAGTCTTCAAAGGGATACGAAATATCTGTTTTCTGGTTCCACAGAAATAAGGCTAGCAGAGAGATCCACGAAATACAGATGTAACTCTGTGAGTGGAAGTCACAGAACACTAAGCGGTTTCTCAGAAAGCTTCTTTCCAGATTTCATCTGAGGATATTTCCTTTTTCAACATAGCCCTCTATGGGCTTCCAAATATCACTTTGCCAATTCCACAAGAACTGTCTGAACGAAAGGCTTCTTGAGGGGAAAGCTGTAAATCTGTGAGATGATTTCACAGAACACAAAGAAGTTTCTCAGAAAGCTTCTTTCTCTTTGTTATCGGAGGATATTTCCTTTGGCCCTATAGTCTTCAAAGGCATCCGAAATATCTGTTCTCAGATTCCACAGAAATAAGGCTCGCAAAGGGATCCACGAAATACAGATGTAACTCTGTGATTGGAAGTCACAGAACACTAAGCGGTTTCTCAGAAAGCTTCTTTCCAGATTTCATCAGAGGATATTTCCTTTTTCACCATAGCCCTCTATGGGCTTAAAAATATAACTTTGCCAATTCCACAGAAACTGTCTTATCGAAAGGCTTCTTGAGGGGAATGCTGTAACTCTGTGAGATGATTTCACAGAACACAAAGAAGTTTCTCAGAAAGCTTCTTTCTTTTTGTTATCGGAGGATATTTCCTTTGGCCATATAGTCTTCAAAGGTATCCGAAATATCTGTTTTCCGATTCCACAGAAATAAGGCTAGCAAAGAGATCCACGAAAAACAGATGTAACTCTGTGAGATGAATTAACAGAACACTAAGCAGTTTCTCAGAAAGCTTCTTTCCAGATTTCATCTGAGTATATTTACTTTTTCACCATAGCCCTCTATGGGCTTACAAATATCATTTTGCCAATTCCACAAGAACTGTCTTAGCGAAAGGCTTCTTGAGGGGAAATCTGTAACTCTGTGGGATGATTTCACAGAACACAAAGAAGTTTCTCAGAAAGCTTCTTTCTCTTTGTTATCGGAGGATATTTCCTTTGGCCCTATAGACTTCAAAGGGATCCGAAATATCTGTTCTCAGATTCCACAGAAATAAGGCTAGCAAAGAGATGCACGAAATACAGATGTAACTCTGTGAGTGGAAGTCACAGAACACTAAGCCGTTTCTCAGAAAGCTTCTTTCCAGATTTCATCTGAGGATATTTCCTTTTTCACCATAGCGCTCTATGGGCTTCCAAATATCACTTTGCCAATTCCACAAGAACTGTCTTAGCGAAAGGCTTCTTGAGGGTAAAGCTGTAACTCTGTGAGATGATTTCAGAGAACACAAAGAAGTTTCTCAGAAAGATACTTTCTCTTTGTTATCGGAGGATATTTCCTTTGGCCCTATAGTCTTCAAAGGGATCCGAAATATCTGTTCTCAGATTCCACAGAAATAAGGCAAGCAAAGACATGCACGAAATACAGATGTAACTCTGTCAGTAGAAGTCAAAGAACACTAAGCAGTTTCTCAGAAAGCTTCTTTACAGTTTTCATCTGAGGGTATTTCCTTTCTCACCATAGCCCTCTAAGGGCTTCCAAATATCACTTAGCCAATTCCGCAAGAACTGTCTTAGCGAAAGGCTTCTTGAGGGGAAAGCTGTAACTCTGTGAGAATATTTCAGAGAACACAAAGAAGTTTCTCAGAAAGCTTCTCCTCTTTGTTATCGGAGGATATTTCCTTTGACCCTAGAGTCTTCAAAGGGATGCGAAATATCTGTTCTCAGATTCTACAGAAATAAGGATAGCAAAGAGATTCTCGAAATACAGATGTAACTCTGTGAGATGAATTAACAGAACACTAAGCAGTTTCTCAGAAAGCTTCTTTCCAGATTTCATCTGAGGATATTTCCTTTTTCACCGTAGCCCTCTATGGTCTTCCAAATATCACTTTGCCAATTCCACAAGAACTGTCTTAGCGAAAGGCTTCTTGAGGGGAAATCTGTAACTCTGTGAGATGATTTCACAGAACACAAAGAAGTTTCTCAGAAAGCTTCTTTCTCTTTGTTATCGGAGGATATTTCCTTTTGCCCTAAAGTCTTCAAGGGGATCAGAAATATCTGTTCTCAGATTCCACAGAAATAAGGCTGGCAAAGAGATCCACGAAATACAGATGTAACTCTGTGAGATGAATTAACAGAACACTAAGCAGTTTCTCAGAAAGCTTCTTTCCAGATTTCATCTGAGGATATTTCCTTTTTCACCATAGCACTCTATGAGCTTCCAAATATCACTTTGCAATTCCACAAGAACTGTCCTTGCGAAAGGCTTCTTGAGGGGAAAGCTGTAACTCTGTGAAATGATTTCACAGAACACAAAGAAGTTTATCAGAAAGCTTCTTTGTCTTTGTTATCGGAGGATATTTCCTTTGGCCCTATAGTCTTCAAAGGGATCTGAAATATCTGTTCTCAGATTCCACAGAAATAAGGCTAGCAAAGAGATCCACGAAATACAGATGTAACTCTGTGAGTGGAAGTCACAGAACACTAAGCGGTTTGTCAGAAAGCTTCTTTCCAGATTTTTTCTGAGGATAATTCCCTTTTCACCATAGCCCTCTATGGGCTTCCAAATATCACTTTGCCAATTCCACAAGAACTGTCTTAGCGAAAGGCTTCTTGAGGGGAAAGCTGTAACTCTGTGTGGTGATTTCACAGAACACAAAGAAGTTTCTCAGAAGGCTTCTTTCTCTTTGTTATCGGAGGATATTTCCTTTGGCCCTATAGTCTTGAAAGGGATCCGAAATATCTGTTCTCAGATTCCACAGAAATAAGGTTAGCAAAGAGATCCACGAAATACAGATGTAACTCTGTGAGATGAATTAACAGATCACAAAGCAGTTTCTCAGAAAGCTTCCTTCCAGATTTCATCTGAGGATATTTCCTTTTTCGCCAGAGCCCTCTATGGGCTTCCAAATATCACTTTGCCAATTAAAAAAGAACTGTCTTAGCGAAAGGCTTCTTGAGGGGAAAGCTGTGACTCTGTGAGATGATTTCACAGAACACAGAGAAGTTTCTCAGAAAGCTTCTTTCTCTTTGTTATCCGAGGATATTTCCTTTGGTCCTATAGTCTTCAAAGGGATCCGAAATATCTGTTCTCAGATTCCACAGAAATAAGGCTAGCAAATAGATCCACGAAATACACATGTAACTCTGTGAGTGGAAGTCACAGAACACTAAGAGATTTCTAAGAAAGCTTCTTTCCAGATTTCATCTGAGGATTTTTCCTTTTTCACCATAGCCCTCTATGGGCTTCCAAATATCACTTTGCCAATTCCACAAGAACTGTCTTAGTGAAAGACTACTTGAGGGGAAAGCTGTAACTCTGTGAGATGATTTTATAGAAAACAAAGAAGTTTCTCAGAAAGCTTCTTTCTGTTTGTTATCAGAGGATATTTCCTTTGGCCCTATAGTCTTCAAAGGGATCCGAAATATCTGTTCTCAGATCCACGGAAATAAGGCTAGCAAAGAGATCTACGAAATACAGATGTAACTCTGTGAGATGAATTAACAGAACACCAAGCAGTTTCTCAGAAAGCTTCTTTCCAGATTTCATCTGAGGATATTTCTTTTTTCACCATAGCCCTCTATGGGCTTCCAAATATCACTTTGCCAATTCCTCAAGAACTGTCTTAGCGAAAGGCTTCTTGAGGGGAAAGCTGTAACTCTGTGAGAATATTTCAGAGAACACAAAGAAGTTTCCAAGAAAGCTTCTTTCTCTTTGTTATCGGAGGATATTTCCTTTGACCCTATAGTTTTCAAAGGGATCCGAAATATCTGTTCGCAGATTCCACAGAAATAAGCCTAGCAAAGACATCCACGAAATACAGATGTAAATCTGTGAGATGAATTAACAGAACACTAAGCAGTTTCTCAGAAAGCTTCTTTCCAGATTTCATCTGAGGATATTTCCTTTTTCACCATAGCCTTCTAAAGGCTTCCAAATATCACTTTTCCAATTCCAAAAGAACTGTCTTAGCGAAAGGCTTCTTGAGGGGAAATCTGTAACTCTGTGAGATGATTTCACAGAACACAAAAAAGTTTCTCAGAAAGCTTCTTTCTCTTTGTTATCGGAGGATATTTCCTTTGGCCGTATAGTCTTCAAAGGGATCCGAAATATCTGTTCTCAGATTCCACAGAAATAAGGCTGGCAGAGATCCACGAAATACAGATGTAACTCTCTGAGATGAATTAACAGAACACTAAGAAGTTTCTCAGAAAGTTTCTTTCCAGATTTCATATGAGGATATTTCCTTTTTCACCATAGCGCTCTATGGGCTTCCAAATATCCCTTTGCCAATTCCACAAGAACTGTCTTAGCGAAAGGCTTCTTGAGGGGAAAGCTGTAACTCTGTGAGATGATTTCAGAGAACACAAAGAACATTCTCAGAAAGCTTCTTTCTCTTTGTTATCGGAGGATATTTCCTTTGGCCCTATAGTCTTAAAAGGGATCCGAAATATGTGTTCTCAGATTCCACAGAAATACGGCAAGCAAAGAGATGCACGAAATACAGATGTAACTCTGTCAGTAGAAGTCAAAGAACACTAAGAATTTTCTCAGAAAGCTTCTTTCCAGTTTTCATCTGAGGGTATTTCCTTTCTCACCATAGCCCTCTATGGGCTTCGAAATATCACTTTGCCAATTCCACAAGAACTGTCTTAGCGAAAGACTTCTTGAGGGGAAAGCTGTAACTCTGTGAGATGATTTCACAGAACACAAAGAAGTTTCTCAGAAAGCTTCTTTCTCTTTGTTATCGGAGGATATTTCCTTTGGCCCTATAGTCTTCAAAGGGATCCGAAATATCTGTTCGCAGATTCCACAGAAATAAGGCTAGCAAAGACATCCAGGAAATACAGATGTAAATCTGTGAGATGAATTAAGAGAACACTAAGCAGTTTCTCAGAAAGCTTCTTTCCAGATTTCATCTGAGGATATTTCCTTTTTCACCATAGCCCTCTAAGGGCTTCCAAATATCACTTTTCCAATTCCACAAGAACTGTCTTAGCGAAAGGCTTCTTGAGGGGAAATCTGTAACTCTGTGAGATGATTTCACAGAACACAAAAAAGTTTCTCAGAAAGCTTCTTGCTCTTTGTTATCGGAGGATATTTCCTTTGGCCCTATAGTCTTCAAAGGGATCCGAAATATCTGTTCTCAGATTCCACAGAAATAAGGCTGGCAAAGAGATCCACGAAATACAGATGTAACTCTGTGAGATGAATTAACAGAACACTAAGAAGTTTCTCAGAAAGTTTCTTTCCAGATTTCATCTGAGGATATTTTCTTTTTCACCATAGCGCTCTATGGGCTTCCAAGTATCACTTTGCCAATTCCACAAGAACTGTCTTAGCGAAAGGCTTCTTGAGGGGAATGCTGTAACTCTGTGAGATGATTTCACAGAACACAAAGAAGTTTCTCAGAAAGCTTCTTTCTCTTTGTTATCGGAGGATATTTCCTTTGGCCCTATAGTCTTCAAAGGGATACGAAATATCTGTTTTCTGGTTCCACAGAAATAAGGCTAGCAAAGAGATCCAAGAAATACAGATGTAACTCTGTGAGTGAAAGTCACAGAACACTAAGCGGTTTCTCAGAAAGCTTCTTTCCAGATTTCATCTGAGGATATTTCCTTTTTCAACATAGCCCTCTATGGGCTTCCAAATATCTCTTTGCCAATTCCACAAGAACTGTCTTAGCGAAAGGCTTCTTGAGGGGAAAGCTGTAACTCTGTGAGATGATTTCACAGAACACAAAGAAGTTTCTCAGAAAGCTTCTTTCTCTTTGTTATCGGAGGATATTTCCTTTGGCCCTATAGTCTTCAAAGGCATCCGAAATATCTGTTCTCCGATTCCACAGAAATAAGGCTGGCAAAGAGATCCACGAAATACAGATGTAACTCTGTGAGATGAATTAACAGAACACTAAGAAGTTTCTCAGAAAGTTTCTTTCCAGATTTCTTCTGAGGATATTTCCTTTTTCACCGTAGCGCTCTATGGGCTTCCAAATATCACTTTGCCAATTCCACAAGAACTGTCTTAGCGAAAGGCTTCTTGAGGGGAATGCTGTAACTCTGTGAGATGATTTCAAACAACACAAAGAAGTTTCTCAGAAAGCTTCTTTCTTTTTGTTATCGGAGGATATTTCCTTTGGCCCTATAGTCTTCAAAGGGATACGAAATATCTGTTTTCTGGTTCCACAGAAATAAGGCTAGCAGAGAGATCCACGAAATACAGATGTAACTCTGTGAGTGGAAGTCACAGAACACTAAGCGGTTTCTCAGAAAGCTTCTTTCCAGATTTCATCTGAGGATATTTCCTTTTTCAACATAGCCCTCTATGGGCTTCCAAATATCACTTTGCCAATTCCACAAGAACTGTCTGAACGAAAGGCTTCTTGAGGGGAAAGCTGTAAATCTGTGAGATGATTTCACAGAACACAAAGAAGTTTCTCAGAAAGCTTCTTTCTCTTTGTTATCGGAGGATATTTCCTTTGGCCCTATAGTCTTCAAAGGCATCCGAAATATCTGTTCTCAGATTCCACAGAAATAAGGCTCGCAAAGGGATCCACGAAATACAGATGTAACTCTGTGATTGGAAGTCACAGAACACTAAGCGGTTTCTCAGAAAGCTTCTTTCCAGATTTCATCAGAGGATATTTCCTTTTTCACCATAGCCCTCTATGGGCTTAAAAATATAACTTTGCCAATTCCACAGAAACTGTCTTATCGAAAGGCTTCTTGAGGGGAATGCTGTAACTCTGTGAGATGATTTCACAGAACACAAAGAAGTTTCTCAGAAAGCTTCTTTCTTTTTGTTATCGGAGGATATTTCCTTTGGCCATATAGTCTTCAAAGGTATCCGAAATATCTGTTTTCCGATTCCACAGAAATAAGGCTAGCAAAGAGATCCACGAAAAACAGATGTAACTCTGTGAGATGAATTAACAGAACACTAAGCAGTTTCTCAGAAAGCTTCTTTCCAGATTTCATCTGAGTATATTTACTTTTTCACCATAGCCCTCTATGGGCTTACAAATATCATTTTGCCAATTCCACAAGAACTGTCTTAGCGAAAGGCTTCTTGAGGGGAAATCTGTAACTCTGTGGGATGATTTCACAGAACACAAAGAAGTTTCTCAGAAAGCTTCTTTCTCTTTGTTATCGGAGGATATTTCCTTTGGCCCTATAGTCTTCAAAGGGATCCGAAATATCTGTTCGCAGATTCCACAGAAATAAGGCTAGCAAAGACATCCACGAAATACAGATGTAACTCTGTGAGATGAATTAACAGAACACTAAGCAGTTTCTCAGAAAGCTTCTTTGCAGATTTCATCTGAGGATATTTCCTTTTTTACCATAGCTCTCTAAGGGCTTCCAAATATCACTTTTCCAATTCCACAAGAACTGTCTTAGCGAAAGGCTTCTTGAGGGGAAATCTGTAACTCTGTGAGATGATTTCACAGAACACAAAAAAGTTTCTCAGAAAGCTTCTTTCTCTTTGTTATCGGAGGATATTTCCTTTGGCCCTATAGTCTTCAAAGGGATCCGAAATATCTGTTCTCAGATTCCACAGAAATAAGGCTGGCAAAGAGATCCACGAAATACAGATGTAACTCTGTGAGATGAATTAACAGAACACTAAGAAGTTTCTCAGAAAGTTTCTTTCCAGATTTCATCTGAGGATATTTCCTTTTTCACCATAGCGCTCTATGGGCTTCCAAATATCACTTTGCCAATTCCACAAGAACTGTCTTAGCGAAAGGCTTCTTGAGGGGAATGCTGTAACTCTGTGAGATGATTTCACAGAACACGAAGAAGTTTCTCAGAAAGCTTCTTTCTTTTTGTTATCGGAGGATATTTCCTTTGGCCCTATAGTCTTCAAGGGGATCCGAAATATCTGTTTTCTGGTTCCACAGAAATAAGGCTAGCAGAGAGATCCACGAAATACAGATGTAACTCTGTGAGTGGAAGTCACAGAACACTAAGCGGTTTCTCAGAAAGCTTCTTTCCAGATTTCATCTGAGGATATTTCCTTTTGCAACATAGCCCTCTAAGGGCTTCCAAATATCACTTTGCCAATTCCACAAGAACTGTCTTAGCGAAAGGCTTCTTGAGGGGAAAGCTGTAACTCTGTGAGATGATTTCACAGAACACAAAGCAGTTTCTCAGAAAGCTTCTTTCTCTTTGTTATCGGAGGATATTTCCTTTGGCCCTATAGTCTTCAAAGGCATCCGAAATATCTATTCTCAGATTCCACAGAAATAAGGCTAGCAAAGGGATCCACGAAATACAGATGTAACTCTGTGAGTGAAAGTCAGAGAACACTAAGCGGTTTCTCAGAAAGCTTCTTTCGAGATTTCATCTGAGGATATTTCCTTTTTCAACATAGCCCTCTATGGGCTTCCAAATATCACTTTGCCAATTCCACAAGAACTGTCTTAGCGAAAGGCTTCTTGAGGGGAAAGCTGTAACTCTGTGAGATGATTTCACAGAACACAAAGAAGTTTCTCAGAAAGCTTCTTTCTCTTTGTTATCGGAGGATATTTCCTTTGGCCCTATAGTCTTCTAAGGCATCCGAAATATCTGTTCTCAGATTCCACAGAAATAAGGCTAGCAAAGGGATCCACGAAATACAGATGTAACTCTGTGAGTGGAAGTCACAGAACACTAAGCGGTTTCTCAGAAAGCTTCTTTCCAGATTTCATCAGAGGATATTTCCTTTTTCACCATAGCCCTCTATGGGCTTAAAAATATAACTTTGCCAATTCCACAGGAACTGTCTTATCGAAAGGCTTCTTGAGGGGAATGCTGTAACTCTGTGAGATGATTTCACAGAACACAAAGAAGTTTCTCAGAAAGCTTCTTTCTTTTTGTTATCGGAGGATATTTCCTTTGGCCATATAGTCTTCAAAGGGATCCGAAATATCTGTTCTCCGATTCCACAGAAATAAGGCTAGCAAAGAGATCCACGAAAAACAGATGTAACTCTGTGAGATGAATTAACAGAACACTAAGCAGTTTCTCAAAAAGCTTCTTTCCATATTTCATCTGAGGATATTTACTTTTTCACCATAGCCCTCTATGGGCTTACAAATATCATTTTGCCAATTCCACAAGAACTGTCTTAGCGAAAGGCTTCTTGAGGGGAAAGCTGTAACTCTGTGGGATGATTTCACAGAACACAAAGAAGTTACTCAGAAAGCTTCTTTCTCTTTGTTATCGGAGGATATTTCCTTTGGCCCTCTAGTCTTCAAAGGGATCCGAAATATCTGTTCTCAGACTCCACAGAAATAAGGCTAGCAAAGAGATGCACGAAATACAGATGTAACTCTGTGAGTGGAAGTCACAGAACCCTAAGCCGTTTCTCAGAAAGCTTCTTTCCAGATTTCATCTGAGGATATTTCCTTTTTCACCATAGCGCTCTATGGGCTTCCAAATATCCCTTTGCCAATTCCACAAGAACTGTCTTAGCGAAAGGCTTCTTGAGGGGAAAGCTGTAACTCTGTGAGATGATTTCAGAGAACACAAAGAAGATTCTCAGAAAGCTTCTTTCTCTTTGTTATCGGAGGATATTTCCTTTGGCCCTATAGTCTTAAAAGGGATCCGAAATATCTGTACTCAGATTCCACAGAAATAAGGCAAGAAAAGAGATGCACGAAATACAGATGTAACTCTGTGAGATGAATTAACAGAACACTAAGCAGTTTCTCAGAAAGCTTCTTTCCAGATTTCATCTGAGGATATTTCTTTTTCACCATAGCACTCTATGGGCTTCCAAATATCACTTTGCCAATTCCACAAGAACTGTCTTACCGAAAGGCTTCTTGAGGGGAAATCTGTAACTCTGTGAGATGATTTCACAGAACACAAAGAAGTTTCTCAGAAAGCTTCTTTATCTTTGTTATCGGAGGATATTTCCTTTTGCCCTAAAGTCTTCAAGGGGATCCGAAATATCTGTTCTCAGATTCCACAGAAATAAGGCTGGCAAAGAGATCCACGAAATACAGATGTAACTCTGTGAGACGAATTAACAGAACACTAAGCAGTTTCTCAGAAAGCTTCTTTCCAGATTTCATCTGAGGATATTTCCTTTTTCACCATAGCGCTCTATGGGCTTCCAAATATCACTTTGCCAATTCCACAAGAACTGTCCTAGCGAAAGGATTCTTGAGGGGAAAGCTGTAACTCTGTGAAATGATTTCACAGAACACAAAGAAGTTTCTAAGAAAGCTTCTTTCTTTTTGTTATCGGAGGATATTTCCTTTGGCCCTTTAGTCTTCAAAGGGATCCGAAATATCTGTTTTCTGGTTCCACAGAAATAAGGCTAGCAGAGAGATCCACGAAATACAGTTGTAACTCTGTGAGTGGAAGTCACAGAACACTAAGCGGTTTCTCAGAAAGCTTCTTTCCAGATTTCATCTGAGGATATTTCCTTTTTCAACATAGCCCTCTATGGGCTTCCAAATATCACTTTGCCAATTCCACAGAAACTGTCTTATCGAAAGGCTTCTTGAGGGGAATGCTGTAACTCTGTGAGATGATTTCACAGAACACAAAGAAGTTTCTCAGAAAGCTTCTTTCTTTTTGTTATCGGAGGATATTTCCTTTGGCCATATAGTCTTCAAAGGTATCCGAAATATCTGTTTTCCGATTCCACAGAAATAAGGCTAGCAAAGAGATCCACGAAAAACAGATGTAACTCTGTGAGATGAATTAACAGAACACTAAGCAGTTTCTCAGAAAGCTTCTTTCCAGATTTCATCTGAGTATATTTCCTTTTTCACCATAGCCCTCTATGGGCTTCCAAATATCACTTTGCCAATTCCACAAGAACAGTCTTAGCGAAAGGCTTCTTGAGGGGAAAGCTGTAAATCTGTGAGATGATTTCACAGAACAAAAAGAAGTTTCTCAGAAAGCTTCTTTCTCTTTGTTATCGGAGGATATTTCCTTTGGCCCTATAGTCTTCACTGGCATCCGAAATATCTGTTCTCAGATTCCACAGAAATAAGGCTAGCAAAGGGATCCACGAAATACAGATGTAACTCTGTGAGATGCATTAACAGAACACTAAGCAGTTTCTCAGAAAGCTTCTTTCCAGATTTCATCTGAGGATATTTCCTTTTTCACAATAGCCCTCTAAGGGCTTCCAAATATCACTATCCCAATTCCACAAGAACTGTCTTACCGAAAGGCTTCTTGAGGGGAAAGCTGTAACTCTGTGAGATGATTTCACAGAATACAAAGGAGTTTCTCAGAAAGCTTCTTTCTCTTTGTTATCGGAGGATATCTCCTTTGGCCCTATAGTCTTCAAAGGAATCCGAAGTATCTGTTCTCAGATTCCACAGAAATAAGGCTAGGAAATAGATCCACGAAATACAGATGTAACTCTGTGAGATGAATTAAGAGAACACTAAATAGTTTCTCAGAAAACTTCTTTCCAGTTTTCATCTGAGGATATTTCCTTTCTCACCATAGCCCTCTATGGGCTTCCAAATATGACTTTGCCAATTCCACAAGAACTGTCTTAGCGAAAGGCTTCTTGAGGGCAAAGCTGTAACTCTGTGGGACGATTTCACAGAACACAAAGAAGTTTCTCAGAAAGCTTCTTTCTCTTTGTTATCGGAGGATATTTCCTTTGGCCCTATAGTCTTCAAAGGGATCCGAAATATCTGTTCTCAGTCTCCTCAGAAATAAGCCTATCAAAGAGATGCACGAAATACAGATGTAACTCTGTGAGTAGAAGTCAAAGAACACTAAGCAGTTTCTCAGAAAGCTTCTTTCCAGTTTTCATCTGAGGATATTTCCTTTCTCACCATAGCCCTCTATGGGCTTCCAAATATCACTTTGCCAATTCCACAAGAACTGTCTTAGCGAAATGCTTCTTGAGGGGAAAGCTGTAACTCTGTGAGATGATTTCACAGAACACAAAGAAGTTTCTCAGAAAGCTTCTTTCTCCTTGTTATAGGAGGATATTTCCTTTGGCCCTATAGTCTACAAAGGGATCCGAAATATCAGTTCTCAGATTCCACAGAAATAAGGCTAGCAAAGAGATCCACGAAATGCAGATGTAACTCTGACAGATGAATTAACGGAACACTAAGCAGTTTCTCAGAAAGCTTCTTTCCAGATTTCATCTGAGGATATTTCCTTTTTCACGATAGAACTCTATGGGATTCCAAATATTACTTTGTCAATTCCACAAGAACTGTCTTAGCGAAAGACTTCTTGAGGGGAAATCTGTAACTCTGTGAGTTGATTTCACAGAACACAAAAAAGTTTCTCAGAAAGCTTCTTTCTTTTTGTTATCGGAGGATATTTCCTTTGGCCCAATAGTCTTCAAAGGGATCCGAAATATCTCTCCTCAGATACCACAGAAATAAGGCTGGCAAAGAGATCCACGAAATACAGATGTAACTCTGTGAGATGAATGAACAGAACACTAAGCAGTTTCTCAGAAAGCTTCTTTCCAGATTTCATCTGAGGATATTTCCTTTTTCACCATAGCCCTCTATGGGCTTCCAAATATCACTTTGTCAATTCCACAAGAACTGTCTTAGCGAAAGACTTCTTGAGTGGAAATCTGTTACTCTGTGAGATGATTTCACAGAACACAAAAAGTTTCTCAGAAAGCTTCTTTCTCTTTGTTATCGGAGGATATTTCCTTTGGCCCTATAGTCTTCAAAGGGATCCGAAATATCTGTACTCAGATTCCACAGAAATAAGGCTAGCAAAAAGATCCACGAAATACAGATGTGACTCTGTGAGATGAATGAACAGAACACTAAGCAGTTTCTCAGAAAGCTTCTTTCCCGTTTTCATCTGAGGATATTACCTTTTTCACCATAGCCCTCTATGGGCTTCCAAATATCACTTTGCCAATTCCACAAGAACTGTCTTAGCGAAAGGCTTCTTGAGGGGAAAGCTGTAACTCTGTGAGATGATTTCACAGAACACAAAGAATTTTGTCAGAAAGCTTCTTTCTGTTTGTTATCGGAGGATATTTCCTTTGGCCCTATAGTCTTCAAAGGGATCCGAAATATCTGTTCTCAGATTCCACAGAAATAAGGCTAGCAAAGAGATGCACGAAATACAGATGTAACTCTGTGAGTAGAAGTCAAAGAACACTAAGCACTTTCTCAGAAAGCTTCATGCCAGTTTTCATCTGAGGATATTTCCTTTCTCACCATAGCCCTCTATGGGCTTCCAAATGTCACTTTGCCAATTCCACAAGAACTGTCTTAGCGAAAGGCTTCTTGAGGGGAAATCTGTAACTCTGTAAGATGATTTCACCGAACACAAAGAAGTTTCTCAGACAGCTTCTTTCTCTTTGTTATCAGAGGATATTTCCTTTGACCCTATAGTCTTCAAAGGGATCCGAAAAATCTGTTCTCAGATTCCACAGAAATAAGGCTAGCAAAGGGATCCACGAAATACAGATGTAACTCTGTGAGATGAATTAACAGAACACCAAGCAGTTTCTCAGAAATCTTCTTTCCAGAATTCATCTGAGGATATTTCCTTTTTCACCATAGCCCTCTATGGGCTTCCAAATATCACTTTGACAATTCCACAAGAACTGTCTTAGCGAAAGGCTTCTTGAGGGGAAAGCTGTAACTCTGTGAGATGATTTCACAGAACACAAAGAAGTATATCAGAAAGCTTCTTTCTCTTTGTAATCGGAGGATATTTCCTTTGGCCCTATATTCTTCAAAGGGATCCGAAATATCTGTTCTCAGATTCCACAGAAATAAGGCTAGCAAAGAGATCCACGAAATACAGATGTAACTCTGTGAGATGAATTAACAGAACACTAAGCAGTTTCTCAGAAAGCTTCTTTCCAGATTTCATCTGAGGATATTTCCTTTTTCATCATAGCCCTCTATGGGCTTCCAAGTATCACCTTGCCAATTCCACAAGAATTCTCTTAGCGAAAGGCTACTTGAGGGGAAAGCTGTAACTCTGTGAGATGATTTCACAGAACACAAAGAAGTTTCTCAGAATGCTTCTTTCTCTTTGTTATCGGAGGATATTTCCTTTGGTCCTATAGTCTTCAAAGGCATCCGAAATATCTGTTCTCAGATTCCACAGAAGTAAGGCTAGCAAAGGGATCCACGAAATACAGATGTAACTCTGTGAGTGGAAGTCACAGAACACTAAGCGGTTTCTCAGAAAGCTTCTTTCCAGATTTCATCTGAGGATATTTCCTTTTTCACCATAGCCCTCTATGGGCTTCCAAATATCACTTTGCCAATTCCACAAGATCTGTCTTAGCGAAAGGCTTCTTGAGGGGAAAGCTGTAACTCTGTGAGATGATTTCACAGAACACAAAGAAGATTCTCAGAAACCTTCTTTCTCTTTTTAATCGGAGGATATTTCCTTTGCCCCTATAGTCTTCAAAGGGATCCGAAATATCTGTTCTCAGATTCCACAGAAATAAGGCTAGGAAAGAGATCCACGAAATACAGATGTAACTCTATGAGATGAATGAACAGAACACTAAGCAGTTTCTCAGAAAGCTTCTTTCCAGATTTCATCTGAGGATATTTCCTTTTTCACCATAGCCCTCTATGGGCTTCCAAATATCACTTTGCCATTTCCACAAGAACTGTCTTAGCGAAAGGCTTTTTGAGGGAAAAGCTGTAACTCTGTGAGATGATTTCACAGAACACAAAGAAGTTTCTCAGAAAGCTTCTTTCTCTTTGTTATCGGAGGATATTTCCTTTGGTCCTATAGTCTTCAAAGGGATCCGAAATATCTGTTCTCAGATTCCACAGAAATAAGGCTAGCAAAGAGATGCACGAAATACAGATGTAACTCTGTGAGTAGAAGTCAAAGAACACTAAGCAGTTTCCCAAACGCTTCTTTCCAGTTTTCATCCTAGGATATTTCCTTTCTCACCATAGACCTCTATGGGCTTCCAAATATCACCTTGCCAATTACACAAGAACTGTCTTAGCGAAATACTTCTTGAGGGGAAAGATGTAACTCTGTGAGATGATTTCACAGAACACAAAGAAGTTTCTCAGAAAGCTTCTTTCTCTTTGTTATCGGAGGATATTTCCTTTGGCCCTACAGTCTTCAAAGGGATCCGATATATCTGTTCTCTGATTTCACAGAAATAAGGCTAGCAAAGATATCCACGAAATACAGATGTAACTCGGTGAGATGAATTAACAGAACACTAAGCAGTTTCTCAGAAAGCTTCTTTCCAGATTTCATCTGAGGATATTTCCTTTTTCACCATAGCCCTCTATGGGATTCCAAATATCAGTTTGCCAATTCCACAAGAAGTGTCTTAGCGAAAGGCTTCTTGTGCGGAAAGATGTAACTCTGTGAGATGATTTCCCTGAACAGAAAGAAGATTCTCAGGAAGCTTCTTTCTGTTTGTTATCGGAGGATATTTCCTTTGGCCCTATAGTCTTCAAAGGGATCCGAAATATCTGTTCTCAGATCCAACAGAAATAAGGCTAGCAAAGAGATCCAAGAAATACAGATGTAACACTGTGAGTGGAAGTCACAGAACACTAAGCGGTTTCTCAGAAAGCTTCTTTCCAGATTTCATCTGACGATATTTCCTTTTTCACCATAGCCCTCTATGGGCTTCCAAATATCACTTTGCCAATTCCACAAGAAGAGTCTTAGCGAAAGGCTTCTTGAGGGGAAAGCTCTAACTCTGAGAGATGATTTCACAGAACACAAAGAAGTTTCTCAGAAAGCTTCTTTCTCTTTGTTATCGGAGGATATTTCCTTTGGCCGTATAGTCTTCAAAGGGATCCGTAATATCTGTTCTCCGATTCCACGGAAATAAGGCTAGCAAAGAGATCCACGAAATAGAGATGTAACTCTGTGAGATGAATTAACAGAACACTAAGCAGTTTCTCAGAAAGCTTCTTTCCAGATTTCATCTGAGGATATTTCCTTTTTCACCATAGCCCTCTATGGGCTTCCAAATATCACTTTGCCAATTCCTTAAGAACTGTCTTAGCGAAAGGCTTCTTGAGGGGAAAGCTGTAACTCTGTGAGATGATTTCACAGAACACAAAGAAGTTTCTCAAGAAGCTTCTTTCTCTTTGTAATCGGAGGATGTTTCCTTTGGCCCTGTAGTCTTCAAAGGAATCCGAAATATCTGTTCTCAGATTCCACAGAAATAAGGCTAGGAAAGTGATCCACGAAATACAGATGTAACTCTGTGAGATGAATTAACAGAACACTAAGGAGTTTCTCAGAAAGCTTCTTTACAGATTTCATCTGAGGATATTTCCTTTTTCACCATAGCCCTCTATGGGCTTCCAAATATCACTTTCCCAATTCCACAAGAACTGTCTTAGCGAAAGGCTTCTTGAGGTGAAAGCTGTAACTCTGTGCGATGATTTCACAGAACACAAAGAAGTTTCTCAGAAATCTTCTTACTCTTTTTTATCGGAGGATATTTCCTTTGGCCCTATAGTCTTGAAAGGGATCCGGAATATCTGTTCTCAGATTCCACAGAAATAAGGCTAGCAAAGAGATGCACGAAATACAGATGTAACTCTGTGAGTAGAAGTCACAGAACACTAAGCCGTTTCTCAGAAAGCTTCTTTCCCGATTTCATCTGAGGGTATTTCCTTTTTCACCATAGCCCTCTAAGGGCTTCCAAATATCCCTTTGCCAATTCCACAAGAACTGTCTTAGAGAAAGGCTTCTTGAGGGGAAAGCTGTAACTCTGTGACATGATTTCACAGAACACAAAAAAGTTTCTCAGAAAGCTTCTTTCTCTTTGTTATCGGAGGATATTTAATTTGGCCCTATAGTCTTCAAAGGGATCCGAAATATCTGTTCTCAGATTCCACAGAAATAAGGCTAGCAAAGAATTGCACGAAATACAGAAGTAACTCTGTGAGTAGAAGTCAAAGAACATTAAGCAGTTTCTAAGAAAGCTTCTTTCCAGTTTTCGTCTGAGGATATTTCTTTTCTCACCATAGCCCTCTATGGGCTTCCAAATATCACTTTGCCAATTCCACAAGAACTGTCTTAGCGTAAGGCTTCTTGAGGGGAAAGCTGTAACTCTGTGAGATGATTTCAGAGAACACAAAGAAGTTTCTCAGACAGTTTCTTTCTCTTTGTTATCAGAGGATATTTCCTTTGGCCCTGTAGTCTTCAAAGGGATCCGAAATATCTGTTCTCAGATTCCACAGATATAAGGCCAGCAAAGGGATCCACGGAATACAGATGTAACTCTGTGAGATGAATTAACAGAACACTAAGCAGTTTCTCAGAAAGCTTCTTTCCAGATTTCATCTGAGGATATTTCCTTTTTCACCATAGCCCTCTATGGGCTTCCAAATATCACTTTGCCAATTCCACAAGAACTGTCTTAGCGAAAGGCTTCTTGAGGGGAAAGCTGTAACTCTGGAAATGATTTCACAGAACACAAAGAAGTTTCTCAGAAAGCTTCTTTCTCTTTGTTATCGGAGGATATTTCCTTTGGCCCTATAATTTTCAAAGGGATCCGAAATATCTGTACTCAGATTCCACAGAAATAAGGCTAGCAAAGAGATCCACGAAATACAGATGTAACTCTGCGAGTAGAAGTCAAAGAACACTAAGCAGTTTCCCAAAGGCTTCTTTACAGTTTTCATCTGAGGATATTTCCTTTCTCACCATAGCCCTCTATGGGCTTCAAAGTATCACTTTGCCAATTCCAGAAGAACTGTCTTAGCGAAAGACTTCTTTAGGAGAAATCTGTAACTCTGTGAGATGATTTCACAGAACACAAAAAAGTTTCTCAGAAAGCTTCTTTCTCTTTGTTATCGGAGGGTATTTCCTTTGGCCCTATAGTCTTCAAAGGGATCCGAAATACCTGTACTCAGATTCCACAGAAATGAGGCTTGCAAAGAGATCCACGAAATACAGATGTAACTCTGTGAGATGAATGAACAGAACACTAAGCAGTTTCTCAGAAAGCTTCTTTCCAGATTTCATCTGACGATATTACCTTTTTCACCATAGCCCTCTATGGGCTCGAAATATCACTTTGCCAATTCCACAAACTGTCTTAGCGAAAGGCTTCTTGAGGGGAAAGCTGCAACTCTGTGAGATGATTTCACAGAACACAAAGAAGTTTCTTAGAAAGCTTCTTTCTCTTTCTAATCTGAGGATATTTCCTTTGGCCCTATAGTCTTCAAAGGGATCCGAAATATCTGTTCTCAGATTCCACAGAAATAAGGCTAGCAAAGAGATGCACGAAATACAGATGTAACTCTGTGCGTAGAAGTCAAAGAACACTAAGCAGTTTCCGAAAAGCTTCTTTCCAGTTTTCATCTGAGGATATTTCCTTTCTCACCATAGCTCTCTATGGGCTTCCAAATATCACTTTGCCAGTTCCACAAGAACTATCTTAGCGAAAGACTTCTTGAGGAGAAATATCTAACTCTGTGAGATGATTTCACAGAAAACAAAAAGGTGTCTCAGAAAGCTTCTTTCTTTTTGTTATCGGAGGATATTTCCTTTGGCCCTATAGTCTTCAAAGGGATCCGAAATATCTGTACACAGATTCCACAGAAATAAGGCTGGCAATGAGATCCACGAAATACAGATGTAACTCTGTGAGATGAATGAACAGAACACTAAGCAGTTTCTCAGAAAGCTTCTTTCCAGATTTCATCTGAGGATATTTCCTTTTTCACCATAGCCCTCTATGGGATTCCAAATATCAGTTTGCCAATTCCACAAGAAGTGTCTTAGCGAAAGGCTTCTTGTGCGGAAAGATGTAACTCTGTGAGATGATTTCACCGAACACAAAGAAGATTCTCAGGGAGCTTCTTTCTCTTTGTTATCGGAGGATATTTCCTTTGGCCCTATAGTCTTCAAAGGGATCCGAAATATCTGTTCTCAGATTCCACAGAAATAAGGCTAGCAAAGAGATCCACGAAATACAGATGTAACTCTGTGAGTAGAAGTCAAAGAACACTCAGCAGTTTCTCAGAAAGCTTCTTTCCCGTTTTCATCTGAGGATATTTCCTTTCTCACCATAGCCCTCTACGGGCTTCCAAATATAACTTTGCCAATTCCACAAGAACTGTCTTAGCGTAAGGCTTCTTGAGGGGAAAGCTGTAACTCTGTGAGATGATTTCAGAGAACACAAAGAAGTTTCTCAGGCAGCTTCTTTCTCTTTGTTATCACAGGATATTTCCTTTGGCCCTATAGTCTTCAAAGGGATCCGAAATATCTGTTCTCAGATTCCACAGAAATAAGGCTAGCAAAGGGATCCACGAAATACAGATGTAACTCTGTGAGTGGAAGTCACAGAACACTAAGCGGTTTCTCAGAAAGCTTCTTTCCAGATTTCATCTGAGGATATTTCCTTTTTCACCATAGCCCTATATCGGCTTCCAAATATCACTTTGCCAATTCCACAAGAACTGTCTTAGCGAAAGGCTTCTTGAGGGGAAAGCTGTAACTCTGTGAGATGATTTCACAGAACACAAAGAAGTTTCTTAGAAAGCTTCTTTCTCTTTGTTATCGGAGGATATTTCCTTTGGCCCTATAGTCTTCATAGGGATCCGAAGTATCTGTTCTCAAATTCCACAGATATAAGGCTAGCAAAGAGATCCAACAAATACAGATGTAACTCTTTGAGTGGAAGTCACAGAACACTAAGCAGTTTCTCAGAAAGCTTCTTTCCAGATTTCATCTGAGGATATTTCCTTTTCCAACATAGGTCTCTATGGGCTTCCAAATATCACTTTGCAAATTCCACAAGAACCGTCTTAGCGAAAGGCTTCTTGAGGGGAAAGCTGTAACTCTGTGAGATGATTTCACAGAACACAAAGAAGTTTCTCAGAAAGCTTCTTTCTCTTTGTTATTGGAGGATAGTTCCTTTGGCCTTATTGTCTTCAAAAGGATCCGAAATATCTGTTCTCAGATTCCACAGAAATAAGGCTGGCAAAGAGATCCACGAAATACAGATGTAACTCTGTGAGATGAATTTACAGAACACTAAGCAGTTTCTCAGAAAACTTCTTTCCAGATTTTATCTGAGGATATTTCCTTTTTCACCATAGCTCTCTATGGGCTTCCAAATATCACTTTGCCAATTCCACAAGAACTGTCTTAGCGAAAGGCTTCTTTTGGGGAAAGCTGTAACTCTGTGGGATGATTTCACAGAACACAAAGAAGTTTCTCAGAAAGCTTCTTTCTCTTTGTTATCGGAGGATATTTCCTTTGGCCCTATAGTCTTCAAAGGGATCCGAAATATCTGTTCTCAGATTCCACAGAAATAAGGCTATCAAAGAGACGCACGAAATACAGATGTAACTCTGTGAGTAGAAGTCAAAGAACACTAAGGAGTTTCTCAGAAAGCTTCTTTCCAAATTTCATCTGAGGATATTTCCTTTTTCGCCATAGCCCTCTATGGGCTTCGAAATATCACTTTGCCAATTCCACAAGAACTGTCTTAGCGAAAGGCTTCTTGAGGGGAAAGCTGTAACTCTGTGAGATGATTTCACAGAACACAAAGAAATTTCTTAGAAAGCTTCTTTCTCTTTGTTATCGGAGGATATTTCCTTTGGCCCTATAGTCTTCAAAGGGATCCGAAATATCTGTTCTCAAATTCCACAGATATAAGGCTAGCAAAGAGATCCACGAAATACAGATGTAACTCTGTGAGATGAATTAACAGAACACTAAGCGGTTTCTCAGAAAGCTTCTTTCCAGATTTCTTCTGAGGATATTTCCTTTTCCAACATAGCCCTCTATGGGCTTCCAAATATCACTTTGCAAATTCCACAAGAACCGTCTTAGCGAAAGGCTTCTTGAGGGGAAAGTTGTAACTCTGTTAGATGATTTCACAGAACACAAAGAAGTTTCTCAGAAAGCTTCTTTCACTTTGTTATTGGAGGATAGTTCCTTTGGCCTTATAGTCTTCAAAGGGATCCGAAATATCTGTTCTCAGATTCCACAGAAATAAGGCTAGCAAAGAGATCCACGAAATACAGATGTAACTCTGTGCGATGAATTTACAGAACACTAAGCAGTTTCTCAGAAAACTTCTTTCCAGATTTTATCTGAGGATATTTCCTTTTTCACCATAGCCCTCTATGGGCTTCCAAATATCACTTTGCCAATTCCACAAGAACTGTCTTAGCGTAAGGCTTCTTGAGGGGAAAGCTGTAACTCTGTGAGATGATTTCAGAGAACACAAAGAAGTTTCTCAGACAGTTTCTTTCTCTTTGTTATCAGAGGATATTTCCTTTGGCCCTGTAGTCTTCAAAGGGATCCGAAATATCTGTTCTCAGATTCCACAGAAATAAGGCTAGCAAAGGGATCCACGAAATACAGATGTAACTCTGTGAGATGAAGTAACAGAACACTAAGCAGTTTCTCAGAAAGCTTCTTTCCAGATTTCATCTGAGGATATTTCCTTTTTCATCATAGCCCTCTATGGGCTTCCAAGTATCACCTTGCCAATTCCACAAGAACTCTCTTAGCGAAAGGCTACTTGAGGGGAAAGCTGTAACTCTGTGCGATGATTTCACAGAACACAAAGAAGTTTCTCAGAATGCTTCTTTCTCTTTGTTATCGGAGGATATTTCCTTTGGCCCTATAGTCTTCAAAGGCATCCGAAATATCTGTTCTCAGATTCCACAGAAGTAAGGCTAGCAAAGGGATCCACGAAATACAGATGTAACTCTGTGAGTGGAAGTCACAGAAAACTAAGCGGTTTCTCAGAAAGCTTCTTTCCAGATTTCATCTGAGGATATTTCCTTTTTCACCATAGCCCTCTATGGGCTTCCAAATATCACTTTGTCAATTACACAAGATCTGTCTTAGCGAAAGGCTTCTTGAGGGGAAAGCTGTAACTCTGTGAGATGATTTCACAGAACACAAAGAAGATTCTCAGAAACCTTCTTTCTCTTTTTAATCGGAGGATATTTCCTTTGCCCCTATAGTCTTCAAAGGGATCCGAAATATCTGTTCTCAGATTCCACAGAAATAAGGCTAGGAAAGAGATCCACGAAATACAGATGTAACTCTATGAGATGAATGAACAGAACACTAAGCAGTTTCTCAGAAAGCTTCTTTCCAGATTTCATCTGAGGATATTTCCTTTTTCACCATAGCCCTCTATGGGCTTCCAAATATCACTTTGCCATTTCCACAAGAACTGTCTTAGCGAAAGGCTTTTTGAGGGGAAAGCTGTAACTCTGTGAGATGATTTCACAGAACACAAAGAAGTTTCTCAGATAGCTTCTTTCTCTTTGTTATCGGAGGATATTTCCTTTGGCCCTACAGTCTTCAAAGGGATCCGATATATCTGTTCTCTGTTTTCACAGAAATAAGGCTAGCAAAGATATCCACGAAATACAGATGTAACTCGGTGAGATGAATTAACAGAACACTAAGCAGTTTCTCAGAAAGCTTCTTTCCAGATTTCATCTGAGGATATTTCCTTTTTCACCATAGCCCTCTATGGGATTCCAAATATCAGTTTGCCAATTCCACAAGAAGTGTCTTAGCGAAAGGCTTCTTGTGCGGAAAGATGTAACTCTGTGAGATGATTTCACTGAACAGAAAGAAGATTCTCAGGAAGCTTCTTTCTGTTTGTTATCGGAGGATATTTCCTTTGGCCCTATAGTCTTCAAAGGGATCAGAAATATCTGTTCTCAGATTCCACAGAAATAAGGCTAGCAAAGAGATCCAAGAAATACAGATGTAACACTGTGAGTGGAAGTCACAGAACACTAAGCGGTTTCTCTGAAAGCTTCTTTCCAGATTTCATCTGAGGATATTTCCTTTTTCACCGTAGCCCTCTATGGGCTTCCAAATATCACTTTCCCAATTCCACAAGAACTGTCTTAGCGAAAGGCTTCTTGAGGTGAAAGCTGTAACTCTGTGCGATGATTTCACAGAACACAAAGAAGTTTCTCAGAAATCTTCTTACTCTTTTTTATCGGAGGATATTTCCTTTGGCCCTATAGTCTTCAAAGGGATCCGAAATATCTGTTCTCAGATTCCACAGAAATAAGGCTAGCAAAGAGATGCACGAAATACAGATGTAACTCTGTGAGTAGAAGTCACAGAACACTAAGCCGTTTCTCAGAAAGCTTCTTTCCCGATTTCATCTGAGGGTATTTCCTTTTTCACCATAGCCCTCTAAGGGCTTCCAAATACCCCTTTGCCAATTCCACAAGAACTGTCTTAGCGAAAGGCTTCTTGAGGGGAAAGCTGTAACTCTGTGAGATGATTTCACAGAACACAAAAAAGTTTCTCAGAAAGCTTCTTTCTCGTTGTTATCGGAGGATATTTAATTTGGCCCTATAGTCTTCAAAGGGATCCGAAATATCTGTTCTCAGATTCCACAGAAATAAGGCTAGCAAAGAATTGCACGAAATACAGAAGTAACTCTGTGAGTAGAAGTCAAAGAACATTAAACAGTTTCTCAGAAAGCTTCTTTCCAGTTTTCATCTGAGGATATTTCTTTTCTCACCATAGCCCTCTATGGGCTTCCAAATATCACTTTGCCAATTCCACAAGAACTGTCTTAGCGTAAGGCTTCTTGAGGGGAAAGCTGTAACTCTGTGAGATGATTTCAGAGAACACAAAGAAGTTTCTCAGACAGTTTCTTTCTCTTTGTTATCAGAGGATATTTCCTTTGGCCCTGTAGTCTTCAAAGGGATCCGAAATATCTGTTCTCAGATTCCACAGAAATAAGGCTAGCAAAGGGATCCACGGAATACAGATGTAACTCTGTGAGATGAATTAACAGAACACTAAGCAGTTTCTCAAAAAGCTTCTTTCCAGATTTCATCTGAGGATATTTCCTTTTTCACAATAGCCCTCTATGGGCTTCCAAATATCACTTTGCCAATTCCACAAGAACTGTCTTAGCGAAAGGCTTCTTGAGGGGAAAGCTGTAACTCTGGAAATGATTTCACAGAACACAAAGAAGTTTCTCAGAAAGCTTCTTTCTCTTTGTTATCGGAGGATATTTCCTTTGGCCCTATAATTTTCAAAGGGATCCGAAATATCTGTACTCAGATTCCACAGAAATAAGGCTAGCAAAGAGATCCACGAAATACAGATGTAACTCTGAGAGATGAATGAACAGAGCACTAAGCAGTTTCTCAGAAAGCTTCTTTCCAGATTTCATCTGAGGATATTTCCTTTTTCACCATAGCCCTCTATTTGCTTCCAAATATCATTTTGCCAATTACACAAGAACTGTCTTAGCGAAAGGCTTCTTGAGGGGAAATCTGTAACTCTGTGGGATGATTTCACAGAACACAAAGAAGTTTCTCAGAAAGCTTCTTTCTCTTTGTTATCGGAGGATATTTCCTTTGGCCCTATAGACTTCAAAGGGATCCGAAATATCTGTTCTCAGATTCCACAGAAATAAGGCTAGCAAAGATATGCACGAAATACAGATGTAACTCTGTGAGTGGAAGTCACAGAACACTAAGCCGTTTCTCAGAAAGCTTCTTTCCAGATTTCATCTGAGGATATTTCCTTTTTCACCATAGCCCTCTATGGGCTTCCAAATATCCCTTTGCCAATTCCACAAGAACTGTCTTAGCGAAAGGCTTCTTGAGGGGAAAGATGTAACTCTGTGAGATGATTTCACAGAACACAAAAAAGTTTCTCAGAAAGCTTCTTTCTCTTTGTTATCGGAGGATATTTCCTTTGGCCCTATAGTCTTCAAAGGGATCCGATATATCTGTTCTCAGATTCCACAGAAATAAGGCTAGCGAAGAATTCCACGAAATACAGAAGTAACTCTGTGAGGAGAAGTCAAAGAACACTAAGCAGTTTCTCAGAAAGCTTCTTTCCAGTTTTCATCTGAGGATATTTCTTTTCTCACCATAGCCCTCTATGGGCTTCCAAATATCACTTTGCGAATTCCACAAGAACTGTCTTAGCGTAAGGCTTCTTGAGGGGAAAGCTGTAACTCTGTGATATGATTTCAGAGAACACAAAGAAGTTTCTCAGACAGTTTCTTTCTCTTTGTTATCAGAGGATATTTCCTTTGTCCCTGTAGTCTTCAAAGGGATCCGAAATATCTGTTCTCAGATTCCACAGAAATAAGGCTAGCAAAGGGATCCACGGAATACAGATGTAACTCTGTGAGTGGAAGTCACAGGACACTAAGCGGTTTCTCAGAAAGCTTCTTTCCAGATTTCATCTGAGGATATTTCCTTTTTCACCATAGCCCTCTATGGGCTTCCAAATATCACTTTGCCAATTCCAAAAGAACTGTCTTAGCGAAAGGCTTCTTGAGGGGAAAGCTGTAACTCTGTGAGATGATTTCACAGAACACAAAGAAGTTTCTCAGAAAGCTTCTTTCTCTTTGTAATCAGAGAATATTTCCTTTGGCCCTATAGTCTTCAAAGGGATCCGAAATATCTGTTCTCAGATTCCACAGAAATAAGGCTTGCAAAGAGATCCACGAAATGCAGATGTAACTCTGTGAGATGAATTAACAGAACACTAAGGAGTTTCTCAGAAAGCTTCTTTCCAGATTTCATCTGAGGATATTTCCTTTTTCACCATAGCCCTCTATGGGCTCGAAATATCACTTTGCCAATTCCACAAGAACTGTCTTAGCGAAAGGCTTCTTGAGGGGAAACCTGCAACTCTGTGAGATGATTTCACAGAACACAAAGAAGTTTCTTAGAAAGCTTCTTTCTCTTTCTAATCTGAGGATATTTCCTTTGGCCCTATAGTCTTCAAAGGGATCCGAAATATCTGTTCTCCGATTCCACAGAAATAAGGCTAGCAAAGAGATGCACGAAATACAGATGTAACTCTGTGCGTAGAAGTCAAAGAACACTAAGCAGTTTCCGAAAAGCTTCTTTCCAGTTTTCATCTGAGGATATTTCCTTTCTCACCATAGCCCTCTATGGGCTTCCAAATATCACTTTGCCAGTTCCACAAGAACTATCTTAGCGAAAGACTTCTTGAGGAGAAATATCTAACTCTGTGAGATGATTTCACAGAAAACAAAAAGGTTTCTCAGAAAGCTTCTTTCTCTTTGTTATCGGAGGATATTTCCTTTGGCTCTATAGTCTTCAAAGGGATCCGAAATATCTGTACACAGATTCCACAGAAATAAGGCTGGCAATGAGATCCACGAAATACAGATGTAACTCTGTGAGATGAATGAACAGAACACTAAGCAGTTTCTCAGAAAGCTTCTTTCCAGATTTCATCTGAGGATATTTCCTTTTTCACCATAGCCCTCTATGGGATTCCAAATATCAGTTTGCCAATTCCACAAGAAGTGTCTTAGCGAAAGGCTTCTTGTGCGGAAAGCTGTAACTCTGTGAGATGATTTCACCGAACACAAAGAAGATTCTCAGGGAGCTTCTTTCTCTTTGTTATCGGAGGATATTTCCTTTGGCCCTATAGTCTTCAAAGGGATCCGAAATATCTGTTCTCAGATTCCACAGAAATAAGGCTAGCAAAGAGATCCACGAAATACAGATGTAACTCTGTGAGTAGAAGTCAAAGAACACTCAGCAGTTTCTCAGAAAGCTTCTTTCCCGTTTTCATCTGAGGATATTTCCTTTCTCACCATAGCCCTCTACGGGCTTCCAAATATAACTTTGCCAATTCCACAAGAACTGTCTTAGCGTAAGGCTTCTTGAGGGGAAAGCTGTAACTCTGTGAGATGATTTCAGAGAACACAAAGAAGTTTCTCAGGCAGCTTCTTTCTCTTTGTTATCAGAGGATATTTCCTTTGGCCCTATAGTCTTCAAAGGGATCCGAAATATCTGTTCTCAGATTCCACAGAAATAAGGCTAGCAAAGAGATCCACGAAATACAGATGTAACTCTGTGCGATGAATTTACAGAACACTAAGCAGTTTCTCAGAAAACTTCTTTCCAGATTTTATCTGAGGATATTTCCTTTTTCACCATAGCCCTCTATGGGCTTCCAAATATCACTTTGCCAATTCCACAAGAACTGTCTTAGTGTAAGGCTTCTTGAGGGGAAAGCTGTAACTCTGTGAGATGATCTCAGAGAACACAAAGAAGTTTCTCAGACAGCTTCTTTCTCTTTGTTATCAGAGCATATTTCCTTTGGCCCTATAGTCTTCAAAGTGATCCGAAATATCTGCTCTCAGATTCCACAGAAATAAGGCTAGCAAAGGGATCCACGAAATACAGATGTAACGCTGTGAGATGAATTAACAGAACACTAAGCAATTTCTCAGAAAGCTTCTTTCCAGATTTCATCTGAGGATATTTCCTTTTTCACCATAGCCCTCTAGGGGTTCCAAATATCACTTTGCCAATTCAACAAGAACTGTCTTAGCGAAAGGCTTCTTGAGGGGAAAGCTGTAACTCTGGGAGATGATTTCACAGAACACAAAGAAGTTTCTCAGAAGCTTCTTTCTCTTTGTTATCGGAGGATATTTCCTTTGGCCATATAGTCTTCAAAGGGATCCGAAATATCTGTTCTCCGATTCCACAGAAATAAGGCTAGCAAAGAGATCCACGAAATAGAGATGTAACTCTGTGAGATGAATGAACAGAACACTAAGCAGTTTCTCAGAAAGCTTCTTTCCAGATTTCATCTGAGGATATTTCCTTTTTCACCATAGCCCTCTATGGGCTTCCAAATATCATTTTGCCAATTCCACAAGAACTGTCTTAGCGAAAGGCTTCTTGAGGGGAAAGCTGTAACTCTGTGGGATGATTTCACAGAACACAAAGAAGTTTCTCAGAAAGCTTCTTTCTCTTTGTTATCGGAGGATATTTCCTTTGGCCCTATAGACTTCAAAGGGATCCGAAATATCTGTTCTCAGATTCCACAGAAATAAGGCTAGCAAAGATATGCACGAAATACAGATGTAACTCTGTGAGTGGAAGTCACAGAACACTAAGCCGTTTCTCAGAAAGCTTCTTTCCAGATTTCATCTGAGGATATTTCCTTTTTCACCATAGCCCTCTATGGGCTTCCAAATATCCCTTTGCCAATTCCACAAGAACTGTCTTAGCGAAAGGCTTCTTGAGGGGAAAGATGTAACTCTGTGAGATGATTTCACAGAACACAAAAAAGTTTCTCAGAAAGCTTCTTTCTCTTTGTTATCGGAGGATATTTCCTTTGGCCCTATAGTCTTCAAAGGGATCCGATATATCTGTTCTCAGATTCCACAGAAATAAGGCTAGCAAAGAATTCCACGAAATACAGAAGTAACTCTGTGAGGAGAAGTCAAAGAACACTAAGCAGTTTCTCAGAAAGCTTCTTTCCAGTTTTCATCTGAGGATATTTCTTTTCTCACCATAGCCCTCTATGGGCTTCCAAATATCACTTTGCGAATTCCACAAGAACTGTCTTAGCGTAAGGCTTCTTGAGGGGAAAGCTGTAACTCTGTGATATGATTTCAGAGAACACAAAGAAGTTTCTCAGACAGTTTCTTTCTCTTTGTTATCAGAGGATATTTCCTTTGGCCCTGTAGTCTTCAAAGGGATCCGAAATATCTGTTCTCAGATTCCACAGAAATAAGGCTAGCAAAGGGATCCACGGAATACAGATGTAACTCTGTGAGTGGAAGTCACAGGACACTAAGCGGTTTCTCAGAAAGCTTCTTTCCAGATTTCATCTGAGGATATTTCCTTTTTCACCATAGCCCTCTATGGGCTTCCAAATATCACTTTGCCAATTCCAAAAGAACTGTCTTAGCGAAAGGCTTCTTGAGGGGAAAGCTGTAACTCTGTGAGATGATTTCACAGAACACAAAGAAGTTTCTCAGAAAGCTTCTTTCTCTTTGTAATCAGAGAATATTTCCTTTGGCCCTATAGTCTTCAAAGGGATCCGAAATATCTGTTCTCAGATTCCACAGAAATAAGGCTTGCAAAGAGATCCACGAAATGCAGATGTAACTCTGTGAGATGAATTAACAGAACACTAAGGAGTTTCTCAGAAAGCTTCTTTCCAGATTTCATCTGAGGATATTTCCTTTTTCACCATAGCCCTCTATGGGCTCGAAATATCACTTTGCCAATTCCACAAGAACTGTCTTAGCGAAAGGCTTCTTGAGGGGAAACCTGCAACTCTGTGAGATGATTTCACAGAACACAAAGAAGTTTCTTAGAAAGCTTCTTTCTCTTTCTAATCTGAGGATATTTCCTTTGGCCCTATAGTCTTCAAAGGGATCCGAAATATCTGTTCTCAGATTCCACAGAAATAAGGCTAGCAAAGAGATGCACGAAATACAGATGTAACTCTGTGCGTAGAAGTCAAAGAACACTAAGCAGTTTCCGAAAAGCTTCTTTCCAGTTTTCATCTGAGGATATTTCCTTTCTCACCATAGCCCTCTATGGGCTTCCAAATATCACTTTGCCAGTTCCACAAGAACTATCTTAGCGAAAGACTTCTTGAGGAGAAATATCTAACTCTGTGAGATGATTTCACAGAAAACAAAAAGGTTTCTCAGAAAGCTTCTTTCTCTTTGTTATCGGAGGATATTTCCTTTGGCCCTATAGTCTTCAAAGGGATCCGAAATATCTGTACACAGATTCCACAGAAATAAGGCTGGCAATGAGATCCACGAAATACAGATGTAACTCTGTGAGATGAATGAACAGAACACTAAGCAGTTTCTCAGAAAGCTTCTTTCCAGATTTCATCTGAGGATATTTCCTTTTTCACCATAGCCCTCTATGGGATTCCAAATATCAGTTTGCCAATTCCACAAGAAGTGTCTTAGCGAAAGGCTTCTTGTGCGGAAAGATGTAACTCTGTGAGATGATTTCACCGAACACAAAGAAGATTCTCAGGGAGCTTCTTTCTCTTTGTTATCGGAGGATATTTCCTTTGGCCCTATAGTCTTCAAAGGGATCCGAAATATCTGTTCTCAGATTCCACAGAAATAAGGCTAGCAAAGAGATCCACGAAATACAGATGTAACTCTGTGAGTAGAAGTCAAAGAACACTCAGCAGTTTCTCAGAAAGCTTCTTTCCCGTTTTCATCTGAGGATATTTCCTTTCTCACCATAGCCCTCTACGGGCTTCCAAATATAACTTTGCCAATTCCACAAGAACTGTCTTAGCGTAAGGCTTCTTGAGGGGAAAGCTGTAACTCTGTGAGATGATTTCAGAGAACACAAAGAAGTTTCTCAGGCAGCTTCTTTCTCTTTGTTATCAGAGGATATTTCCTTTGGCCCTATAGTCTTCAAAGGGATCCGAAATATCTGTTCTCAGATTCCACAGAAATAAGGCTAGCAAAGGGATCCACGAAATACAGATGTAACTCTGTGAGATGAATTAACAGAACACTAAGCGGTTTCTCAGAAAGCTTCTTTCCAGATTTCATCTGAGGATATTTCCTTTTCCAACATAGCCCTCTATGGGCTTCCAAATATCACTTTGCAAATTCCACAAGAACCGTCTTAGCGAAAGGCTTCTTGAGGGGAAAGTTGTAACTCTGTGAGATGATTTCACAGAACACAAAGAAGTTACTCAGAAAGCTTCTTTCACTTTGTTATTGGAGGATAGTTCCTTTGGCCTTATAGTCTTCAAAGGGATCCGAAATATCTGTTCTCAGATTCCACAGAAATAAGGCTAGCAAAGAGATCCACGATATACAGATGTAACTCTGTGCGATGAATTTACAGAACACTAAGCAGTTTCTCAGAAAACTTCTTTCCAGATTTTATCTGAGGATATTTCCTTTTTCACCATAGCCCTCTATGGGCTTCCAAATATCACTTTGCCAATTCCACAAGAACTGTCTTAGTGTAAGGCTTCTTGAGGGGAAAGCTGTAACTCTGTGAGATGATCTCAGAGAACACAAAGAAGTTTCTCAGACAGCTTCTTTCTCTTTGTTATCAGAGCATATTTCCTTTGGCCCTATAGTCTTCAAAGTGATCCGAAATATCTGCTCTCAGATTCCACAGAAATAAGGCTAGCAAAGGGATCCACGAAATACAGATGTAACGCTGTGAGATGAATTAACAGAACACTAAGCAATTTCTCAGAAAGCTTCTTTCCAGATTTCATCTGAGGATATTTCCTTTTTCACCATAGCCCTCTAGGGGTTCCAAATATCACTTTGCCAATTCAACAAGAACTGTCTTAGCGAAAGGCTTCTTGAGGGGAAAGCTGTAACTCTGGGAGATGATTTCACAGAACACAAAGAAGTTTCTCAGAAAGCTTCTTTCTCTTTGTTATCGGAGGATATTTCCTTTGGCCATATAGTCTTCAAAGGGATCCGAAATATCTGTTCTCCGATTCCACAGAAATAAGGCTAGCAAAGAGATCCACGAAATTGAGATGTAACTCTGTGAGATGAATGAACAGAACACTAAGCAGTTTCTCAGAAAGCTTCTTTCCAGATTTCATCTGAGGATATTTCCTTTTTCACCATAGCCCTCTATGGGCTTCCAAATATCATTTTGCCAATTCCACAAGAACTGTCTTAGCGAAAGGCTTCTTGAGGGGAAAGCTGTAACTCTGTGGGATGATTTCACAGAACACAAAGAAGTTTCTCAGAAAGCTTCTTTCTCTTTGTTATCGGAGGATATTTCCTTTGGCCCTATAGACTTCAAAGGGATCCGAAATATCTGTTCTCAGATTCCACAGAAATAATGCTAGCAAAGAGATGCATGAAATACACATGTAACTCTGTGAGTGGAAGTCACAGAACACTAAGCCGTTTCTCAGAAAGCTTCTTTCCAGATTTCATCTGAGGATATTTCCTTTTTCACCATAGCCCTCTATGGGCTTCCAAATATCACTTTGCCAATTCCACAAGAACTGTCTTAGCGAAAGGCTTCTTGAGGGGAAAGCTGTAACTCTGTGAGATGATTTCACAGAACATAAAGAAGTTTCTCAGAAACCTTCCTTCTCTTTGTTATCGGAGGATATTTCCTTTGGCCCTATAGTCTTCAAAGGCATCCGAAATATCTGTTCTCAGATTCCACAGAAATAAGGTTAGCAAAGGGATCCACGAAATACAGATGTAACTCTGTGAGTATAAGTCAAAGAACACTAAGCAGTTTCCCAAAAACTTCTTTCCAGTTTTCATCTGAGGATATTTCCTTTCTCACCATAGCCCTCTATGGGCTTCCAAATATCACTTTGCCAATTCCACAAGAACTGTTTTAGCGAAAGATTTATTGAGGAGAAATCTGTAACTCTGTGAGATGATTTCACCGAAAACAAAAAGGTTTCTCAGAAAGCTTCTTTCTCTTTGTTATCGGAGGATATTTCCTTTAGCCCTATAGTCTTCAAAGGGATCCGAAATATCTGTTCTCAGATTCAACAGAAATAAGGCTGGCAAAGAGATCCACGAAATACAGATGTAACTCTGTGAGATGAATGAACACAACACTAAGCAGTTTCTCAGAAAGCTTCTTTCCAGATTTCATCTGAGGATATTAACTTTTTCACCATAGCCCTCTATGGGATTCCAAATATAACTTTGCCAATTCCACAAGAACTGTCTTAGCGAAAGGCTTCTTGAGGGGAAAGCTGTAACTCTGTGAGTTGATTTCAGAGAACACAAAGAAGTTTCTCAGGCAGCTTCTTCCTCTTTGTTATCAGAGGATATTTCCTTTGGCCCTATAGTCTTCAAAGGGATCCGAAATATCTGTTCTCAGATTCCACAGAAATAAGGCTAGCAAAGGGATCCACGAAATACAGATGTAACTCTGTGAGATGAAGTAACAGAACACTAAGCAGTTTCTCAGAAAGCTTCTTTCCAGATTTCATCTGAGGATATTTCCTTTTTCACCATAGCCCTATATAGGCTTCCAAATATCACTTTGCCAATTCCACAAGAACTGTCTTAGTGAAAGGCTTCTTGAGGGGAAAGCTGTAACTTTGTGACATGATTTCACAGAACACAAAGAAGTTTCTCAGAAAGCGTCTTTCTCTTTTTTATCGGAGGATATTTCCTTTGGACCTATAATCTTCAAAGGGATCCGAAATATCTGTTCTCAGATTCCACAGAAATAAGGCTAGCAAGGACATCCTCGAAATACAGATGTAACTCTGTGAGATGAATTAACAGAACACTAAGCAGTTTCTCAGAAAGCTTCTTTCCAGATTTCATCTGAGGATATTTCCTTTTTCACCATAGCCCTCTATGGGCTTCCAAATATCACTTAGCCAATTCCACAAGAACTGTCTTAGCGAAAGGCTTCTTGAGGGGAAAGCTGTAACTCTGTGGGATAATTTCACAGAACACAAAGAAGTTTCTCAGAAAGCTTCTTTCTCTTTGTTATCGGAGGATATTTCCTTTGGCCCTATAGTCTTCAAAGGGATCCGAAAAATCTGTTCTCAGATTCCACAGAAATAAGGCTAGCAAAGGGATCCACGAAATACAGATGTAACTCTGTGAGATGAATTAACAGAACACCAAGCAGTTTCTCAGAAATCTTCTTTCCAGAATTCATCTGAGGATATTTCCTTTTTCACCATAGCCCTCTATGGACTTCCAAATATCACTTTGCAAATTCCACAAGAACCGTCTTAGCGAAAGGCTTCTTGAGGGGAAAGCTGTAACTCTGTGAGATGATTTCAGAGAACACAAAGAAGTTTCTCAGACAGTTTCTTTCTCTTTGTTATCAGAGGATATTTCCTTTGGCCCTGTAGTCTTCAAAGGGATCCGAAATATCTGTTCTCAGATTCCACAGAAATAAGGCTAGCAAAGGGATCCACGGAATACAGATGTAACTCTGTGAGATGAATTAACAGAACACTAAGCGGTTTCTCAGAAAGCTTCTTTCCAGATTTCATCTGAGGATATTTCCTTTTTCACCATAGCCCTCTATGGGCTTCCAAATATCACTTTGCCAATTCCACAAGATCTGTCTTAGCGAAAGGCTTCTTGAGGGGAAAGCTGTAACTCTGTGAGATGATTTCACAGAACACAAAGAAGATTCTCAGAAACCTTCTTTCTCTTTTTAATCGGAGGATATTTCCTTTGCCCCTATAGTCTTCAAAGGGATCCGAAATATCTGTTCTCAGATTCCACAGAAATAAGGCTAGGAAAGAGATCCACGAAATACAGATGTAACTCTATGAGATGAATGAACAGAACACTAAGCAGTTTCTCAGAAAGCTTCTTTCCAGATTTCATCTGAGGATATTTCCTTTTTCACCATAGCCCTCTATGGGCTTCCAAATATCACTTTGCCATTTCCACAAGAACTGTCTTAGCGAAAGGCTTTTTGAGGGAAAAGCTGTAACTCTGTGAGATGATTTCACAGAACACAAAGAAGTTTCTCAGAAAGCTTATTTCTCTTTGTTATCGGAGGATATTTCCTTTGGTCCTATAGTCTTCAAAGGGATCCGAAATATCTGTTCTCAAATTCCACAGAAATAAGGCTAGCAAAGAGATGCACGAAATACAGATGTAACTCTGTGAGTAGAAGTCAAAGAACACTAAGCAGTTTCCCAAACGCTTCTTTCCAGTTTTCATCCTAGGATATTTCCTTTCTCACCATAGACCTCTATGGGCTTCCAAATATCACCTTGCCAATTACACAAGAACTGTCTTAGCGAAATACTTCTTGAGGGGAAAGCTGTAACTCTGTGAGATGATTTCACAGAACACAAAGAAGTTTCTCAGAAAGCTTCTTTCTCTTTGTTATCGGAGGATATTTCCTTTGGCCCTACAGTCTTCAAAGGGATCCGATATATCTGTTCTCTGATTTCACAGAAATAAGGCTAGCAAAGATATCCACGAAATACAGATGTAACTCGGTGAGATGAATTAACAGAACACTAAGCAGTTTCTCAGAAAGCTTCTTTCCAGATTTCATCTGAGGATATTTCCTTTTTCACCATAGCCCTCTATGGGATTCCAAATATCAGTTTGCCAATTCCACAAGAAGTGTCTTAGCGAAAGGCTTCTTGTGCGGAAAGATGTAACTCTGTGAGATGATTTCACTGAACAGAAAGAAGATTCTCAGGAAGCTTCTTTCTGTTTGTTATCGGAGGATATTTCCTTTGGCCCTATAGTCTTCAAAGGGATCCGAAATATCTGTTCTCAGATTACACAGAAATAAGGCTAGCAAAGAGATCCAAGAAATACAGATGTAACACTGTGAGTGGAAGTCACAGAACACTAAGCGGTTTCTCAGAAAGCTTCTTTCCAGATTTCATCTGAGGATATTTCCTTTTTCACAATAGCCCTCTATGGGCTTCCAAATATCGCTTTGCCAATTCCACAAGAACAGTCTTAGCGAAAGGCTTCTTGAGGGGAAAGCTGTAACTCTGAGAGATGATTTCACAGAACACAAAGAAGTTTCTCAGAAAGCTTCTTTCTCTTTGTTATCGGAGGATATTTCCTTTGGCCGTATAGTCTTCAAAGGGATCCGAAATATCTGTTCTCCGATTCCACGGAAATAAGGCTAGCAAAGAGATCCACGAAATACAGATGTAACTCTGTGAGATGAATTAACAGAACACTAAGCAGTTTCTCTGAAAGCTTCTTTCCAGATTTCATCTGAGGATATTAACTTTTTCACCATAGCCCTCTATGGGCTTCCAAATATCACTTTGCCAATTCCATAAGAACTGTCTTAGCGAAAGGCTTCTTGAGGGGAAAGCTGTAACTCTGTGAGATGATTTCACAGAACACAAAGAAGTTTCTCAAGAAGCTTCTTTCTCTTTGTAATCGGAGGATGTTTCCTTTGGCCCTGAAGTCTTCAAAGGAATCCGAAATATCTGTTCTCAGATTCCACAGAAATAAGGCTAGGAAAGTGATCCACGAAATACAGATGTAACTCTGTGAGATGAATTAACAGAACACTAAGGAGTTTCTCAGAAAGCTTCTTTACAGATTTCATCTGAGGATATTTCCTTTTTCACCATAGCCCTCTATGGGCTTCCAAATATCACTTTCCCAATTCCACAAGAACTGTCTTAGCGAAAGGCTTCTTGAGGTGAAAGCTGTAACTCTGTGCGATGATTTCCCAGAACACAAAGAAGTTTCTCAGAAATCTTCTTACTCTTTTTTATCGGAGGATATTTCCTTTGGCCCTATACTCTTCAAAGGGATCCGAAATATCTGTTCTCAGATTCCACAGAAATAAGGCTAGCAAAGAGATGCACGAAATACAGATGTAACTCTGTGAGTAGAAGTCACAGAACACTAAGCCGTTTCTCAGAAAGCTTCTTTCCCGATTTCATCTGAGGGTATTTCCTTTTTCACCATAGCCCTCTAAGGGCTTCCAAATATCCCTTTGCCAATTCCACAAGAACTGTCTTAGCGAAAGGCTTCTTGAGGGGAAAGCTGTAACTCTGTGAGATGATTTCACAGAACACAAAAAAGTTTCTCAGAAAGCTTCTTTCTCTTTGTTATCGGAGGATATTTAATTTGGCCCTATAGTCTTCAAAGGGATCCGAAATATCTGTTCTCAGATTCCACAGAAATAAGGCTAGCAAAGAATTGCACGAAATACAGAAGTAACTCTGTGAGTAGAAGTCAAAGAACATTAAGCAGTTTCTCAGAAAGCTTCTTTCCAGTTTTCATCTGAGGATATTTCTTTTCTCACCATAGCCCTCTATGGGCTTCCAAATATCACTTTGCCAATTCCACAAGAACTGTCTTAGCGTAAGGCTTCTTGAGGGGAAAGCTGTAACTCTGTGAGATGATTTCAGAGAACACAAAGAAGTTTCTCAGACAGTTTCTTTCTCTTTGTTATCAGAGGATATTTCCTTTGGCCCTGTAGTCTTCAAAGGGATCCGAAATATCTGTTCTCAGATTCCACAGAAATAAGGCTAGCAAAGGGATCCACGGAATACAGATGTAACTCTGTGAGATGAATTAATAGAAAACTAAGCAGTTTCTCAAAAAGCTTCTTTCCAGATTTCATCTGAGGATATTTCCTTTTTCACAATAGCCCTCTATGGGCTTCCGAATATCACTTTGCCAATTCCACAAGAACTGTCTTAGCGAAAGGCTTCTTGAGGGGAAAGCAGTAACTCTGGAAATGATTTCACAGAACACAAAGAAGTTTCTCAGAAAGCTTCTTTCTCTTTGTTATCGGAGGATATTTCCTTTGGCCCTATAATTTTCAAAGGGATCCGAAATATCTGTACTCAGATTCCACAGAAATAAGGCTAGCAAAGAGATCCACGAAATACAGATGTAACTCTGAGAGATGAATGAACAGAGCACTAAGCAGTTTCTCAGAAAGCTTCTTTCCAGATTTCATCTGAGGATATTTCCTTTTTCACCATAGCCCTCTATTTGCTTCCAAATATCATTTTGCCAATTACACAAGAACTGTCTTAGCGAAAGGCTTCTTGAGGGGAAATCTGTAACTCTGTGGGATGATTTCACAGAACACAAAGAAGTTTCTCAGAAAGCTTCTTTCTCCTTGTTATCGGAGGATATTTCCTTTGGACCTATAGACTTCAAAGGGATCCGAAATATCTGTTCTCAGATTCCACAGAAATAAGGCTAGCAAAGATATGCACGAAATACAGATGTAACTCTGTGAGTGGAAGTCACAGAACACTAAGCCGTTTCTCAGAAAGCTTCTTTCCAGATTTCATCTGAGGATATTTCCTTTTTCACCATAGCCCTCTATGGGCTTCCAAATATCCCTTTGCCAATTCCACAAGAACTGTCTTAGCGAAAGGCTTCTTGAGGGGAAAGATGTAACTCTGTGAGATGATTTCACAGAACACAAAAAAGTTTCTCAGAAAGCTTCTTTCTCTTTGTTATCGGAGGATATTTCCTTTGGCCCTATAGTCTTCAAAGGGATCCGATATATCTGTTCTCAGATTCCACAGAAATAAGGCTAGCAAAGGGATCCACGGAATACAGATGTAACTCTGTGAGATGAATTAACAGAAAACTAAGCAGTTTCTCAAAAAGCTTCTTTCCAGATTTCATCTGAGGATATTTCCTTTTTCACAATAGCCCTCTATGGGCTTCCGAATATCACTTTGCCAATTCCACAAGAACTGTCTTAGCGAAAGGCTTCTTGAGGGGAAAGCTGTAACTCTGGAAATGATTTCACAGAACACAAAGAAGTTTCTCAGAAAGCTTCTTTCTCTTTGTTATCGGTGGATATTTCCTTTGGCCCTATAATTTTCAAAGGGATCCGAAATATCTGTACTCAGATTCCACAGAAATAAGGCTAGCAAAGAGATCCACGAAATACAGATGTAACTCTGAGAGATGAATGAACAGAGCACTAAGCAGTTTCTCAGAAAGCTTCTTTCCAGATTTCATCTGAGGATATTTCCTTTATCACCATAGCCCTCTATTTGCTTCCAAATATCATTTTGCCAATTACACAAGAACTGTCTTAGCGAAAGGCTTCTTGAGGGGAAATCTGTAACTCTGTGGGATGATTTCACAGAACACAAAGAAGTTTCTCAGAAAGCTTCTTTCTCCTTGTTATCGGAGGATATTTCCTTTGGCCCTATAGACTTCAAAGGGATCCGAAATATCTGTTCTCAGATTCCACAGAAATAAGGCTAGCAAAGGGATAGACGAAATACAGATGTAACTCTGTGAGTGGAAGTCAAAGGACACTAAGCGGTTTCTCAGAAAGCTTCTTTCCAGATTTCATCTGAGGATATTTCCTTTTTCACCATAGCCCTCTATGGGCTTCCAAATATCACTTTGCCAATTCCAAAAGAACTGTCTTAGCGAAAGGCTTCTTGAGGGGAAAGCTGTAACTCTGTGAGATGATTTCACAGAACACAAAGAAGTTTCTCAGAAAGCTTCTTTCTCTTTGTAATCAGAGAATATTTCCTTTGGCCCTATAGTCTTCAAAGGGATCCGAAAAATCTGTTCTCAGATTCCACAGAAATAAGGCTTGCAAAGAGATCCACGAAATGCAGATGTAACTCTGTGAGATGAATTAACAGAACACTAAGGAGTTTCTCAGAAAGCTTCTTTCCAGATTTCACCTGAGGATATTTCCTTTTTCACCATAGCCCTCTATGGGCTCGAAATATCACTTTGCCAATTCCACAAGAACTGTCTTAGCGAAAGGCTTCTTCAGGGGAAAGCTGCAACTCTGTGAGATGATTTCACAGAACACAAAGAAGTTTCTTAGAAAGCTTCTTTCTCTTTCTAATCTGAGGATATTTCCTTTGGCCCTATAGTCTTCAAAGGGATCCGAAATATCTGTTCTCAGATTCCACAGAAATAAGGCTAGCAAAGAGATGCACGAAATACAGATGTAACTCTGTGCGTAGAAGTCAAAGAACACTAAGCAGTTTCCGAAAAGCTTCTTTCCAGTTTTCATCTGAGGATATTTCCTTTCTCACCATAGCCCTCTATGGTCTTCCAAATTTCACTTTGCCAGTTCCACAAGAACTATCTTAGCGAAAGACTTCTTGAGGAGAAATATCTAACTCTGTGAGATGATTTCACAGAAAACAAAAAGGTTTCTCAGAAAGCTTCTTTCTCTTTGTTATCGGAGGATATTTCCTTTGGCCCTATAGTCTTCAAAGGGATCCGAAATATCTGTACACAGATTCCACAGAAATAAGGCTGGCAATGAGATCCACGAAATACAGATGTAACTCTGTGAGATGAATGAACAGAACACTAAGCAGTTTCTCAGAAAGCTTCTTTCCAGATTTCATCTGAGGATATTTCCTTTTTCACCATAGCCCTCTATGGGATTCCAAATATCAGTTTGCCAATTCCACAAGAAGTGTCTTAGCGAAAGGCTTCTTGTGCGGAAAGATGTAACTCTGTGAGATGATTTCACCGAACACAAAGAAGATTCTCAGGGAGCTTCTTTCTCTTTGTTATCGGAGGATATTTCCTTTGGCCCTATAGTCTTCAAAGGGATCCGAAATATCTGTTCTCAGATTCCACAGAAATAAGGCTAGCAAAGAGATCCACGAAATACAGATGTAACTCTGTGAGTAGAAGTCAAAGAACACTCAGCAGTTTCTCAGAAAGCTTCTTTCCCGTTTTCATCTGAGGATATTTCCTTTCTCACCATAGCCCTCTACGGGCTTCCAAATATAACTTTGCCAATTCCACAAGAACTGTCTTAGCGTAAGGCTTCTTGAGGGGAAAGCTGTAACTCTGTGAGATGATTTCAGAGAACACAAAGAAGTTTCTCAGGCAGCTTCTTTCTCTTTGTTATCAGAGGATATTTCCTTTGGCCCTATAGTCTTCAAAGGGATCCGAAATATCTGTTCTCAGATTCCACAGAAATAAGGCTAGCAAAGGGATCCACGAAATACAGATGTAACTCTGTGAGTGGAAGTCACAGAACACTAAGCGGTTTCTCAGAAAGCTTCTTTCCAGATTTCATCTGAGGATATTTCCTTTTTCACCATAGCCCTATATCGGCTTCCAAATATCACTTTGCCGATTCCACAAGAACTGCCTTAGCGAAAGTCTTCTTGAGGAGAAATCTGTAACTCTGTGAGATGATTTCACAGAACACAAAAAAGTTTCTCAGAAAGCTTCTTTCTCTTTGTTATCGGAGGGTATTTCCTTTGGCCCTATAGTCTTCAAAGGGATCCGAAATATCTGTGCTCAGATTCACGGAAATAAGGCTGGCAAAGAGATCCACGAAATACAGATGTAACTCTGTGAGATGAATTAACAGAACACTAAGCAGTTTCTCAGAAAACTTCTTTCCAGATTTCATCTGAAGATATTTCCTTTTTCACCATAGCCCTCTATGGTCTTCCAAATATCACTTTGCCAATTCCACAAGAACTGTCTTAGCGAAAGGATTCTTGAGGGGAAAGCTGTAACTCTGTGAGATGATTTCACAGAACACAAAGAAGTTTCTCAGAAAGCTTCTTTCTCTTTGTTATCGGAGGATATTTCCTTTGGCCATATAGTCTTCAAAGGGATCCGAAATATCTGTTCTCCGATTCCACAGAAATAAGGCTAGCAAAGAGATCCACGAAATACAGATGTAATTCTGTGAGATGAATTAACAGAACACTAAGCAGTTTCTCAGAAAGCTTCTTTCCAGATTTCATCTGAGGATATTTCCTTTTTCACCATAGCCCTCTATGGGCTTCCAAATATCATTTTGCCAATTGCACAAGAACTGTCTAAGCGAAAGGCTTCTTGAGGGGAAAGCTGTAACTCTGTGAGATGATTTCAGAGAACACAAAGAAGTTTCTCAGACAGCTTCTTTCTCTTTGTTATCAGAGGATATTTCCTTTGGCCCTATAGTCTTCAAAGGGATCCGAAATATCTGTTCTCAGATTCAACAGAAATAAGGCTAAGAAAGGGATCCACGAAATAAAGATGTAACTCTGTGAGTGAAAGTCACAGAACACTAAGCGGTTTCTCAGAAAGCTTCTTTCCAGATTTCATCTGAGGATATTTCCTTTTTCACCATAACCCTCAAAGGGCTTCCAAATATCACTTTGCCAATTCCACAAGAACTGTCTTAGCGAAAGGCTTCTTCAGGGGAAAGCTGTAACTCTGTGAGATGATTTCACAGAACACAAAGAAGTTTCTCAGAAAGCTTCTTTCTCTTTGTTATCGGAGGATATTTCCTTTGGCCCTATAGTCTTCAAAGGGATCCGAACTATCTGTTCTCAGATTCCACAGAAATAAGGCTAGCAAAGAGATCTACGAAATACAGATGTAACTCTGTGAGATGAATTAACAGAACACTAAGCAGTTTCTCAGAAAGCTTCTTTCCAGATTTCATCTGAGGATATTTCCTTTTTCACCATAGCCCTCTATGGGCTACCAAGTATCACTTTGCCAATTACACAAGAACTGTCTTAGTGAAAGGCTTCTTGAGGGGAAAGCTGTAACTCGGTGAGATGATTTCACAGAACACAAAGAAGTGTCTCAGAAAGCTACTTTCTCTTTGTTATCGGAGGATCTTTCCATTGGCCCTATAGTCTTCAAAGGGATCCGAAATATCTGTTCTCAGATTCCACAGAAATGAGGCTAGCAAAGAGATCCACGAAATACAGAAGTAACTCTGTGAGTAGAAGTCAAAGAACACTAAGCAGTTTCCCAAAAGCTTCTTTCCAGTATTCGTCTGAGGATATTTCCTTTCTCACCATAGCCCTCTATGGGCTTCCAAATATCACTTTGCCGATTCCACAAGAACTGTCTTAGCGAAAGACTTCTTGAGGAGAAATCTGTAACTCTGTGAGATGATTTCACAGAAAACAAAGAAGTTTCTCAGAAAGCTTCTTTCTCTTTGTTATCGGAGGCTATTTCCTTTGGCCCTATAGTCTTCAAAGGGATCCGAAATATCTGTGCTCAGATTCCACAGAAATAAGGCTGGCAAAGAGATCCACGAAATACACATGTAACTCTGTGAGATGAATTAACAGAACACTAAGCAGTTTCTCAGAAAGCTTCTTTCCAGATTTCATCTGAGGATATTACCTTTTTCACCATAGCCCTCTATGGGCTTCCAAACATCACTTTGCCAATTCCACAAGAACTGTCTTAGCGATAGGCTTCTTGAGGGGAAAGCTGTAACTCTGTGAGATGATTTCACAGAACACAAAGAAGTTTTTCAGAAAGCTTCTTTCTCCTTGTTATAGGAGGATATTTCCTTTGTCCCTATAGCCTTCAAAGGGATCCGAAATATCTGTTCTCAGATTCCACAGAAATAAGGCTAGCAAAGAGATCCACGAAATACAGATGTAACTCTGTGAGATGAATTAACAGAACACTAAGCAGTTTCTTAGAAAGCTTCTTTCCATATTTCATCTGAGGATATTTCGTTTTTCACAATAGCCCTCTACGGGCTTCCAAATATCACTTTGCCAATTCCACAAGAACTGTCTTAGCGAAAGTCTTCTTAGGGGGAAGCTGTAACTCTGTGAGATGATTTCACAGAACACAAAGAAGTTTCTCAGAAAGCTTCTTTCTCTTTGTAATCAGAGGATATTTCCTTTGGCCCTATAGTCTTCAAAGGGATCCGAAATATCTGTTCTCAGATTCCACAGAAATAAGGCTAGGAAAGAGATCCACGAAATACAGATGTAACTCTGTGAGATGAATTAACAGAACACTAAGCAGTTTCTCAGAAAGCTTCTTTCCAGATTTCATCTGAGGATATTTCCTTTTTCACAATAGCCGTCTATGGGCTTCGAAATATCATTTTGCCAATTCCACAAGAACTGTCTTAGCGAAAGGCTTCTTGATGGGAAAGCTGTAACTCTGTGAGATGATTTCACAGAACGCAAAGAAGTTTCTTAGAAACCTTCTTTCTCTTTGTTATCGGAGGATATTTCCTTTGGCCCTATAGTCTTCAAAGGGATCCGAAATATCTGTTCTCAAATTCCACAGATATAAGTCTAGCAAAGAGATCCAAGAAATACAGATGTAACTCTGTGAGTGGAAGTCACAGAACACTAAGCGGGTTCTCAGAAAGCTTCTTTCCAGATTTCATCTGAGGATATTTCCTTTTTCACCGCAGCACTCTATGGGCTTCCAATTATCACTTTCCCATTCCACAAGAACTGTCTTAGAGAAAGGCTTCTTGAGGGGAAAGCTGTAACTCTGTGAGATGATTTCACAGAACACAAAGAAGTTTCCAAGAAAGCTTCTTTCTCTTTGTTATCAAAGGATATTTCCTTTGGCCCTATAGTCTTCAAAGGGATCCGAAATATCTGTTCTCAGATTCCACAGAAATAAGGCTAGCAAAGAGATCCACGAAATACAGATGTAACTCTGTGAGTGGAAGTCATAGAACACTAAGACGTTTCTCAGAAAGCTTCTTTCCAGATTTCATCTGAGGATATTTCCTTTTTCACCATAACCCTCTATGGGCTTCCAAATATCACTTTGCCAATTCCACAAGAACTGTCTTAGCGAAAGGCTTCTTTAGGGGAAAGCTGTAACTCTGTGAGATGATTTCACAGAACACAAAGGAGTTTCTCAGATAGCTACTTTCTCTTTGTTATCGGAGGATCTTTCCATTGGCGCTATAGTCTTCAAAGGGATCCGAAATATCTGTTCTCAGATTCCACAGAAATGAGGCTAGCAAAGAGATCCACGAAATACAGATGTAACTCTGTGAGATGAATTAACAGAACACTAAGCGGTTTCTCAGAAAGCTTCTTTCCAGATTTCATCTGAGGATATTTCCTTTTTCACCATAGCCCTCTATGGGCTTCCAAATATCACTTTGCCAATTCCAGAAGAACTATTATAGCGAAAGGCTTCTTGAGGGGAAAGCTGTAACTCTGTGAGATGATTTCACAGAACACAAAGAAGTTTCTCAGAAAGCTTCTTTCTCATTGTTATCGGAGGATATTTCCTATGGCCCTATAGTCTTCAAAGGAATCCGAAATATCTGTTCTCAGATTCCAGAGAAATAAGGCTAGCAAAGATATCCACGAAATACAGATGTAACTCTGTGAGATGAATTAACAGAACACTAAGCAGTTTCTCAGAAAGCTTCTTTCCAGATTTCATCTGAGGATATTTCCTTTTTCACCATAGCCCTCTATGGGCTTCCAAATATCACTTTGCCAATTCCCCAAGAACTGTCTTAGCGAAAGGCTTCTTGAGGGGAAATCTGTAACTCTGTGAGATGATTACACAGAACACCAAAAAGGTTCTCAGAAAGCTTCTTTCTCTTTGTTATCGGAGGATATTTCCTTTGGCCCTAGAGTCTTCAAAGGGATCCGAAATATCTGTTCTCAGATTCCACAGAAATAAGGCTGGCAAGAGATCCACGAAATACAGATGTAACTCTGTGAGATAAATGAAGAGAACACTAAGCTTTTTCTCAGAAAGCTTCTTTCCAGATTTCATCTGAGGATATTTCCTTTTTCACCATAGCCCTCTATAGGCTTCCAAATATCACTTTGCCAATTCCACAAGAACTGTCTTAGCGAAAGGCTTCTTGAGGTGAAAGCTGTAACTCTGTGAGATGATTTCACAGAACACAAAGAAGTTTCTCAGAAAGCTTCTTTCTCCTTGTTATAGGAGGATATTTCCTTTTGCCCTATAGCCTTCAAAGTTATCCGAAATATCTGTTCTCAGATTCCACAGAAATAAGGCTAGCAAAGAGATCCACGAAATACAGATGTAACTCTGTGAGATGAATTAACAGAACACTAAGCAGTTTCTCAGAAATCTTCTTTCCAGATTTCATCTGAGGATATTTCCTTTTTCACCATAGCCCTCTATGGGCTTCCAAATATCACTTTGCCAATTCCACAAGAACTGTCTTAGCGAAAGGCTTCTTGAGGGGAAAGCTGTAACTCTGTGAGAGGATTTCACAGAACACAAAGAAGTTTCTCAAAAAGCTTCTTTCTCTTTGTTATCGGAGGATATTTCCTTTGGCCTTATAGTCTTCAAAGGGATCCGAAATATCTGTTCTCCGATTCCACAGAAATAAGGCTAGCCAAGAGATCCACGAAATGCAGATGTAATTCTGTGAGATGAATTAACAGAACACTAAGCAGTTTCTCAGAAAGCTTCTTTCCAGATTTCATCTGAGGATATTTCCTTTTTCACCATAGCCCTCTAAGGGCTTCCAAATATCATTTTTCCAATTCCACAAGAACTGTCTTAGCGAAAGGCTTCTTGAGGGGAAAGCTGTAACTCTGTGAGATGATTTCAGAGAACACAAAGAAGTTTCTCAGACCGCTTTTTTCTCTTTGTTATCAGAGGATATTTCCTTTTGCCCTATAGTCTTCAAAGGGATCCGAAATATCTGTTCTCAGATTCAACAGAAATAAGGCTAAGAAAGGGATCCACGAAATAAAGATGTAACTCTGTGAGTGAAAGTCACAGAACACTAAGCGGTTTCTCAGAAAGCTTCTTTCCAGATTTCATCTGAGGATATTTCCTTTTTCACCATAGCCCTCTATGGGCTTCCAAATATCACTTTGCCAATTCCACAAGAACTGTCTTAGCGAAAGGCTTCTTGAGGGGAAAGCTGTAACTCGGTGAGATGATTTCACAGAACACAAAGAAGTTTCTCAGAAAGCTACTTTCTCTTTGTTATCGGAGGATCTTTCCATTGGCCCCATAGTCTTCAAGGGATCCGAAATATCTGTTCTCAGATTCCACAGAAATAGAGGCTAGAAAAGAGATGCACGAAATACAGATGTAACTCTGTGAGTAGAAATCAAAGAACACTAAGCAGTTTCTCAGAAAGCTTCTTTCCAGTTTTCATCTGAGGATATTTCCTTTCTCACCATTGCCCTCTATGGGCTTCCAAATATCACTTTGCCAATTCCACAAGAACTGTCTTAGCGAAAGGCTTCTTGAGGGGAAAGCTGTAACTCTGTGAGATGATTTCACAGAACATAAAGAAGTTTTTCAGAAAGCTTCTTTCTCCTTGTTATAGGAGGATATTTCCTTTGGCCCTGTAGTCTTCAAAGGGATCCGAAATATCTGTTCTCCGATTCCACAGAAATAAGGCTAGCAAAGAGATCCACGAAATACAGATGTAACTCTGTGAGATGAATTAACAGAACACTAAGCAGTTTCTCAGAAAGCTTCTTTCCATATTTCATCTGAGGATATTTCCTTTTTCACAATAGCCCTCTACGGGCTTCCAAATATCACTTTGCCAATTCCACAAGAACTGTCTTAGCGAAAGGCTTCTTGAGGGAAAGCTGTAACTCTGTGAGATGATTTCACAGAACACAAAGAAGTTTCTCAGAAAGCTTCTTTCTCTTTGTAATCAGAGGATATTTCCTTTGGGCCTATAGTCTTCAAAGGGATCCGAAATATCTGTTCTCAGATTCCACAGAAATAAGTCTAGGAAAGAGATCCAAGAAATACAGATGTAACTCTGTGAGTGGAAGTCACAGAACACTAAGCAGTTTCTCAGAAAGCTTCTTTCCAGATTTCATTTGAGGATATTTCCTTTTCCAACATAGCCCTCTATGGGCTTCCAAATATCACTTTGCAAATTCCACAAGAACCGTCTTAGCGAAAGGCTTCTTGAGGGGAAAGCTGTAACTCTGTAAGATGATTTCACAGAATACAAAGAAGTTTCTCAGAAAGCTTCTTTCTCTTTGTTATTGGAGGATATTTCCTTTGGCCTTATAGTCTTCAAAGGGATCCGAAATATCTGTTCTCAGATTCCATAGAAATAAGGCCAGCAAAGAGATCGACGAAATACAGATGTAACTCTGTGCGATGAATTTACAGAACACTAAGCAGATTCTCAGAAAGCTTCTTTCCAGATTTTATCTGAGGATATTTCCTTTTTCACCATAGCCCTCTATGGGCTTCCAAATATCACTTTGCCAATTCCACAAGAACTGTCTTAGCGAAAGGCTTCTTTTGGGGAAAGCTGTAACTCTGTGAGATGATTAGATAGAACTCAAAGAAATTCCTCACAAAGCTTCTTTCTCTTTGTTATCGGAGGATATTTCCTTTGGCACTATAGTCTTCAAAGGGATCCGAAGTATCTGTTCTCAGATTCCACAGAAATAAGGCTAGCAAAAAGATGCACGAAACACAGATGTAACTCTGTGAGTGGAAGTCATAGAACACTAAGACGTTTCTCAGAAAGCTTCTTTCCAGATTTCATCTGAGGATATTTCCTTTTTCACCATAACCCTCTATGGGCTTCCAAATATCACTTTGCCAATTCCACAAGAACTGTCTTAGCAAAAGGCTTCTTTAGGGGAAAGCTGTAACTCTGTGAGATGATTTCACAGAACACAAAGAAGTTTCTCAGAAAACTTCTTTCTCTTTGTTATCGGAGGATATATCCATTGGCCCTATAGTCTTCAAAGGGATCCGAAATATCTGTTCTCAGATTCCACAGAAATGAGGCTAGCAAAGAGATCCACGAAATACAGATGTAACTCTGTGAGATGAATTAACAGAACACTAAGCGTTTTCTCAGAAAGCTTCTTTCCAGATTTCATCTGAGGATATTTCCTTTTTCACCATAGCCCTCTATGAGCTTCCAAATATCACTTTGCCAATTCCACAAGAACTGTCATAGCGAAAGGCTTCTTGAGGGGAAAGCTGTAACTCTGTGAGATGATTTCACAGAACACAAAGAAGTTTCTCAGAAAGCTTCTTTCTCTTTGTTATCGGAGGATATTTCCTTTGGCCCTATAGTCTTCAAAGGAATCCGAAATATCTGTTCTCAGATTCCACAGAAATAAGGCTAGCAAAGACATCCACGAAATTCAGATGTAACTCTTTGAGATGAATTAACAGAACACTAAGCAGTTTTTCAGAAATCTTCTTTCCAGATTTCATCTGAGGATATTTCCATTTTCACAATAGCCCTCTATGGGCTTCCAAATATCACTTTGCCAATTCCACAAGAACTGTCTTAGCGAAAGGCTTCTTGAGGGGAAATCTGTAACTCTGTGAGATGATTTCACAGAACACCAAAAAGTTTCTCAGAAAGCTTCTTTCTCTTTGTTATCGGAGGATATTTCCTTTGGCCCTATAGTCTTCAAAGGGATCCGAAATATCTGTTCTCAGATTCCACAGAAATAAGGCTGGCAAAGAGATCCACGAAATACAGATGTAACTCTGTGAGATGAATAAACAGAACACTAAGCAGTTTCTCAGAAAGCTTCTTTCCAGATTTCATCTGAGGATATTTCCTTTTTCACAATAGCCCTCTATGGGCTTCCAAATATCACTTTGCCAATTCCACAAGAACTGTCTTAGCGAAAGGCTTCTTGAGGGGAAAGCTGTAACTCTGTGGAATGATTTCACAGAACACGAAGAAGTTTCTCAGAAAGCTTCTTTCTCTTTGTTATCGGAGGATATTTCCTTTGGCCCTATAGACTTCAAAGGGATCCGAAATATCTGTTCTCAGATTCCACAGAAATAAGGCTAGCAAAGAGATGCACGAAATACAGATGTAACTCTGTGAGTGGAAGTCACAGAACACTAAGCCGTTTCTCAGAAAGCTTCTTTCCAGATTTCACCTGAGGATATTTCCTTTTTCACCATAGCCCTCTATGGGCTTCCAAATATCACTTTGCCAATTCCACAAGAACTGTCTTAGCGAAAGCCTTCTTGAGGGGAAAGTTGTAACTCTGTGAGATGATTTCACAGAACACAAAGAAGTTTCTCAGAAAGCTTCTTTCTCTTTGTAATCGGAGGATATTTCCTTTGGCCCTATAGTCATCAAAGGGATCCGAAATATCTGTTCTCAGATTCCACAGAAATAATGCTAGCAAAGAGATCCACGAAATACAGATGTAACTCTGGAGATGAATTAACAGAATACTAAGCAGTTTCTCAGAAAGCTTCTTTCCAGATTTCATCTGAGGATATTTCCTTTTTCACCATAGCCCTCTACGGGCTTCCAAATATCAGTTTGCCAATTCCACAAGAACTGTCTTAGCGAAAGGCTTCTTGAGGGGAAAGCTGTAACTCTGTGAGGTGATTTCACAGAACACAAAGAAGTTTCTCAGAAAGCTTCTTCCTCTTTGTTATCGGAGGATATTTCCTTTGGCGCTATAGTCTTCAAAGGGATCCGATATATCTGTTCTCTGATTCCACAGAAATAAGGCTAGCAAAGAGATCCACGAAATACAGATGTAACTCTGGGAGATGAATTAACAGAACACTAAGCAGTTTCTCAGAAAGCTTCTTTCCAGATTTCATCTGAGGATATTTCCTTTTTCACCGCAGCACTCTATGGGCTTACAAATATCACTTTGCCAATTCCACAAGAACTGTCTTAGCGAAAGGCTTCTTGAGGGGAAAGCTGTAACTCTGTGAGATGATTTCACAGAACACAAAGAAGTTTAAAAGAAAGCTTCTTTCTCTTTGTTATCAGAGGATATTTCCTTTGGCCCTATAGTCTTCAAAGGGATCCGAAATATCTGTTCTCAGATTCCACAGAAATAAGGCTAGCAAAGAGATCCACGACGTACATATGTAACTCTGTGATTGGAAGTCATAGAACACTAAGACGTTTCTCAGAAAGCTTCTTTCCAGATTTCATCTGAGGATATTTCCTTTTTCACCATAACCCTCTATGGGCTTCCAAATATCACTTTGCCAATTGCACAAGAACTGTCTTAGCGAAAACTTCTTCAGGGGAAAGCTGTAACTCTGTGAGATGATTTCACAGAACACAAAGAAGTTTCTCAGAAAGCTTCTTTCTCTTTGTTATCGGAGGATCTTTCCATTGGCCCTATAGTCTTCAAAGGGATCCGAAATATCTGTTCTCAGATTCCACAGAAATGAGGCTAGCAAAGAGATCCACGAAATAGAGATGTAACTCTGTGAGATGAATTAACAGAACACTAAGCGGTTTCTCAGAAAGCTTCTTTCCAGATTTCATCTGACGATATTTCCTTTTTCACCATAGCCCTCTATGGGCTTCCAAATATCACTTTGCCAATTCCAGAAGAACTGTCATAGCGAAAGGCTTCTTGAGGGGAAAGCTGTAACTCTGTGAGATGATTTCACAGAACACAAAGAAGTTTTTCAGAAAGCTTCATTCTCTTTGTTATCGGAGGATATTTCCTTTGGCCCTATAGTCTTCAAAGTTATCTGAAATATCTGTTCTCAGATTCCACAGAAATAAGGCTGGCAAAGAGATCCACGAAATACAGATGTAACTCTATGAGATAAATGAAGAGAACACTAAGCAGTTTCTCAGAAAGCTTCTTTCCAGATTTCATCTGAGGATATTTCCTTTTTCACCATTGCCCTCTATGGGCTTCCAAATATCACTTTGCCAATTACACAAGAACTGTCTTAGTGAAAGGCTTCTTGAGGTGAAAGCTGTAACTCGGTGAGATGATTTCACAGAACACAAAGAAGTTTCTCAGAAAGCTTCTTTTTCTTTGTAATCATAGGATATTTCCTTTGGCCCTATAGTCATCAAAGGGATCCGAAATATCTGTTCTCAGATTCCACAGAAATAAGGCTAGCAAAGAGATCCACGAAATACAGATGTAACTCTGGAGATGAATTAACAGAACACTAAGCAGTTTCTCAGAAAGCTTCTTTCCAGATTTCATCAGAGGTTATTTCCTTTTTCACCGTAGCCCTCTACGGGCTTCCAAATATCACTTTGCCAATTCCACAAGAACTGTCTTAGCGAAAGGCTTCTTGAGGGGAAAGCTGTAACTCTGTGAGGTGATTTCACAGAACACAAAGAAGTTTCTCAGAAAGCTTCTTCCTCTTTTTTATCGGAGGATATTTCCTTTGGTCCTATAGTCTTCAAAGGAATCCGATATATCTGCTCTCTGATTCCACAGAAATAAGGCTAGCAAAGAGATCCACGAAATACAGATGTAACTCTGGGAGATGAATTAACAGAACCCTAAGCAGTTTCTCAGAAAGCTTCTTTCCAGATTTCATCTGAGGATATTTCCTTTTTCACCGCACTCTATGGGCTTCCAAGTATCACTTTGCGAATTCCACAAGAACTGTCTAGCGAAAGGCGTCTTGAGGGGAAAGCTGTAACTCTGTGAGATGATTACACAGAACACAAAGAAGTTTCCAAGAAAGCTTCTTTCTCTTTCTTATCAGAGGATATTTCCTTTGGCCCTATAGTCTTCAAAGGGATCCGAAATATCTGTTCTCAGATTCGACAGAAATAAGGCTAGCAAAGAGATCCACGACATACAGATGTAGCTCTGTGAGTGGAAGTCATAGAACACTAAGACGTTTCTCAGAAAGCTTCTTTCCAGATTTCATCTGAGGATATTTCCTTTTTCACCATAACCCTCTATGGGCTTCCAAATATCACTTTGCCAATTCCACAAGAACTGTCTTAGCGAAAGGCTTCTTGAGGGGAAAGCTGTAACTCTGTGAGATGATTTCACAGAACACAGAGAAGTTTCCAAGAAAGCTTCTTTCTCTTTGTTATCAGAGGATATTTCCTTTGGCCCTATAGTCTTCAAAGGAATCCGAAATATCTGTTCTCAGATTCCACAAATAAGGCTAGCAAAGGGATCCACGAAATACAGATGTAACTCTGTGAGTGAAAGTCACAGAACACCAAGCGGTTTCCCAGAAAGCTTCTTTCCAGATTTCATCTGAGGATATTTCCTTTTTCACCGTAGCCCTATAAAGGCTTCCAAATATCACTTTGCCAATTCCGCAAGAACTGTCTTAGCGAAAGGCTTCTTGAGGGGAAAGCTGTAACTTTGTGAGATGATTTCACAGAACACAAAGAAGTTTCTCAGAAAGCTTCTTTCTCTTTGTTACCGGAGGATATTTCCTTTGGCCCTATAGTCTTCAAAGGGATCCGAAATATCTGTTCTCAGATTCCACAGAAATAAGGCTAGCAAAGAGATCCACGAAATACAGATGTAACACTGTTAGATGAATTAACAGAACACTAAGCAGTTTCTCAGAAAGCTTCTTTCCAGATTTCATTGGAGGATATTTCCTTTTTCACCATAGCCCTCTTTGGACTTCCAAATATCACTTTGCCAATTCCACAAGAACTGTCTTAGCGAAAGGCTTCTTGAGGGGAAAGCTGTAACTCTGTGAGATGATTTCACAGAACACAAAGAAGTTTCTCAGAAAGCTTCTTTCTCTTTGTCATCGGAGGATATTTCCTTTGGCCCTATAGTCTTCAAAGGGATCCGAAATATCTGTTCTCAGATTCCACAGAAATAAGGCTGGCAAAGAGATCCACGAAATACAGATGTAACTCTGTGAGAAAAATGAAGAGAACACTAAGCAGTTTCTCAGAAAGCTTCTTTCCAGATTTCATCTGAGAATATTTCCTTTTTCACCATAGTCCTCTACAGGCTTCCAAATATCACTTTGCCAATTCCACAAGAACTGTCTTAGCGAAATGCTTCTTGAGGGGAAAGCTCTAACTCTATGAGATGATTTCACAGAACACAAAGAAGGTTCTCAGAAAGCTTCTTTCTCTTTGTTACCGGAGGATATTTCCTTTGGCCCTATAGTCTTCAAAGGGATCCGAAATATCTGTTCTCAGATTCCACAGAAATAAGGCTAGCAAAGAGATCCACGAAATACAGATGTAACTCTGTGAGATGAATTAACAGAACACTAAGCAGTTTCTCAGAAAGCTTCTTTCCAGATTTCATCTGAGGATATTTCCTTTTTCACTCTAGGCCTATATAGGCTTCCAAATATCACTTTGCCAATTCCACAAGAACTGTCTTAGCGAAAGGCTTCTTGAGTGGAAAGCTGTAACTTTGTGAGATGATTTCACAGAACACAAAGAAGTTTCTCAGAAAGCTTCTTTCTCTTTGTTATCGGAGGATATTTCCTTTGGTCCTATAGTCTTCAAAGGGATCAGAAATATCTGTTCTCAGATTCCACAGAAATAAGGCTAGCAAAGAGATCCTCGAAATACAGATGTAACTCTGTGAGTGGAAGTCATAGAACAGTAAGACATTTCTCAGAAAGCTTCTTTCCAGATTTCATCTGAGGATATTTCCTTTTTCACCATAACCCTCTAAGGGCTTCCAAATATCCCTTTGCCAATTCCACAAGAACTGTCTTAGCGAAAGGCTTCTTTAGGGGAAAGCTGTAACTCTGTGAGATGATTTCACAGAACACAAAGAAGTTTCTCAGAAAGCTTCTTTCTCTTTGTTATCGGAGGATTTTTCCATTGGCCCAATAGTCTTCAAAGGGATCCGAAATATCTGTTCTCAGATTCCACAGAAATGAGGCTAGCAAAGAGATCCACGAAATACAGATGTAACTCTGTGAGATGAATTAACAGAACACTAAGCGGTTTCTCAGAAAGCTTCTTTCCAGATTTCATCTGAGGATATTTCCTTTTTCACCATAGCCCTCTATGGGCTTCCAAATATCACTTTGCCAATTCCAGAAGAACTATCATAGCGAAAGGCTTCTTGAGGGGAAAGCTGTAACTCTGTGAGATGATTTCACAGAACACAAAGAAGTTTCTCAGAAAGCTTCTTTTTCTTTGTTATCGTAGGATATTACCTTTGGCCCTATAGTCTTCAAAGGGATCCGAAATATCTGTTCTCAGATTCCACAGAAATAAGCCTAGCAAAGACATCCACGAAATACAGATGTAACTCTGTGAGGTGAATTAACAGAACACAAAGCAGTTTCTCAGAAAGCTTCTTTCCAGATTTCATCTGAGGATATTTCCTTTTTCACCATAGCCCTCTATGGGCTTCCAAATATCACTTTGCCAATTCCACAAGAACTGTCTTAGCGAAAGGCTTCTTGAGGGGAAGGCTGTAACTCTGTGAGATGATTTCACAGAACACAAAGAAGTTTCTCAGAAAGCTTCTTTCTCTTTGTTATCGGAGGATATTTCCTTTGGCCCTGCAGTCTTCAAAGGGATCCGAAATATCTGTTCTCAGATTCCACAGAAATAAGGCTGGCAAAGAGATCCACGAAATACAGATGTAACTCTGTGAGATGAATGAAGAGAACACTTAGCAGTTTCTCAGAAAGCTTCCTTCCAGATTTCATCTGAGGATATTTCCTTTTTCACCATATCCCTCTATGGGCTTCCAAATATCACTTTGCCAATTCCACAAGAACTGTCTTAGCGAAAGGATTCTTGAGGGGAAAGCTGTAACTCTGTGAGATGATTTCAGAGAACACAAAGAAGGTTCTCAGAAAGCTTCTTTCTCTTTGTTACCGGAGGATATTTCCTTTGGCCCTATAGTCTTCAAAGGGATCCGAAATATCTGTTCTCAGATTCCACAGAAATAAGGCTAGCAAAGAGATCCACGAAATACAGATGTAACTCTGTGAGATGAATTAACAGAACACTAAGCAGTTTCTCAGAAAGCTTCTTTCCAGATTTCATCTGAGGATATTTCCTTTTTCACTCTAGGCCTATATAGGCTTCCAAATATCACTTTGCCAATTCCACAAGAACTGTCTTAGCGAAAGGCTTCTTGAGGGGAAAGCTGTAACTTTGTGAGATGATTTCACAGAACACAAAGAAGTTTCTCAGAAAGCTTCTTTCTCTTTGTTATCGGAGGATATTTCCTTTGGCCCTATAGTCTTCAAAGGGATCAGAAATATCTGTTCTCAGATTCCACAGAAATAAGGCTAGCAAAGAGATCCTCGAAATACAGATGTAACTCTGTGAGTGGAAGTCATAGAACAGTAAGACATTTCTCAGAAAGCTTCTTTCCAGATTTCATCTGAGGATATTTCCTTTTTCACCGTAAACCTCTAAGGGCTTCCAAATATCCCTTTGCCAATTCCACAAGAACTGTCTTAGCGAAAGGCTTCTTGAGGGGAAGGCTGTAACTCTGTGAGATGATTTCACAGAACACAAAGAAGTTTCTCAGAAAGCTTCTTTCTCTTTGTTATCGGAGGATATTTCCTTTGGCCCTATAGTCTTCAAAGGGATCCGAAATATCTGTTCTCAGATTCCACAGAAATAAGGCTAGCAAAGAGATCCACGAAATACAGATGTAACTCTGTTAGATGAATTAACAGAACACTAAGCAGTTTCTCAGAAAGCTTCTTTCCAGATTTCATCTGAGGATATTTCCTTTTTCACCCTAGGCCTATATAGGCTTCCAAATATCACTTTGCCAATTCCAAAAGAACTGTCTTAGCGAAAGGCTTCTTGAGGGGAAAGCTGTAACTCTGTGAGATGATTTCACAGAACAAAAAGGAGTTTCTTAGAAAGCTTCCTTCTCTTCGTTATCGGAGTATATTTCCTTTGGCCATATAGCCTTAAAAGGGATCCGATATATCTGTTCTAAGATTCCACAGAAATACGCTAGCAAAGAGATCCACGAAATACAGATGTAATTCTCTGAGATGAATGAACAGAACACTAAGCAGTTTCTCAGAAAGCTTCTTTCCAGATTTCATCTGAGGACATTTCCTTTTTCACCATAGCCCTCTATATGCTTCCAAATATCACTTTGCCAATTCCACAAGAACTGTCTTAGCGAAAGGCTTCTTGAGGGGAAAGCTGTAACTCTGTGAGATGATTTCACAGAACACAAAGAAGTTTCTCAGAAAGCTTCTTTCTCTTTGTTATCGGAGGATATTTCCTTTGGCCCTATAGTCTTCAAAGGGATCCGAAATATCTGTTCTCAGATTCCACAGAAATAAGGGTGGCAAAGAGATCCACGAAATACAGATGTAACTCTGTGAGAAAAATGAAGAGAACACTAAGCAGTTTCTCAGAAAGCTTCTTTCCAGATTTCATCTGAGAATATTTCCTTTTTCACCATAGCCCTCTACGGGCTTCCAAATATCACTTTGCCAATTCCACAAGATCTGTCTTAGCGAAATGCTTCTTGAGGGGAAAGCTCTAACTCTGTGAGATGATTTCACAGAACACAAAGAAGGTTCTCAGAAAGCTTCTTTCTCTTTGTTACCGGAGGATATTTCCTTTGGCCCTATACTCTTCAAAGGGATCCGAAATATCTGTTCTCAGATTCCTCAGAAATAAGGCTAGCAAAGAGATCCACGAAATACAGATGTAACTCTGTGAGATGAATTAACAGAACACTAAGCAGTTTCTCAGAAAGCTTCTTTCCAGATTTCATCTGAGGATATTTCCTTTTTCACTCTAGGCCTATATAGGCTTCCAAATATCACTTTGCCAATTCCACAAGAACTGTCTTAGCGAAAGGCTTCTTGAGGGGAAAGCTGTAACTTTGTGAGATGATTTCACAGAACACAAAGAAGTTTCTCAGAAAGCTTCTTTCTCTTTGTTATCGGAGGATATTTCCTTTGGCCCTATAGTCTTCAAAGGGATCAGAAATATCTGTTCTCAGATTCCACAGAAATAAGGCTAGCAAAGAGATCCTCGAAATACAGATGTAACTCTGTGAGTGGAAGTCATAGAACAGTAAGACATTTCTCAGAAAGCTTCTTTCCAGATTTCGTCTGAGGATATTTCCTTTTTCACCATAAACCTCTAAGGGCTTCCAAATATCCCTTTGCCAATTCCACAAGAACTGTCTTAGCGAAAGGCTTCTTTAGGGGAAATCTGTAACTCTGTGAGATGATTTCACAGAACACAAAGAAGTTTCTCAGAAAGCTTCTTTCTCTTTGTTATCGGAGGATTTTTCCATTGGCCCAATAGTCTTCAAAGGGATCCGAAATATCTGTTCTCAGATTCCACAGAAATGAGGCTAGCAAAGAGATCCACGAAATACAGATGTAACTCTGTGAGATGAATTACAGAACACTAAGCGGTTTCTCAGAAAGCTTCTTTCCAGATTTCATCTGAGGATATTTCCTTTTTCACCATAGCCCTCTATGGGCTTCCAAATATCACTTTGCCAATTCCAGAAGAACTATCATAGCGAAAGGCTTCTTGAGGGGAAAGCTGTAACTCTGTGAGGTGATTTCATAGAACACAAAGAAGTTTCTCAGAAAGCTTCTTTTTCTTTGTTATCGTAGGATATTTCCTTTGGCCCTATAGTCTTCAAAGGGATCCGAAATATCTGTTCTCAGATTCCACAGAAATAAGCCTAGCAAAGACATCCACGAAATACAGATGTAACTCTGTGAGATGAATTAACAGAACACAAAGCAGTTTCTCAGAAAGCTTCTTTCCAGATTTCATCTGAGGATATTTCCTTTTTCACCATAGCCCTCTATGGGCTTCCAAATATCACTTTGCCAATTCCACAAGAACTGTCTTAGCGAAAGGCTTCTTGAGGGGAAGGCTGTAACTCTGTGAGATGATTTCACAGAACACAAAGAAGTTTCTCAGAAAGCTTCTTTCTCTTTGTTATCGGAGGCTATTTCCTTTGGCCCTGTAGTCTTCAAAGGGATCCGAAATATCTGTTCTCAGATTCCACAGAAATAAGGCTAGCAAAGAGATGCACGAAATACAGATATAACTCTGTGAGTAGAAGTCAAAGAACACTAAGCAGTTTCTCAGAAAGCTTCTTTCCAGTTTTCATCTGAGGATATTTCCTTTCTCACCATAGCCCTCTATGGGCTTCCAAATATCACTTTGCCAATTCCACAAGAACTGTCTTAGCGAAATGCTTCTTGAGGGGAGAGCTGTAACTCTGTGAGATGATTTCACAGAACACAAAGAAGTTTCCAAGAAAGCTTCTTTCTCTTTGTTATCAGAGGATATTTCCTTTGGCCCTATAGTCTTCAAAGGAATCCGAAATATCTGTTCTCAGATTCCACAAATAAGGCTAGCAAAGGGATCCACGAAATACAGATGTAACTCTGTGAGTGAAAGTCACAGAACACCAAGCGGTTTCCCAGAAAGCTTCTTTCCAGATTTCATCTGAGGATATTTCCTTTTTCACCGTAGCCCTATATAGGCTTCCAAATATCACTTTGCCAATTCCGCAAGAACTGTCTTAGCGAAAGGCTTCTTGAGGGGAAAGCTGTAACTTTGTGAGATGATTTCACAGAACACAAAGAAGTTTCTCAGAAAGCTTCTTTCTCTTTGTTACCAGAGGATATTTCCTTTGGCCCTATAGTCTTCAAAGGGATCCGAAATATCTGTTCTCAGATTCCACAGAAATAAGGCTAGCAAAGAGATCCACGAAATACAGATGTAACTCTGTTAGATGAATTAACAGAACACTAAGCAGTTTCTCAGAAAGCTTCTTTCCAGATTTCATCTGAGGATATTTCCTTTTTCACCCTAGGCCTATATAGGCTTCCAAATATCACTTTGCCAATTCCAAAAGAACTGTCTTAGCGAAAGGTTTCTTGAGGCGAAAGCTGTAACTCTGTGAGATGATTTCACAGAACAAAAAGGAGTTTCTTAGAAAGCTTCCTTCTCTTCGTTATCGGAGTATATTTCCTTTGGCCATATAGCCTTAAAAGGGATCCGATATATCTGTTCTAAGATTCCACAGAAATACGCTAGCAAAGAGATCCACGAAATACAGATGTAATTCTCTGAGATGAATGAACAGAACACTAAGCAGTTTCTCAGAAAGCTTCTTTCCAGATTTCATCTGAGGACATTTCCTTTTTCACCATAGCCCTCTATATGCTTCCAAATATCACTTTGCCAATTCCACAAGAACTGTCTTAGCGAAAGGCTTCTTGAGGGGAAAGCTGTAACTCTGTGAGATGATTTCACAGAACACAAAGAAGTTTCTCAGAAAGCTTCTTTCTCTTTGTTATCGGAGGATATTTCCTTTGGCCCTATAGTCTTCAAAGGGATCCGAAATATCTGTTCTCAGATTCCACAGAAATAAGGCTGGCAAAGAGATCCACGAAATACAGATGTAACTCTGTGAGAAAAATGAAGAGAACACTAAGCAGTTTCTCAGAAAGCTTCTTTCCAGATTTCATCTGAGAATATTTCCTTTTTCACCATAGCCCTCTACGGGCTTCCAAATATCACTTTGCCAATTCCACAAGATCTGTCTTAGCGAAATGCTTCTTGAGGGGAAAGCTCTAACTCTGTGAGATGATTTCACAGAACACAAAGAAGGTTCTCAGAAAGCTTCTTTCTCTTTGTTACCGGAGGATATTTCCTTTGGCCCTATACTCTTCAAAGGGATCCGAAATATCTGTTCTCAGATTCCACAGAAATAAGGCTAGCAAAGAGATCCACGAAATACAGATGTAACTCTGTGAGATGAATTAACAGAACACTAAGCAGTTTCTCAGAAAGCTTCTTTCCAGATTTCATCTGAGGATATTTCCTTTTTCACTCTAGGCCTATATAGGCTTCCAAATATCACTTTGCCAATTCCACAAGAACTGTCTTAGCGAAAGGCTTCTTGAGGGGAAAGCTGTAACTCTGTGAGGTGATTTCACAGAACACAAAGAAGTTTCTCAGAAAGCTTCTTCCTCTTTTTTATCGGAGGATATTTCCTTTGGCCCTATAGTCTTCAAAGGAATCCGATATATCTGCTCTCTGATTCCACAGAAATAAGGCTAGCAAAGAGATCCACGAAATACAGATGTAACTCTGGGAGATGAATTAACAGAACACTAAGCAATTTCTCAGAAAGCTTCTTTCCAGATTTCATCTGAGGATATTTCCTTTTTCACCGCACTCTATGGGCTTCCAAGTATCACTTTGCGAATTCCACAAGAACTGTCTTAGCGAAAGGCGTCTTGAGGGGAAAGCTGTAACTCTGTGAGATGATTACACAGAACACAAAGAAGTTTCCAAGAAAGCTTCTTTCTCTTTGTTATCAGAGGATATTTCCTTTGGCCCTATAGTCTTCAAAGGGATCCGAAATATCTGTTCTCAGATTCCACAGAAATAAGGCTAGCAAAGAGATCCACGACATACAGATGTAACTCTGTGAGTGGAAGTCATAGAACACTAAGACGTTTCTCAGAAAGCTTCTTTCCAGATTTCATCTGAGGATATTTCCTTTTGCACCATAACCCTCTATGGGCTTCCAAATATCACTTTGCCAATTCCACAAGAACTGTCTTAGCGAAAGGCTTCTTGAGGGGAAAGCTGTAACTCTGTGAGATGATTTCAAAGAACACAGAGAAGTTTCCAAGAAAGCTTCTTTCTCTTTGTTATCAGAGGATATTTCCTTTGGCCCTATAGTCTTCAAAGGAATCCGAAATATCTGTACTCAGATTCCACAAATAAGGCTAGCAAAGGGATCCACGAAATACAGATGTAACTCTGTGAGTGAAAGTCACAGAACACCAAGCGGTTTCCCAGAAAGCTTCTTTCCAGATTTCATCTGAGGATATTTCCTTTTTCACCGTAGCCCTATAAAGGCTTCCAAATATCACTTTGCCAATTCCGCAAGAACTGTCTTAGCGAAAGGCTTCTTGAGGGGAAAGCTGTAACTTTGTGAGAAGATTTCACAGAACACAAAGAAGTTTCTCAGAAAGCTTCTTTCTCTTTGTTACCGGAGGATATTTCCTTTGGCCCTATAGTCTTCAAAGGGATCCGAAATATCTGTTCTCAGATTCCACAGAAATAAGGCTAGCAAAGAGATCCACGAAATACAGATGTAACACTGTTAGATGAATTAACAGAACACTAAGCAGTTTCTCAGAAAGCTTCTTTCCAGATTTCATTGGAGGATATTTCCTTTTTCACCATAGCCCTCTTTGGACTTCCAAATATCACTTTGCCAATTCCACAAGAACTGTCTTAGCGAAAGGCTTCTTGAGGGGAAAGCTGTAACTCTGTGAGATGATTTCACAGAACACAAAGAAGTTTCTCAGAAAGCTTCTTTCTCTTTGTCATCGGAGGATATTTCCTTTGGCCCTATAGTCTTCAAAGGGATCCGAAATATCTGTTCTCAGATTCCACAGAAATAAGGCTGGCAAAGAGATCCACGAAATACAGATGTAACTCTGTGAGAAAAATGAAGAGAACACTAAGCAGTTTCTCAGAAAGCTTCTTTCCAGATTTCATCTGAGAATATTTCCTTTTTCACCATAGTCCTCTACGGGCTTCCAAATATCACTTTGCCAATTCCACAAGATCTGTCTTAGCGAAATGCTTCTTGAGGGGAAAGCTCTAACTCTATGAGATGATTTCACAGAACACAAAGAAGGTTCTCAGAAAGCTTCTTTCTCTTTGTTACCGGAGGATATTTCCTTTGGCCCTATAGTCTTCAAAGGGATCCGAAATATCTGTTCTCAGATTCCACAGAAATAAGGCTAGCAAAGAGATCCACGAAATACAGATGTAACTCTGTGAGATGAATTAACAGAACACTAAGCAGTTTCTCAGAAAGCTTCTTTCCAGATTTCATCTGAGGATATTTCCTTTTTCACTCTAGGCCTATATAGGCTTCCAAATATCACTTTGCCAATTCCACAAGAACTGTCTTAGCGAAAGGCTTCTTGAGTGGAAAGCTGTAACTTTGTGAGATGATTTCACAGAACACAAAGAAGTTTCTCAGAAAGCTTCTTTCTCTTTTTTATCGGAGGATATTTCCTTTGGTCCTATAGTCTTCAAAGGGATCAGAAATATCTGTTCTCAGATTCCACAGAAATAAGGCTAGCAAAGAGATCCTCGAAATACAGATGTAACTCTGTGAGTGGAAGTCATAGAACAGTAAGACATTTCTCAGAAAGCTTCTTTCCAGATTTCATCTGAGGATATTTCCTTTTTCACCATAACCCTCTAAGGGCTTCCAAATATCCCTTTGCCAATTCCACAAGAACTGTCTTAGCGAAAGGCTTCTTTAGGGGAAAGCTGTAACTCTGTGAGATGATTTCACAGAACACAAAGAAGTTTCTCAGAAAGCTTCTTTCTCTTTGTTATCGGAGGATTTTTCCATTGGCCCAATAGTCTTCAAAGGGATCCGAAATATCTGTTCTCAGATTCCACAGAAATGAGGCTAGCAAAGAGATCCACGAAATACAGATGTAACTCTGTGAGATGAATTAACAGAACACTAAGCGGTTTCTCAGAAAGCTTCTTTCCAGATTTCATCTGAGGATATTTCCTTTTTCACCATAGCCCTCTATGGGCTTCCAAATATCACTTTGCCAATTCCAGAAGAACTATCATAGCGAAAGGCTTCTTGAGGGGAAAGCTGTAACTCTGTGAGATGATTTCACAGAACACAAAGAAGTTTCTCAGAAAGCTTCTTTTTCTTTGTTATCGTAGGATATTTCCTTTGGCCCTATAGTCTTCAAAGGGATCCGAAATATCTGTTCTCAGATTCCACAGAAATAAGCCTAGCAAAGACATCCACGAAATACAGATGTAACTCTGTGAGGTGAATTAACAGAACACAAAGCAGTTTCTCAGAAAGCTTCTTTCCAGATTTCATCTGAGGATATTTCCTTTTTCACCATAGCCCTCTATGGGCTTCCAAATATCACTTTGCCAATTCCACAAGAACTGTCTTAGCGAAAGGCTTCTTGAGGGGAAGGCTGTAACTCTGTGAGATGATTTCACAGAACACAAAGAAGTTTCTCAGAAAGCTTCTTTCTCTTTGTTATCGGAGGATATTTCCTTTGGCCCTGCAGTCTTCAAAGGGATCCGAAATATCTGTTCTCAGATTCCACAGAAATAAGGCTGGCAAAGAGATCCACGAAATACAGATGTAACTCTGTGAGATGAATGAAGAGAACACTAAGCAGTTTCTCAGAAAGCTTCCTTCCAGATTTCATCTGAGGATATTTCCTTTTTCACCATATCCCTCTATGGGCTTCCAAATATCACTTTGCCAATTCCACAAGAACTGTCTTAGGGAAAGGATTCTTGAGGGGAAAGCTGTAACTCTGTGAGATGATTTCACAGAACACAAAGAAGGTTCTCAGAAAGCTTCTTTCTCTTTGTTACCGGAGGATATTTCCTTTGGCCCTATAGTCTTCAAAGGGATCCGAAATATCTGTTCTCAGATTCCACAGAAATAAGGCTAGCAAAGAGATCCACGAAATACAGATGTAACTCTGTGAGATGAATTAACAGAACACTAAGCAGTTTCTCAGAAAGCTTCTTTCCAGATTTCATCTGAGGATATTTCCTTTTTCACTCTAGGCCTATATAGGCTTCCAAATATCACTTTGCCAATTCCACAAGAACTGTCTTAGCGAAAGGCTTCTTGAGGGGAAAGCTGTAACTTTGTGAGATGATTTCACAGAACACAAAGAAGTTTCTCAGAAAGCTTCTTTCTCTTTGTTATCGGAGGATATTTCCTTTGGCCCTATAGTCTTCAAAGGGATCAGAAATATCTGTTCTCAGATTCCACAGAAATAAGGCTAGCAAAGAGATCCTCGAAATACAGATGTAACTCTGTGAGTGGAAGTCATAGAACAGTAAGACATTTCTCAGAAAGCTTCTTTCCAGATTTCATCTGAGGATATTTCCTTTTTCACCATAAACCTCTAAGGGCTTCCAAATATCCCTTTGCCAATTCCACAAGAACTGTCTTAGCGAAAGGCTTCTTGAGGGGAAGGCTGTAACTCTGTGAGATGATTTCACAGAACACAAAGAAGTTTCTCAGAAAGCTTCTTTCTCTTTGTTATCGGAGGATATTTCCTTTGGCCCTGTAGTCTTCAAAGGGATCCGAAATATCTGTTCTCAAATTCCACAGAAATAAGGCTAGCAAAGAGATGCACGAAATACAGATATAACTCTGTGAGTAGAAGTCAAAGAACACTAAGCAGTTTCTCAGAAAGCTTCTTTCCAATTTTCATCTGAGGATATTTCCTTTCTCACCATAGCCCTCTATGGGCTTCCAAATATCACTTTGCCAATTCCACAAGAACTGTCTTAGCGAAATGCTTCTTGAGGGGAGAGCTGTAACTCTGTGAGATGATTTCACAGAACACAAAGAAGTTTCCAAGAAAGCTTCTTTCTCTTTGTTATCAGAGGATATTTCCTTTGGCCCTATAGTCTTCAAAGGAATCCGAAATATCTGTTCTCAGATTCCACAAATAAGGCTAGCAAAGGGATCCACGAAATACAGATGTAACTCTGTGAGTGAAAGTCACAGAACACCAAGCGGTTTCCCAGAAAGCTTCTTTCCAGATTTCATCTGAGGATATTTCCTTTTTCACCGTAGCCCTATATAGGCTTCCAAATATCACTTTGCCAATTCCGCAAGAACTGTCTTAGCGAAAGGCTTCTTGAGGGGAAAGCTGTAACTTTGTGAGATGATTTCACAGAACACAAAGAAGTTTCTCAGAAAGCTTCTTTCTCTTTGTTACCAGAGGATATTTCCTTTGGCCCTATAGTCTTCAAAGGGATCCGAAATATCTGTTCTCAGATTCCACAGAAATAAGGCTAGCAAAGAGATCCACGAAATACAGATGTAACTCTGTTAGATGAATTAACAGAACACTAAGCAGTTTCTCAGAAAGCTTCTTTCCAGATTTCATCTGAGGATATTTCCTTTTTCACCCTAGGCCTATATAGGCTTCCAAATATCACTTTGCCAATTCCAAAAGAACTGTCTTAGCGAAAGGCTTCTTGAGGGGAAAGCTGTAACTCTGTGAGATGATTTCACAGAACAAAAAGGAGTTTCTTAGAAAGCTTCCTTCTCTTCGTTATCGGAGTATATTTCCTTTGGCCATATAGCCTTAAAAGGGATCCGATATATCTGTTCTAAGATTCCACAGAAATACGCTAGCAAAGAGATCCACGAAATACAGATGTAATTCTCTGAGATGAATGAACAGAACACTAAGCAGTTTCTCAGAAAGCTTCTTTCCAGATTTCATCTGAGGACATTTCCTTTTTCACCATAGCCCTCTATATGCTTCCAAATATCACTTTGCCAATTCCACAAGAACTGTCTTAGCGAAAGGCTTCTTGAGGGGAAAGCTGTAACTCTGTGAGATGATTTCACAGAACACAAAGAAGTTTCTCAGAAAGCTTCTTTCTCTTTGTTATCGGAGGATATTTCCTTTGGCCCTATAGTCTTCAAAGGGATCCGAAATATCTGTTCTCAGATTCCACAGAAATAAGGCTGGCAAAGAGATCCACGAAATACAGATGTAACTCTGTGAGAAAAATGAAGAGAACACTAAGCAGTTTCTCAGAAAGCTTCTTTCCAGATTTCATCTGAGAATATTTCCTTTTTCACCATAGCCCTCTACGGGCTTCCAAATATCACTTTGCCAATTCCACAAGATCTGTCTTAGCGAAATGCTTCTTGAGGGGAAAGCTCTAACTCTGTGAGATGATTTCACAGAACACAAAGAAGGTTCTCAGAAAGCTTCTTTCTCTTTGTTACCGGAGGATATTTCCTTTGGCCCTATACTCTTCAAAGGGATCCGAAATATCTGTTCTCAGATTCCTCAGAAATAAGGCTAGCAAAGAGATCCACGAAATACAGATGTAACTCTGTGAGATGAATTAACAGAACACTAAGCAGTTTCTCAGAAAGCTTCTTTCCAGATTTCATCTGAGGATATTTCCTTTTTCACTCTAGGCCTATATAGGCTTCCAAATATCACTTTGCCAATTCCACAAGAACTGTCTTAGCGAAAGGCTTCTTGAGGGGAAAGCTGTAACGCTGTGAGATGATTTCACAGAACACAAAGAAGTTTCTCAGAAAGCTTCTTTCTCTTTGTTATCGGAGGATATTTCCTTTGGCCCTATAGTCTTCAAAGGGATCAGAAATATCTGTTCTCAGATTCCACAGAAATAAGGCTAGCAAAGAGATCCTCGAAATACAGATGTAACTCTGTGAGTGGAAGTCATAGAACAGTAAGACATTTCTCAGAAAGCTTCTTTCCAGATTTCATCTGAGGATATTTCCTTTTTCACCATAAACCTCTAAGGGCTTCCAAATATCCCTTTGCCAATTCCACAAGAACTGTCTTAGCGAAAGGCTTCTTTAGGGGAAATCTGTAACTCTGTGAGATGATTTCACAGAACACAAAGAAGTTTCTCAGAAAGCTTCTTTCTCTTTGTTATCGGAGGATTTTTCCATTGGCCCAATAGTCTTCAAAGGGATCCGAAATATCTGTTCTCAGATTCCACAGAAATGAGGCTAGCAAAGAGATCCACGAAATACAGATGTAACTCTGTGAGATGAATTACAGAACACTAAGCGGTTTCTCAGAAAGCTTCTTTCCAGATTTCATCTGAGGATATTTCCTTTTTCACCATAGCCCTCTATGGGCTTCCAAATATCACTTTGCCAATTCCAGAAGAACTATCATAGCGAAAGGCTTCTTGAGGGGAAAGCTGTAACTCTGTGAGGTGATTTCATAGAACACAAAGAAGTTTCTCAGAAAGCTTCTTTTTCTTTGTTATCGTAGGATATTTCCTTTGGCCCTATAGTCTTCAAAGGGATCCGAAATATCTGTTCTCAGATTCCACAGAAATAAGCCTAGCAAAGACATCCACGAAATACAGATGTAACTCTGTGAGATGAATTAACAGAACACAAAGCAGTTTCTCAGAAAGCTTCTTTCCAGATTTCATCTGAGAATATTTCCTTTTTCACCATAGCCCTCTACGGGCTTCAAAATATCACTTTGCCAATTCCACAAGATCTGTCTTAGCGAAATGCTTCTTGAGGGGAAAGCTCTAACTCTGTGAGATGATTTCACAGAACACAAAGAAGGTTCTCAGAAAGCTTCTTTCTCTTTGTTACCGGAGGATATTTCCTTTGGCCCTATACTCTTCAAAGGGATCCGAAATATCTGTTCTCAGATTCCACAGAAATAAGGCTAGCAAAGAGATCCACGAAATACAGATGTAACTTTGTGAGATGAATTAACAGAACACTAAGCAGTTTCTCAGAAAGCTTCTTTCCAGATTTCATCTGAGGATATTTCCTTTTTCACTCTAGGCCTATATAGGCTTCCAAATATCACTTTGCCAATTCCACAAGAACTGTCTTAGCGAAAGGCTTCTTGAGGGGAAAGCTGTAACTCTGTGAGGTGATTTCACAGAACACAAAGAAGTTTCTCAGAAAGCTTCTTCCTCTTTTTTATCGGAGGATATTTCCTTTGGCCCTATAGTCTTCAAAGGAATCCGATATATCTGCTCTCTGATTCCACAGAAATAAGGCTAGCAAAGAGATCCACGAAATACAGATGTAACTCTGGGAGATGAATTAAGAGAACACTAAGCAGTTTCTCAGAAAGCTTCTTTCCAGATTTCATCTGAGGATATTTCCTTTTTCACCGCACTGTATGGGCTTCCAAGTATCACTTTGCGAATTCCACAAGAACTGTCTTAGCGAAAGGCGTCTTGAGGGGAAAGCTGTAACTCTGTGAGATGATTACACAGAACACAAAGAAGTTTCCAAGAAAGCTTCTTTCTCTTTGTTATCAGAGGATATTTCCTTTGGCCCTATAGTCTTCAAAGGGATCCGAAATATCTGTTCTCAGATTCCACAGAAATAAGGCTAGCAAAGAGATCCACGACTTACAGATGTAACTCTGTGAGTGGAAGTCATAGAACACTAAGACGTTTCTCAGAAAGCTTCTTTCCAGATTTCATCTGAGGATATTTCCTTTTTCACCATAACCCTCTATGGGCTTCCAAATATCACTTTGCCAATTCCACAAGAACTGTCTTAGCGAAAGGCTTCTTGAGGGGAAAGCTGTAACTCTGTGAGATGATTTCACAGAACACAGAGAAGTTTCCAAGAAAGCTTCTTTCTCTTTGTTATCGGAGGATATTTCCTTTGGCCCTATAGTCTTCAAAGGAATCCGAAATATCTGTACTCAGATTCCACAAATAAGGCTAGCAAAGGGATCCACGAAATACAGATGTAACTCTGTGAGTGAAAGTCACAGAACACCAAGCGGTTTCCCAGAAAGCTTCTTTCCAGATTTCATCTGAGGATATTTCCTTTTTCACCGTAGCCCTATAAAGGCTTCCAAATATCACTTTGCCAATTCCGCAAGAACTGTCTTAGCGAAAGGCTTCTTGAGGGGAAAGCTGTAACTTTGTGAGATGATTTCACAGAACACAAAGAAGTTTCTCAGAAAGCTTCTTTCTCTTTGTTACCGGAGGATATTTCCTTTGGCCCTATAGTCTTCAAAGGGATCCGAAATATCTGTTCTCAGATTCCACAGAATTAAGGCTAGCAAAGAGATCCACGAAATACAGATGTAACTCTGTGAGATGAATTAACAGAACACTAAGCAGTTTCTCAGAAAGCTTCTTTCCAGATTTCATCTGAGGATATTTCCTTTTTCACTCTAGGCCTATATAGGCTTCCAAATATCACTTTGCCAATTCCACAAGAACTGTCTTAGCGAAAGGCTTCTTGAGTGGAAAGCTGTAACTTTGTGAGATGATTTCACAGAACACAAAGAAGTTTCTCAGAAAGCTTCTTTCTCTTTGTTATCGGAGGATATTTCCTTTGGTCCTATAGTCTTCAAAGGGATCAGAAATATCTGTTCTCAGATTCCACAGAAATAAGGCTAGCAAAGAGATCCTCGAAATACAGATGTAACTCTGTGAGTGGAAGTCATAGAACAGTAAGACATTTCTCAGAAAGCTTCTTTCCAGATTTCATCTGAGGATATTTCCTTTTTCACCATAACCCTCTATGGGCTTCCAAATATCCCTTTGCCAATTCCACAAGAACTGTCTTAGCGAAAGGCTTCTTTAGGGGAAAGCTGTAACTCTGTGAGATGATTTCACAGAACACAAAGAAGTTTCTCAGAAAGCTTCTTTCTCTTTGTTATCGGAGGATTTTTCCATTGGCCCAATAGTCTTCAAAGGGATCCGAAATATCTGTTCTCAGATTCCACAGAAATGAGGCTAGCAAAGAGATCCACGAAATACAGATGTAACTCTGTGAGATGAATTAACAGAACACTAAGCGGTTTCTCAGAAAGCTTCTTTCCAGATTTCATCTGAGGATATTTCCTTTTTCACCATAGCCCTCTATGGGCTTCCAAATATCACTTTGCCAATTCCAGAAGAACTATCATAGCGAAAGGCTTCTTGAGGGGAAAGCTGTAACTCTGTGAGATGATTTCACAGAACACAAAGAAGTTTCTCAGAAAGGTTCTTTCTCTTTGTTATCGGAGGATATTTCCTTTGGCCCTATAGTCTTCAAAGGGATCCGAAATATCTGTTCTCAGATTCCACAGAAATAAGCCTAGCAAAGACATCCACGAAATACAGATGTAACTCTGTGAGGTGAATTAACAGAACACAAAGCAGTTTCTCAGAAAGCTTCTTTCCAGATTTCATCTGAGGATATTTCCTTTTTCACCATAGCCCTCTATGGGCTTCCAAATATCACTTTGCCAATTCCACAAGAACTGTCTTAGCGAAAGGCTTCTTGAGGGGAAGGCTGTAACTCTGTGAGATGATTTCACAGAACACAAAGAAGTTTCTCAGAAAGCTTCTTTCTCTTTGTTATCGGAGGATATTTCCTTTGGCCCTGCAGTCTTCAAAGGGATCCGAAATATCTGTTCTCAGATTCCACAGAAATAAGGCTGGCAAAGAGATCCACGAAATACAGATGTAACTCTGTGAGATGAATGAAGAGAACACTAAGCAGTTTCTCAGAAAGCTTCCTTCCAGATTTCATCTGAGGATATTTCCTTTTTCACCATATCCCTCTATGGGCTTCCAAATATCACTTTGCCAATTCCACAAGAACTGTCTTAGCGAAAGGATTCTTGAGGGGAAAGCTGTAACTCTGTGAGATGATTTCACAGAACACAAAGAAGGTTCTCAGAAAGCTTCTTTCTCTTTGTTACCGGAGGATATTTCCTTTGGCCCTATAGTCTTCAAAGGGATCCGAAATATCTGTTCTCAGATTCCACAGAAATAAGGCTAGCAAAGAGATCCACGAAATACAGATGTAACTCTGTGAGATGAATTAACAGAACACTAAGCAGTTTCTCAGAAAGCTTCTTTCCAGATTTCATCTGAGGATATTTCCTTTTTCACTCTAGGCCTATATAGGCTTCCAAATATCACTTTGCCAATTCCACAAGAACTGTCTTAGCGAAAGGCTTCTTGAGGGGAAAGCTGTAACTTTGTGAGATGATTTCACAGAACACAAAGAAGTTTCTCAGAAAGCTTCTTTCTCTTTGTTACCGGAGGATATTTCCTTTGGCCCTATAGTCTTCAAAGGGATCAGAAATATCTGTTCTCAGATTCCACAGAAATAAGGCTAGCAAAGAGATCCTCGAAATACAGATGTAACTCTGTGAGTGGAAGTCATAGAACAGTAAGACATTTCTCAGAAAGCTTCTTTCCAGATTTCATCTGAGGATATTTCCTTTTTCACCATAAACCTCTAAGGGCTTCCAAATATCCCTTTGCCAATTCCACAAGAACTGTCTTAGCGAAAGGCTTCTTGAGGGGAAGGCTGTAACTCTGTGAGATGATTTCACAGAACACAAAGAAGTTTCTCAGAAAGCTTCTTTCTCTTTGTTATCGGAGGATATTTCCTTTGGCCCTGTAGTCTTCAAAGGGATCCGAAATATCTGTTCTCAAATTCCACAGAAATAAGGCTAGCAAAGAGATGCACGAAATACAGATATAACTCTGTGAGTAGAAGTCAAAGAACACTAAGCAGTTTCTCAGAAAGCTTCTTTCCAGTTTTCATCTGAGGATATTTCCTTTCTCACCATAGCCCTCTATGGGCTTCCAAATATCACTTTGCCAATTCCACAAGAACTGTCTTAGCGAAATGCTTCTTGAGGGGAGAGCTGTAACTCTGTGAGATGATTTCACAGAACACAAAGAAGTTTCCAAGAAAGCTTCTTTCTCTTTGTTATCAGAGGATATTTCCTTTGGCCCTATAGTCTTCAAAGGAATCCGAAATATCTGTTCTCAGATTCCACAAATAAGGCTAGCAAAGGGATCCACGAAATACAGATGTAACTCTGTGAGTGAAAGTCACAGAACACCAAGCGGTTTCCCAGAAAGCTTCTTTCCAGATTTCATCTGAGGATATTTCCTTTTTCACCGTAGCCCTATATAGGCTTCCAAATATCACTTTGCCAATTCCGCAAGAACTGTCTTAGCGAAAGGCTTCTTGAGGGGAAAGCTGTAACTTTGTGAGATGATTTCACAGAACACAAAGAAGTTTCTCAGAAAGCTTCTTTCTCTTTGTTACCAGAGGATATTTCCTTTGGCCCTATAGTCTTCAAAGGGATCCGAAATATCTGTTCTCAGATTCCACAGAAATAAGGCTAGCAAAGAGATCCACGAAATACAGATGTAACTCTGTTAGATGAATTAACAGAACACTAAGCAGTTTCTCAGAAAGCTTCTTTCCAGATTTCATCTGAGGATATTTCCTTTTTCACCCTAGGCCTATATAGGCTTCCAAATATCACTTTGCCAATTCCAAAAGAACTGTCTTAGCGAAAGGCTTCTTGAGGGGAAAGCTGTAACTCTGTGAGATGATTTCACAGAACAAAAAGGAGTTTCTTAGAAAGCTTCCTTCTCTTCGTTATCGGAGTATATTTCCTTTGGCCATATAGCCTTAAAAGGGATCCGATATATCTGTTCTAAGATTCCACAGAAATACGCTAGCAAAGAGATCCACGAAATACAGATGTAATTCTCTGAGATGAATGAACAGAACACTAAGCAGTTTCTCAGAAAGCTTCTTTCCAGATTTCATCTGAGGACATTTCCTTTTTCACCATAGCCCTCTATATGCTTCCAAATATCACTTTGCCAATTCCACAAGAACTGTCTTAGCGAAAGACTTCTTGAGGGGAAAGCTGTAACTCTGTGAGATGATTTCACAGAACACAAAGAAGTTTCTCAGAAAGCTTCTTTCTCTTTGTTATCGGAGGATATTTCCTTTGGCCCTATAGTCTTCAAAGGGATCCGAAATATCTGTTCTCAGATTCCACAGAAATAAGGCTGGCAAAGAGATCCACGAAATACAGATGTAACTCTGTGAGAAAAATGAAGAGAACACTAAGCAGTTTCTCAGAAAGCTTCTTTCCAGATTTCATCTGAGAATATTTCCTTTTTCACCATAGCCCTCTACGGGCTTCCAAATATCACTTTGCCAATTCCACAAGATCTGTCTTAGCGAAATGCTTCTTGAGGGGAAAGCTCTAACTCTGTGAGATGATTTCACAGAACACAAAGAAGGTTCTCAGAAAGCTTCTTTCTCTTTGTTACCGGAGGATATTTCCTTTGGCCCTATACTCTTCAAAGGGATCCGAAATATCTGTTCTCAGATTCCTCAGAAATAAGGCTAGCAAAGAGATCCACGAAATACAGATGTAACTCTGTGAGATGAATTAACAGAACACTAAGCAGTTTCTCAGAAAGCTTCTTTCCAGATTTCATCTGAGGATATTTCCTTTTTCACTCTAGGCCTATATAGGCTTCCAAATATCACTTTGCCAATTCCACAAGAACTGTCTTAGCGAAAGGCTTCTTAAGGGGAAAGCTGTAACTCTGTGAGGTGATTTCACAGAACACAAAGAAGTTTCTCAGAAAGCTTCTTCCTCTTTTTTATCGGAGGATATTTCCTTTGGCCCTATAGTCTTCAAAGGAATCCGATATATCTGCTCTCTGATTCCACAGAAATAAGGCTAGCAAAGAGATCCACGAAATACAGATGTAACTCTGGGAGATGAATTAACAGAACACTAAGCAGTTTCTCAGAAAGCTTCTTTCCAGATTTCATCTGAGGATATTTCCTTTTTCACCGCACTCTATGGGCTTCCAAGTATCACTTTGCGAATTCCACAAGAACTGTCTTAGCGAAAGGCGTCTTGAGGGGAAAGCTGTAACTCTGTGAGATGATTACACAGAACACAAAGAAGTTTCCAAGAAAGCTTCTTTCTCTTTGTTATCAGAGGATATTTCCTTTGGCCCTATAGTCTTCAAAGGGATCCGAAATATCTGTTCTCAGATTCCACAGAAATAAGGCTAGCAAAGAGATCCACGACATACAGATATAACTCTGTGAGTGAAAGTCACAGAACACCAAGCGGTTTCCCAGAAAGCTTCTTTCCAGATTTCATCTGAGGATATTTCCTTTTTCACCATATCCCTCTATGGGTTTCCAAATATCACTTTGCCAATTCCACAAGAACTGTCTTAGCGAAAGGATTCTTGAGGGGAAAGCTGTAACTCTGTGAGATGATTTCACAGAACACAAAGAAGGTTCTCAGAAAGCTTCTTTCTCTTTGTTACCGGAGGATATTTCTTTTGGCCCTATAGTCTTCAAAGGGATCCGAAATATCTGTTCTCAGATTCCACAGAAATAAGGCTAGCAAAGAGATCCACGAAATACAGATGTAACACTGTTAGATGAATTAACAGAACACTAAGCAGTTTCTCAGAAAGCTTCTTTCCAGATTTCATCTGAGGATATTTCCTTTTTCACCATAGCCCTCTATATGCTTCCAAATATCACTTTGCCAATTCCACAAGAACTGTCTTAGCGAAAGGATTCTTGAGGGGAAAGCTGTAACTCTGTGAGATGATTTCACAGAACACAAAGAAGTTTCTCAGAAAGCTTCTTTCTCTTTGTTATCGGAGGATATTTCCTTTGGCCCTATAGTCTTCAAAGGGATCCGAAATATCTGTTCTCAGATTCCACAGAAATAAGGCTAGCAAAGAGATCCACGAAATACAGATGTAACTCTGTTAGATGAATTAACAGAACACTAAGCAGTTTCTCAGAAAGCTTCTTTCCAGATTTCATCTGAGGATATTTCCTTTTTCACCCTAGGCCTATATAGGCTTCCAAATATCACTTTGCCAATTCCAAAAGAACTGTCTTAGCGAAAGGCTTCTTGAGGGGAAAGCTGTAACTCTGTGAGATGATTTCACAGAACAAAAAGGAGTTTCTTAGAAAGCTTCCTTCTCTTCGTTATCGGAGTATATTTCCTTTGGCCATATAGCCTTAAAAGGGATCCGATATATCTGTTCTAAGATTCCACAGAAATACGCTAGCAAAGAGATCCACGAAATACAGATGTAATTCTCTGAGATGAATGAACAGAACACTAAGCAGTTTCTCAGAAAGCTTCTTTCCAGATTTCATCTGAGGACATTTCCTTTTTCACCATAGCCCTCTGTATGCTTCCAAATATCACTTTGCCAATTCCACAAGAACTGTCTTAGCGAAAGGCTTCTTGAGGGGAAAGCTGTAACTCTGTGAGATGATTTCACAGAACACAAAGAAGTTTCTCAGAAAGCTTCTTTCTCTTTGTTATCGGAGGATATTTCCTTTGGCCCTATAGTCTTCAAAGGGATCCGAAATATCTGTTCTCAGATTCCACAGAAATAAGGCTGGCAAAGAGATCCACGAAATACAGATGTAACTCTGTGAGAAAAATGAAGAGAACACTAAGCAGTTTCTCAGAAAGCTTCTTTCCAGATTTCATCTGAGAATATTTCCTTTTTCACCATAGCCCTCTACGGGCTTCCAAATATCACTTTGCCAATTCCACAAGATCTGTCTTAGCGAAATGCTTCTTGAGGGGAAAGCTCTAACTCTGTGAGATGATTTCACAGAACACAAAGAAGGTTCTCAGAAAGCTTCTTTCTCTTTGTTACCGGAGGATATTTCCTTTGGCCCTATACTCTTCAAAGGGATCCGAAATATCTGTTCTCAGATTCCTCAGAAATAAGGCTAGCAAAGAGATCCACGAAATACAGATGTAACTCTGTGAGATGAATTAACAGAACACTAAGCAGTTTCTCAGAAAGCTTCTTTCCAGATTTCATCTGAGGATATTTCCTTTTTCACTCTAGGCCTATATAGGCTTCCAAATATCACTTTGCCAATTCCACAAGAACTGTCTTAGCGAAAGGCTTCTTGAGGGGAAAGCTGTAACTCTGTGAGGTGATTTCACAGAACACAAAGAAGTTTCTCAGAAAGCTTCTTCCTCTTTTTTATCGGAGGATATTTCCTTTGGCCCTATAGTCTTCAAAGGAATCCGATATATCTGCTCTCTGATTAAACAGAAATAAGGCTAGCAAAGAGGTCCACGAAATACAGATGTAACTCTGGGAAATGAATTAACAGAACACTAAGCAGTTTCTCACAAAGCTTCTTTCCAGATTTCATCTGAGGATATTTCCTTTTTCACCGCACTCTATGGGCTTCCAAGTATCACTTTGCGAATTCCACAAGAACTGTCTTAGCGAAAGGCGTCTTGAGGGGAAAGCTGTAACTCTGTGAGATGATTACAGAGAACACAAAGAAGTTTCCAAGAAAGCTTCTTTCTCTTTGTTATCAGAGGATATTTCCTTTGGCCCTATAGTCTTCAAAGGGATCCGAAATATCTGTTCTCAGATTCCACAGAAATAAGGCTAGCAAAGAGATCCACGACATACAGATGTAACTCTGTGAGTGAAAGTCACAGAACACCAAGCGGTTTCCCAGAAAGCTTCTTTCCAGATTTCATCTGAGGATATTTCCTTTTTCACCATATCCCTCTATGGGCTTCCAAATATCACTTTGCCAATTCCACAAGAACTGTCTTAGCGAAAGGATTCTTGAGGGGAAAGCTGTAACTCTGTGAGATGATTTCACAGAACACAAAGAAGGTTCTCAGAAAGCTTCTTTCTCTTTGTTACCGGAGGATATTTCTTTTGGCCCTATAGTCTTCAAAGGGATCCGAAATATCTGTTCTCAGATTCCACAGAAATAAGGCTAGCAAAGAGATCCACGAAATACAGATGTAACACTGTTAGATGAATTAACAGAACACTAAGCAGTTTCTCAGAAAGCTTCTTTCCAGATTTCATCTGAGGATATTTCCTTTTTCACCATAGCCCTCTATATGCTTCCAAATATCACTTTGCCAATTCCACAAGAACTGTCTTAGCGAAAGGCTTCTTGAGGGGAAAGCTGTAACTCTGTGAGATGATTTCACAGAACACAAAGAAGTTTCTCAGAAAGCTTCTTTCTCTTTGTTATCGGAGGATATTTCCTTTGGCCCTATAGTCTTCAAAGGGATCCGAAATATCTGTTCTGAGATTCCACAGAAATAAGGCTGGCAAAGAGATCCACGAAATACAGATGTAACTCTGTGAGAAAAATGAAGAGAACACTAAGCAGTTTCTCAGAAAGCTTCTTTCCAGATTTCATCTGAGAATATTTCCTTTTTCACCATAGTCCTCTACGGGCTTCCAAATATCACTTTGCCAATTCCACAAGATCTGTCTTAGCGAAATGCTTCTTGAGGGGAAAGCTCTAACTCTGTGAGATGATTTCACAGAACACAAAGAAGGTTCTCAGAAAGCTTCTTTCTCTTTGTTACCGGAGGATATTTCCTTTGGCCCTATAGTCTTCAAAGGGATCCGAAATATCTGTTCTCAGATTCCACAGAAATAAGGCCAGCAAAGAGATCCACGAAATACAGATGTAACTCTGTGAGATGAATTAACAGAACACTAAGCAGTTTCTCAGAAAGCTTCTTTCCAGATTTCATCTGAGGATATTTCCTTTTTCACTCTAGGCCTATATAGGCTTCCAAATATCACTTTGCCAATTCCACAAGAACTGTCTTAGCGAAAGGCTTCTTGAGTGGAAAGCTGTAACTTTGTGAGATGATTTCACAGAACACAAAGAAGTTTCTCAGAAAGCTTCTTTCTCTTTGTTATCGGAGGATATTTCCTTTGGCCCTATAGTCTTCAAAGGGATCAGAAATATCTGTTCTCAGATTCCACAGAAATAAGGCTAGCAAAGAGATCCTCGAAATACAGATGTAACTCTGTGAGTGGAAGTCATAGAACAGTAAGATATTTCTCAGAAAGCTTCTTTCCAGATTTCATCTGAGGATATTTCCTTTTTCACCATAAACCTCTAAGGGCTTCCAAATATCCCTTTGCCAATTCCACAAGAACTGTCTTAGCGAAAGGCTTCTTTAGGGGAAAGCTGTAACTCTGTGAGATGATTTCACAGAACACAAAGAAGTTTCTCAGAAAGCTTCTTTCTCTTTGTTATCGGAGGATTTTTCCATTGGCCCAATAGTCTTCAAAGGGATCCGAAATATCTGTTCTCAGATTCCACAGAAATGAGGCTAGCAAAGAGATCCACGAAATACAGATGTAACTCTGTGAGATGAATTAACAGAACACTAAGCGGTTTCTCAGAAAGCTTCTTTCCAGATTTCATTTGAGGATATTTCCTTTTTCACCATAGCCCTCTATGGGCTTCCAAATATCACTTAGCCAATTCCAGAAGAACTATCATAGCGAAAGGCTTCTTGAGGGGATAGCTGTAACTCTGTGAGATGATTTCACAGAACACAAAGAAGTTTCTCAGAAAGCTTCTTTTTCTTTGTTATCGTAGGATATTTCCTTTGGCCCTATAGTCTTCAAAGGGATCCGAAATATCTGTTCTCAGATTCCACAGAAATAAGCCTAGCAAAGACATCCACGAAATACAGATGTAACTCTGTGAGATGAATTAACAGAACACAAAGCAGTTTCTCAGAAAGCTTCTTTCCAGATTTCATCTGAGGATATTCCCTTTTTCACCATAGCCCTCTATGGGCTTCCAAATATCACTTTGCCAATTCCACAAGAACTGTCTTAGCGAAAGGCTTCTTGAGGGGAAGGCTGTAACTCTGTGAGATGATTTCACAGAACACAAAGAAGTTTCTCAGAAAGCTTCTTTCTCTTTGTTATCGGAGGATATTTCCTTTGGCCCTGTAGTCTTCAAAGGGATCCGAAATATCTGTTCTCAGATTCCACAGAAATAAGGCTGGCAAAGAGATCCACGAAATACAGATGTAACTCTGTGAGATGAATGAAGAGAACACTAAGCAGTTTCTCAGAAAGCTTCTTTCCAGATTTCATCTGAGGATATTTCCTTTTTCACCATAGCCCTCTCTGTGCTTCCAAATATCACTTTGCCAATTCCACAAGAACTGTCTTAGCGAAAGGCTTCTTGAGGGGAAAGCTGTAACTCTGCGAGATGATTTCACAGAACACAAAGAAATTTCTCAGAAAGCTTCTTTCTCTTTGTTATCGGAGGATATTTCCTTTGGCCCTATAGTCTTCAAAGGGATCCGATATATCTGTTCTCAGATTCCACAGAAATAAGGCTAGCAAAGAGATGCACGAAATACAGTTATAAATCTGTGAGTAGAAGTCAAAGAACACTAAGCAGTATCTCAGAAAGCTTCTTTCCAGTTTTCATCTGAGGATATTTCCTTTCTCACCATAGCCCTCTATGGGCTTCCAAATATCACTTTGCCAATTCCACAAGAACTGTCTTAGCGAAATGCTTCTTGAGGGGAGAGCTGTAACTCTGTGAGATGATTTCACAGAACACAAAGAAGTTTCCAAGACAGCTTCTTTCTCTTTGTTATCAGAGGATATTTCCTTAGGCCCTATAGTCTTCAAAGGAATCCGAAATATCTGTTCTCAGATTCCACAAATAAGGCTAGCAAAGGGATCCACGAAATACAGATGTAACTCTGTGAGTGAAAGTCACAGAACACCAAGCGGTTTCCCAGAAAGCTTCTTTCCAGATTTCATCTGAGGATATTTCCTTTTTCACCGTAGCCCTATATAGGCTTCCAAATATCACTTTGCCAATTCCGCAAGAACTGTCTTAGCGAAAGGCTTCTTGAGGGGAAAGCTGTAACTTTGTGAGATGATTTCACAGAACACAAAGAAGTTTCTCAGAAAGCTTCTTTCTCTTTGTTACCGGAGGATATTTCCTTTGGCCCTATAGTCTTCAAAGGGATCCGAAATATCTGTTCTCAGATTCCACAGAAATAAGGCTAGCTAAGAGATCCACGAAATACAGATGTAACTCTGTTAGATGAATTAACAGAACACTAAGCAGTTTCTCAGAAATCTTCTTTCCAGATTTCATCTGAGGATATTTCCTTTTTCACCCTAGGCCTATATAGGCTTCCAAATATCACTTTGCCAATTCCACAAGAACTGTCTTAGCGAAAGGCTTCTTGAGGGGAAAGCTGTAACTCTGTGAGATGATTTCACAGAACACAAAGAAGTTTCTCAGAAAGCTTCTTTCTCTTTGTTATCGGAGGATATTTCCTTTGGCCCTATAGTCTTCAAAGGGATCCGAAATATCTGTTCTCAGATTCCACAGAAATAAGGCTGGCAAAGAGATCCACGAAATACAGATGTAACTCTGTGAGAAAAATGAAGAGAACACTAAGCAGTTTCTCAGAAAGCTTCTTTCCAGATTTCATCTGAGAATATTTCCTTTTTCACCATAGCCCTCTACGGGCTTCCAAATATCACTTTGCCAATTCCACAAGATCTGTCTTAGCGAGATGCTTCTTGAGGGGAAAGCTGTAACTCTGTGAGATGATTTCACAGAACACAAAGAAGGTTCTCAGAAAGCTTCTTTCTCTTTGTTACCGGAGGATATTTCCTTTGGCCCTATAGTCTTCAAAGGGATCCGAAATATCTGTTCTCAGATTCCACAGAAATAAGGCTAGCAAAGAGATCCACGAAATACAGATGTAACTATGTGAGATGAATTAACAGAACACTAAGCAGTTTCTCAGAAAGCTTCTTTCCAGATTTCATCTGAGGATATTTCCTTTTTCACTCTAGGCCTATACAGGCTTCCAAATATCACTTTGCCAATTCCACAAGAACTGTCTTAGCGAAAGGCTTCTTGAGGGGAAAGCTGTAACTTTGTGAGATGATTTCACAGAACACAAAGAAGTTTCTCAGAAAGCTTCTTTCTCTTTGTTATCGGAGGATATTTCCTTTGGCCCTATAGTCTTCAAAGGGATCAGAAATATCTGTTCTCAGATTCCACAGAAATAAGGCTAGCAAAGAGATCCACGAAATGCAGATGTAACTCTGTGAGTGGAAGTCATAGAACAGTAAGACATTTCTCAGAAAGCTTCTTTCCAGATTTCATCTGAGGATATTTCCTTTCTCACCATAGTCCTCTACGGGCTTCCAAATATCACTTTGCCAATTCCACAAGATCTGTCTTAGCGAAATGCTTCTTGAGGGGAAAGCTGTAACTCTGTGAGCTGATTTCACAGAACACAAAGAAGTTTCTCAGAAAGCTTCTTTCTCTTTGTAATCGTAGGATATTTCCTTTGGCCCTATAGTCTTCAAAGGGATCCGAAATATCTGTTCTCAGATTCCACAGAAATAGGGCTAGGAAAGAGATCTACGAAATACAGATGTAACTCTGTGAGATGAATTAACAGTACACTAAGGAGTTTCTCAGAAAGCTTCTTTCCAGATTTCATCTGAGGATATTTCCTTTTTCACCATAGCCCTCTATGGGCTTCCAAATATCACTTTGCCAATTCCACAAGAACTGTCTTAGCGAAAGGCTTCTTGAGGGGAAAGCTGTAACTCTGTGAGATGATTTCACAGAACACAAAGAATTTTCTCAGAAAGCTTCTTTCTCTTTGTAATCGGAGGATATTTCCTTTGGCCCTTGAGTCTTCAAAGGGATCCGAAATATCTGTTCTCAGATTCCACAGATATAGGGCTAGGAAAGAGATCCAAGAAATACAGATGTATCTCTGTGAGTTGAACTAACAGAACACTAAGGAGTTTCTCAGAAAGCTTCTTTCCAGATTTCATCTGAGGATATTTCCTTTTTCAACATAGCCCTCTATGGGCTTCCAAATATCACTTTGCCAATTCCACAAGAACTGTCTTAGCGAAAGGCTTCTTGAGGGGAAAGCTGTAACTCTGTGAGATGATTTCACAGAACACAAAGAAGTTTCCAAGAAAGCTTCTTTCTCTTTGTTATCGGAGGATATTTCCTTTGGCCCTATAGTCTTCAAAGGGATCCGAAATATCTGTTCTCAGATTCCACAGAAATAAGGCTAGCAAAGAGATGCACGAAATACAGATGTAACTCTGTGAGTAGAAGTCAAAGAACACTAAGCGGTTTCTCAGAAAGCTTCTTTCCAGATTTCATCTGAGGATATTTCCTTTTTCAGCATAGCCCTCTATGGGCTTCCAAATCTCACTTTCCCAATTCCACAAGAACTGTCTTAGCGAAAGGCTTCTTGAGGGGAAAGCTGTAACTCTGTGAGATGATTTCACAGAACACAAAGAAGTTTCTCTGAAAGCTTCTTTCTCTTTGTTATCGGAGTATATTTCTTTAGGACCTATAGTCTTCAAAGGTATCCGAAATATCTGCTCTCAGATTCCACAGAAATAAGGCTAGGAAAGAGATCCACGAAATACAGATGTAACTCTGTGAGACGAATTAACAGAACACTAAGCAGTTTCTCAGAAAGCTGCTTTCCAGATTTCATCTGAGGATATTTCCTTTTTCACCATAGCCCTCTATATGCTTCCAAATATCACTTTGCCAATTCCACAAGAACTGTCTTAGCGAAAGACTTCTTGAGGGGAAAGCTGTAACTCTGTGAGATGTTTTCGCAGAACACAAAGAAGATTCTCAGAAAGCTTCTTTCTCTTTGTTATTGGAGGATATTTCCTTTGGCCATATAGTCTTCAAAGGCATCCGAAATATCTGTTCTCCGATTCCACAGAAATAAGGCTAGCAAAGAGATCCACGAAATACAGATGTGATTCTGTGAGATGAATAAACAGAACAATAAGCTGTTTCTCAGAAAGCTTCTTTCCAGATTTCATCTGAGGATATTTCCTTTTTCACCATAGCCCTCTATGCGCTTCTAAATATTATTTTGCCAATTCCACAAGAACTGTCTTAGCGAAAGGCTTCTTGACGGGAAAGCTGTAACTCTGTGGGATGATTTCACAGAACACAAAGAAGTTTCTCAGAAAGCTTCTTTCTCTTTGTTATCGGAGGATATTTCCTTTGGCCCTATAGACTTCAAAGGGATCCGAAATATCTGTTCTCAGATTCCACAGAAATAAGGCTAGCAAAGAGATGCACGAAATACAGATGTAACTCTGTGAGTGGAAGTCACAGAACACTAAGCCGTTTCTCAGAAAGCTTCTTTCCAGATTTCATCTGAGGATATTTCCTTTTTCACCATAGCCCTCTATGGGCTTCCAAATATCATTTTGCCAATTCCACAAGAACTGTCTAAGCGAAAGGCTTCTTGAGGGGAAAGCTGTAACTCTGTGAGATGATTTCAGAGAACACAAAGAAGTTTCTCAGACAGCTTCTTTCTCTTTGTTATCAGAGGATATTTCCTTTGGCCCTATAGTCTTCAAAGGGATCCGAAATATCTGTTCTCAGATTCAACAGAAATAAGGCTAAGAAAGGGATCCACGAAATAAAGATGTAACTCTGTGAGTCAAAGTCACAGAACACTAAGCGGTTTCTCAGAAAGCTTCTTTCCAGATTTCATCTGAGGATATTTCCTTTTTCACCATAACCCTCAAAGGACTTCCAAATATCACTTTGCCAATTCCACAAGAACTGTCTTAGCGAAAGGCTTCTTGAGGGGAAAGCTGTAACTCTGTGAGATGATTTCACAGAACACAAAGAAGTTTCTCAGAAAGCTTCTTTCTCTTTGTTAACGGAGGATATTTCCTTTCGCCCTAGAGTCTTCAAAGGGATCCGAAATATCTGTTCTCAGATTCCACAGAAATAAGGCTAGCAAAGAGGTCTACGAAATACAGATGTAACTCTGTGAGATGAATTAACAGAACACTAAGCAGTTTCTCAGAAAGCTTCTTTCCAGATATCATCTGAGGATATTTCCTTTTTCACCATAGCCCTCTATGGGCTTCCAAATATCACTTTGCCAATTCCACAAGAACTGTCTTAGCGAAAGGGTTCTTGAGGGGAAAGCTGTAACTCTGTGAGATGATTTCACAGAACACAAAGAAGTTTCTCAGAAAGCTTCTTTCTCTTTGTTATCGGAGGATATTTCCTTTGGCCCTATAGTCTTCAAAGGGTTCCGAAATATCTTTTCTCAGATTCCACAGAAATAAAGCTAGCAAAGAGATGCACGAAATACAGATGTAACTCTGTGAGTAGAAGTCAAAGAACACTAAGCAGTTTACCAAAAGCTTCTTTCCAGTATTCATCTGGGATATTTCCTTTCTCACCATAGCCCTCTATGGGCTTCCAAATATCACTTTGCCAATTCCACAAGAACTGTCTTAGCGAAAGACTTCTTGAGGAGAAATCTGTAACTCTGTGAGATGATTTCACAGAACACAAAAAAGTTTCTCAGAAAGCTTCTTTCTGTTTGTTATCGGAGGGTATTTCCTTTGGCCCTATAGTCTTCAAAGAAATATCTGTTCTCAGATTCCACAGAAATAAGGCTAGCAAAGAGATCCACGAAATACACATGTAACTCTGTGAGAAGAATTAACAGAACACTAAGCAGTTTCTCAGAAAGCTTCTTTCCAGATTTCATCTGAGGATATTTCCTTTTTCACCATAGCCCTCTACGGGCTTCCAAATATCACTTTGCCAATTACACAAGAACTGTCATAGCGAAAGGCTTCTTGAGGGAAAAGCTGTAACTCTGTGAGATGATTTCACAGAACACAAAGAAGTTTCTCTGAAAGCTTCTTTCTCTTTGTTATCGGAGGATATTTGCATTGGCCCTATAATCTTCAAAGGGATCCGAACTATCTGTTCTCAGATTCCACAGAAATAAGGCTGGCAAAGAGATCCACGAAATAGAGATGTAACTCTGTGAGATAAATGAAGAGAACACTAAGCAGTTTCTCAGAAAGCTTCTTTCCAGATTTCATCTGAGGATATTTCCTTTTTCACCATAGCCCTCTAGGGGCTTCCAAATATCACTTTGCCAATTCCACTAGAACTGTCTTAGCGAAAGGCTTCTTGAGGGGAAAGCTGTAACTCTGTGGGATGATTTCACAGAACACAAAGAAGTTTCTCAGAAAGTTTCTTTCTCTTTGTTATCGGAGGATATTTCCTTCGGCCCTAGAGCCTTCAAAGGGATCCGAAATATCTGTTCTCAGATTCCACAGAAATAAGGCTAGCAAACAGATGCACGAAATACAGATGTAACTCTGTGAGTAGAAGTCAAAGAACACTAAGCAGTTTCTCAGAAAGCTTCTTTCCAGTTTTCATCTGAGGATATTTCCTTTCTCACCATTGCCCTCTATGGGCTTCCAAATATCACTTTGCCAATTCCACAAGAACTGTCTTAGCGAAATGTTTCTTGAGGGGAAAGCTGTAACTCTGTGAGATGATTTCACAGAACACAAAGAAGTTTTTCAGAAAGCTTCTTTCTCCTTGTTATAGGAGGATATTTCCTTTGGCCCTATAGCCTACAAAGGGATCCGAAATATCTGTTCTCAGATTCCACAGAAGTAAGGCTAGCAAAGAGATCCACGAAATACAGATGTAACTCTGTGAGATGAATTAACGGAACACTAAGCAGTTTCTTAGAAAGCTTCTTTCCTTATTTCATCTGAGGATATTTCCTTTTTCACAATAGCCCTCTACGGGCTTCCAAATATCACTTTGCCAATTCCACAAGAACTGTCTTAGCGAAAGGCTTCTAGAGGGGAAAGCTGTAACTCTGTGAGATGATTTCACAGAACACAAAGAAGTTTCTCAGAAAGCTTCTTTCTCTTTGTAATCAGAGGATATTTCCTTTGGCCCTATAGTCTTCAAAGGGATCCGAAATATCTGTTCTCAAATTCCACAGAAATAAGGCTAGGAAAGAGATCCACGAAATACAGATGTAACTCTGTGAGATGAATTAACAGAACACTAAGGAGTTTCTCAGAAAGCTTCTTTCCAGATTTCATCTGAGGATATTTCCTTTTTCACAATAGCCGTCTATGGGCTTCGAAATATCATTTTGCCAATTCCACAAGAACTGTCTTAGCGAAAGGCTTCTTGAGGGGAAAGCTGTAACTCTGTGAGATGATTTCACAGAACGCAAAGAAGTTTCTTAGAAAGCTTCTTTCTCTTTGTTATCGGAGGATATTTCCTTTGGCCCTATAGTCTTCAAAGGGATCCGAAATATCTGTTCTCAAATTCCACAGATATAAGTCTAGCAAAGAGATCCAAGAAATACAGATGTAACTCTGTGAGTGGAAGTCACAGAACACTAAGCAGTTTCTCAGAAAGCTTCTTTCCAGATTTCATCTGAGGATATTTCCTTTTTCACCGCAGCACTCTATGGGCTTCCAATTATCACTTTCCCATTCCACAAGAAGTGTCTTAGCGAAAGGCTTCTTGAGGGGAAAGCTGTAACTCGGTGAGATGATTTCACAGAACACAAAGAAGTTTACAAGAAAGCTTCTTTCTCTTTGTTATCAAAGGATATTTCCTTTGGCCCTATAGTCTTCAAAGGGATCCGAAATATCTGTTCTCAGATTCCACAGAAATAAGGCTAGCAAAGAGATCCACGAAATACAGATGTAACTCTGTGAGTGGAAGTCATAGAACACTAAGACGTTTCTCAGAAAGCTTCTTTCTCTTTGTTATCGGAGGATATTTCCTTTGGCCCTATAGTCTTCAAAGGGTTCCGAAATATCTTTTCTCAGATTCCACAGAAATAAAGCTAGCAAAGAGATGCACGAAATACAGATGTAACTCTGTGAGTAGAAGTCAAAGAACACTAAGCAGTTTCCCAAAAGCTTCTTTCCAGTATTCATCTGGGATATTTCCTTTCTCACCATAGCCCTCTATGGGCTTCCAAATATCACTTTGCCAATTCCACAAGAACTGTCTTAGCGAAAGACTTCTTGAGGAGAAATCTGTAACTCTGTGAGATGATTTCACAGAACACAAAAAAGTTTCTCAGAAAGATTCTTTCTCTTTGTTATCGGAGGGTATTTCCTTTGGCCCTATACTCTTCAAAGGGATCCGAAATATCTGTGCTCAAATTCCACAGAAATAAGGCTGGCAAAGAGATCCACGAAATACACATGTAACTCTGTGAGATGAATTAACAGAACACTAAGCAGTTTCTCAGAAAGCTTCTTTCCAGATTTCATCTGAGGATATTTCCTTTTTCACCATAGCCCTCTATGGGCTTCGAAATATCACTTTGCCAATTCCACAAGAACTGTCTTAGCGAAAGGCTTCATGAGGGGAAAGCTTTAACTCTGTGAGATGATTTCACAGAACACAAAGAAGTTTCTCAGAAAGCTTCTTTCTCTTTTTTATTGGAGGATATTTCCTTTGGCCTTATATCTTCAAAGTGATCCGAATTTTCTGTTCTCAGATTCCACAGAAATGAGGCTAGCAAAGAGATCCACGAAATACAGATGTAACTCTGTGAGATGAATTAACAGAAGACTAATCAGTTTCTCAGAAAGCTTCCTTCAGATTTCATCTGAGGATATTTCCTTTTTCACCATAGCCCCCTATGGGCTTCCAAATATCACTTTGCCAATTCCACAAGAACTGTCTTAGCGAAAGGCTTCTTGAGGGGAAAGCTGTAACTCTGTGAGATGATTTCACAGAACACAAAGAAGTTTCTCAGAAAGCTTCTTTCTCTTTGTTATCGGAGGATATTTCCTTTGGCCCTGTAGTCTTCAAGGGGATCCGAAATATCTGTTCTCAGATTCCACAGAAATAAGGCTGGCAAGGAGATCCACGAAATACAGATGTAACCCTGTGAGATGAATTAACAGAACACTAAGCAGTTTCCCAGAAAGCTTCTTTCCAGATTTCATCTGAGGATATTTCCTTTTTCACCATAGCCCTCTATGGGCTTCCAAATATCACTTTGCCAATTCCACAAGAACTGTCTTAGCGAAAGGCTTCTTGAGGGGAAAGCTGTATCTCTGTGAGATGATTGCACAGAACACAAAGAAGTTTCTCAGAAAGCTTCTTTCTCTTTGTTATCGGAGGATATTTCCTTTGGCCCTGTAGTCTTCAAAGGGATCCGAAATATCTGTTCTCAGATTCCACAGAAATAAGGCTAGCAAAGAGATCCACGAAATACAGATGTAACTCTGTGAGTGGAAGTCACAGAACACTAAGCAGTTTCTCAGAAAGCTTCTTTCCAGATTTCATCTGAGGATATTTCCTTTTTCACCATAGCCCTCTAAGGGATTCCAAATATCACTTTGCCAATTACACAAGAACTGTCTTAGCTAAAGACTTCTTGAGGGGAAAGTTGTAACTCTGTGAGATGATTTCACAGAATACAAAGAAGTTTCTCAGAAAGCTTCTTTCTCTTTGTTATCGGAGGATGTTTCCTTTGGCCCTATAGTCTTCAAAGGGATCCGAAATATCTGTTCTCAGATTCCACAGAAAAAAGGCTAGCAAAGAGATCCACGAAATACAGGTGTAACTCTGTGAGATGAATTAACAGAACACTAAGCAGTTTCTCAGAAAGCCTCTTTCCAGATTTCATCTGAGGATATTTCCTTTTTCACCATAGCCCTCTACGGGCTTCCAAATATCACTTTGCCAATTCCACAAGAACTGTCTTAGCGAAAGGCTTCTTGAGGGGAAAGCTGTAACTCTGTGAGATGATTTCACAGAACACAAAGAAGTTTCTCAGAAAGCTTCTTTCTCTTTGTTATCGGAGGATATTTCCATTGTCCCTACAGTCTTCAACGGGATCCGAAATATCTGTTCTCAGATTCCACAGAAATAAGGCAGGCAAAGAGACCCACGAAATACAGATGTAACTCGGTGAGTGGAAGTCACAGAACACTAAGCGGTTTCTCAGAAAGCTTCTTTCCAGATTTCATCTGAGGATATTTCCTTTTTCATCATAGCACTCTATGGGCTTCAAATATCACTTTCCCAATTCCACAAGAACTGTCTTAGCGAAAGGCTTCTTGAGGGGAAAGCTGTAACTCTGTGAGATGATTTCACAGAACACAAAGAAGTTTCTCAGAAAGCTTCTTTCTCTTTGTTATCAGAGGATATTTCCTTTGGTCCTATAGTCTTCAAAGGGATCCGAAATATCGGTTCTCAGATTCCACAGAAATAAGGCTAGCAAGGAGATGCACGAAATACAGATGTATTTCTGTGAGAAGAATTAACAGATCATTAAGCTGTTTCTCAGAAAGCTTCTTTCCAAATTTCATCTGAGGATATTTCCTTTTTCACCATAGCCCTCTATGGGCTTCCAAATATCACTTTGCCAATTCCACAAGAACTGTCTTAGCGAAAGGCTTCTTGAGGGGAAACCTGTAACTCTGTGAGATGATTTCACAGAACACAAAGAAGGTTCTCAGAAAGCTTCTTTCTCTTTGTTACCGGAGGATATTTCCTTTGGCCCTATAGTCTTCAAAGGGATCCGAAATATCTGTTCTCAGATTCCACAGAAATAAGGCCAGCAAAGAGATCCACGAAATACAGATGTAACTCTGTGAGATGAATTAACAGAACACTAAGCAGTTTCTCAGAAAGCTTCTTTCCAGATTTCATCTGAGGATATTTCCTTTTTCACTCTAGGCCTATATAGGCTTCCAAATATCACTTTGCCAATTCCACAAGAACTGTCTTAGCGAAAGGCTTCTTGAGTGGAAAGCTGTAACTTTGTGAGATGATTTCACAGAACACAAAGAAGTTTCTCAGAAAGCTTCTTTCTCTTTGTTATCGGAGGATATTTCCTTTGGCCCTATAGTCTTCAAAGGGATCAGAAATATCTGTTCTCAGATTCCACAGAAATAAGGCTAGCAAAGAGATCCTCGAAATACAGATGTAACTCTGTGAGTGGAAGTCATAGAACAGTAAGATATTTCTCAGAAAGCTTCTTTCCAGATTTCATCTGAGGATATTTCCTTTTTCACCATAAACCTCTAAGGGCTTCCAAATATCCCTTTGCCAATTCCACAAGAACTGTCTTAGCGAAAGGCTTCTTTAGGGGAAAGCTGTAACTCTGTGAGATGATTTCACAGAACACAAAGAAGTTTCTCAGAAAGCTTCTTTCTCTTTGTTATCGGAGGATTTTTCCATTGGCCCAATAGTCTTCAAAGGGATCCGAAATATCTGTTCTCAGATTCCACAGAAATGAGGCTAGCAAAGAGATCCACGAAATACAGATGTAACTCTGTGAGATGAATTAACAGAACACTAAGCGGTTTCTCAGAAAGCTTCTTTCCAGATTTCATTTGAGGATATTTCCTTTTTCACCATAGCCCTCTATGGGCTTCCAAATATCACTTAGCCAATTCCAGAAGAACTATCATAGCGAAAGGCTTCTTGAGGGGATAGCTGTAACTCTGTGAGATGATTTCACAGAACACAAAGAAGTTTCTCAGAAAGCTTCTTTTTCTTTGTTATCGTAGGATATTTCCTTTGGCCCTATAGTCTTCAAAGGGATCCGAAATATCTGTTCTCAGATTCCACAGAAATAAGCCTAGCAAAGACATCCACGAAATACAGATGTAACTCTGTGAGATGAATTAACAGAACACAAAGCAGTTTCTCAGAAAGCTTCTTTCCAGATTTCATCTGAGGATATTCCCTTTTTCACCATAGCCCTCTATGGGCTTCCAAATATCACTTTGCCAATTCCACAAGAACTGTCTTAGCGAAAGGCTTCTTGAGGGGAAGGCTGTAACTCTGTGAGATGATTTCACAGAACACAAAGAAGTTTCTCAGAAAGCTTCTTTCTCTTTGTTATCGGAGGATATTTCCTTTGGCCCTGTAGTCTTCAAAGGGATCCGAAATATCTGTTCTCAGATTCCACAGAAATAAGGCTGGCAAAGAGATCCACGAAATACAGATGTAACTCTGTGAGATGAATGAAGAGAACACTAAGCAGTTTCTCAGAAAGCTTCTTTCCAGATTTCATCTGAGGATATTTCCTTTTTCACCATAGCCCTCTCTGTGCTTCCAAATATCACTTTGCCAATTCCACAAGAACTGTCTTAGCGAAAGGCTTCTTGAGGGGAAAGCTGTAACTCTGCGAGATGATTTCACAGAACACAAAGAAATTTCTCAGAAAGCTTCTTTCTCTTTGTTATCGGAGGATATTTCCTTTGGCCCTATAGTCTTCAAAGGGATCCGATATATCTGTTCTCAGATTCCACAGAAATAAGGCTAGCAAAGAGATGCACGAAATACAGTTATAAATCTGTGAGTAGAAGTCAAAGAACACTAAGCAGTATCTCAGAAAGCTTCTTTCCAGTTTTCATCTGAGGATATTTCCTTTCTCACCATAGCCCTCTATGGGCTTCCAAATATCACTTTGCCAATTCCACAAGAACTGTCTTAGCGAAATGCTTCTTGAGGGGAGAGCTGTAACTCTGTGAGATGATTTCACAGAACACAAAGAAGTTTCCAAGACAGCTTCTTTCTCTTTGTTATCAGAGGATATTTCCTTAGGCCCTATAGTCTTCAAAGGAATCCGAAATATCTGTTCTCAGATTCCACAAATAAGGCTAGCAAAGGGATCCACGAAATACAGATGTAACTCTGTGAGTGAAAGTCACAGAACACCAAGCGGTTTCCCAGAAAGCTTCTTTCCAGATTTCATCTGAGGATATTTCCTTTTTCACCGTAGCCCTATATAGGCTTCCAAATATCACTTTGCCAATTCCGCAAGAACTGTCTTAGCGAAAGGCTTCTTGAGGGGAAAGCTGTAACTTTGTGAGATGATTTCACAGAACACAAAGAAGTTTCTCAGAAAGCTTCTTTCTCTTTGTTACCGGAGGATATTTCCTTTGGCCCTATAGTCTTCAAAGGGATCCGAAATATCTGTTCTCAGATTCCACAGAAATAAGGCTAGCTAAGAGATCCACGAAATACAGATGTAACTCTGTTAGATGAATTAACAGAACACTAAGCAGTTTCTCAGAAATCTTCTTTCCAGATTTCATCTGAGGATATTTCCTTTTTCACCCTAGGCCTATATAGGCTTCCAAATATCACTTTGCCAATTCCACAAGAACTGTCTTAGCGAAAGGCTTCTTGAGGGGAAAGCTGTAACTCTGTGAGATGATTTCACAGAACACAAAGAAGTTTCTCAGAAAGCTTCTTTCTCTTTGTTATCGGAGGATATTTCCTTTGGCCCTATAGTCTTCAAAGGGATCCGAAATATCTGTTCTCAGATTCCACAGAAATAAGGCTGGCAAAGAGATCCACGAAATACAGATGTAACTCTGTGAGAAAAATGAAGAGAACACTAAGCAGTTTCTCAGAAAGCTTCTTTCCAGATTTCATCTGAGAATATTTCCTTTTTCACCATAGCCCTCTACGGGCTTCCAAATATCACTTTGCCAATTCCACAAGATCTGTCTTAGCGAGATGCTTCTTGAGGGGAAAGCTGTAACTCTGTGAGATGATTTCACAGAACACAAAGAAGGTTCTCAGAAAGCTTCTTTCTCTTTGTTACCGGAGGATATTTCCTTTGGCCCTATAGTCTTCAAAGGGATCCGAAATATCTGTTCTCAGATTCCACAGAAATAAGGCTAGCAAAGAGATCCACGAAATACAGATGTAACTATGTGAGATGAATTAACAGAACACTAAGCAGTTTCTCAGAAAGCTTCTTTCCAGATTTCATCTGAGGATATTTCCTTTTTCACTCTAGGCCTATACAGGCTTCCAAATATCACTTTGCCAATTCCACAAGAACTGTCTTAGCGAAAGGCTTCTTGAGGGGAAAGCTGTAACTTTGTGAGATGATTTCACAGAACACAAAGAAGTTTCTCAGAAAGCTTCTTTCTCTTTGTTATCGGAGGATATTTCCTTTGGCCCTATAGTCTTCAAAGGGATCAGAAATATCTGTTCTCAGATTCCACAGAAATAAGGCTAGCAAAGAGATCCACGAAATGCAGATGTAACTCTGTGAGTGGAAGTCATAGAACAGTAAGACATTTCTCAGAAAGCTTCTTTCCAGATTTCATCTGAGGATATTTCCTTTCTCACCATAGTCCTCTACGGGCTTCCAAATATCACTTTGCCAATTCCACAAGATCTGTCTTAGCGAAATGCTTCTTGAGGGGAAAGCTGTAACTCTGTGAGCTGATTTCACAGAACACAAAGAAGTTTCTCAGAAAGCTTCTTTCTCTTTGTAATCGTAGGATATTTCCTTTGGCCCTATAGTCTTCAAAGGGATCCGAAATATCTGTTCTCAGATTCCACAGAAATAGGGCTAGGAAAGAGATCTACGAAATACAGATGTAACTCTGTGAGATGAATTAACAGTACACTAAGGAGTTTCTCAGAAAGCTTCTTTCCAGATTTCATCTGAGGATATTTCCTTTTTCACCATAGCCCTCTATGGGCTTCCAAATATCACTTTGCCAATTCCACAAGAACTGTCTTAGCGAAAGGCTTCTTGAGGGGAAAGCTGTAACTCTGTGAGATGATTTCACAGAACACAAAGAATTTTCTCAGAAAGCTTCTTTCTCTTTGTAATCGGAGGATATTTCCTTTGGCCCTTGAGTCTTCAAAGGGATCCGAAATATCTGTTCTCAGATTCCACAGATATAGGGCTAGGAAAGAGATCCAAGAAATACAGATGTATCTCTGTGAGTTGAACTAACAGAACACTAAGGAGTTTCTCAGAAAGCTTCTTTCCAGATTTCATCTGAGGATATTTCCTTTTTCAACATAGCCCTCTATGGGCTTCCAAATATCACTTTGCCAATTCCACAAGAACTGTCTTAGCGAAAGGCTTCTTGAGGGGAAAGCTGTAACTCTGTGAGATGATTTCACAGAACACAAAGAAGTTTCCAAGAAAGCTTCTTTCTCTTTGTTATCGGAGGATATTTCCTTTGGCCCTATAGTCTTCAAAGGGATCCGAAATATCTGTTCTCAGATTCCACAGAAATAAGGCTAGCAAAGAGATGCACGAAATACAGATGTAACTCTGTGAGTAGAAGTCAAAGAACACTAAGCGGTTTCTCAGAAAGCTTCTTTCCAGATTTCATCTGAGGATATTTCCTTTTTCAGCATAGCCCTCTATGGGCTTCCAAATCTCACTTTCCCAATTCCACAAGAACTGTCTTAGCGAAAGGCTTCTTGAGGGGAAAGCTGTAACTCTGTGAGATGATTTCACAGAACACAAAGAAGTTTCTCTGAAAGCTTCTTTCTCTTTGTTATCGGAGTATATTTCTTTAGGACCTATAGTCTTCAAAGGTATCCGAAATATCTGCTCTCAGATTCCACAGAAATAAGGCTAGGAAAGAGATCCACGAAATACAGATGTAACTCTGTGAGACGAATTAACAGAACACTAAGCAGTTTCTCAGAAAGCTGCTTTCCAGATTTCATCTGAGGATATTTCCTTTTTCACCATAGCCCTCTATATGCTTCCAAATATCACTTTGCCAATTCCACAAGAACTGTCTTAGCGAAAGACTTCTTGAGGGGAAAGCTGTAACTCTGTGAGATGTTTTCGCAGAACACAAAGAAGATTCTCAGAAAGCTTCTTTCTCTTTGTTATTGGAGGATATTTCCTTTGGCCATATAGTCTTCAAAGGCATCCGAAATATCTGTTCTCCGATTCCACAGAAATAAGGCTAGCAAAGAGATCCACGAAATACAGATGTGATTCTGTGAGATGAATAAACAGAACAATAAGCTGTTTCTCAGAAAGCTTCTTTCCAGATTTCATCTGAGGATATTTCCTTTTTCACCATAGCCCTCTATGCGCTTCTAAATATTATTTTGCCAATTCCACAAGAACTGTCTTAGCGAAAGGCTTCTTGACGGGAAAGCTGTAACTCTGTGGGATGATTTCACAGAACACAAAGAAGTTTCTCAGAAAGCTTCTTTCTCTTTGTTATCGGAGGATATTTCCTTTGGCCCTATAGACTTCAAAGGGATCCGAAATATCTGTTCTCAGATTCCACAGAAATAAGGCTAGCAAAGAGATGCACGAAATACAGATGTAACTCTGTGAGTGGAAGTCACAGAACACTAAGCCGTTTCTCAGAAAGCTTCTTTCCAGATTTCATCTGAGGATATTTCCTTTTTCACCATAGCCCTCTATGGGCTTCCAAATATCATTTTGCCAATTCCACAAGAACTGTCTAAGCGAAAGGCTTCTTGAGGGGAAAGCTGTAACTCTGTGAGATGATTTCAGAGAACACAAAGAAGTTTCTCAGACAGCTTCTTTCTCTTTGTTATCAGAGGATATTTCCTTTGGCCCTATAGTCTTCAAAGGGATCCGAAATATCTGTTCTCAGATTCAACAGAAATAAGGCTAAGAAAGGGATCCACGAAATAAAGATGTAACTCTGTGAGTCAAAGTCACAGAACACTAAGCGGTTTCTCAGAAAGCTTCTTTCCAGATTTCATCTGAGGATATTTCCTTTTTCACCATAACCCTCAAAGGACTTCCAAATATCACTTTGCCAATTCCACAAGAACTGTCTTAGCGAAAGGCTTCTTGAGGGGAAAGCTGTAACTCTGTGAGATGATTTCACAGAACACAAAGAAGTTTCTCAGAAAGCTTCTTTCTCTTTGTTAACGGAGGATATTTCCTTTCGCCCTAGAGTCTTCAAAGGGATCCGAAATATCTGTTCTCAGATTCCACAGAAATAAGGCTAGCAAAGAGGTCTACGAAATACAGATGTAACTCTGTGAGATGAATTAACAGAACACTAAGCAGTTTCTCAGAAAGCTTCTTTCCAGATATCATCTGAGGATATTTCCTTTTTCACCATAGCCCTCTATGGGCTTCCAAATATCACTTTGCCAATTCCACAAGAACTGTCTTAGCGAAAGGGTTCTTGAGGGGAAAGCTGTAACTCTGTGAGATGATTTCACAGAACACAAAGAAGTTTCTCAGAAAGCTTCTTTCTCTTTGTTATCGGAGGATATTTCCTTTGGCCCTATAGTCTTCAAAGGGTTCCGAAATATCTTTTCTCAGATTCCACAGAAATAAAGCTAGCAAAGAGATGCACGAAATACAGATGTAACTCTGTGAGTAGAAGTCAAAGAACACTAAGCAGTTTACCAAAAGCTTCTTTCCAGTATTCATCTGGGATATTTCCTTTCTCACCATAGCCCTCTATGGGCTTCCAAATATCACTTTGCCAATTCCACAAGAACTGTCTTAGCGAAAGACTTCTTGAGGAGAAATCTGTAACTCTGTGAGATGATTTCACAGAACACAAAAAAGTTTCTCAGAAAGCTTCTTTCTGTTTGTTATCGGAGGGTATTTCCTTTGGCCCTATAGTCTTCAAAGAAATATCTGTTCTCAGATTCCACAGAAATAAGGCTAGCAAAGAGATCCACGAAATACACATGTAACTCTGTGAGAAGAATTAACAGAACACTAAGCAGTTTCTCAGAAAGCTTCTTTCCAGATTTCATCTGAGGATATTTCCTTTTTCACCATAGCCCTCTACGGGCTTCCAAATATCACTTTGCCAATTACACAAGAACTGTCATAGCGAAAGGCTTCTTGAGGGAAAAGCTGTAACTCTGTGAGATGATTTCACAGAACACAAAGAAGTTTCTCTGAAAGCTTCTTTCTCTTTGTTATCGGAGGATATTTGCATTGGCCCTATAATCTTCAAAGGGATCCGAACTATCTGTTCTCAGATTCCACAGAAATAAGGCTGGCAAAGAGATCCACGAAATAGAGATGTAACTCTGTGAGATAAATGAAGAGAACACTAAGCAGTTTCTCAGAAAGCTTCTTTCCAGATTTCATCTGAGGATATTTCCTTTTTCACCATAGCCCTCTAGGGGCTTCCAAATATCACTTTGCCAATTCCACTAGAACTGTCTTAGCGAAAGGCTTCTTGAGGGGAAAGCTGTAACTCTGTGGGATGATTTCACAGAACACAAAGAAGTTTCTCAGAAAGTTTCTTTCTCTTTGTTATCGGAGGATATTTCCTTCGGCCCTAGAGCCTTCAAAGGGATCCGAAATATCTGTTCTCAGATTCCACAGAAATAAGGCTAGCAAACAGATGCACGAAATACAGATGTAACTCTGTGAGTAGAAGTCAAAGAACACTAAGCAGTTTCTCAGAAAGCTTCTTTCCAGTTTTCATCTGAGGATATTTCCTTTCTCACCATTGCCCTCTATGGGCTTCCAAATATCACTTTGCCAATTCCACAAGAACTGTCTTAGCGAAATGTTTCTTGAGGGGAAAGCTGTAACTCTGTGAGATGATTTCACAGAACACAAAGAAGTTTTTCAGAAAGCTTCTTTCTCCTTGTTATAGGAGGATATTTCCTTTGGCCCTATAGCCTACAAAGGGATCCGAAATATCTGTTCTCAGATTCCACAGAAGTAAGGCTAGCAAAGAGATCCACGAAATACAGATGTAACTCTGTGAGATGAATTAACGGAACACTAAGCAGTTTCTTAGAAAGCTTCTTTCCTTATTTCATCTGAGGATATTTCCTTTTTCACAATAGCCCTCTACGGGCTTCCAAATATCACTTTGCCAATTCCACAAGAACTGTCTTAGCGAAAGGCTTCTAGAGGGGAAAGCTGTAACTCTGTGAGATGATTTCACAGAACACAAAGAAGTTTCTCAGAAAGCTTCTTTCTCTTTGTAATCAGAGGATATTTCCTTTGGCCCTATAGTCTTCAAAGGGATCCGAAATATCTGTTCTCAAATTCCACAGAAATAAGGCTAGGAAAGAGATCCACGAAATACAGATGTAACTCTGTGAGATGAATTAACAGAACACTAAGGAGTTTCTCAGAAAGCTTCTTTCCAGATTTCATCTGAGGATATTTCCTTTTTCACAATAGCCGTCTATGGGCTTCGAAATATCATTTTGCCAATTCCACAAGAACTGTCTTAGCGAAAGGCTTCTTGAGGGGAAAGCTGTAACTCTGTGAGATGATTTCACAGAACGCAAAGAAGTTTCTTAGAAAGCTTCTTTCTCTTTGTTATCGGAGGATATTTCCTTTGGCCCTATAGTCTTCAAAGGGATCCGAAATATCTGTTCTCAAATTCCACAGATATAAGTCTAGCAAAGAGATCCAAGAAATACAGATGTAACTCTGTGAGTGGAAGTCACAGAACACTAAGCAGTTTCTCAGAAAGCTTCTTTCCAGATTTCATCTGAGGATATTTCCTTTTTCACCGCAGCACTCTATGGGCTTCCAATTATCACTTTCCCATTCCACAAGAAGTGTCTTAGCGAAAGGCTTCTTGAGGGGAAAGCTGTAACTCGGTGAGATGATTTCACAGAACACAAAGAAGTTTACAAGAAAGCTTCTTTCTCTTTGTTATCAAAGGATATTTCCTTTGGCCCTATAGTCTTCAAAGGGATCCGAAATATCTGTTCTCAGATTCCACAGAAATAAGGCTAGCAAAGAGATCCACGAAATACAGATGTAACTCTGTGAGTGGAAGTCATAGAACACTAAGACGTTTCTCAGAAAGCTTCTTTCTCTTTGTTATCGGAGGATATTTCCTTTGGCCCTATAGTCTTCAAAGGGTTCCGAAATATCTTTTCTCAGATTCCACAGAAATAAAGCTAGCAAAGAGATGCACGAAATACAGATGTAACTCTGTGAGTAGAAGTCAAAGAACACTAAGCAGTTTCCCAAAAGCTTCTTTCCAGTATTCATCTGGGATATTTCCTTTCTCACCATAGCCCTCTATGGGCTTCCAAATATCACTTTGCCAATTCCACAAGAACTGTCTTAGCGAAAGACTTCTTGAGGAGAAATCTGTAACTCTGTGAGATGATTTCACAGAACACAAAAAAGTTTCTCAGAAAGATTCTTTCTCTTTGTTATCGGAGGGTATTTCCTTTGGCCCTATACTCTTCAAAGGGATCCGAAATATCTGTGCTCAAATTCCACAGAAATAAGGCTGGCAAAGAGATCCACGAAATACACATGTAACTCTGTGAGATGAATTAACAGAACACTAAGCAGTTTCTCAGAAAGCTTCTTTCCAGATTTCATCTGAGGATATTTCCTTTTTCACCATAGCCCTCTATGGGCTTCGAAATATCACTTTGCCAATTCCACAAGAACTGTCTTAGCGAAAGGCTTCATGAGGGGAAAGCTTTAACTCTGTGAGATGATTTCACAGAACACAAAGAAGTTTCTCAGAAAGCTTCTTTCTCTTTTTTATTGGAGGATATTTCCTTTGGCCTTATATCTTCAAAGTGATCCGAATTTTCTGTTCTCAGATTCCACAGAAATGAGGCTAGCAAAGAGATCCACGAAATACAGATGTAACTCTGTGAGATGAATTAACAGAAGACTAATCAGTTTCTCAGAAAGCTTCCTTCAGATTTCATCTGAGGATATTTCCTTTTTCACCATAGCCCCCTATGGGCTTCCAAATATCACTTTGCCAATTCCACAAGAACTGTCTTAGCGAAAGGCTTCTTGAGGGGAAAGCTGTAACTCTGTGAGATGATTTCACAGAACACAAAGAAGTTTCTCAGAAAGCTTCTTTCTCTTTGTTATCGGAGGATATTTCCTTTGGCCCTGTAGTCTTCAAGGGGATCCGAAATATCTGTTCTCAGATTCCACAGAAATAAGGCTGGCAAGGAGATCCACGAAATACAGATGTAACCCTGTGAGATGAATTAACAGAACACTAAGCAGTTTCCCAGAAAGCTTCTTTCCAGATTTCATCTGAGGATATTTCCTTTTTCACCATAGCCCTCTATGGGCTTCCAAATATCACTTTGCCAATTCCACAAGAACTGTCTTAGCGAAAGGCTTCTTGAGGGGAAAGCTGTATCTCTGTGAGATGATTGCACAGAACACAAAGAAGTTTCTCAGAAAGCTTCTTTCTCTTTGTTATCGGAGGATATTTCCTTTGGCCCTGTAGTCTTCAAAGGGATCCGAAATATCTGTTCTCAGATTCCACAGAAATAAGGCTAGCAAAGAGATCCACGAAATACAGATGTAACTCTGTGAGTGGAAGTCACAGAACACTAAGCAGTTTCTCAGAAAGCTTCTTTCCAGATTTCATCTGAGGATATTTCCTTTTTCACCATAGCCCTCTAAGGGATTCCAAATATCACTTTGCCAATTACACAAGAACTGTCTTAGCTAAAGACTTCTTGAGGGGAAAGTTGTAACTCTGTGAGATGATTTCACAGAATACAAAGAAGTTTCTCAGAAAGCTTCTTTCTCTTTGTTATCGGAGGATGTTTCCTTTGGCCCTATAGTCTTCAAAGGGATCCGAAATATCTGTTCTCAGATTCCACAGAAAAAAGGCTAGCAAAGAGATCCACGAAATACAGGTGTAACTCTGTGAGATGAATTAACAGAACACTAAGCAGTTTCTCAGAAAGCCTCTTTCCAGATTTCATCTGAGGATATTTCCTTTTTCACCATAGCCCTCTACGGGCTTCCAAATATCACTTTGCCAATTCCACAAGAACTGTCTTAGCGAAAGGCTTCTTGAGAGGAAAGCTGTAACTCTGTGAGATGATTTCACAGAACACAAAGAAGTTTCTCAGAAAGCTTCTTTCTCTTTGTTATCGGAGGATATTTCCATTGTCCCTACAGTCTTCAACGGGATCCGAAATATCTGTTCTCAGATTCCACAGAAATAAGGCAGGCAAAGAGACCCACGAAATACAGATGTAACTCGGTGAGTGGAAGTCACAGAACACTAAGCGGTTTCTCAGAAAGCTTCTTTCCAGATTTCATCTGAGGATATTTCCTTTTTCATCATAGCACTCTATGGGCTTCAAATATCACTTTCCCAATTCCACAAGAACTGTCTTAGCGAAAGGCTTCTTGAGGGGAAAGCTGTAACTCTGTGAGATGATTTCACAGAACACAAAGAAGTTTCTCAGAAAGCTTCTTTCTCTTTGTTATCAGAGGATATTTCCTTTGGTCCTATAGTCTTCAAAGGGATCCGAAATATCGGTTCTCAGATTCCACAGAAATAAGGCTAGCAAGGAGATGCACGAAATACAGATGTATTTCTGTGAGAAGAATTAACAGATCATTAAGCTGTTTCTCAGAAAGCTTCTTTCCAAATTTCATCTGAGGATATTTCCTTTTTCACCATAGCCCTCTATGGGCTTCCAAATATCACTTTGCCAATTCCACAAGAACTGTCTTAGCGAAAGGCTTCTTGAGGGGAAACCTGTAACTCTGTGAGATGATTTCACAGAACACAAAGAAGTTTCTCAGAAAGCTTCTTTCTCTTTGTTATCGGAGGATATTTCCTTTGGCCCTATAGTCTTCAAAGGGATCCGAAATATCTGTTCTCAGATTCCACAGAAATAAGGCTAACAAAGAGATCCACGAAATACAGATGTAACTCTGTGAGTGGAAGTCACAGAACACTAAGCGGTTTCTCAGAAAGCTTCTTCCCAGATTTCATCGGAGGTATTTCCTTTTTCACCATAGCCCTCTATGGGCTTCCAAATATCACTTTGCCAATTCCACAAGAACTGTCTTAGCGAAAGGCTTCTTGAGTGGAAAGCTGTAACTCTGTGAGATGATTTCACAGAACACAAAGAAGTTTCTCAGAAAGCTTCTTTCTCTTTGTTATCGGAGGATATTTCCATTGGACTTAAGTCTTCAACGGGATCCGAAATATCTGTTCTCAGATTCCACAGAAATAAGGCAGGCAAAGAGACCCACGAAATACAGATGTAACTCTGTGAGTGGAAGTCAGAGAACACTAAGCGGTTTCTCAGAAAGCTTCTTTCCTGATTTCATCTGAGGATATTTCCTTTTTCATCATAGCCCTCTATCGGCTTCCAAATATCACTTTCCCATTTCCACAAGAACTGTCTTAGCGAAAGGCTTCTTGAGGGGAAAGCTGTAACTCTGTGAGATGATTTCACAGAACACAAAGAAGTTTCTCAGAGAGCTTCCTTCTCTTTGTTATCGGAGGATATTTCCTTTGGCCCTATAGTCTTCAAAGGGATCCGAAATATCTGTTCTCAGATTCCACAGAAATAAGGCTAGCAAAGAGATCCACGAAATACAGATGTAACTCTGTGAGATGAATGAATAGAACACTAAGCAGTTTCTCAGAAAGCTTATTTCCAGATTTCATCTCAGGATATTTCCTTTTTCACCATAGCCCTCTATGGGCTTCCAAATATCACTTTGCCAATTACACAAGAACTGTCTTAGCGAAAGGCTTCTTGAGGGGAAACCTGTAACTCTGTGAGATGATTTCACAGAACACAAAGGACTTTCTCAGAAAGCTTCTTTCTCTTTGTTATCGGAGGATGTTTCCTTTGTCCCTATAGTCTTCAAAGGGATCCGAAATATCTGTTCTCAGATTCCACAGAAATAAGGCTAGCAAAGAGATCCACGAAATACAGGTGTAACTCTTTGAGATGAATTAACAGAACACTAAGCAGTTTCTCAGAAAGCTTCTTTCCATATTTCATCTGAGGATATTTCCTTTTTCACCATAGCCCTCTATGGGCTTCCAAATATCACTTTGCCAATTCCACAAGAACTGTCTTAGCGAAAGGCTTCTTGAGGGGAAAGCTGTAACTCTGTGAGATGATTTCACAGAACACAAAGTAGTTTCTCAGAAAGCTTCCTTCTCTTTGTTATTGGAGGATATTTCCTTTGGCCTTATATATTCGAAATGATCCGAAATATCTGTTCTCAGATTCCACAGAAATGAGGCTAGCCAAGAGATCCACGAAATACATATGTAACTCTGTGAAATGAATTAACAGAAGACTAATCAGTTTCTCAGAAAGCTTCTTTGCAGATTTCATCTGAGGATATTTCCTTTTTCACCATAGCCCTCTATGGGCTTCCAAATATCACTTTGCCAATTCCACAAGAACTGTCTTAGCGAAAGGCTTCTTAAGGGGAAAGCTGTAACTCTGTGAGATGATTTCACAGAACACAAAGAAGTTTCTCAGAAAGCTTCTTTCTCTTTGTTATAGGAGGATGTTTCCTTTGGACCTATAGTCTTCAATGGGATCCGAAATATCTGTTCTCAGATTCCACAGAAATAAGGCTGGCAAAGAGATCCAGGAAATACAGATGTAATTCTGTGAGATGAATGAATAGAAGACTTAGCAGTTTCGCTAAAAACTTCTTTCCAGATTTCATCTGAGGATATTTCCTTTTTCACCATAGCCCTCTATGGGCTTCCAAATATCACTTTGCCAATTCCACAAGAACTGTCTTAGCGAAAGGCTTCTTGAGGGGAAAGCTGTAACTCTGTGAGATGATTTCACAGAACACAAAGAAGTTTCTCAGAAAGCTTCTTTCTCTTTGTTATCGGAGGATATTTCCATTGGCCCTACAGTCTTCAAAGGGATCCGAAATATCTGTTCTCAGATTCCACAGAAATAAGGCAGGCAAAGAGACCCACGAAATACAGATGTAACTCTGTGAGTGGAAGTCACAGAACACTAAGCGGTTTCTCAGAAAGCTTCTTTGCAGATTTCATCTGAGGATATTTCCTTTTTCACCATAGCCCTCTAGGGGCTTCCAAATATCACTTTGCCAATTCCACAAGAACTGTCTTACCGAAAGGCTTCTTGAGGGGAAAGTTGTAACTCTGTGAGATGATTTCACAGAACACAAAGGAGTTTCTCAGAAAGCTCCTTTCTCTTTGTTATCGGAGGATGTTTCATTTGGCCATACAGCCTTAAAAGGGATCCGAAATATCTGTTGTAAGATTCTACAGAAATAAGGCTAGCAAAGAGATCCACGAAATACAGATGTAACTCTGTGAGATGAATTAACAGAACACTAAGCAGATTCTCCGAAAGCTTGTTTCCAGATTTCATCTGAGGATATTTCCTTTTTCACCATAGCCCTCTAAGGGCTTCCAAATATCACTTTGCCAATTCCACCAGAATTGTCTTAGCGAGAGGCTTCTTGAGGGGAAAGCTGTAAGTATGTGAGATGATTTCACAGAACACAAAGAAGTTTCTCAGACAGCTTCTATCTCTTTATTATCGGAGGATATTTCCTTTGGCCCTATAGTCTTCAAAGGGATCCGAAATATCTGTTTTCAGATTCCACAGAAATAAGGCTAGCAAAGAGATTCACGAAATGCAGATGTAACTCTGTGAGATTAATTAACAGAATACTAAGCAGTTTCTCAGAAAGCTTCTTTCTAGATTTGATCTGAGGATATTTCTTTTTTCACCATAGCCCTCTATGGGCTTCCAAATATCACTTTGCCAATTCCACGAGAACTGTCTTAGCGAAAGGGTTCTTGAGAGGAAAGCTGTAACTCTGTGAGATGATTTCACATAACACAAAGAAGTTTCTCAGAAAGCTTCTTTCTCTTTGTTATCGGAGGATATGTCCTTTGGCCCTATAGTCTTCAAAGGCATCCGAAATATCTGTTCTCAGATTCCACAGAAATAAGGCTAGCAAAGAGATCCATGAAATACAGATGTAACTCTTTGAGTGGAAGTCACAGAACTCCAAGCGGTTTCTCAGAAAGCTTCTTTTCAGACTTCATCTGAGGATATATACTTTTTCACCATAGCCCTCTAAGGGCTTCCAAATAGCACTTTGCCAATTCCACAAGAACTGTCTTAGCGAAAGGCTTCTTGAGGGAAAAGTTGTAACTCTGTGAGATGATTTCACAGAACACAAAGGAGTTTTCCAGAAAGCTTGTTTCTCTTTGTTATCGGAGGATATTTCCTTTGGCCATATAGCCTTAAAAGTGATCCAAAATATCTGTTCTAAGATTCCACAGAAATAAGGCTAGCAAAGAGATCCACGAAATACAGATGTAACTCTGTGAGATTAATTAACAGAACACTAAGCGGTTTCTCACAAGGCTTCTTTCCAGATTTCATCTGAGGATATTTCCTTTTTCACCATAGCACTCTATGTGCTTCCAAATATCACTTTCCCAATTCCACAAGAACTGTCTTAGCCAAAGGCTTCTTGAGCGGAAAGCTGTAAATCTGTGAGATGATTTCACAGAACACAAAGAAGTTTCTCAGAAAGCTTCTTTCTCTTTGTTATCGGAGGATATTTCCTTTGGCCCTATAGTCTTCAAAGGGATCCGAAATATCTGTTCTCAGATTCCACAGAAATAAGGCTAGCAAAGAGATCCACGAAATACAGATGTAACTCTCTGAGTGGAAGTCACAGAACACTAAGTGGTTTCTCAGAAAGCTTCTTTCCAGATTTCATCTGAGGAAATTTCCTTTTTCACCATAGCCTTCTATGGGCTTCCAAATATCACTTTGCCAATTCCACAAGAACTGTCTTAGCGAAAGGCTTCTTGAGGGGAAAGCTGTAACTCTGTGAAATGATTTCAGAGAACACAAAGAAGTTTCTCAGAAAGCTTCTTTCTCTTTGTTATCGGAGGGTATTTCCTTTGGCTCTGTAGTGTTCAAAGGGATCCGATATATCTGCTCTCAGATCCCACAGAAATAAGGCTAGCAAAGAGATCCACGAAATACAGATGTAACTCTGTGAGATGAATTAACAGTACACCAAGCAGTTTCTCAGAAAGCTTCTTTCCAGATTTCATCTGAGGATATTTCCTTTTTCACCATAGCCCTCTATGGGGTTCAAATACCACTTTGCCAATTCCACAAGAACTGTCTTAGCGAAAGGCTTCTTGAGGGGAAAGCTGTAACTCCGTGAGATGATTTCACAGAACACAAAGAAGTTTCTTCAGAAAGCTTCTTTCTCTTTGTTATCGGAGGATATTTCCTTTCGCCCTATAGTCTTCAAAGGGATCCGAAATATCTGTTCTCAGATTCCACAAAAAAAACGCTAGCAAAGAGATCCACGAAATACAGATATAACTCTGTGAGATGAATTAACAACACTAAGAAGTTTCTCAGAAAGCTTCTTTCCGGATTTCATCTGAGGATATTTCCTTTTTCACCATAGCCCTCTATGGGCTTCCAAATATCACTTTGCCAATTCCACAAGAAGTGTCTTAGCGAAAGGCTTCTTTAGTGGAAAGCTGTAACTCTGTTAGATGATTTCCCAGAACACAAAGAAGTTTCTCAGACAGCTTCTTTCTCTTTGTTATCGGAGGATATTTCCTTTGGCCCTATAGTCTTCAAAGGGATCCGAAATATCTGTTCTCAGATTCCAAAAAAATAACGCTAGCAAAGAGATCCACGAAATACAGATGTAACTCTGTGAGATGAATTAAGAACACTAAGCAGTTTCTCAGAAAGCTTCTTTCCAGATTTCATCTGAGGATATTTCCTTGTTCACCATAGACCTCTATGGGGTTCAAATACCACTTTGCCAATTCCACAAGAACTGTCTTAGCGAAAGGCTTCTTTAGTGGAAAGCTGTAACTCTGTGAGATGATTTCACGGAACACAAAGAAGTTTCTCAGAAAGCTTCTTTCTCTTTGTTATCTGAGGATATTTCCTTTGGCCCTATAGTCTTCAAAAGGATCCGAAATATCGGTTCTCAGATTCCACAGACATAAGGCCAGCAAAGAGATGCACGAAATACAGATGTAACTCGGTGAGATGAATTAACAGAACACTAAGCTGTTTCTCAGAAAGCTTCTTTCCAGATTTCATCTGAGGATATTTCCTTTTTCACCATAGCCCTCTATGGGCTTCAAAATATCACTTTGCCAATTCCACAAGAACTGTCTTAGCGAAAGTCTTCTTGAGGGGAAAGCTGTAACTCTGTGAGATGATTTCACAGAACACAAAGAAGTTTCTCAGAAAGCTTCTTTCTCTTTGTTATCAGAGGTTATTTTCTTTAGCCCTATTGTCTTCAAAGGGATCCGAAATATCTGTTCTCAGATTCCACAGAAATAAGGCTAGCAAAGAGATCCACAAAATACAGGTGTAACTCTGTGAGATGAATTAACAGAACACTAAGCGGTTTCTCAGAAAGCTTCTTTCCAGATTTCATCTGAGGATATTTCCTTTTTCACCATAGACCTCTACGGGCCTCCAAATATCACTTTGCCAATTCCACAAGAACTCTCTTAGCGAAAGGCTTCTTGAGGGTAAAGCTGTAACTCTGTGAGATGATTTCACAGAACACAAAGCAGTTTCTCAGAAAGCTTCTTTATCTTTGTTATCGGAGGATATTTCCTTTGGCCCTATAGTCTTAAAAGGGATCCGAAATATCTGTTCTCAGATTCCACAGAAATAAGGCTAGCAAAGAGATCCACGATATACAGATGTAACCCTGTGAGATTAATTAACAGAATACTAAGCGGTTTCTCAGGAAGCTTTTTTCCAGATTTCATCTGAGGATATTTCTTTTTTCACCATAACCCTCTATGGGCTTCCAAATATCACTTTGCCAATTCCACAAGAACTGTCTCAGCGAAAGGCTTCTTGACTGGAAAGCTATAACTCCGTGAGATGATTTCACAGAACACAAAGGAGTGTCTCAGAAAGTTTCTTTCTCTTTGTTATTGGAGGATATTTCCTTTGGCCCTATAGTCTTCAAAGGGATCCGAAATATCTGTTCTCAGATTCCACAGAAATAACGCTAGCAAAGAGATCCACGAAATACAGATGAGTGGAAGTCACAGAACACTAAGCGGTTTCTCAGAAAGCTTCTTTCCAGATTTCATCTGAGGATATTTCCTTTTTCACCATAGCCCTCTATAGGCTTCCAAATATCACTTTGCAAATTCAACAAGAACTGTCTTAGCGAAAGGCTTCTTGAGGGGAAAGCTGTAACTCTGTGAGTTGATTTCAGAGAACACAAAAAAGTTTCTCCGAAAGCTTCTTTCTCTTTGTTATCGGAGGATATTTCCTTTGGCCCTATAGTCTTCAATGGGATCCGAAATATCTGTTCTCAGATTCCACAGAAATAAGGCTAGCAAAGAGATCCACGAAATACAGATGTAACTCTGTGAGTGGAAGTCACAGAACACTAAGCGGTTTCTCAGAAAGCTTCTTTCCAGATTTCATCTGAGGATATTTCCTTTTTCAACATAGCCCTCTATGGGCTTCCAAATATCACTTTGCCAATTCCACAAGAACAGTCTTGGCGAAAGTCTTCTTGAGGGGAAAGCTGTAACTCTGTGAGATGATTTCACAGAACACAAAGAAGTTTCTCAGAAAGCTTCTTTCTCTTTGTTATCACAGGATATTTCCTTTGACCCTATAGTCTTCAAAGGGATCCGAAATATCGCTTCTCAGATTCCACAGAAATAAGGCTAGCAATGAGATCCACGAAATACAGGTATAACTCTGTGAGATGAATTAACAGAACACTAAGCAGTTTCTCAGAAAGCTTCTTTCCAGATTTCATCTGAGGATATTTCCTTTTTCACCATAGCCCTCTATGGGGTTCAAATACCACTTTGCCAATTCCACAAGAATTGTCTTAGCGAAAGGCTTCTTGAGGGGAAAGCTGAAACTCCGTGAGATGATTTCACAGAACACAAAGAAGTTTCTTCAGAAAGCTTCTTTCTCTTTGTTATCGGAGGATATTTCCTTTGGCCCTATAGTCTTCAAAGGGATCCGAAATATCTGTTTTCAGATTCCACAAAAATAACGCTAGCAAAGAGATCCACGAAATACAGATGTAACTCTCTGAGATGAATTAAGAACACTAAGCAGTTTCTCAGAAACCTTCTTTCCAGATTTCATCTGAGGATATTTCCTTTTTCACCATAGCCCTATATGGGCTTCCAAATATCACTTTGCCAATTCCACAAGAACTGTCTTAGCGAAAGGCTTCTTTAGTGGAAAGCTGTAACTCTGTGAGATGATTTCACAGAACACAAAGAAGTTTCTCAGAAAGCTTCTTTCTCTTTGTTATCAGAGGATATTTCCTTTGGCCATATAGTCTTCAAAGGGATCCGAAATATCGGTTCTCAGATTCCACAGAAATAAAGCCAGCAAAGAGATGCACGAAATACAGATGTAACTCGGTGAGATGAATTAACAGAACACTAAGCTGTTTCTCAGAAAGCTTCTTTCCAGATTTCATCTGAGGATATTTCCTTTTTCACCGTAGCCCTCTATGGGCCTCCAAATATCACTTTGCCAATTCCACAAGAACTGTCTTAGGGAAAGGCTTCTTGAGGGGAAAGCTGTAACTCTGTGAGATGATTTCCCAGAACACAAAGAAGTTCCTCAGAAAGCTTCTTTCTCTTTGTTATCGGAGGATATTTCCTTAGGCCCTATAGTCTTCAAAGGGATCCGAAATATCAGTTCTCAGATTCCACAGAAATAAGGCTAGCAAAGAGATCCACGAAATACAGATGTAACTCTGTGAGATGAATTAACAGAACACTAAGCGGTTTCTCAGAAAGCTTCTTTCCAGATTTCATGTGAGGATATTTCCTTTTTCACTGTAGTCCTCTATGGGCTTCCAAATATCACTTTGCCAATACCACAAGAACTGTCTTAGCGAAATGCTTCTTGAGGGGAAAGCAGTAACTCTGTGAGATGATTTCACAGAACACAAAGAAGTTTCTCAGAAAGCTTCTTTCTCTTTGTTATCGGAGGACATTTCTTTTGGCCCTATAGTCTTCAAAGGGATCCGAAATATCTGTTCTCAGATTCCACAGAAATAACGCTGGCAAAGAGATCCACGAAATACAGATGTAACTCCTTGAGTGGAAGTCACAGAACACTAAGCGGTTTCTCAGAAATCTTCTTTCCAGATTTCATCTGAGGATATTTCCTTTTTCACAATAGACCTCTACGGGCTTCCAAATATCACTTTGCCAATTCCACAAGAACTGTCTTAGCGAAAGGCTTTTTGAGGGCAAAGCTGTAACTCTGTGAGATGATTTCACAGACCACAAAGAAGTTTCTCAGAAAGCTTCTTTATCTTTTTTATCGGAGGATATTTCCTTTGGCCCTATAATCTTCAAAGGGATCCGAAATATCTGTTCTCAGATTCCACAGAAATAAGGCTAGCAAAGAGATGCACGAAATACAGATGTAACTCTGTGAGATGAATTAGCAGAACACTAAGCTGTTTCTCAGAAAGCTTCCTTCCAGATTTCATCTGAGGATATTTCCTTTTTCACCGTAGCCCTCTATGGGCTTCCAAATATCACTTTTCCAATTCCACAAGAACTGTCTTAGCGAAAGTCTTCTTGAGGGGAAAGCTGTAACTCTGTGAGATGATTTCACAGAACACAAATAAGTTTCTTAGAAAGCTTCTTTCTCTTTGTTATCGGAGGATATTTCCTTTGGCCCTATAATCGTCAAAGGGATCCGAAATATCAGTTCTCAGATTCCACAGAAATAAGGCTAGCAAAGAGATCCACGAAATACAGATGTAACTCTGTGAGTGGAAGTCACAGAACACTAAGCGGTTTCTCAGAAAGCTTCTTTCCGGATTTCATCAGAGGATATTTCCTTTTTCACCATAGCCCTCTATGGGCTTCCAAATATCACTATGCCAATTCCACAAGAACTGTCTTAGCGAAAGGCTTCTTGAGGGGAAACCTGTAACTCTGTGAGATGATTTCACAGAACACAAAGAAGTTTCTCAGAAAGCTTCTTTATCTTTGTTATCGGAGCATATTTCCTTTGGCCCTATGGTCTTCAAAGGGATCCGAAATATCTGTTCTCAGATTCCACAGAAATAAGGGTAGCAAAGAGATACACGAAATACAGATATAACTCTGTGAGTGGAAGTCACAGAACACTAAACGGTTTCTCAGAAAGCTTCTTTCCAGATTTCATCTGAGGATATTTCCTTTTTCACCGTAGCCCTCTATGGGTTTCCAAATATCACTTTGCCAATTCCACAATAACTGTCTTAGCGAAAGGCTTCTTGAGGGGAAATCTGTCTCTCTGTGAGATGATTTCAGAGAACACAAAGAAGTTTCTCAGAAAGCTTCTTTCTCTTTGTTATCGAAGGGTATTTCCTTTGGCTCTGTAGTGTTCAAAGGGATCCGATATATCTGTTCTCAGATCCCACAGAAATAAGGCTAGCAAAGAGATCCACGAAATACAGATGTAACTCTGTGAGATGAATTAACAGTACAACAAGCAGTTTCTCAGAAAGCTTCTTTCCAGATTTCATCTGAGGATATTTCCTTTTTCACCACAGCCCTCTATGGGCTTCCAAATATCACTTTGCCAATTCCACAAGAACTGTCTTAGCGAAAGGCTTCTTGAGTGTAAAGCTGTAACTCTGTGAGATGATTTCACAGAACACAAAGAAGTTTCTCAGAAAGCTTCTTTCTCTTTGTTGTCGGAGGATATTTCTTTTGGCCCTATAGTCTTCAAAGGGATCCGAAATATCTGTTCTCAGATTCCACAGAAATAAGGCTAGCAAAGAGATCCACGAAATACAGATGTAACTCTGTGAGTGGAAGTCACAGAACACTAAGCGGTTTCTCAGAAAGCTTCTTTTCAGATTTCATCTGAGGATATTTCCTTTTTCACCATAGCCCTCTATGGGCTTCCAAATATCACTTTGCCAATTCCACCAGAACTGTCTTAGCGAAAGGCTTCTTGAGCGGAAAGCTGTAACTCTGTGAGATGATTGCACAGAACACAAAGAAGTTTCTCAGAAAGCTTCTTTCTCTTTGTTATCGAAGGATATTTCCTTTGGCCCTGAAGTCTTCAAAGGGATCCGAAATATCTGTTCTCAGATTCCACAGAAATAAGGCTAGCAAAGAGATCCACGAAATACAGATGTAACTCTGTGAGATGAATTAACAGAAAACTAAGCAGTTTCTCAGAAAGCTTCTTTCCAGATTTCATCTGAGGATATTTCCTTTTTCACCATAGCCCTCTATGGGCTTCCAAATATCACTTTGCCAATTCCACAAGAACTGTCTTAGCGAAAGGCTTCTTGAGGGGAAAGCTGTAACTCTCTGAGATGATTTCACAGAACACAAAGAAGTTTCCCAGAAAGCTTCTTTCTCTTTGTCATCGGAGGATATTTCCTTTGGCCCTATAGTCTTCAAAGGGATCCGAAATATCTGTTCTCCGATTACACAGAAATAAGGCTAGCAAAGAGAAACACGAAATACAGATGTTACTCTGTGAGATGAATTAACAGAACGCTAAGCAGTTTCTCAGAAAGCTTCTTTCCAGATTTCATCTAAGGATATTTCCTTTTTCACCATAGCCCTGTACGGGCTTCCAAATATCACTTTGCCAATTCCACAAGAACTGTCTTAGCGAAAGGCCTCCTGAGGGGAAAACTGTAACTCTTTGAGATGATTTCACAGAACACAAAAAATTTCTCAGAAAGCTTCTTTCTCTTTGTTATCGGAGGAGATTTCCTTTGGCCCTATAGTCTTCAAAGGGATCCGAAATATCTGTTCTCAGATTCAACAGTAATAAGGCTGGGAAAGAGATCCACGAAATACAGAAGTAACTCTGTGAGATGAATTAACAGAACACTAAGCAGTTTCTCAGAAAGCTTCTTTCTAGATTTCATCTGAGGATATTTCCTTTTTCAGCATAGCCCTCTATGGGCTTCCAAATATCACTTTGCCAATTCCACAAGAACTGTCTTAGGGACAGGCTTATTGAGGGGAAAGCTGTATCTCTGTGAGATGATTTCACAGAACACAAAGAAGTTTCTCAGAGAGCTTCTTTATATTTGTTATCGGAGCATATTTCCTTTGGCCCTATAGTCTTCAAAGGGATCCGAAATATCTGTTCTCAGTTTCCACAGAAATAAGGCTAGCACAGAAATCCACGAAATACAGATGTAACTCTGTGAGATGAATTAACAGAACACTAAGCAGTTTCTCAGAAAGCTTCTTTCCAGATTTCATCTGAGGATATTTCCTTTTTCACCATAGCCCTCTATAGGCTTCCAAATATCACTTTGCAAATTCAACAAGAACTATCTTAGCGAAAGGCTTCTTGAGGGGAAAGCTGTAACTCTGTGAGTTGATTTCACAGAACACAAAAAAGTTTCTCCGAATGCTTCTTTCTCTTTGTTATCGGAGGATATTTCCTTTGGCCCTATAGTCTTCAAAGGGATCCGAAATATCTGTTCTCAGATTCCACAGAAATAAGGCTAGCAAAGAGATCCACGAAATACAGATGTAACTCTGTGAGTGGAAGTCACAGAACACTAAGCGGTTTCTCAGAAAGCTTCTTTCCGGATTTCATCAGAGGATATTTCCTTTTTCACCATAGCCCTCTATGGGCTTCCAAATATCACTATGCCAATTCCACAAGAACTGTCTTAGCGAAAGGCTTCTTGAGGGGAAACCTGTAACTCTGTGAGATGATTTCACAGAACACAAAGAAGTTTCTCAGAAAGCTTCTTTATCTTTGTTATTGGAGCATATTTCCTTTGGCCCTATAGTCTTCAAAGGGATCCGAAATATCTGTTCTCAGATTCCACAGAAATAAGGGTAGCAAAGAGATACACGAAATACAGATATAACTCTGTGAGTGGAAGTCACAGAACACTAAACGGTTTCTCAGAAAGCTTCTTTCCAGATTTCATCTGAGGATATTTCCTTTTTCACCGTAGCCCTTTATGGGCTTCCAAATATCACTTTGCCAATTCCACAAGAACTGTCTTAGCGAAAGGCTTCTTGAGGGGAAAGCTGTAACTCGGTGAGATGATTTCACAGATCATAAAGAAGTTTCTCAGAAAGCTTCTTTCTCTTTCTTATTGGAGTATATTTCCTTTGGCCCTATAGTCCTCAAGGGGATCCGAAATATCTGTCCTCAGATTCCACAGATAAGGCTAGCAAAGAGATCCACGAAATACAGATGTAACTCTGTGAGATGAATTAACAGAACACTAAGCAATATCTGAGAAAGCTTCTTTCCAGATTTCATCTGAGGATATTTCCATTTTCACCATAGCCCTTTATGGGCTTCCAAATAACACTTTGCCAATTCCACAAGAACTGTCTCTAGCGAAAGGCTTCTTGAGGGGAATGCTGTAACTCTGCGAGATGATTTCACAGAACAAAAAGAAGTTTCTCAGAAAGCTTCTTTCTCTTTGTTATCGGAGGATATTTCCCTTGGCCTTAAAGTCTTCAAAGGGATCCGAAATATCTGTTCTCAGATTCCACAAAAATAAGGCTACCAAAGAGATCCACGAAATACAGATGTAACTCTGTGAGATGAATTAACAGAACACTAAGCAGTTTCTCAGAAAGCTTCTTTCCAGATTACATCTGAGAACATTTCCTTTTTCACCATAGCCCTCTATGGGCTTCCAAATATCACTTTGCCAATTCCACAAGAACTGTCTTAGCGAAATGCTTCTTGAGGGGAAAGCTGTAACTCTGTGAGATGATTTCACAGAACACAAAGTAGTTTCTCAGAAAGCTTCTTTCTCTTTGTTATCGGAGGATATTTCCTTTGGCCCTATAGTCTTCAAAGGGATACGAAATATCTGTTCTCAGTTTCCAAAGAAATAAGGGTAGCACAGAGATCCACGAAATACAGATGTAACACTGTGAGATGAATTAACAGATCACGAAGCAGTTTCTCAGAAAGCTTCTTTCCAGATTTCATCTGAGGATATTTCCTTTTTCACCACAGCCCTCTATGGGCTTCCAAATATCACTTTGCCAATTCCACAAGAACTGTCTTAGCGAAAGGCTTCTTGAGGGGAAAGCTGTAACTCTGTGAGATGATTTCACAGATCACAAAGAAGTTTCTCAGAAAGCTTCTTTCTCTTTGTTATTGGAGTATATTTCCTTTGGCCCTATAGTCCTCAAGAGGATCCGAAATATCTGTCCTCAGATTCCACAGATAAGGCTAGCAAAGAGATCCACGAAATACAGATGTAACTCTGTGAGATGAATTAGCAGAACACTAAGCAATTTCTGAGAAAGCTTCTTTCCAGATTTCATCTGAGGATATTTCCTTTTTCACCATAGCCCTCTATGGGCTTCCAAATATCACTTTGCCAATTCCACAAGAACTGTCTCTAGCGAAAGGCTTCTTGAGGGGAATGCTGTAACTCTGCGAGATGATTTCACAGAACAAAAAGAAGTTTCTCAGAAAGCTTCTTTCTCTTTGTTATCGGAGGATATTTCCCTTGGCCCTAAAGTCTTCAAAGGGATCCGAAATATCTGTTCTCAGATTCCACAAAAATAAGGCTACCAAAGAGATCCACGAAATACAGATGTAACTCTGTGAGATGAATTAACAGAACACTAAGCAGTTTCTCAGAAAGCTTCTTTCCGGATTTCATCTGAGGATATTTCCTTTTTCACCATAGCCCTCTACGGGCTTCCAAATATCACTTTGCCAATTCCACAAGAAGTGTCTTAGCGAAAGGCTTCTTTAGTGGAAAGCTGTAACTCTGTGAGATGATTTCCCAGAACACAAAGAAGTTTCTCAGACAGCTTCTTTCTCTTTGTTATCGGAGGATATTTCCTTTGGCCCTATAGTCTTCAAAGGGATCCGAAATATCTGTTCTCAGATTCCAAAAAAATAACGCTAGCAAAGAGATCCACGAAATACAGATGTAACTCTGTGAGATGAATGAACAGAACACTAAGCAGTTTCTCAGAAAGCTTCTTTCCAGATTTCATCTGAGGATATTTCCTTTTTCACCATAGCCCTCTATGCGGTTCAAATACCACTTTGCCAATTCCACAAGAACTGTCTTAGCGAAAGGCTTCTTTAGTGGAAAGCTGTAACTCTGTGAGATGATTTCACAGAACACAAAGAAGTTTCTCAGAAAGCTTCTTTCTCTTTGTTATCTGAGGATATTTCCTTTGGCCCTATAGTCTTCAAAAGGATCCGAAATATCGGTTCTCAGATTCCACAGACATAAGGCCAGCAAAGAGATGCACGAAATACAGATGTAACTCGGTGAGATGAATTAACAGAACACTAAGCTGTTTCTCAGAAAGCTTCTTTCCAGATTTCATCTGAGGATATTTCCTTTTTCACCATAGCCCTCTATGGGCTTCAAAATATCACTTTGCCAATTCCGCAAGAACTGTCTTAGCGAAAGTCTTCTTGAGGGGAAAGCTGTAACTCTGTAAGATGATTTCACAGAACACAAAGAAGTTTCTCAGAAAGCTTCTTTCTCTTTGTTATCGGAGGTTATTTTCTTTAGCCCTATTGTCTTCAAAGGGATCCGAAATATCTGTTCTCAGATTCCACTGAAATAAGGCTAGCAAAGAGATCCACAAAATACAGGTGTAACTCTGTGAGATGAATTAACAGAACACTAAGCGGTTTCTCAGAAAGCTTCTTTCCAGATTTCATCTGAGGATATTTCCTTTTTCACCATAGACCTCTACGGGCCTCCAAATATCACTTTGCCAATTCCACAAGAACTCTCTTAGCGAAAGGCTTCTTGAGGGTAAAGCTGTAACTCTGTGAGATGATTACACAGAACACAAAGCAGTTTCTCAGAAAGCTTCTTTATCTTTGTTATCGGAGGATATTTCCTTTGGCCCTATAGTCTTAAAAGGGATCCGAAATATCTGTTCTCAGATTCCACAGAAATAAGGCTAGCAAAGAGATCCACGATATACAGATGTAACCCTGTGAGATTAATTAACAGAATACTAAGCGGTTTCTCAGGAAGCTTTTTTCCAGATTTCATCTGAGGATATTTCTTTTTTCACCATAACCCTCTATGGGCTTCCAAATATCACTTTGCCAATTCCACAAGAACTGTCTTAGCGAAAGGCTTCTACACTGGAAAGCTATAACTCCGTGAGATGATTTCACAGAACACAAAGGAGTGTCTCAGAAAGTTTCTTTCTCTTTGTTATTGGAGGATATTTCCTTTGGCCCTATAGTCTTCAAAGGGATCCGAAATATCTGTTCTCAGATTCCACAGAAATAACGCTAGCAAAGAGATCCACGAAATACAGATGAGTGGAAGTCACAGAACACTAAGCGGTTTCTCAGAAAGCTTCTTTCCAGATTTCATCTGAGGATATTTCCTTTTTCACCATAGCCCTCTATAGGCTTCCAAATATCACTTTGCAAATTCAACAAGAACTGTCTTAGCGAAAGGCTTCTTGAGGGGAAAGCTGTAACTCTGTGAGTTGATTTCAGAGAACACAAAAAAGTTTCTCCGAAAGCTTCTTTCTCTTTGTTATCGGAGGATATTTCCTTTGGCCCTATAGTCTTCAAAGGGATCCGAAATATCTGTTCTCAGATTCCACAGAAATAAGGCTAGCAAAGAGATCCACGAAATACAGATGTAACTCTGTGAGTGGAAGTCACAGAACACTAAGCGGTTTCTCAGAAAGCTTCTTTCCAGATTTCATCTGAGGATATTTCCTTTTTCAACATAGCCCTCTGTGGGCTTCCAAATATCACTTTGCCAATTCCACAAGAACAGTCTTGGCGAAAGTCTTCTTGAGGGGAAAGCTGTAACTCTGTGAGATGATTTCACAGAACACAAAGAAGTTTCTCAGAAAGCTTCTTTCTCTTTGTTATCACAGGATATTTCCTTTGACCCTATAGTCTTCAAAGGGATCCGAAATATCGCTTCTCAGATTCCACAGAAATAAGGCTAGCAATGAGATCCACGAAATACAGGTATAACTCTGTGAGATGAATTAACAGAACACTAAGCAGTTTCCAAGAAAGCTTCTTTCCAGATTTCATCTGAGGATATTTCCTTTTTCACCATAGCCCTCTATGGGGTTCAAATACCACTTTGCCAATTCCACAAGAATTGTCTTAGCGAAAGGCTTCTTGAGGGGAAAGCTGAAACTCCGTGAGATGATTTCACAGAACACAAAGAAGTTTCTTCAGAAAGCTTCTTTCTCTTTGTTATCGGAGGATATTTCCTTTGGCCCTATAGTCTTCAAAGGGATCCGAAATATCTGTTTTCAGATTCCACAAAAATAACGCTAGCAAAGAGATCCACGAAATACAGATGTAACTCTCTGAGATGAATTAAGAACACTAAGCAGTTTCTCAGAAACCTTCTTTTCAGATTTCATCTGAGGATATTTCCTTTTTCACCATAGCCCTCTATGGGCTTCCAAATATCACTTTGCCAATTCCACAAGAACTGTCTTAGCGAAAGGCTTCTTTAGTGGAAAGCTGTAACTCTGTGAGATGATTTCACAGAACACAAAGAAGTTTCTCAGAAAGCTTCTTTCTCTTTGTTATCAGAGGATATTTCCTTTGGCCATATAGTCTTCAAAGGGATCCGAAATATCGGTTCTCAAATTCCACAGAAATAAAGCCAGCAAAGAGATGCACGAAATACAGATGTAACTCGGTGAGATGAATTAACAGAACACTAAGCTGTTTCTCAGAAAGCTTCTTTCCAGATTTCATCTGAGGATATTTCCTTTTTCACCGTAGCCCTCTATGGGCTTCCAAATATCACTTTGCCAATTCCACAAGAACTGTCTTAGGGAAAGGCTTCTTGAGGGGAAAGCTGTAACTCTGTGAGATGATTTCCCAGAACACAAAGAAGTTTCTCAGAAAGCTTCTTTCTCTTTGTTATCGGAGGATATTTCCTTAGGCCCTATAGTCTTCAAAGGGATCCGAAATATCAGTTCTCAGATTCCACAGAAATAAGGCTAGCAAAGAGATCCACGAAATACAGATGTAACTCTGTGAGATGAATTAACAGAACCCTAAGCGGTTTCTCAGAAAGCTTCTTTCCAGATTTCATGTGAGGATATTTCCTTTTTCACCGTAGTCCTCTATGGGCTTCCAAATATCACTTTGCCAATACCACAAGAACTGTCTTAGCGAAAGGCTTCTTGAGGGAAAAGCTGTAACTCTGTGGGATGATTTCACAGAACACAAAGAAGTTTCTCAGAAAGCTTCTTTCTCTTTGTTATCGGAGGATATTTCCTTGGCCCTATATTCTTCAAAGGGATCCGAAATATCTGTTTTCAGATTCCACAGAATTAAGGCTAGCAAAGAGATTTACGAAATACAGATGTAACCCTGTGAGATTAATTAACAGAATACTAAGCGGTTTCTCAGAAAGCTGTTTTCCAGATTTCATCTGAGGATATTTCTTTTTTCCCCATAGCCCTCTATGGGCTTCCAAATATCACTTTGCCATTTCCACAAGAACTGTCTTAGCGAAAGGCTTCTTGAGGGGAAAGCTGAACCTCTGTGAGATGATTTCACAGAACACAAAGAAGTTTCTCAGAAAGCTTCTTTCTCTTTGTTATCGGAGCATATTTCCTTTGGCCCTATAGTCTTCAAAGGGATCCGAAATATCTGTTCTCAGATTCCACAACAATAACGCTGGCAAAGAGATCCACGAAATACAAATGTAACTCCTTGAGTGGAAGTCACAGAACACTAAGCGGTTTCTCAGAAAACTTCTTTCCAGATTTCATCTGAGGATATTTCCTTTTTCACCATAGGCCTCTACGGGCTTCCAAATATCACTTTGCCAATTCCACAAGAACTGTCTTAGCGAAAGGCTTCTTGAGGGGAAAGCTGTAACTCTGTGAGATGATTTCACAGAACACAAAGAAGTTTCTCAGAAAGCTTCTTTCTCTTTGTTATCGGAGGATATTTCCTTTGGCCCTATAGTCTTCAAAGGGATTCGAAATATCTCTTTTCAGATTCCCCAGAAATAAGGCTAGCAAAGAGATTCACGAAATACAGATGTAACCCTGTGAGATTAATTAACAGAATACTAAGCGGTTTCTCAGAAAACTTTTTTCCAGATTTCAACTGAGGATATTTCTTTTTTCACCATAGCCCTCTATGGGCTTTCAAATATCACTTTGCCAATACCACAAGAACTGTCTTAGCGAAAGGCTTCTTGAGGGGAAAGCTGTAACTCTGTGAGATGATTTCACAGAACACAAAGAAGTTTCTCAGAAAGCTTCTTTCTCTTTGTTGTCGGAGGATATTTCCTTGGCCCTATAGTCTTCAAAGGGATCCGAAATATCTGTTTTCAGATTCCACAGAAATAAGGCTAGCAAAGAGATTCACGAAATACGGATGTAACCCTGTGAGATTAATTAACAGAATACTAAGCGGTTTCTCAGAAAGCTTTATTGCAGATTTCATCTGAGGATATTTCTTTTTTCCCCGTAGCCCTCTAAGGGCTTCCAAATATCACTTTGCAATTTCCAAAGAACTGTCTTAGCGAAAGGCTTCTTGAGGGGAATGCTGTAACTCTGTGAGATGATTTCACAGAACACAAAGAAGTTTCTCAGAAAGCTTCTTTCTCTTTGTTACCGGAGGATATTTCCTTTGGCCCTATACTTTCCAAAGGGATCCGAAATATCAGTTCTCATATTCCACAGAAATAAGGCTAGCAAAGACATCCACGAAATACAGATGTAACTCTGGGAGTGGAAGTTCCAGAACGCTAAGCGGTTTCTCAGAAAGCTTCTTTCCAGATTTCATCTGAGGATATTTCCTTTTTCACCATAGCCCTCTATGGGCTTCCAAATATCACTTTGCCAATACCACAAGAACTGTCTTAGCCAAAGGCTTCTTGAGGGAAAAGCTGTAACTCTGTGAGATGATTTCACAGAACACAAAGAAGTTTCTCAGAAAGCTTTTATCTCTTTGTTATCGGAGGATATTTCCTTGGCCCTATAGTCTTCAAAGGGATCCGAAATATCTGTTTTCAGATTCCACACAAATAAGGCTAGCAAAGATATTCACGAAATACAGATGTAACTCTGTGAGATTAATTAACAGAACACCAAGAAGTTTCTCAGAAAGCTTCTTTCCAGATTTCATGTGAGGATATTTCCTTTTTCACCATAGCCCTCTATGGGCTTCCAAATATCACTTTGCCAATTCCACAAGAACTGTCTTAGCGAAAGGCTTCTTGAGGGGAAATCTGTATCTCTGTGAGATGATTTCACAGAACTCAAAGAAGTTTCTCAGAAAGCTTCTTTCTCTTTGTATCGGAGGATATATCCTTTGGCCCTATAGTCTTAAAAGGGATCCGAAATATCAGTTCTCAGATTCCACAGAAATAAGGCTGGCAAATAGATCCACGAAATACAGATGTAACTCTGTGAGATGAATTAACAGTACACTAAGCAGTTTCTCAGAAAGCTTCTTTCCAGTTTTCATCTAAGGATATTTTCTTTTTCACCATAGCCCTCTAAGGGCTTCCAAATATCACTTTGCCAATTCCACAATAACTGTCTTAGCGAAATGCTTCTTGAGGGGAAAGCTGTAACTCTGTGAAATGATTTCACAGAACACAAAGAAGTTTCTCAGAAAGCTTCTTTCTCTTTCTTATCGGAGGATATTTCCTTTGGCCCTATACTCTTCAAAGGGATTCGAAATATCTGTTTTCAGATTCCACAGAAATAAGGCTAGCAAAGAGATTCACGAAATACAGATGTAACCCTGTGAGATTAATTAACAGAATACTAAGCGGTTTCTCAGAAAGCTTTTTTCCAGATTTCAACTGAGGATATTTCTTTTTTCACCATAGCCTTCTATGGGCTTCCAAATATCACTTTGCAATTCCACAAGAACTGTCTTAGCGAAAGGCTTCTTGAGGGGAAAGCTGTAATTCTGTGAGATGATTTCACAGAACACAAAGAAGTTTCTCAGAAAGCTTCTTTCTCTTTGTTATCGGAGGATATTTCCTTTCGCCCTGTAGTCTTCAAAGGGATCCGAAATATCTGTTCTCAGATTCCACAGTAATAAGGCTAGTAAAGAGATCCACGAAATACAGATGTAACCCTGTGAGATTAATAAAAAGAATACTAAGCGGTTTCTCAGAAAGCTTTATTCCAGATTTCATCTGAGGATATTTCCTTTTTCCCCATAGCCCTCTATGGGCTTCCAAATATCACTTTGCCAATTCCAAAAGAACTTTCTTAGCGAAAGTCTTCTTGAGGGGAAAGCTGTACCTATGTGAGATGATTTCACAGAACACAAAGAAGTTTCTCAGAAATCTTCTTTCTCTTTGTTATCGGAGGATATTTCCTTTGGCCCTATAGTCTTCAAACGGATCCGAAATGTCTGTTCTCAGATTCCACAGAAATAACGCTGGCAAAGAGATCCACGAAATACAGATGTAATTCCTTGAGTGGAAGTCACAGAACACTAAGCGGTTTCTCAGAAAGCTTCTTTCCAGATTTCATCTTAGGATATTTCCTTTTTCACCAAAGCCCTCTCTGGGCGTCCAAATATCACTTTGCCAATTCCACAAGAACTGTCTTAGCGAAAGGCTTCTTCAGGGGAAAGTTGTAACTCTGTGATATGATTTCACAGAACACAAAGGAGTTTCTCAGAAAGCTTCTTTCTCTTTGTTATGGGAGGATATTCCCTTTGGCCCTCTAGTGTTAAAAGGGATCCGAAATATCTGTTCTCATTTCCACAGTAATAAGGCTACCAAAGAGATCCACGAAATACAGATGTAACTCTGTCAGATGAATTAACAGAACACTAAGCAGTTTCTCAGAAAGCTTCTTTCCAGATTTCATCTGAGGATATTTCCTTTTTCACCATAGCCCTCTATGGGCTTCCAAATATTACTTTGCCAATTCCACAAGAACTGACTTAGCGAAAGGCTTCCTGAGGGGAAAGCTGTAACTCTGTGAGATGGTTTCACAGAACACAAAGAAGTTTCTCAGAAAGCTCCTTTCTCTTTGTTATCGGAGAATATTTCCTTTGGCTCTATAGTCTTCAAAGGGATCCGAAATATCAGTTCTCAGATTCCACAGAAATAAGGCTAGCAAAGAGATCCACGAAATACAGATGTAACTCTGTGAGATGAATTAACAGAACACTAAGCGGTTTCTCAGAAAGCTTCTTTCCAGATTTCATCAGAGGATATTTCCTTTTTCACCATAGCCCTCTATGGGCTTCCAAATATCACTTTGCCAATACCACAATAACTGTGTTAGCGAAAGGCTTCTTGAGGGGAAACCTGTAACTCTGTGAGATGATTTCACAGAACACAAAGAAGTTTCTCAGAAAGCTTCTTTCTCTTTGTTATCGGAGGATATTTCCTTTGGCCCTGTAGTCTTCAAAGGGATCCGAAATATTTGTTCTCAGATTCCACAGAAATAAGGCTAGCAAAGAGATCCACGAAATACAGATGTAACTCTGTTAGTGGAAGTCACAGAACACTAAGCGGTTTCTCAGAAAGCTTCTTTCCAGATTTCATCTGAGGATATTTCTTTTTTCCCCAAAGCCCTCTATGGGCTTCCAAATATCACTTTGCCAATTCCACAAGAACTGTCTTAGCGAAAGGCTTCTAGAGGGGAAAGCTGTAACTCTGTGAGATGTTTTCACAGAACACAAAGAAGTTTCTCAGAAAGCTTCTTTCTCTTTGTTATCGGAGGATATTTCCTTTGGACCTATAGTCTTCAAAGGGATCCGAAATATCTGTTCTCAGATTCCACAGAAATAAGGCTAGCAAAGAGATCCACGAAATACAGATGTAACTATGTGAGATGAATGAACAGAACACTAAGCAGTTTCTCAGAAAGCTTCTTTCCAGATTTCATCTGAGGATATTTCCTTTTTCACCATAGCCCTCTATGGGCTTCCAAATATCACTTTGCCAATTCCACAAGAACTGTCTTAGCGAAAGGCTTCTTGCGGGGAAAGCTGTAACTCCGTGACATGATTTCACAGAACACAAAGAAGTTTCTCAGAAAGCTTCTTTCTCTTTGTTATCGGAGGATATTTCCTTTGGCCCTATAGTCTTCAAAGGGATCCGAAATATCTGTTCTCAGATTCCACAGAAATAAGGCTAGCAAAGAGATCCACGAAATACAGATGTAACCCTGTGAGATGAATTAAGAGAACACTAAGCAGTTTCTCAGAAAGCTTCCTTCCAGATTTCATCTGAGGATATTTCCTTTCTCACCAAAGCCCTCTGTGGGCTTCCAAATATCATTTTGCCAATTCCACAAGAACTGTCTTAGCGAAAGGCTTCTTGAGGGGAAACCTGTAACTCTGTGAGATGGTTTCACAGAACACAAAGAAGTTTCTCAGAAAGCTTCTTTCTCTTTGTTATCAGAGGATATTTCCTTTGGCCCTATAGTCTTCAAAGGGATCGGAAATATCTGTTCTCAGTTTCCACAGAAATAAAGCTAGCAAAGAGATCCACGAAATACAGATGTAGCACTGTGAGTGGAAGTCCAGAACACTAAGCGGTTTCTCAGAAAGCTTCTTTCCAGATTTAATCTGAGGATATTTCCTTTTTCACCATAGCCCTCTATGGGCTCCCAAATATCACTTTGCCAATTCCACAAGAACTGTCTTAGCGAAAGGCTTCTAGAGGGGAAAGCTGTAACTCTTTGAGATGATTTCACAGAACACAAAGAAGTTTCTCAGAAATATTCTTTCTCTTTGTAATTGGAGGATATTTCCTTTGGCCCTATAGTCTTCAAAGGGATCCGAAATATCTGTTCTCAGATTCCACAGAAATAAGGCTAGCAAAGAGATCCACGAAATACAGATGTAACTCTGCGAGATGAATTAACAGAACATTAACCAGTTTCTCAGAAAGCTTCTTTCCAGATTTCATCTGAGGATATTTCCTTTCTCAACATAGCCCTCTAAGGGCTTCCAAATATCACTTTGCCAATTCCACAAGAACTGTCTTAGCGAAAGGCTTCTTGAGGGGAAAGCTGTAACTCTGTGAGATGATTTCACAGAACACAAAGAAGTTTCTCAGAAGGCTTCTTTCTCTTTGTTATCGGAGGATATTTCCTTTGGCCCTATAGTCTTCAAAGGGATCTAAAATATCTGTTCTCAGATTCCACAGAAATAAGGCTAGCAAAGAGATCCACGAAATAGAGATGAAACCCTGTGAGATGAATTAACAGAACACTAAGCTGTTTCTCAGAAAGCTTCTTTCCAGATTTCATCTGAGGATATTTCCTTTTTCACCATAGCCCTCTATGGGCTTCCAAATATCACTTTGCCAATTCCACAAGAACTGTCTTAGCGAAAGGCTTCTTGAGGGGAAAGCTGTAACTCTGTGAGATGATTTCACAGAACACAAAGATGTTTCTCAGAAAGCTACTTTCTCTTTGTTTTATGGAGGATATTTCCCTTGGCCCTATAGTCTTCAAAGGGATCCGAAATATGTGTTCTCAGATTAAACAAAAGTAAGTCTGGCAAAGAGATCCACGAAATACAGATGTAACACTGTGAGTGTAAGTCACAGAACACCAAGCGGTTTCTCAGAAAACTTCTTTCCAGATTTCATTTGAGGATATTTCCTTTTCCAACCTAGCCCTCTTTGGGCTTCCAAATATCACTTTGCCAATTCCTCAAGAACTGTCTTAGCGAAAGGCTTCTTGAGGGGAAAGCTGTAACTCTGTGAGATGATTTCACAGAACACAAAGAAGTTTCTCAGAGAGCTTCTTTCTCTTTGTTATCGGAGGATACTTCCTTTTTCCCAATAGTCTTCAAAGGGATCCTAAATATCTGTTCTCAGATTCCACAGAAATAAGGCTAGCAAAGTGATCCACGAAATATAGATGTAATTCTGTGAGATGAATTAACAGAACACTAAGTAGTTTCTCCGAAAGATTCTTTCCAGATTTCACCTGAGGATATTTCCTATTTCACCGTAGCCCTCTATGGGCTTCCAAATATCACTTTGCCAATTCCACGAGAACTGTCTTAGCGAAAGGCTTCTTGAGGGGAAACCTGTAACTCTGTGAGATGATTTCACAGAACACAAAGAAGTTTCTCAGAAAGCTTCTTTCTCTTCTTTATCGGAGGATATTTCCTTTGGCTCTATAGTGTTCAAAGGGATCCGATATATCTGTTCTCAGATTCCACAGAAATAAGACTAGCAAAGTGATCCACGAAATACAGATGTAACTCTGTGAGATGAATTAACAGAACACTAAGTAGTTTCTCAGAAAGATTCTTTCCAGATTTCACCTGAGGATATTTCCTTTTTCACCATAGCCCTCTATGGGCTTCCAAATATCACTTTGCCAATACCACAAGAACTGTCTTAGCGAAAGGCTTCTTGAGGGGAAAGCTGTAACTCTGTGCAATGATTTCTCAGAACACAAAGAAGTTTCTCAGAAAGCTTCTTTCTCTTTGTTATCGGAGGATATTTCCTTTGGACCTATAGTCTTCAAAGTATCCGAAATATCTGTTCTCAGATTCCACAGAAATAAAGCTAGCAAAGAGATCCACGAAATACAGATGTAACTCTGTGAGATGAATGAACAGAACACTAAGCATTTTCTCAGAAAGCTTCTTTCCAGATTTCAATGAGGATATTTCCTTTTTCACCATAGCCCTCTATGGGCTTCCAAATATCACTTTGCCAATTCCACGAGAACTGTCTTAGCGAAAGGCTTCTTGAGGGGAAACCTGTAACTCTGTGAGATGATTTCACAGAACACAAAGAAGTTTCTCAGAAAGCTTCTTTCTCTTTTTTATCGTAGGATATTTCCTTTGGCCCTATAGTCTTCAAAGGAATCCGAAATATCTGTTCTCAGATTCCACAGAAATAAGGCTAGCAAAGAGATCCACGAAATGCAGATGTAACTCTGTGAGTGGAAGTCACAGAATACTAAGCGGTTTCTCAGAAAGCTTCTTTCCAGATTTCATCTGAGGATATTTCCTTTTTCAACATAGCCCTCTGTGGGCTTCCAAATATCACTTTGCCAATTCCACAAGAACAGTCTTGGCGAAAGTCTTCTTGAGGGGAAAGCTGTAACTCTGTGAGATGATTTCACAGAACACAAAGAAGTTTCTCAGAAAGCTTCTTTCTCTTTGTTATCACAGGATATTTCCTTTGACCCTATAGTCTTCAAAGGGATCCGAAATATCGCTTCTCAGATTCCACAGAAATAAGGCTAGCAATGAGATCCACGAAATACAGGTATAACTCTGTGAGATGAATTAACAGAACACTAAGCAGTTTCCAAGAAAGCTTCTTTCCAGATTTCATCTGAGGATATTTCCTTTTTCACCATAGCCCTCTATGGGGTTCAAATACCACTTTGCCAATTCCACAAGAATTGTCTTAGCGAAAGGCTTCTTGAGGGGAAAGCTGAAACTCCGTGAGATGATTTCACAGAACACAAAGAAGTTTCTTCAGAAAGCTTCTTTCTCTTTGTTATCGGAGGATATTTCCTTTGGCCCTATAGTCTTCAAAGGGATCCGAAATATCTGTTTTCAGATTCCACAAAAATAACGCTAGCAAAGAGATCCACGAAATACAGATGTAACTCTCTGAGATGAATTAAGAACACTAAGCAGTTTCTCAGAAACCTTCTTTTCAGATTTCATCTGAGGATATTTCCTTTTTCACCATAGCCCTCTATGGGCTTCCAAATATCACTTTGCCAATTCCACAAGAACTGTCTTAGCGAAAGGCTTCTTTAGTGGAAAGCTGTAACTCTGTGAGATGATTTCACAGAACACAAAGAAGTTTCTCAGAAAGCTTCTTTCTCTTTGTTATCAGAGGATATTTCCTTTGGCCATATAGTCTTCAAAGGGATCCGAAATATCGGTTCTCAAATTCCACAGAAATAAAGCCAGCAAAGAGATGCACGAAATACAGATGTAACTCGGTGAGATGAATTAACAGAACACTAAGCTGTTTCTCAGAAAGCTTCTTTCCAGATTTCATCTGAGGATATTTCCTTTTTCACCGTAGCCCTCTATGGGCTTCCAAATATCACTTTGCCAATTCCACAAGAACTGTCTTAGGGAAAGGCTTCTTGAGGGGAAAGCTGTAACTCTGTGAGATGATTTCCCAGAACACAAAGAAGTTTCTCAGAAAGCTTCTTTCTCTTTGTTATCGGAGGATATTTCCTTAGGCCCTATAGTCTTCAAAGGGATCCGAAATATCAGTTCTCAGATTCCACAGAAATAAGGCTAGCAAAGAGATCCACGAAATACAGATGTAACTCTGTGAGATGAATTAACAGAACCCTAAGCGGTTTCTCAGAAAGCTTCTTTCCAGATTTCATGTGAGGATATTTCCTTTTTCACCGTAGTCCTCTATGGGCTTCCAAATATCACTTTGCCAATACCACAAGAACTGTCTTAGCGAAAGGCTTCTTGAGGGAAAAGCTGTAACTCTGTGGGATGATTTCACAGAACACAAAGAAGTTTCTCAGAAAGCTTCTTTCTCTTTGTTATCGGAGGATATTTCCTTGGCCCTATATTCTTCAAAGGGATCCGAAATATCTGTTTTCAGATTCCACAGAATTAAGGCTAGCAAAGAGATTTACGAAATACAGATGTAACCCTGTGAGATTAATTAACAGAATACTAAGCGGTTTCTCAGAAAGCTGTTTTCCAGATTTCATCTGAGGATATTTCTTTTTTCCCCATAGCCCTCTATGGGCTTCCAAATATCACTTTGCCATTTCCACAAGAACTGTCTTAGCGAAAGGCTTCTTGAGGGGAAAGCTGAACCTCTGTGAGATGATTTCACAGAACACAAAGAAGTTTCTCAGAAAGCTTCTTTCTCTTTGTTATCGGAGCATATTTCCTTTGGCCCTATAGTCTTCAAAGGGATCCGAAATATCTGTTCTCAGATTCCACAACAATAACGCTGGCAAAGAGATCCACGAAATACAAATGTAACTCCTTGAGTGGAAGTCACAGAACACTAAGCGGTTTCTCAGAAAACTTCTTTCCAGATTTCATCTGAGGATATTTCCTTTTTCACCATAGGCCTCTACGGGCTTCCAAATATCACTTTGCCAATTCCACAAGAACTGTCTTAGCGAAAGGCTTCTTGAGGGGAAAGCTGTAACTCTGTGAGATGATTTCACAGAACACAAAGAAGTTTCTCAGAAAGCTTCTTTCTCTTTGTTATCGGAGGATATTTCCTTTGGCCCTATAGTCTTCAAAGGGATTCGAAATATCTCTTTTCAGATTCCCCAGAAATAAGGCTAGCAAAGAGATTCACGAAATACAGATGTAACCCTGTGAGATTAATTAACAGAATACTAAGCGGTTTCTCAGAAAACTTTTTTCCAGATTTCAACTGAGGATATTTCTTTTTTCACCATAGCCCTCTATGGGCTTTCAAATATCACTTTGCCAATACCACAAGAACTGTCTTAGCGAAAGGCTTCTTGAGGGGAAAGCTGTAACTCTGTGAGATGATTTCACAGAACACAAAGAAGTTTCTCAGAAAGCTTCTTTCTCTTTGTTGTCGGAGGATATTTCCTTGGCCCTATAGTCTTCAAAGGGATCCGAAATATCTGTTTTCAGATTCCACAGAAATAAGGCTAGCAAAGAGATTCACGAAATACGGATGTAACCCTGTGAGATTAATTAACAGAATACTAAGCGGTTTCTCAGAAAGCTTTATTGCAGATTTCATCTGAGGATATTTCTTTTTTCCCCGTAGCCCTCTAAGGGCTTCCAAATATCACTTTGCAATTTCCACAAGAACTGTCTTAGCGAAAGGCTTCTTGAGGGGAATGCTGTAACTCTGTGAGATGATTTCACAGAACACAAAGAAGTTTCTCAGAAAGCTTCTTTCTCTTTGTTACCGGAGGATATTTCCTTTGGCCCTATACTTTCCAAAGGGATCCGAAATATCAGTTCTCATATTCCACAGAAATAAGGCTAGCAAAGACATCCACGAAATACAGATGTAACTCTGGGAGTGGAAGTTCCAGAACGCTAAGCGGTTTCTCAGAAAGCTTCTTTCCAGATTTCATCTGAGGATATTTCCTTTTTCACCATAGCCCTCTATGGGCTTCCAAATATCACTTTGCCAATACCACAAGAACTGTCTTAGCCAAAGGCTTCTTGAGGGAAAAGCTGTAACTCTGTGAGATGATTTCACAGAACACAAAGAAGTTTCTCAGAAAGCTTTTATCTCTTTGTTATCGGAGGATATTTCCTTGGCCCTATAGTCTTCAAAGGGATCCGAAATATCTGTTTTCAGATTCCACACAAATAAGGCTAGCAAAGATATTCACGAAATACAGATGTAACTCTGTGAGATTAATTAACAGAACACCAAGAAGTTTCTCAGAAAGCTTCTTTCCAGATTTCATGTGAGGATATTTCCTTTTTCACCATAGCCCTCTATGGGCTTCCAAATATCACTTTGCCAATTCCACAAGAACTGTCTTAGCGAAAGGCTTCTTGAGGGGAAATCTGTATCTCTGTGAGATGATTTCACAGAACTCAAAGAAGTTTCTCAGAAAGCTTCTTTCTCTTTGTATCGGAGGATATATCCTTTGGCCCTATAGTCTTAAAAGGGATCCGAAATATCAGTTCTCAGATTCCACAGAAATAAGGCTGGCAAATAGATCCACGAAATACAGATGTAACTCTGTGAGATGAATTAACAGTACACTAAGCAGTTTCTCAGAAAGCTTCTTTCCAGTTTTCATCTAAGGATATTTTCTTTTTCACCATAGCCCTCTAAGGGCTTCCAAATATCACTTTGCCAATTCCACAATAACTGTCTTAGCGAAATGCTTCTTGAGGGGAAAGCTGTAACTCTGTGAAATGATTTCACAGAACACAAAGAAGTTTCTCAGAAAGCTTCTTTCTCTTTCTTATCGGAGGATATTTCCTTTGGCCCTATAGTCTTCAAAGGGATTCGAAATATCTGTTTTCAGATTCCACAGAAATAAGGCTAGCAAAGAGATTCACGAAATACAGATGTAACCCTGTGAGATTAATTAACAGAATACTAAGCGGTTTCTCAGAAAGCTTTTTTCCAGATTTCAACTGAGGATATTTCTTTTTTCACCATAGCCTTCTATGGGCTTCCAAATATCACTTTGCAATTCCACAAGAACTGTCTTAGCGAAAGGCTTCTTGAGGGGAAAGCTGTAATTCTGTGAGATGATTTCACAGAACACAAAGAAGTTTCTCAGAAAGCTTCTTTCTCTTTGTTATCGGAGGATATTTCCTTTCGCCCTGTAGTCTTCAAAGGGATCCGAAATATCTGTTCTCAGATTCCACAGTAATAAGGCTAGTAAAGAGATCCACGAAATACAGATGTAACCCTGTGAGATTAATAAAAAGAATACTAAGCGGTTTCTCAGAAAGCTTTATTCCAGATTTCATCTGAGGATATTTCCTTTTTCCCCATAGCCCTCTATGGGCTTCCAAATATCACTTTGCCAATTCCAAAAGAACTTTCTTAGCGAAAGTCTTCTTGAGGGGAAAGCTGTACCTATGTGAGATGATTTCACAGAACACAAAGAAGTTTCTCAGAAATCTTCTTTCTCTTTGTTATCGGAGGATATTTCCTTTGGCCCTATAGTCTTCAAACGGATCCGAAATGTCTGTTCTCAGATTCCACAGAAATAACGCTGGCAAAGAGATCCACGAAATACAGATGTAATTCCTTGAGTGGAAGTCACAGAACACTAAGCGGTTTCTCAGAAAGCTTCTTTCCAGATTTCATCTTAGGATATTTCCTTTTTCACCAAAGCCCTCTCTGGGCGTCCAAATATCACTTTGCCAATTCCACAAGAACTGTCTTAGCGAAAGGCTTCTTCAGGGGAAAGTTGTAACTCTGTGATATGATTTCACAGAACACAAAGGAGTTTCTCAGAAAGCTTCTTTCTCTTTGTTATGGGAGGATATTCCCTTTGGCCCTCTAGTGTTAAAAGGGATCCGAAATATCTGTTCTCATTTCCACAGTAATAAGGCTACCAAAGAGATCCACGAAATACAGATGTAACTCTGTCAGATGAATTAACAGAACACTAAGCAGTTTCTCAGAAAGCTTCTTTCCAGATTTCATCTGAGGATATTTCCTTTTTCACCATAGCCCTCTATGGGCTTCCAAATATTACTTTGCCAATTCCACAAGAACTGACTTAGCGAAAGGCTTCCTGAGGGGAAAGCTGTAACTCTGTGAGATGGTTTCACAGAACACAAAGAAGTTTCTCAGAAAGCTCCTTTCTCTTTGTTATCGGAGAATATTTCCTTTGGCTCTATAGTCTTCAAAGGGATCCGAAATATCAGTTCTCAGATTCCACAGAAATAAGGCTAGCAAAGAGATCCACGAAATAAAGATGTAACTCTGTGAGATGAATTAACAGAACACTAAGCGGTTTCTCAGAAAGCTTCTTTCCAGATTTCATCTGAGGATATTTCCTTTTTCACCATAGCCCTCTATGGGCTTCCAAATATCACTTTGCCAATACCACAATAACTGTGTTAGCGAAAGGCTTCTTGAGGGGAAACCTGTAACTCTGTGAGATGATTTCACAGAACACAAAGAAGTTTCTCAGAAAGCTTCTTTCTCTTTGTTATCGGAGGATATTTCCTTTGGCCCTGTAGTCTTCAAAGGGATCCGAAATATTTGTTCTCAGATTCCACAGAAATAAGGCTAGCAAAGAGATCCACGAAATACAGATGTAACTCTGTTAGTGGAAGTCACAGAACACTAAGCGGTTTCTCAGAAAGCTTCTTTCCAGATTTCATCTGAGGATATTTCTTTTTTCCCCAAAGCCCTCTATGGGCTTCCAAATATCACTTTGCCAATTCCACAAGAACTGTCTTAGCGAAAGGCTTCTAGAGGGGAAAGCTGTAACTCTGTGAGATGTTTTCACAGAACACAAAGAAGTTTCTCAGAAAGCTTCTTTCTCTTTGTTATCGGAGGATATTTCCTTTGGACCTATAGTCTTCAAAGGGATCCGAAATATCTGTTCTCAGATTCCACAGAAATAAGGCTAGCAAAGAGATCCACGAAATACAGACGTAACTATGTGAGATGAATGAACAGAACACTAAGCAGTTTCTCAGAAAGCTTCTTTCCAGATTTCATCTGAGGATATTTCCTTTTTCACCATAGCCCTCTATGGGCTTCCAAATATCACTTTGCCAATTCCACAAGAACTGTCTTAGCGAAAGGCTTCTTGCGGGGAAAGCTGTAACTCCGTGACATGATTTCACAGAACACAAAGAAGTTTCTCAGAAAGCTTCTTTCTCTTTGTTATCGGAGGATATTTCCTTTGGCCCTATAGTCTTCAAAGGGATCCGAAATATCTGTTCTCAGATTCCACAGAAATAAGGCTAGCAAAGAGATCCACGAAATACAGATGTAACCCTGTGAGATGAATTAAGAGAACACTAAGCAGTTTCTCAGAAAGCTTCCTTCCAGATTTCATCTGAGGATATTTCCTTTCTCACCAAAGCCCTCTGTGGGCTTCCAAATATCATTTTGCCAATTCCACAAGAACTGTCTTAGCGAAAGGCTTCTTGAGGGGAAACCTGTAACTCTGTGAGATGGTTTCACAGAACACAAAGAAGTTTCTCAGAAAGCTTCTTTCTCTTTGTTATCAGAGGATATTTCCTTTGGCCCTATAGTCTTCAAAGGGATCGGAAATATCTGTTCTCAGTTTCCACAGAAATAAAGCTAGCAAAGAGATCCACGAAATACAGATGTAGCACTGTGAGTGGAAGTCCAGAACACTAAGCGGTTTCTCAGAAAGCTTCTTTCCAGATTTAATCTGAGGATATTTCCTTTTTCACCATAGCCCTCTATGGGCTCCCAAATATCACTTTGCCAATTCCACAAGAACTGTCTTAGCGAAAGGCTTCTAGAGGGGAAAGCTGTAACTCTTTGAGATGATTGCACAGAACACAAAGAAGTTTCTCAGAAATATTCTTTCTCTTTGTAATTGGAGGATATTTCCTTTGGCCCTATAGTCTTCAAAGGGATCCGAAATATCTGTTCTCAGATTCCACAGAAATAAGGCTAGCAAAGAGATCCACGAAATACAGATGTAACTCTGCGAGATGAATTAACAGAACATTAACCAGTTTCTCAGAAAGCTTCTTTCCAGATTTCATCTGAGGATATTTCCTTTCTCAACATAGCCCTCTAAGGGCTTCCAAATATCACTTTGCCAATTCCACAAGAACTGTCTTAGCGAAAGGCTTCTTGAGGGGAAAGCTGTAACTCTGTGAGATGATTTCACAGAACACAAAGAAGTTTCTCAGAAGGCTTCTTTCTCTTTGTTATCGGAGGATATTTCCTTTGGCCCTATAGTCTTCAAAGGGATCTAAAATATCTGTTCTCAGATTCCACAGAAATAAGGCTAGCAAAGAGATCCACGAAATAGAGATGAAACCCTGTGAGATGAATTAACAGAACACTAAGCTGTTTCTCAGAAAGCTTCTTTCCAGATTTCATCTGAGGATATTTCCTTTTTCACCATAGCCCTCTATGGGCTTCCAAATATCACTTTGCCAATTCCACAAGAACTGTCTTAGCGAAAGGCTTCTTGAGGGGAAAGCTGTAACTCTGTGAGATGATTTCACAGAACACAAAGATGTTTCTCAGAAAGCTACTTTCTCTTTGTTTTATGGAGGATATTTCCCTTGGCCCTATAGTCTTCAAAGGGATCCGAAATATGTGTTCTCAGATTAAACAAAAGTAAGTCTGGCAAAGAGATCCACGAAATACAGATGTAACACTGTGAGTGTAAGTCACAGAACACCAAGCGGTTTCTCAGAAAACTTCTTTCCAGATTTCATTTGAGGATATTTCCTTTTCCAACCTAGCCCTCTTTGGGCTTCCAAATATCACTTTGCCAATTCCTCAAGAACTGTCTTAGCGAAAGGCTTCTTGAGGGGAAAGCTGTAACTCTGTGAGATGATTTCACAGAACACAAAGAAGTTTCTCAGAGAGCTTCTTTCTCTTTGTTATCGGAGGATACTTCCTTTTTCCCAATAGTCTTCAAAGGGATCCTAAATATCTGTTCTCAGATTCCACAGAAATAAGGCTAGCAAAGTGATCCACGAAATATAGATGTAATTCTGTGAGATGAATTAACAGAACACTAAGTAGTTTCTCCGAAAGATTCTTTCCAGATTTCACCTGAGGATATTTCCTTTTTCACCATAGCCCTCTATGGGCTTCCAAATATCACTTTGCCAATACCACAAGAACTGTCTTAGCGAAAGGCTTCTTGAGGGGAAAGCTGTAACTCTGTGAGATGATTTCACAGAACACAAAGAAGTTTCTCAGAAAGCTTCTTTCTCTTTGTTATCGGAGAATATTTCCTTTGGATCTATAGTCTTCAAAGTATCCGAAATATCTGTTCTCAGATTCCACAGAAATAAAGCTAGCAAAGAGATCCACGAAATGCAGATGTAACTCTGTGAGATGAATGAACAGAACACTAAGAATTTTCTCAGAAAGCTTCTTTCCAGATTTCAATGAGGATATTTCCTTTTTCACCATAGCCCTCTATGGGCTTCCCAATATCACTTTGCCAATTCCACGAGAACTGTCTTAGCGAAAGGCTTCTTGAGGGGAAACCTGTAACTCTGTGAGATGATTTCACAGAACACAAAGAAGTTACTCAGAAAGCTTCTTTCTGTTTTTTATCGGAGGATATTTCCTTTGGCCCTATAGTCTTCAAAGGAATCCGAAATATCTGTTCTCAGATTCCACAGAAATAAGGCTAGCAAAGAGATCCACGACATGCAGATGTAACACTGTGAGTGGAAGTCACAGAACACTAAGCGGTTTCTCAGAAAGCTTCTTTCCAGATTTCATCTGAGGATATTTCCTTTTTCACCATAGCCCTCTATGGGCTACCAAATATCAATTTGCCAATTCCACAAGAACTGTCTTAGCGAAAGGCTTCTTGAGGGGAAAGCTGTAACTCTGTGAGATGATTTCACAGAACACAAAGAAGTTTCTCAGAGAGTTTCTTTCCCTTTGTTATCGGAGGATATTTCCTTTGGCCCTATAATCTTCAAAGGGATCCGAAATATCTGTTCTCAGATTCCACAGAAATAAGGCTAGCAAAGAGATCCACGAAATACAGATGTAACTCTGTGAGATGAATGAACAGAACACTAAGCAGTTTCTCAGAAAGCTTCTTTCCAGATTTCATCTGAGGATATTTCCTATTTCACCGTAGCCCTCTATGGGCTTCCAAATATCACTTTGCCAATTCCACGAGAACTGTCTTAGCGAAAGGCTTCTTGAGGGGAAACCTGTAACTCTGTGAGATGATTTCACAGAACACAAAGAAGTTTCTCAGAAAGCTTCTTTCTCTTCTTTATCGGAGGATATTTCCTTTGGCTCTATAGTGTTCAAAGGGATCCGATATATCTGTTCTCAGATTCCACAGAAATAAGACTAGCAAAGTGATCCACGAAATACAGATGTAACTCTGTGAGATGAATTAACAGAACACTAAGTAGTTTCTCAGAAAGATTCTTTCCAGATTTCACCTGAGGATATTTCCTTTTTCACCATAGCCCTCTATGGGCTTCCAAATATCACTTTGCCAATACCACAAGAACTGTCTTAGCGAAAGGCTTCTTGAGGGGAAAGCTGTAACTCTGTGAGATGATTTCTCAGAACACAAAGAAGTTTCTCAGAAAGCTTCTTTCTCTTTGTTATCGGAGGATATTTCCTTTGGACCTATAGTCTTCAAAGTATCCGAAATATCTGTTCTCAGATTCCACAGAAATAAAGCTAGCAAAGAGATCCACGAAATACAGATGTAACTCTGTGAGATGAATGAACAGAACACTAAGCATTTTCTCAGAAAGCTTCTTTCCAGATTTCAATGAGGATATTTCCTTTTTCACCATAGCCCTCTATGGGCTTCCAAATATCACTTTGCCAATTCCACGAGAACTGTCTTAGCGAAAGGCTTCTTGAGGGGAAACCTGTAACTCTGTGAGATGATTTCACAGAACACAAAGAAGTTTCTCAGAAAGCTTCTTTCTCTTTTTTATCGTAGGATATTTCCTTTGGCCCTATAGTCTTCAAAGGAATCCGAAATATCTGTTCTCAGATTCCACAGAAATAAGGCTAGCAAAGAGATCCACGAAATGCAGATGTAACTCTGTGAGTGGAAGTCACAGAATACTAAGCGGTTTCTCAGAAAGCTTCTTTCCAGATTTCATCTGAGGATATTTCCTTTTTCACCATAGCCCTCTATGGGCTTCCAAATATCAATTTGCCAATTCCACAAGAACTGTCTTAGCGAAAGGCTTCTTGAGGGGAAAGCTGTAACTCTGTGAGATGATTTCACAGAACACAAAGAAGTTTCTCAGAAAGCTTCTTTCTCTTTGTTATCGGAGGATATTTCCTTTGGCTCTATAGTCTTCAAAGGGATCCGAAATATCTGTTCTCAGATTCCACAGAAATAAGGCTAGCAAAGAGATCCACGAAATACAGATGTAACTCTGTGAGATGAATGAACAGAACACTAAGCAGTTTCTCAGAAAGCTTCTTTCCAGATTTCATCTGAGGATATTTCCTTTTTCACCATAGCCCTCTAAGGGCTTCCAAATATCACTATGCCAATTCCACAAGAACTGTCTTAGCGAAAGGCTTCTAGAGGGGAAAGCTGTAACTCTTTGAGATGATTGCACAGAACACAAAGAAGTTTCTCAGAAATATTCTTTCTCTTTGTTATTGGAGGATATTTCCTTTGGCCCTATAGTCTTCAAAGGGATCTGAAATATCTGTTCTCAGATTCCACAGAAATAAGGCTAGCAAAGAGATTCACGAAATACAGATGTAATTCTGCGATATGAATTAACAGAACACTAAGCGGTTTCTTAGAAAGCTTCTTTCCAGATTTCACCTGAGGATATTTCCTTTTTCACCATAGCCCTCTATGGGCTTCTAAATATCACTTTGCCAATTCCACAAGAACTCTCTTAGCGAAAGGCTTCTTGAGGGGAAAGCTGTAACTCTGTGAGATGATTTCACAGAACACAAAGAAGTTTCTCAGAAAGCTTCTTTCTCTTTGTTATTGGAGGATATTTCCTTTGGCCCTATAGTCTTCAAAGGGATCTGAAATATCTGTTCTCAGATTCCACAGAAATAAGGCTAGCAAAGAGATCCACGAAATACAGATGTAATTCTGCGAGATGAATTAACAGAACACTAAGCGGTTTCTCAGAAAGCTTCTTTCCAGATTTCACCTGAGGATATTTCATTTTTCACCATAGCCCTCTATGGACTTCCAAATATCACTTTGCCAATTCCACAAGAACTGTCTTAGCGAAAGGCTTCTTCAGGGGAAAGCTGTAACTCTGTGAGATGATTTCACAGAACACAAAGAAGTTTCTCAGAAAGCTTCTTTCTCTTTGTTATCGGAGGATATTTCCGTTGGCCCTATAGTCTTCAAAGGGATCCGAAATATCTGTTCTCAGATTCCACAGAAATAAGGCTAGCAAAGAGATCCACGAAATACAGATGTAACTCTGTGACATGAATGAACAGAACACTAAGCAGTTTCTCAGAAAGCTTCTTTCCAGATTTCATCTGAGGATATTTCCTTTTTCACCATAGCCCTCTAAGGGCTTCCAAATATCACTTTGCCAATTCCACAAGAACTGTCTTAGCGAAAGGCTTCTTGCGGGGAAAACTGTAACTCTGTGAGATGATTTCACAGAACACAAAGAAGTTTCTCAGAAAGCTTCTTTTTCTTTGTTATCGGAGGATATTTCCTTTGGCCCTATAGTCTTCAAAGGGATTCGACATATCTGTTTTCAGATTCCACAGAAATAAGGCAAGCAAAGAGATCCACGAAATACAGATGTAACCCTGTGAGATTAATTAACAGAATACTAAGCGGTTTCTCAGAAAGCTTTTTTCCAGATTTCAACTGAGGATATTTCTTTTTTCCCCATATCCCTCTAGGGGTTCCAAATATCACTTTGCCAATTCCACGAGAACTGTCTTAGCGAAAGGCTTCTTGAGGGGAAAGCTGTAACTCTGTGAGATGATTTCACAGAATACAAAGAATTTTCTCAGAAACCTTCTTTCTCTTTGTTTTAGGGAGGCTATTTCCCTTGGCCCTATAGTCTTCAAAGGGATCCGAAATATCTGTTCTCAGATTCCACAGAAATAAGGCTAGCAAAGAGATCCACGAAATACAGATGTAATTCTGTGAGTGGAAGTCACAGAACACTAAGCGGTTTCTCAGAAAGCTTCTTTCCAGATTTCATCTGAGAATATTTCCTTTTTCATCATAGCCCTCTATGGGCTTCCAAATATCGCTTTGCCAATTCCACAAGAACTGTCTTAGTGAAGGGCTTCTTGAGGGGAAAGTAGTAACTCTGTGAGATGATTTCACAGAACACAAAGGAGTTTCTCAGAAAGCTTCTTTCTATTTTTTATCGGAGGACATTTCCTTTGGCCATATCGCCTTAATAGGGATCCGATATATCTGTTCTCAGATTCCACAGAAATAAGGTTCGCAAAGAGATCCACGAAATACAGATGTAATTCTGTGAGTGGAAGTCACAGAACACTAAGCGGTTTCTCAGAAAGCTTCTTTCCAGATTTCATCTGAGGATATTTCCTTTTTCACCATAGCCCTCTATGGGCTTCCAAATATCACTTTGCGAATTCCACAAGAACTGTCTTAGCGAAAGGCTTCTTGAGGGGAAACCTGTAACTCTGTGAGATGGTTTCACAGAACACAAAGAAGTTTCTCAGAAAGCTTCTTTCTCTTTTTTATCGGATGACATTTCCTTTGGCCCCATAGTCTTCAAAGGGATCCGAAATATCTGTTCTCAGTTTCCACAGAAATAAGGCTAGCAAAGACATCCACGAAATACAGATGTAACTCTGTGAGTGTAAGTCACAGAACACTAAGCTGTTTCTCAGAAAGCTTTTTTCCAGATTTCAACTGAGGATATTTCTTTTTTCACCAGAGCCCTCTATGGGCTTCCAAATATTACTTTGCCAATTCCACAAGAACTGTCTTAGCGACAGGCTTCTTGAGGGGAAACCTGTAAATCTGTGAGATGATTTCACAGAACACAAAGAAGTTTCTCAGAAAGCTTCTTTCTCTTTGTTTTATGGAGGATATTTCCGTTGGCCCTATAGTCTTCAAAGGAATCCGAAATATCTGTTCTCAGATTCCACAGAAACAAGGCTAGCAAAGAGGTCCACGAAATACAGATGTAACTCTGTAAGTGGAAGTCACAGAACACTAAGCGGATTCTCAGAAACCTTCTTTCCAGATTTCATCTGAGGATATTTCCTTTCTCACCATAGCCCTCTATGGGCTTCCTAATATCGCTTTGCCAATTCCTCAAGAACTGTCTTAGCGAAAGGCTTCTTGAGTGGAAACCTGTAACTCTGTGAGATGATTTCACAGAACACAAAGAAGATTCTCAGAAAGCTTCTTTCTCTTTGTTATCGGAGGATATTTCCTTTGGCCCTGTAGTCTTCAAAGGGATCCGAAATATCGATTCTCAGATTAAACAGAAATAAGGCAAGCAAAGAGATGCTCGAAATACAGATGTAACACTGTGAGATGAATTAACAGAACACTAAGCAGTTTCTCAGAAAGTTTCTTTCCAGATTTCATCTGAGGATATTTCCTTTTTCAACATAGCCCTCTATGGGCTTCCAAATATCACTTTGCCAATTCCACAAGAACTGTCTTAGCGAAAGGCTTCTTCAGGGGAAAGCTGTAACTCTGTGAGATGATTTCACAGAACACAAAGAAGTTTCTCAGAAAGCTTCTTTCTCTTTGTTATCGGAGGATATTTCCTTTGGCCCTATTGTCTTCAAAGGGATCCGAAATATCTGTTCTCAGATTCCACAGAAATAAGGCTAGCAAAGAGATCCACGAAATACAGATGTAACTCTGTGAGTAGAACTCAAAGAACACTCAGAGGTTTCTCAGAAAGCTTCTTTCCAGATTTCATCTGAGGATATTTCCTTTTTCACCATAGCCCTCTCTGGGCGTCCAAATATCACTTTGCCAATTCCACAAGAACTGTCTTATCGAAAGACTTCTTGAGAGGAAAGCTGTAACTCTGTGAGATGATTTCAGAGAACACAAAGGAGTTTCTCAGAAAGTTTCTTTCTCTTTGTTATGGGCGGATATACCCTTTGGCCCTATAGTCTTCAAAGGGATCCGTAATATCTGTACTCTGATTCCACAGAAATAAGGCTACCAAAGAGATCCACGAAATTCAGATGTAACTCTGTGAGATGAATTAACAGAACACTAAGCAGTTTCTCAGAAAGCTTCTTTCCAGATTTCATCTGAGGATATTTCCTATTTCACCATAGCCCTCTATGGGCTTCCAAATATCACTTTGCCAATTCCACAAGAATTGTCTTAGCGAAAGGCTTCTTGAGGGGAAAGCTTTAACTCTGTGAGATGATTTCACAGAACACAAAGAAGTTTCTGAGAAAGCTTCTTTCTCTTTGTTATCGGAGGATATTTCCTTTGGCCCTATAGTCTTCAAAGGGATCCGAAATATCTGTTCTCAGATTCCACAGAAATAAGGCTAGCAAAGAGATCCACGAAATACAGATGTAACCCTGTGAGATGAATTAACAGAACACTATGCAGTTTCTCACTAAGCTTCTTTCAAGATTTCATCTGAGGATATTTCCTTTTTCACCATAGCCCTCTATGGGCTTCCAAATATCACTTTGCCAATTCCACAAGAACTGTCTTAGCGAAAGGCTTCTTGAGGGGAAAGCTGTAAATCTGTGAGATGATTTCACAGAACACAAAGAAGTTTCTCAGAAAGCTTCTTTCTCTTTGTTATCGGAGGATATTTCCTTTGGCCCTATAGTCTTCAAAGGGATCCGAAATATCTGTTCTCAGATTCCACAGAAATAAGGCTAGCAAAGAGACGCACGAAATACAGATGTAACTCTGTGAGATTAATTAACAGAACACTAAGCTGTTTCTCAGAAAGCTTCTTTCCAGATTTCATCTGAGGATATTTCCTTTTTCACCGTAGCCCTCTATGGGCTTCCAAATATCACTTTGCCAATTCCACAAGAACTGTCTTAGCGAAAGCCTTCTTGAGAGGAAACCTGTAACTCTGTGAGATGATTTCACAGAACACAAAGAAGTTTCTCAGAAAGCTTCTTTCTCTTTGTTATCGGAGGATATTTCCTTTGGCCCTATAGTCTTCAAAGTTATCGAAATATCTGTTCTCAGATTCCACAGAAATAAGGCTAGCAAAGAGATCCACGAAATACAGATGTAACTCTGTGAGTGGAAGTCACAGAACTCTAAGCGGTTTCTCAGAAAGCTTCTTTCCAGATTTCATCTAAGGATATTTCCTTTTTCACCATAGTCCTCTATGGGCTTCCAAATATCAGTTTACCAATACCACAAGAACTGTCTTAGCGAAAGGCTTCTTGAGGGGAAAGCTGTAACTCTGTGAGATGATTTCAGAGAACACAAAGAAGTTCCTCAGAAAGTTTCTTTCTCTTTGTTATCGGAGGATATTTCCTTTGACCCTATAGTTCAAAGGGATCCGAAATATCTGTTCTCAGATTCCACAGAAATAAGGCTAGCAAAGAGATCCACGAAATACAGATGTAACTCTTTGAGAGGAATTAACAGAACACTAAGCAGTTTCTCAGAAAGCTTCTTTCCAGATTTCATCTGAGGATATTTCCTTTTTCTCCATAGCCCTCTATGGGCTTCCAAATATCACTTTGCCAATTCCACAAGAACTGTCTTAGCGAAAGGCTTCTTGAGGGGAAAGCTGTAACTCTGTGAGATGATTTCACAGAACACAAAGAAGTTTCTCAGAAAGCTTCTTTCCCTTTGTTATCGGAGGATATTTCCTTTGGCCCTGTAGTCTTCAAAGGGATCCGAAATATCGGTTCTCAGATTCCACAGAAATAAGGCTAGCAAAGAGATGCACGAAATACAGATGTAACACTGTGAGATGAATTAACAGAACGCTAAGCGGTTTCTCAGAAAGCTTCTTTCCAGATTTCATCTGAGGATATTTCCTTTTTCACCATAGCCCTCTATGGGCTTCCAAATATCACTTTGCCAATACCACAAGAACTGTCTTAGCCAAAGGCTTCTTGAGGGAAAAGCTGTAACTCTGTGAGATGATTTCACAGAACACAAAGAAGTTTCTCAGAAAGCTTTTATCTCTTTGTTATCGGAGGATATTTCCTTGGCCCTATAGTCTTCAAAGGGATCCGAAATATCTGTTTTCAGATTCCACACAAATAAGGCTAGCAAAGATATTCACGAAATACAGATGTAACTCTGTGAGATTAATTAACAGAACACCAAGAAGTTTCTCAGAAAGCTTCTTTCCAGATTTCATGTGAGGATATTTCCTTTTTCACCATAGCCCTCTATGGGCTTCCAAATATCACTTTGCCAATTCCACAAGAACTGTCTTAGCGAAAGGCTTCTTGAGGGGAAATCTGTATCTCTGTGAGATGATTTCACAGAACTCAAAGAAGTTTCTCAGAAAGCTTCTTTCTCTTTGTTATCGGAGGATATTTCCTTTGGCCCTATAGTCTTCAAAGGGATTCGAAATATCTGTTTTCAGATTCCACAGAAATAAGGCTAGCAAAGAGATTCACGAAATACAGATGTAACCCTGTGAGATTAATTAACAGAATACTAAGCGGTTTCTCAGAAAGCTTTTTTCCAGATTTCAACTGAGGATATTTCTTTTTTCACCATAGCCTTCTATGGGCTTCCAAATATCACTTTGCCAATTCCACAAGAACTGTCTTAGCGAAAGGCTTCTTGAGGGGAAAGCTGTAATTCTGTGAGATGATTTCACAGAACACAAAGAAGTTTCTCAGAAAGCTTCTTTCTCTTTGTTATCGGAGGATATTTCCTTTCGCCCTGTAGTCTTCAAAGGGATCCGAAATATCTGTTCTCAGATTCCACAGTAATAAGGCTAGTAAAGAGATCCACGAAATACAGATGTAACCCTGTGAGATTAATTAAAAGAATACTAAGCGGTTTCTCAGAAAGCTTTATTCCAGATTTCATCTGAGGATATTTCCTTTTTCCCCATAGCCCTCTATGGGCTTCCAAATATCACTTTGCCAATTCCAAAAGAACTTTCTTAGCGAAAGTCTTCTTGAGGGGAAAGCTGTACCTATGTGAGATGATTTCACAGAACACAAAGAAGTTTCTCAGAAATCTTCTTTCTCTTTGTTATCGGAGGATATTTCCTTTGGCCCTATAGTCTTCAAACGGATCCGAAATGTCTGTTCTCAGATTCCACAGAAATAACGCTGGCAAAGAGATCCACGAAATACAGATGTAACTCCTTGAGTGGAAGTCACAGAACACTAAGCGGTTTCTCAGAAAGCTTCTTTCCAGATTTCATCTTAGGATATTTCCTTTTTCACCAAAGCCCTCTCTGGGCGTCCAAATATCACTTTGCCAATTCCACAAGAACTGTCTTAGCGAAAGGCTTCTTCAGGGGAAAGTTGTAACTCTGTGAGATGATTTCACAGAACACAAAGGAGTTTCTCAGAAAGCTTCTTTCTCTTTGTTATGGGAGGATATTCCCTTTGGCCCTCTAGTGTTAAAAGGGATCCGAAATATCTGTTCTCATTTCCACAGTAATAAGGCTACCAAAGAGATCCACGAAATACAGATGTAACTCTGTCAGATGAATTAACAGAACACTAAGCAGTTTCTCAGAAAGCTTCTTTCCAGATTTCATCTGAGGATATTTCCTTTTTCACCATAGCCCTCTATGGGCTTCCAAATATTACTTTGCCAATTCCACAAGAACTGACTTAGCGAAAGGCTTCCTGAGGGGAAAGCTGTAACTCTGTGAGATGGTTTCACAGAACACAAAGAAGTTTCTCAGAAAGCTCCTTTCTCTTTGTTATCGGAGAATATTTCCTTTGGCTCTATAGTCTTCAAAGGGATCCGAAATATCAGTTCTCAGATTCCACAGAAATAAGGCTAGCAAAGAGATCCACGAAATACAGATGTAACTCTGTGAGATGAATTAACAGAACACTAAGCGGTTTCTCAGAAAGCTTCTTTCCAGATTTCATCTGAGGATATTTCCTTTTTCACCATAGCCCTCTATGGGCTTCCAAATATCACTTTGCCAATACCACAATAACTGTGTTAGCGAAAGGCTTCTTGAGGGGAAACCTGTAACTCTGTGAGATGATTTCACAGAACACAAAGAAGTTTCTCAGAAAGCTTCTTTCTCTTTGTTATCGGAGGATATTTCCTTTGGCCCTGTAGTCTTCAAAGGGATCCGAAATATTTGTTCTCAGATTCCACAGAAATAAGGCTAGCAAAGAGATCCACGAAATACAGATGTAACTCTGTTAGTGGAAGTCACAGAACACTAAGCGGTTTCTCAGAAAGCTTCTTTCCAGATTTCATCTGAGGATATTTCTTTTTTCCCCAAAGCCCTCTATGGGCTTCCAAATATCACTTTGCCAATTCCACAAGAACTGTCTTAGCGAAAGGCTTCTAGAGGGGAAAGCTGTAACTCTGTGAGATGTTTTCACAGAACACAAAGAAGTTTCTCAGAAAGCTTCTTTCTCTTTGTTATCGGAGGATATTTCCTTTGGACCTATAGTCTTCAAAGGGATCCGAAATATCTGTTCTCAGATTCCACAGAAATAAGGCTAGCAAAGAGATCCACGAAATACAGATGTAACTATGTGAGATGAATTAACAGAACACTAAGCAGTTTCTCAGAAAGCTTCTTTCCAGATTTCATCTGAGGATATTTCCTTTTTCACCATAGCCCTCATTGGCTTCCAAATATCACTTTGCCAATTCCACAAGAACTGTCTTAGCGAAAGGCTTCTTGAGGGGAAAGCTGTAACTCCGTGACATGATTTCACAGAACACAAAGAAGTTTCTCAGAAAGCTTCTTTCTCTTTGTTATCGGAGGATATTTCCTTTGGCCCTATAGTCTTCAAAGGGATCCGAAATATCTGTTCTCAGATTCCACAGAAATAAGGCTAGCAAAGAGATCCACGAAATACAGATGTAACCCTGTGAGATGAATTAAGAGAACACTAAGCAGTTTCTCAGAAAGCTTCCGTCCAGATTTCATCTGAGGATATTTCCTTTCTCACCAAAGCCCTCTATGGGCTTCCAAATATCATTTTGCCAATTCCACAAGAACTGTCTTAGCGAAAGGCTTCTTGAGGGGAAACCTGTAACTCTGTGAGATGGTTTCACAGAACACAAAGAAGTTTCTCAGAAAGCTTCTTTCTCTTTGTTATCGGAGGATATTTCCTTTGGCCCTATAGTCTTCAAAGGGATCGGAAATATCTGTTCTCAGTTTCCACAGAAATAAAGCTAGCAAAGAGATCCACGAAATACAGATGTAGCACTGTGAGTGGAAGTCCAGAACACTAAGCGGTTTCTCAGAAAGCTTCTTTCCAGATTTAATCTGAGGATATTTCCTTTTTCACCATAGCCCTCTATGGGCTCCCAAATATCACTTTGCCAATTCCACAAGAACTGTCTTAGCGAAAGGCTTCTAGAGGGGAAAGCTGTAACTCTTTGAGATGATTGCACAGAACACAAAGAAGTTTCTCAGAAATATTCTTTCTCTTTGTAATTGGAGGATATTTCCTTTGGCCCTATAGTCTTCAAAGGGATCCGAAATATCTGTTCTCAGATTCCACAGAAATAAGGCTAGCAAAGAGATCCACGAAATACAGATGTAACTCTGCGAGATGAATTAACAGAACTTTAACCAGTTTCTCAGAAAGCTTCTTTCCAGATTTCATCTGAGGATATTTCCTTTCTCACCATAGCCCTCTAAGGGCTTCCAAATATCACTTTGCCAATTCCACAATAACTGTCTTAGCGAAAGGCTTCTTGAGGGGAAAGCTGTAACTCTGTGAGATGATTTCACAGAACACAAAGAAGTTTCTCAGAAGGCTTCTTTCTCTTTGTTATCGGAGGATATTTCCTTTGGCCCTATAGTCTTCAAAGGGATCTAAAATATCTGTTCTCAGATTCCACAGAAATAAGGCTAGCAAAGAGATCCACGAAATAGAGATGAAACCCTGTGAGATGAATTAACAGAACACTAAGCTGTTTCTCAGAAAGCTTCTTTCCAGATTTCATCTGAGGATATTTCCTTTTTCACCATAGCCCTCTATGGGCTTCCAAATATCACTTTGCCAATTCCACAAGAACTGTCTTAGCGAAAGGCTTCTTGAGGGGAAAGCTGTAACTCTGTGAGATGATTTCACAGAACACAAAGATGTTTCTCAGAAAGCTACTTTCTCTTTGTTTTATGGAGGATATTTCCCTTGGCCCTATAGTCTTCAAAGGGATCCGAAATATCTGTTCTCAGATTAAACAAAAGTAAGTCTGGCAAAGAGATCCACGAAATACAGTTGTAACACTGTGAGTGTAAGTCACAGAACACTAAGCGGTTTCTCAGAAAACTTCTTTCCAGATTTCATTTGAGGATATTTCCTTTTCCAACCTAGCCCTCTTTGGGCTTCCAAATATCACTTTGCCAATTCCTCAAGAACTGTCTTAGCGAAAGGCTTCTTGAGGGGAAAGCTGTAACTCTGTGAGATGATTTCACAGAACACAAAGAAGTTTCTCAGAGAGCTTCTTTCTCTTTGTTATCGGAGGATACTTCCTTTTTCCCAATAGTCTTCAAAGGGATCCTAAATATCTGTTCTCAGATTCCACAGAAATAAGGCTAGCAAAGTGATCCACGAAATATAGATGTAATTCTGTGAGATGAATTAACAGAACACTAAGTAGTTTCTCCGAAAGATTCTTTCCAGATTTCACCTGAGGATATTTCCTTTTTCACCATAGCCCTCTATGGGCTTCCAAATATCACTTTGCCAATACCACAAGAACTGTCTTAGCGAAAGGCTTCTTGAGGGGAAAGCTGTAACTCTGTGAGATGATTTCACAGAACACAAAGAAGTTTCTCAGAAAGCTTCTTTCTCTTTGTTATCGGAGAATATTTCCTTTGGATCTATAGTCTTCAAAGTATCCGAAATATCTGTTCTCAGATTCCACAGAAATAAAGCTAGCAAAGAGATCCACGAAATACAGATGTAACTCTGTGAGATGAATGAACAGAACACTAAGAATTTTCTCAGAAAGCTTCTTTCCAGATTTCAATGAGGATATTTCCTTTTTCACCATAGCCCTCTATGGGCTTCCAAATATCACTTTGCCAATTCCACGAGAACTGTCTTAGCGAAAGGCTTCTTGAGGGGAAACCTGTAACTCTGTGAGATGATTTCACAGAACACAAAGAAGTTACTCAGAAAGCTTCTTTCTGTTTTTTATCGGAGGATATTTCCTTTGGCCCTATAGTCTTCAAAGGAATCCGAAATATCTGTTCTCAGATTCCACAGAAATAAGGCTAGCAAAGAGATCCACGACATGCAGATGTAACACTGTGAGTGGAAGTCACAGAACACTAAGCGGTTTCTCAGAAAGCTTCTTTCCAGATTTCATCTGAGGATATTTCCTTTTTCACCATAGCCCTCTATGGGCTACCAAATATCAATTTGCCAATTCCACAGGAACTGTCTTAGCGAAAGGCTTCTTGAGGGGAAAGCTGTAACTCTGTGAGATGATTTCACAGAACACAAAGAAGTTTCTCAGAGAGTTTCTTTCCCTTTGTTATCGGAGGATATTTCCTTTGGCCCTATAATCTTCAAAGGGATCCGAAATATCTGTTCTCAGATTCCACAGAAATAAGGCTAGCAAAGAGATCCACGAAATACAGATGTAACTCTGTGAGATGAATGAACAGAACACTAAGCAGTTTCTCAGAAAGCTTCTTTCCAGATTTCATCTGAGGATATTTCCTATTTCACCATAGCCCTCTATGGGCTTCCAAATATCACTTTGCCAATTCCACGAGAACTGTCTTAGCGAAAGGCTTCTTGAGGGGAAACCTGTAACTCTGTGAGATGATTTCACAGAACACAAAGAAGTTTCTCAGATAGCTTCTTTCTCTTCTTTATCGGAGGATATTTCCTTTGGCTCTATAGTGTTCAAAGGGATCCGATATATCTGTTCTCAGATTCCACAGAAATAAGGCTAGCAAAGTGATCCACGAAATACAGATGTAACTCTGTGAGATGAATTAACAGAACACTAAGTAGTTTCTCAGAAAGATTCTTTCCAGATTTCACCTGAGGATATTTCCTTTTTCACCATAGCCCTCTATGGGCTTCCAAATATCACTTTGCCAATACCACAAGAACTGTCTTAGCGAAAGGCTTCTTGAGGGGAAAGCTGTAAATCTGTGAGATGATTTCTCAGAACACAAAGAAGTTTCTCAGAAAGCTTCTTTCTCTTTGTTATCGGAGGATATTTCCTTTGGACCTATAGTCTTCAAAGTATCCGAAATATCTGTTCTCAGATTCCACAGAAATAAAGTTAGCAAAGAGATCCACGAAATACAGATGTAACTCTGTGAGATGAATGAACAGAACACTAAGCATTTTCTCAGAAAGCTTCTTTCCAGATTTCAATGAGGATATTTCCTTTTTCACCATAGCCCTCTATGGGCTTCCAAATATCACTTTGCCAATTCCACGAGAACTGTCTTAGCGAAAGGCTTCTTGAGGGGAAACCTGTAACTCTGTGAGATGATTTCACAGAACACAAAGAAGTTTCTCAGAAAGCTTCTTTCTCTTTGTTATTGGAGGATATTTCCTTTGGCCCTATAGTCTTCAAAGGGATCTGAAATATCTGTTCTCAGATTCCACAGAAATAAGGCTAGCAAAGAGATCCACGAAATACAGATGTAATTCTGCGAGATGAATTAACAGAACACTAAGCGGTTTCTCAGAAAGCTTCTTTCCAGATTTCACCTGAGGATATTTCATTTTTCACCATAGCCCTCTATGGACTTCCAAATATCACTTTGCCAATTCCACAAGAACTGTCTTAGCGAAAGGCTTCTTCAGGGGAAAGCTGTAACTCTGTGAGATGATTTCACAGAACACAAAGAAGTTTCTCAGAAAGCTTCTTTCTCTTTGTTATCGGAGGATATTTCCGTTGGCCCTATAGTCTTCAAAGGGATCCGAAATATCTGTTCTCAGATTCCACAGAAATAAGGCTAGCAAAGAGATCCACGAAATACAGATGTAACTCTGTGAGATGAATGAACAGAACACTAAGCAGTTTCTCAGAAAGCTTCTTTCCAGATTTCATCTGAGGATATTTCCTTTTTCACCATAGCCCTCTAAGGGCTTCCAAATATCACTTTGCCAATTCCACAAGAACTGTCTTAGCGAAAGGCTTCTTGCGGGGAAAACTGTAACTCTGTGAGATGATTTCACAGAACACAAAGAAGTTTCTCAGAAAGCTTCTTTTTCTTTGTTATCGGAGGATATTTCCTTTGGCCCTATAGTCTTCAAAGGGATTCGACATATCTGTTTTCATATTCCACAGAAATAAGGCAAGCAAAGAGATCCACGAAATACAGATGTAACCCTGTGAGATTAATTAACAGAATACTAAGCGGTTTCTCAGAAAGCTTTTTTCCAGATTTCAACTGAGGATATTTCTTTTTTCCCCATATCCCTCTAGGGGTTCCAAATATCACTTTGCCAATTCCACGAGAACTGTCTTAGCGAAAGGCTTCTTGAGGGGAAAGCTGTAACTCTGTGAGATGATTTCACAGAATACAAAGAATTTTCTCAGAAACCTTCTTTCTCTTTGTTTTAGGGAGGCTATTTCCCTTGGCCCTATAGTCTTCAAAGGGATCCGAAATATCTGTTCTCAGATTCCACAGAAATAAGGCTAGCAAAGAGATCCACGAAATACAGATGTAACTCTGTGAGTGGAAGTCACAGAACACTAAGCGGTTTCTCAGAAAGCTTCTTTCCAGATTTCATCTGAGAATATTTCCTTTTTCATCATAGCCCTCTATGGGCTTCCAAATATCGCTTTGCCAATTCCACAAGAACTGTCTTAGTGAAGGGCTTCTTGAGGGGAAAGTAGTAACTCTGTGAGATGATTTCACAGAACACAAAGGAGTTTCTCAGAAAGCTTCTTTCTATTTTTTATCGGAGGACATTTCCTTTGGCCATATCGCCTTAATAGGGATCCGATATATCTGTTCTCAGATTCCACAGAAATAAGGTTCGCAAAGAGATCCACGAAATACAGATGTAACTCTGTGAGATGAATGAACAGAACACTAAGCATTTTCTCAGAAAGCTTCTTTCCAGATTTCATCTGAGGATATTTCCTTTTTCACCATAGCCCTCTATGGGCTTCCAAATATCACTTTGCCAATTCCACAAGAACTATCTTAGCGAAAGGCTTCTTGAGGGGAAACCTGTAACTCTGTGAGGTGATTTCACAGAACAGAAAGAAGTTTCTCAGAAAGCTTCTTTCTCTTTGTTATCGGAGGATATTTCCTTTAGCCCTATAGTCTTCATAGGGATCCGAAATATCTGTTCTCAGATTCCACAGAAATAAGGCTAGCAAAGAGATCCACGAAATACAGATGTAACTCTGCGAGATGAATTAACAGAACATTAAGCAGTTTCTCAGAAAGCTTCTTTCCAGATTTCATCTGAGGATATTTCCTTTTTCACCATAGCCCTCTATGGGCTTCCAAATATCACTTTGCGAATTCCACAAGAACTGTCTTAGCGAAAGGCTTCTTGAGGGGAAACCTGTAACTCTGTGAGATGGTTTCACAGAACACAAAGAAGTTTCTCAGAAAGCTTCTTTCTCTTTTTTATCGGATGACATTTCCTTTGGCCCCATAGTCTTCAAAGGGATCCGAAATATCTGTTCTCAGTTTCCACAGAAATAAGGCTAGCAAAGACATCCACGAAATACAGATGTAACTCTGTGAGTGTAAGTCACAGAACACTAAGCTGTTTCTCAGAAACCTTTTTTCCAGATTTCAACTGAGGATATTTCTTTTTTCACCAGAGCCCTCTATGGGCTTCCAAATATTACTTTGCCAATTCCACAAGAACTGTCTTAGCGACAGGCTTCTTGACGGGAAACCTGTAAATCTGTGAGATGATTTCACAGAACACAAAGAAGTTTCTCAGAAAGCTTCTTTCTCTTTGTTTTATGGAGGATATTTCCGTTGGCCCTATAGTCTTCAAAGGAATCCGAAATATCTGTTCTCAGATTCCACAGAAACAAGGCTAGCAAAGAGGTCCACGAAATACAGATGTAACTCTGTAAGTGGAAGTCACAGAACACTAAGCGGATTCTCAGAAACCTTCTTTCCAGATTTCATCTGAGGATATTTCCTTTCTCACCATAGCCCTCTATGGGCTTCCTAATATCGCTTTGCCAATTCCTCAAGAACTGTCTTAGCGAAAGGCTTCTTGAGTGGAAACCTGTAACTCTGTGAGATGATTTCACAGAACACAAAGAAGATTCTCAGAAAGCTTCTTTCTCTTTGTTATCGGAGGATAATTCCTTTGGCCCTATAGTCTTCACAGGGATCCGAAATATCTGTCCTCAGATTCCACAGAAATAAGGCTAGCAAAGACATCCACGAAATACAGATGTAACTCTGTGAGATGAATTAACAGAACACTAAGCAATTTCTCAGAAAGCTTCTTTCCAGATTTCATCTGAGGATATTTCCTTTTTCACCATAGCCCTCTATGGGCTTCCAAATATCACTTTGCCAATTCCACAAGAACTGTCTTAGCGAAAGGCTTCTTGAGGGGAAAGCTGTAAATCTGTGAGATGATTTCACAGAACACAAAGGAGTTTCTCAGAAAGTTTCTTTCTCTTTGTTATGGGCGGATATACCCTTTGGCCCTATAGTCTTAAAAGGGATCCGAAATATCTGTACTCAGATTCCACAGAAATAAGGCTACCAAAGAGATCCACGAAATACAGATGTAACTCTGTGAGATGAATTAACAGAACACTAAGCAGTTTCTCAGAAAGCTTCTTTCCAGATTTCATCTGAGGATATTTACTTTTTCACCATAGCCCTCTATGGGCTTCCAAATATCACTTTGCCAATTCCACAAGAATTGTCTTAGCGAAAGGCTTCTTGAGGGGAAACCTGTAACTCTGTGAGATGATTTCACAGAACACAAATAAGTTTCTCAGAAAGCTTCTTTCTCTTTGTTATCGGAAGATATTTCCTTTGGCCCTATAGTCTTCAAAGGGATCCGAAATATCTGTTCTCAGATTCCACAGAAATAAGGCTAGCAAAGAGATCCACGAAATAGAGATGTAACCCTGTGAGATGAATTAACAGAACACTATGCAGTTTCTCAGTAAGCTTCTTTCCAGATTTCATCTGAGGATATTTCCTTTTTCACCATAGCCCTCTATGGGCTTCCAAGTATCACTTTGCCAATTCCACAAGAACTGTCTTAGCGAAAGGCTTCTTGAGGGGAAAGCTTTAACTCTGTGAGATGATTTCACAGAACACAAAGAAGTTTCTGAGAAAGCTTCTTTCTCTTTGTTATCGGAGGATATTTCCTTTGGCCCTATAGTCTTCAAAGGGATCCGAAATATCTGTTCTCAGATTCCACAGAAATAAGGCTAGCAAAGAGATCCACGAAATACAGATGTAACCCTGTGAGATGAATTAACAGAACACTATGCAGTTTCTCACTAAGCTTCTTTCAAGATTTCATCTGAGGATATTTCCTTTTTCACCATAGCCCTCTATGGGCTTCCAAATATCACTTTGCCAATTCCACAAGAACTGTCTTAGCGAAAGGCTTCTTGAGGGGAAAGCTGTAAATCTGTGAGATGATTTCACAGAACACAAAGAAGTTTCTCAGAAAGCTTCTTTCTCTTTGTTATCGGAGGATATTTCCTTTGGCCCTATAGTCTTCAAAGGGATCCGAAATATCTGTTCTCAGATTCCACAGAAATAAGGCTAGCAAAGAGACGCACGAAATACAGATGTAACTCTGTGAGATTAATTAACAGAACACTAAGCTGTTTCTCAGAAAGCTTCTTTCCAGATTTCATCTGAGGATATTTCCTTTTTCACCGTAGCCCTCTATGGGCTTCCAAATATCACTTTGCCAATTCCACAAGAACTGTCTTAGCGAAAGCCTTCTTGAGAGGAAACCTGTAACTCTGTGAGATGATTTCACAGAACACAAAGAAGTTTCTCAGAAAGCTTCTTTCTCTTTGTTATCGGAGGATATTTCCTTTGGCCCTATAGTCTTCAAAGTTATCGAAATATCTGTTCTCAGATTCCACAGAAATAAGGCTAGCAAAGAGATCCACGAAATACAGATGTAACTCTGTGAGTGGAAGTCACAGAACTCTAAGAAGTTTCTCAGAAAGCTTCTTTCCAGATTTCATCTAAGGATATTTCCTTTTTCACCATAGTCCTCTATGGGCTTCCAAATATCACTTTGCCAATACCACAAGAACTGTCTTAGCGAAAGGCTTCTTGAGGGGAAAGCTGTAACTCTGTGAGATGATTTCAGAGAACACAAAGAAGTTCCTCAGAAAGCTTCTTTCTCTTTGTTATCGGAGGATATTTCCTTTGACCCTATAGTTCAAAGGGATCCGATATATCTGTTCTCAGATTCCACAGAAATAAGGCTAGCAAAGAGATCCACGAAATACAGATGTAACTCTTTGAGAGGAATTAACAGAACACTAAGCAGTTTCTCAGAAAGCTTCTTTCCAGATTTCATCTGAGGATATTTCCTTTTTCTCCATAGCCCTCTATGGGCTTCCAAATATCACTTTGCCAATTCCACAAGAACTGTCTTAGCGAAAGGCTTCTTGAGGGGAAAGCTGTAACTCTGTGAGATGATTTCACAGAACACAAAGAAGTTTCTCAGAAAGCTTCTTTCCCTTTGTTATCGGAGGATATTTCCTTTGGCCCTGTAGTCTTCAAAGGGATCCGAAATATCGGTTCTCAGATTCCACAGAAATAAGGCTAGCAAAGAGATGCACGAAATACAGATGTAACACTGTGAGATGAATTAACAGAACACTAAGCTGTTTCTCAGAAAGCTTCTTTCCAGATTTCATCTGAGGATATTTTCTTTTTCACCATAGCCCTCTCTGGGCTTCCAAATATCACTTTGCCAATTCCACAAGAATTGTCTTAGCGAAAGGCTTCTTGAGGGGAAACCTGTAACTCTGTGAGATGATTTCACAGAACACAAAGAAGTTTCTCAGAAAGCTTCTTTCTCTTTGTTATCGGAAGATATTTCCTTTGACCTATAGTCTTCAAAGGGATCCGAAATATCTGTTCTCAGATTCCACAGAAATAAGGCTAGCAAAGAGATCCACGAAATAGAGATGTAACCCTGTGAGATGAATTAACAGAACACTATGCAGTTTCTCAGTAAGCTTCTTTCCAGATTTCATCTGAGGATATTTCCTTTTTCAATATCGCCCTCTATGGGCTTCCAAGTATCACTTTGCCAATTCCACAAGAACTGTCTTAGCGAAAGGCTTCTTGAGGGGAAAGCTGTAAATCTGTGAGATGATTTCACAGAACACAAAGAAGTTTCTCAGAAAGCTTCTTTCTCTTTGTTATCGGAGGATATTTCCTTTGGTCCTATAGTCTTCAAAGGGATCCGAAATATCTGTGCTCAGATTCCACAGAAATAAGGCTAGCAAAGAGATCCACGAAATACAGATGTAACTCTGTGAGTAGAACTCACAGAACACTCAGCGGTTTCTCAGAAAGCTTCTTTCCAGATTTCATCTGAGGATATTTCCTTTTTCACCATAGCCCTCTATGGGCGTTCAAATATCACTTTGCCAATTCCACAAGAACTGTCTTAGCGAAAGGCTTCTTGAGGGGAAAGCTGTAACTCTGTGAGATGATTTCACAGAACACAAAGAAGTTTCTCAGAAAGCTTCTTTCTCTTTGTTATCGGAGGATATTTCCTTTGGCCCTATAGTCTTCACAGGGATAAGAAATATCTGTCCTCAGATTCCACAGAAATAAGGCTAGCAAAGAGATCCACGAAATACAGATGTAACTCTGTGAGATGAATTAACAGAACACTAAGCAGTTTCTCAGAAATCTTCTTTCCAGATTTCATCTGAGGATATTTCCTTTTTCACCATAGCCCTCTATGGGCTTCCAAATATCACTTTGCCAATTCCACAAGAAGTGTCTTAGCGAAAGGCTTCTTGAGGGGAAAGCTGTAACTCTGTGAGATGATTTCACAGAACACAAAGAAGTTTCTCAGAAAGCTTCTTTCTCTTTGTTATCGGAGGATAATTCCTTTGGCTCTATAGTCTTCAAAGGGATCCGAAATATCTGTCCTCAGATTCCACAGAAATAAGGCTAGCAAAGAGATCCACGAAATACAGATATAACTCTGTGAGATGAATTAACAGAACACTAAGCAATTTCTCAGAAAGCTTCTTTCCAGATTTCATCTGAGGATATTTCCTTTTTCACCATAGCCCTCTATTGGCTTCCAAATATCACATTGCCAATTCCACAAGAACTGTCTCAGCGAAAGTCTTCTTGAGGGGAAAGCTGTACCTCTGTGAGATGATTTCACAGAACACAAAGAAGTTTCTCAGAAAGCTTCATTCTGTTTGTTATCGGAGGATATTTCCTTTGGCCCTATAGTCTTCAAAGGGATCCGAAATATCTGTTCTCAGATTCCACAGAAATAACGCTGGCAAAGAGATCCACGAAATACAGATGTAACTCCTTGAGTGGAAGTCACAGAACACTAAGCGGTTTCTCAGAAAGCTTCTTTCCAGATTTCATTTGAGGATATTTCCTTTTCCACATAGCCCTCTATGGGCTTCCAAATATCACTTTGCCAATTCCACAAGAACTGTCTTATCGAAAGACTTCTTGAGAGGAAAGCTGTAACTCTGTGAGATGATTTCACACAACACAAAGGAGTTTCTCAGAAAGTTTCTTTCTCTTTGTTATGGGCGGATATACCCTTTGGCCCTATAGTCTTAAAAGGGATCCGAAATATCTGTACTCAGATTCCACAGAAATAAGGCTACCAAAGAGATCCACGAAAAACAGATGTAACTCTGTGAGATGAATTAACAGAACACTAAGCAGTTTCTCAGAAAGCTTCTTTCCAGATTTCATCTGAGGATATTTTCTTTTTCACCATAGCCCTCTATGGGCTTCCAAATATCACTTTGCCAATTCCACAAGAATTGTCTTAGCGAAAGGCTTCTTGAGGGGAAACCTGTAACTCTGTGAGATGATTTCACAGAACACAAAGAAGTTTCTCAGAAAGCTTCTTTCTCTTTGTTATCGGAAGATATTTCCTTTGGCCCTATAGTCTTCAAAGGGATCCGAAATATCTGTTCTCAGATTCCACAGAAATAAGGCTAGCAAAGAGATCCACGAAATAGAGATGTAACCCTGTGAGATGAATTAACAGAACACTATGCAGTTTCTCAGTAAGCTTCTTTCCAGATTTCATCTGAGGATATTTCCTTTTTCACCATAGCCCTCTATGGGCTTCCAAGTATCACTTTCCAATTCCACAAGAACTGTCTTAGCGAAAGGCTTCTTGAGGGGAAAGCTTTAACTCTGTGAGATGATTTCACAGAACACAAAGAAATTTCTGAGAAAGCTTCTTTCTCTTTGTTATCGGAGGATATTTCCTTTGGCCCTATAGTCTTCAAAGGGATCCGAAATATCTGTTCTCAGATTCCACAGAAATAAGGCTAGCAAAGAGATCCACGAAATACAGATGTAACCCTGTGAGATGAATTAACAGAACACTATGCAGTTTCTCACTAAGCTTCTTTCCAGATTTCATCTGAGGATATTTCCTTTTTCACCATAGCCCTCTATGGGCTTCCAAATATCACTTTGCCAATTCCACAAGAACTGTCTTAGCGAAAGGCTTCTTGAGGGGAAAGCTGTAAATCTGTGAGATGATTTCACAGAACAAAAAGAAGTTTCTCAGAAAGCTTCTTTCTCTTTGTTATCGGAGGATATTTCCTTTGGCCCTATAGTCTTCAAAGGGATCGGAAATATCTGTTCTCAGTTTCCACAGAAATAAAGCTAGCAAAGAGATCCACGAAATACAGATGTAGCACTGTGAGTGGAAGTCCAGAACACTAAGCGGTTTCTTAGAAAGCTTCTTTCCAGATTTAATCTGAGGATATTTCCTTTTTCACCATAGCCCTCTATGGGCTCCCAAATATCACTTTGCCAATTCCACAAGAACTGTCTTAGCGAAAGGCTTCTAGAGGGGAAAGCTGTAACTCTTTGAGATGATTGCACAGAACACAAAGAAGTTTCTCAGAAATATTCTTTCTCTTTGTAATTGGAGGATATTTCCTTTGGCCCTATAGTCTTCAAAGGGATCCGAAATATCTGTTCTCAGATTCCACAGAAATAAGGCTAGCAAAGAGATCCACGAAATACAGATGTAACTCTGCGAGATGAATTAACAGAACATTAACCAGTTTCTCAGAAAGCTTCTTTCCAGATTTCATCTGAGGATATTTCCTTTCTCACCATAGCCCTCTAAGGGCTTCCAAATATCACTTTGCCAATTCCACAAGAACTGTCTTAGCGAAAGGCTTCTTGAGGGGAAAGCTGTAACTCTGTGAGATGATTTCACAGAACACAAAGAAGTTTCTCAGAAGGCTTCTTTCTCTTTGTTATCGGAGGATATTTCCTTTGGCCCTATAGTCTTCAAAGGGATCTAAAATATCTGTTCTCAGATTCCACAGAAATAAGGCTAGCAAAGAGATCCACGAAATAGAGATGAAACCCTGAGAGATGAATTAACAGAACACTAAGCTGTTTCTCAGAAAGCTTCTTTCCAGATTTCATCTGAGGATATTTCCTTTTTCACCATAGCCCTCTATGGGCTTCCAAATATCACTTTGCCAATTCCACAAGAACTGTCTTAGCGAAAGGCTTCTTGAGGGGAAAGCTGTAACTCTGTGAGATGATTTCACAGAACACAAAGATGTTTCTCAGAAAGCTACTTTCTCTTTGTTTTATGGAGGATATTTCCCTTGGCCCTATAGTCTTCAAAGGGATCCGAAATATCTGTTCTCAGATTAAACAAAAGTAAGTCTGGCAAAGAGATCCACGAAATACAGATGTAACACTGTGAGTGTAAGTCACAGAACACTAAGCGGTTTCTCAGAAAACTTCTTTCCAGATTTCATTTGAGGATATTTCCTTTTCCAACCTAGCCCTCTTTGGGCTTCCAAATATCACTTTGCCAATTCCTCAAGAACTGTCTTAGCGAAAGGCTTCTTGAGGGGAAAGCTGTAACTCTGTGAGATGATTTCACAGAACACAAAGAAGTTACTCAGAAAGCTTCTTTCTGTTTTTTATCGGAGGATATTTCCTTTGGCCCTATAGTCTTCAAAGGAATCCGAAATATCTGTTCTCAGATTCCACAGAAATAAGGCTAGCAAAGAGATCCACGACATGCAGATGTAACACTGTGAGTGGAAGTCACAGAACACTAAGCGGTTTCTCAGAAAGCTTCTTTCCAGATTTCATCTGAGGATATTTCCTTTTTCACCATAGCCCTCTATGGGCTACCAAATATCAATTTGCCAATTCCACAAGAACTGTCTTAGCGAAAGGCTTCTTGAGGGGAAAGCTGTAACTCTGTGAGATGATTTCACAGAACACAAAGAAGTTTCTCAGAGAGTTTCTTTCCCTTTGTTATCGGAGGATATTTCCTTTGGCCCTATAATCTTCAAAGGGATCCGAAATATCTGTTCTCAGATTCCACAGAAATAAGGCTAGCAAAGAGATCCACGAAATACAGATGTAACTCTGTGAGATGAATGAACAGAACACTAAGCAGTTTCTCAGAAAGCTTCTTTCCAGATTTCATCTGAGGATATTTCCTATTTCACCATAGCCCTCTATGGGCTTCCAAATATCACTTTGCCAATTCCACGAGAACTGTCTTAGCGAAAGGCTTCTTGAGGGGAAACCTGTAACTCTGTGAGATGATTTCACAGAACACAAAGAAGTTTCTCAGAAAGCTTCTTTCTCTTCTTTATCGGAGGATATTTCCTTTGGCTCTATAGTGTTCAAAGGGATCCGATATATCTGTTCTCAGATTCCACAGAAATAAGGCTAGCAAAGAGATCCACGAAATGCAGATGTAACTCTGTGAGTGGAAGTCACAGAATACTAAGCGGTTTCTCAGAAAGCTTCTTTCCAGATTTCATCTGAGGATATTTCCTTTTTCACCATAGCCCTCTATGGGCTTCCAAATATCAATTTGCCAATTCCACAAGAACTGTCTTAGTGAAAGGCTTCTTGAGGGGAAAGCTGTAACTCTGTGAGATGATTTCACAGAACACAAAGAAGTTTCTCAGAAAGCTTCTTTCTCTTTGTTATTGGAGGATATTTCCTTTGGCCCTATAGTCTTCAAAGGGATCTGAAATATCTGTTCTCAGATTCCACAGAAATAAGGCTAGCAAAGAGATCCACGAAATACAGATGTAATTCTGCGAGATGAATTAACAGAACACTAAGCGGTTTCTCAGAAAGCTTCTTTCCAGATTTCACCTGAGGATATTTCATTTTTCACCATAGCCCTCTATGGACTTCCAAATATCACTTTGCCAATTCCACAAGAACTGTCTTAGCGAAAGGCTTCTTCAGGGGAAAGCTGTAACTCTGTGAGATGATTTCACAGAACACAAAGAAGTTTCTCAGAAAGCTTCTTTCTCTTTGTTATCGGAGGATATTTCCGTTGGCCCTATAGTCTTCAAAGGGATCCGAAATATCTGTTCTCAGATTCCACAGAAATAAGGCTAGCAAAGAGATCCACGAAATACAGATGTAACTCTGTGAGATGAATGAACAGAACACTAAGCAGTTTCTCAGAAAGCTTCTTTCCAGATTTCATCTGAGGATATTTCCTTTTTCACCATAGCCCTCTAAGGGCTTCCAAATATCACTTTGCCAATTCCACAAGAATTGTCTTAGCGAAAGGCTTCTTGCGGGGAAAACTGTAACTCTGTGAGATGATTTCACAGAACACAAAGAAGTTTCTCAGAAAGCTTCTTTTTCTTTGTTATCGGAGGATATTTCCTTTGGCCCTATAGTCTTCAAAGGGATTCGACATATCTGTTTTCAGATTCCACAGAAATAAGGCAAGCAAAGAGATCCACGAAATACAGATGTAACCCTGTGAGATTAATTAACAGAATACTAAGCGGTTTCTCAGAAAGCTTTTTTCCAGATTTCAACTGAGGATATTTCTTTTTTCCCCATATCCCTCTAGGGGTTCCAAATATCACTTTGCCAATTCCACGAGAACTGTCTTAGCGAAAGGCTTCTTGAGGGGAAAGCTGTAACTCTGTGAGATGATTTCACAGAATACAAAGAATTTTCTCAGAAACCTTCTTTCTCTTTGTTTTAGGGAGGCTATTTCCCTTGGCCCTATAGTCTTCAAAGGGATCCGAAATATCTGTTCTCAGATTCCACAGAAATAAGGCTAGCAAAGAGATCCACGAAATACAGATGTAACTCTGTGAGTGGAAGTCACAGAACACTAAGCGGTTTCTCAGAAAGCTTCTTTCCAGATTTCATCTGAGAATATTTCCTTTTTCATCATAGCCCTCTATGGGCTTCCAAATATCGCTTTGCCAATTCCACAAGAACTGTCTTAGTGAAGGGCTTCTTGAGGGGAAAGTAGTAACTCTGTGAGATGATTTCACAGAACACAAAGGAGTTTCTCAGAAAGCTTCTTTCTATTTTTTATCGGAGGACATTTCCTTTGGCCATATCGCCTTAATTGGGATCCGATATATCTGTTCTCAGATTCCACAGAAATAAGGTTCGCAAAGAGATCCACGAAATACAGATGTAACTCTGTGAGATGAATGAACAGAACACTAAGCATTTTCTCAGAAAGCTTCTTTCCAGATTTCATCTGAGGATATTTCCTTTTTCACCATAGCCCTCTATGGGCTTCCAAATATCACTTTGCCAATTCCACAAGAACTATCTTAGCGAAAGGCTTCTTGAGGGGAAACCTGTAACTCTGTGAGGTGATTTCACAGAACAGAAAGAAGTTTCTCAGAAAGCTTCTTTCTCTTTGTTATCGGAGGATATTTCCTTTAGCCCTATAGTCTTCATAGGGATCCGAAATATCTGTTCTCAGATTCCACAGAAATAAGGCTAGCAAAGAGATCCACGAAATACAGATGTAACTCTGCGAGATGAATTAACAGAACATTAAGCAGTTTCTCAGAAAGCTTCTTTCCAGATTTCATCTGAGGATATTTCCTTTTTCACCATAGCCCTCTATGGGCTTCCAAATATCACTTTGCGAATTCCACAAGAACTGTCTTAGCGAAAGGCTTCTTGAGGGGAAACCTGTAACTCTGTGAGATGGTTTCACAGAACACAAAGAAGTTTCTCAGAAAGCTTCTTTCTCTTTTTTATCGGATGACATTTCCTTTGGCCCCATAGTCTTCAAAGGGATCCGAAATATCTGTTCTCAGTTTCCACAGAAATAAGGCTAGCAAAGACATCCACGAAATACAGATGTAACTCTGTGAGTGTAAGTCACAGAACACTAAGCTGTTTCTCAGAAAGCTTTTTTCCAGATTTCAACTGAGGATATTTCTTTTTTCACCAGAGCCCTCTATGGGCTTCCAAATATTACTTTGCCAATTCCACAAGAACTGTCTTAGCGACAGGCTTCTTGACGGGAAACCTGTAAATCTGTGAGATGATTTCACAGAACACAAAGAAGTTTCTCAGAAAGCTTCTTTCTCTTTGTTTTATGGAGGATATTTCCGTTGGCCCTATAGTCTTCAAAGGAATCCGAAATATCTGTTCTCAGATTCCACAGAAACAAGGCTAGCAAAGAGGTCCACGAAATACAGATGTAACTCTGTAAGTGGAAGTCACAGAACACTAAGCGGATTCTCAGAAACCTTCTTTCCAGATTTCATCTGAGGATATTTCCTTTCTCACCATAGCCCTCTATGGGCTTCCTAATATCGCTTTGCCAATTCCTCAAGAACTGTCTTAGCGAAAGGCTTCTTGAGTGGAAACCTGTAACTCTGTGAGATGATTTCACAGAACACAAAGAAGATTCTCAGAAAGCTTCTTTCTCTTTGTTATCGGAGGATATTTCCTTTGGCCCTGTAGTCTTCAAAGGGATCCGAAATATCGATTCTCAGATTACACAGAAATAAGGCTAGCAAAGAGATGCTCGAAATACAGATGTAACACTGTGAGATGAATTAACAGAACACTAAGCAGTTTCTCAGAAAGTTTCTTTCCAGATTTCATCTGAGGATATTTCCTTTTTCAACATAGCCCTCTATGGGCTTCCAAATATCACTTTGCCAATTCCACAAGAACTGTCTTAGCGAAAGGCTTCTTGAGGGGAAAGCTGTAACTCTGTGAGATGATTTCACAGAACACAAAGAAGTTTCTGAGAAAGCTTCTTTCTCTTTGTTATCGGAGGATATTTCCTTTGGCCCTATAGTCTTCAAAGGGATCCGAAATATCTGTTCTCAGATTCCACAGAAATAAGGCTAGCAAAGAGATCCACGAAATACAGATGTAACCCTGTGAGATGAATTAACAGAACACTATGCAGTTTCTCACTAAGCTTCTTTCAAGATTTCATCTGAGGATATTTCCTTTTTCACCATAGCCCTCTATGGGCTTCCAAATATCACTTTGCCAATTCCACAAGAACTGTCTTAGCGAAAGGCTTCTTGAGGGGAAAGCTGTAAATCTGTGAGATGATTTCACAGAACACAAAGAAGTTTCTCAGAAAGCTTCTTTTTCTTTGTTATCGGAGGATATTTCCTTTGGTCCTATAGTCTTCAAAGGGATCCGAAATATCTGTTCTCAGATTCCACAGAAATAAGGCTAGCAAAGAGACGCACGAAATACAGATGTAACTCTGTGAGATTAATTAACAGAACACTAAGCTGTTTCTCAGAAAGCTTCTTTCCAGATTTCATCTGAGGATATTTCCTTTTTCACCGTAGCCCTCTATGGGCTTCCAAATATCACTTTGCCAATTCCACAAGAACTGTCTTAGCGAAAGCCTTCATGAGAGGAAACCTGTAACTCTGTGAGATGATTTCACAGAACACAAAGAAGTTTCTCAGAAAGCTTCTTTCTCTTTGTTATCGGAGGATATTTCCTTTGGCCCTATAGTCTTCAAAGTTATCGAAATATCTGTTCTCAGATTCCACAGAAATAAGGCTAGCAAAGAGATCCACGAAATACAGATGTAACTCTGTGAGTGGAAGTCACAGAACTCTAAGCGGTTTCTCAGAAAGCTTCTTTCCAGATTTCATCTAAGGATATTTCCTTTTTCACCATAGTCCTCTATGGGCTTCCAAATATCACTTTACCAATACCACAAGAACTGTCTTAGCGAAAGGCTTCTTGAGGGGAAAGCTGTAACTCTGTGAGATGATTTCAGAGAACACAAAGAAGTTCCTCAGAAAGTTTCTTTCTCTTTGTTATTGGAGGATATTTCCTTTGACCCTATAGTTCAAAGGGATCCGAAATATCTGTTCTCAGATTCCACAGAAATAAGGCTAGCAAAGAGATCCACGAAATACAGATGTAACTCTTTGAGAGGAATTAACAGAACACTAAGCAGTTTCTCAGAAAGCTTCTTTCCAGATTTCATCTGAGGATATTTCCTTTTCCTCCATAGCCCTCTATGGGCTTCCAAATATCACTTTGCCAATTCCACAAGAACTGTCTTAGCGAAAGGCTTCTTGAGGGGAAAGCTGTAACTCTGTGAGATGATTTCACAGAACACAAAGAAGTTTCTCAGAAAGCTTCTTTCCCTTTGTTATCGGAGGATATTTCCTTTGGCCCTGTAGTCTTCAAAGGGATCCGAAATATCGGTTCTCAGATTCCACAGAAATAAGGCTAGCAAAGAGATGCACGAAATACAGATGTAACACTGTGAGATGAATTAACAGAACACTAAGCTGTTTCTCAGAAAGCTTCTTTCCAGATTTCATCTGAGGATATTTCCTTTTTCAACATAGCCCTCTATGGGCTTCCAAATATCACTTTGCCAATTCCACAAGAACTGTCTTAGCGAAAGGCTTCTTCAGGGGAAAGCTGTAACTCTGTGAGATGATTTCACAGAACACAAATAAGTTTCTCAGAAAGCTTCTTTCTCTTTGTTATCGGAGGATATTTCCTTTGGTCCTATAGTCTTCAAAGGGATCCGAAATATCTGTTCTCAGATTCCACAGAAATAAGGCTAGCAAAGAGATCCACGAAATACAGATGTAACTCTGTGAGTAGAACTCACAGAACACTCAGCGGATTCTCAGAAAGCTCCTTTCCAGATTTCATCTGAGGATACTTCCTTTTTCACTATAGCCCTCTCTGGGCGTCCAAATATCACTTTGCCAATTCCACAAGAACTGTCTAAGCGAAAGGCTTCTTGAGGGGAAAGCTGTAACTCTGTGAGATGATTTCACAGAACACAAAGAAGTTTCTCAGAAAGCTTCTTTCTCTTTGTTATCGGAGGATAATTCCTTTGGCCCTATAGTCTTCACAGGGATCCGAAATATCTGTCCTCAGATTCCACAGAAATAAGGCTAGCAAAGAGATCCACGAAATACAGATGTAACTCTGTGAGATGAATTAACAGAACACTAAGCAATTTCTCAGAAAGCTTCTTTCCAGATTTCATCTGAGGATATTTCCTTTTTCACCATAGCCCTCTATGGGCTTCCAAATATCACTTTGCCAATTCCACAAGAACTGTCTTAGCGAAAGGCTTCTTGAGGGGAAAGCTGTAACTCTGTGAGATGATTTCACAGAACACAAAGAAGTTTCTCAGAAAGCTTCTTTCTCTTTGTTATCGGAGGATAATTCCTTTGGCTCTATAGTCTTCAAAGGGATCCGAAATATCTGTCCTCAGATTCCACAGAAATAAGGCTAGCAAAGAGATCCACGAAATACAGATGTAACTCTGTGAGATGAATTAACAGAACACTAAGCAATTTCTCAGAAAGCTTCTTTCCAGATTTCATCTGAGGATATTTCCTTTTTCACCATAGCCCTCTATGGGCTTCCAAATATCACTTTGCCAATTCCACAAGAACTGTCTTAGCGAAAGTCTTCTTGAGGGGAAAGCTGTACCTCTGTGAGATGATTTCACAGAACACAAAGAAGTTTCTCAGAAAGCTTCATTCTGTTTGTTATCGGAGGATATTTCCTTTGGCCCTATAGTCTTCAAAGGGATCCGAAATATCTGTTCTCAGATTCCACAGAAATAAGGCTAGCAAAGAGATCCACGAAATAGAGATGTAACCCTGTGAGATGAATTAACAGAACACTATGCAGTTTCTCAGTAAGCTTCTTTCCAGATTTCATCTGAGGATATTTCCTTTTTCACCATAGCCCTCTATGGGCTTCCAAGTATCACTTTGCCAATTCCACAAGAACTGTCTTAGCGAAAGGCTTCTTGAGGGGAAAGCTTTAACTCTGTGAGATGATTTCACAGAACACAAAGAAGTTTCTGAGAAAGCTTCTTTCTCTTTGTTATCGGAGGATATTTCCTTTGGCCCTATAGTCTTCAAAGGGATCCGAAATATCTGTTCTCAGATTCCACAGAAATAAGGCTAGCAAAGAGATCCACGAAATACAGATGTAACCCTGTGAGATGAATTAACAGAACACTATGCAGTTTCTCACTAAGCTTCTTTCAAGATTTCATCTGAGGATATTTCCTTTTTCACCATAGCCCTCTATGGGCTTCCAAATATCACTTTGCCAATTCCACAAGAACTGTCTTAGCGAAAGGCTTCTTGAGGGGAAAGCTGTAAATCTGTGAGATGATTTCACAGAACACAAAGAAGTTTCTCAGAAAGCTTCTTTCTCTTTGTTATCGGAGGATATTTCCTTTGGCCCTATAGTCTTCAAAGGGATCCGAAATATCTGTTCTCAGATTCCACAGAAATAAGGCTAGCAAAGAGACGCACGAAATACAGATGTAACTCTGTGAGATTAATTAACAGAACACTAAGCTGTTTCTCAGAAAGCTTCTTTCCAGATTTCATCTGAGGATATTTCCTTTTTCACCGTAGCCCTCTATGGGCTTCCAAATATCACTTTGCCAATTCCACAAGAACTGTCTTAGCGAAAGCCTTCTTGAGAGGAAACCTGTAACTCTGTGAGATGATTTCACTGAACACAAAGAAGTTTCTCAGAAAGCTTCTTTCTCTTTGTTATCGGAGGATATTTCCTTTGGCCCTATAGTCTTCAAAGTTATCGAAATATCTGTTCTCAGATTCCACAGAAATAAGGCTAGCAAAGAGATCCACGAAATACAGATGTAACTCTGTGAGTGGAAGTCACAGAACTCTAAGAAGTTTCTCAGAAAGCTTCTTTCCAGATTTCATCTAAGGATATTTCCTTTTTCACCATAGTCCTCTATGGGCTTCCAAATATCACTTTGCCAATACCACAAGAACTGTCTTAGCGAAAGGCTTCTTGAGGGGAAAGCTGTAACTCTGTGAGATGATTTCAGAGAACACAAAGAAGTTCCTCAGAAAGCTTCTTTCTCTTTGTTATCGGAGGATATTTCCTTTGACCCTATAGTTCAAAGGGATCCGATATATCTGTTCTCAGATTCCACAGAAATAAGGCTAGCAAAGAGATCCACGAAATACAGATGTAACTCTTTGAGAGGAATTAACAGAACACTAAGCAGTTTCTCAGAAAGCTTCTTTCCAGATTTCATCTGAGGATATTTCCTTTTTCTCCATAGCCCTCTATGGGCTTCCAAATATCACTTTGCCAATTCCACAAGAACTGTCTTAGCGAAAGGCTTCTTGAGGGGAAAGCTGTAACTCTGTGAGATGATTTCACAGAACACAAAGAAGTTTCTCAGAAAGCTTCTTTCCCTTTGTTATCGGAGGATATTTCCTTTGGCCCTGTAGTCTTCAAAGGGATCCGAAATATCGGTTCTCAGATTCCACAGAAATAAGGCTAGCAAAGAGATGCACGAAATACAGATGTAACACTGTGAGATGAATTAACAGAACACTAAGCTGTTTCTCAGAAAGCTTCTTTCCAGATTTCATCTGAGGATATTTTCTTTTTCACCATAGCCCTCTCTGGGCTTCCAAATATCACTTTGCCAATTCCACAAGAATTGTCTTAGCGAAAGGCTTCTTGAGGGGAAACCTGTAACTCTGTGAGATGATTTCACAGAACACAAAGAAGTTTCTCAGAAAGCTTCTTTCTCTTTGTTATCGGAAGATATTTCCTTTGACCTATAGTCTTCAAAGGGATCCGAAATATCTGTTCTCAGATTCCACAGAAATAAGGCTAGCAAAGAGATCCACGAAATAGAGATGTAACCCTGTGAGATGAATTAACAGAACACTATGCAGTTTCTCAGTAAGCTTCTTTCCAGATTTCATCTGAGGATATTTCCTTTTTCAATATCGCCCTCTATGGGCTTCCAAGTATCACTTTGCCAATTCCACAAGAACTGTCTTAGCGAAAGGCTTCTTGAGGGGAAAGTTGTAAATCTGTGAGATGATTTCACAGAACACAAAGAAGTTTCTCAGAAAGCTTCTTTCTCTTTGTTATCGGAGGATATTTCCTTTGGTCCTATAGTCTTCAAAGGGATCCGAAATATCTGTGCTCAGATTCCACAGAAATAAGGCTAGCAAAGAGATCCACGAAATACAGATGTAACTCTGTGAGTAGAACTCACAGAACACTCAGCGGTTTCTCAGAAAGCTTCTTTCCAGATTTCATCTGAGGATATTTCCTTTTTCACCATAGCCCTCTATGGGCGTTCAAATATCACTTTGCCAATTCCACAAGAACTGTCTTAGCGAAAGGCTTCTTGAGGGGAAAGCTGTAACTCTGTGAGATGATTTCACAGAACACAAAGAAGTTTCTCAGAAAGCTTCTTTCTCTTTGTTATCGGAGGATATTTCCTTTGGCCCTATAGTCTTCACAGGGATAAGAAATATCTGTCCTCAGATTCCACAGAAATAAGGCTAGCAAAGAGATCCACGAAATACAGATGTAACTCTGTGAGATGAATTAACAGAACACTAAGCAGTTTCTCAGAAATCTTCTTTCCAGATTTCATCTGAGGATATTTCCTTTTTCACCATAGCCCTCTATGGGCTTCCAAATATCACTTTGCCAATTCCACAAGAAGTGTCTTAGCGAAAGGCTTCTTGAGGGGAAAGCTGTAACTCTGTGAGATGATTTCACAGAACACAAAGAAGTTTCTCAGAAAGCTTCTTTCTCTTTGTTATCGGAGGATAATTCCTTTGGCTCTATAGTCTTCAAAGGGATCCGAAATATCTGTCCTCAGATTCCACAGAAATAAGGCTAGCAAAGAGATCCACGAAATACAGATATAACTCTGTGAGATGAATTAACAGAACACTAAGCAATTTCTCAGAAAGCTTCTTTCCAGATTTCATCTGAGGATATTTCCTTTTTCACCATAGCCCTCTATGGGCTTCCAAATATCACATTGCCAATTCCACAAGAACTGTCTCAGCGAAAGTCTTCTTGAGGGGAAAGCTGTACCTCTGTGAGATGATTTCACAGAACACAAAGAAGTTTCTCAGAAAGCTTCATTCTGTTTGTTATCGGAGGATATTTCCTTTGGCCCTATAGTCTTCAAAGGGATCCGAAATATCTGTTCTCAGATTCCACAGAAATAACGCTGGCAAAGAGATCCACGAAATACAGATGTAACTCCTTGAGTGGAAGTCACAGAACACTAAGCGGTTTCTCAGAAAGCTTCTTTCCAGATTTCATTTGAGGATATTTCCTTTTCCACATAGCCCTCTATGGGCTTCCAAATATCACTTTGCCAATTCCACAAGAACTGTCTTATCGAAAGACTTCTTGAGAGGAAAGCTGTAACTCTGTGAGATGATTTCACACAACACAAAGGAGTTTCTCAGAAAGTTTCTTTCTCTTTGTTATGGGCGGATATACCCTTTGGCCCTATAGTCTTAAAAGGGATCCGAAATATCTGTACTCAGATTCCACAGAAATAAGGCTACCAAAGAGATCCACGAAAAACAGATGTAACTCTGTGAGATGAATTAACAGAACACTAAGCAGTTTCTCAGAAAGCTTCTTTCCAGATTTCATCTGAGGATATTTTCTTTTTCACCATAGCCCTCTATGGGCTTCCAAATATCACTTTGCCAATTCCACAAGAATTGTCTTAGCGAAAGGCTTCTTGAGGGGAAACCTGTAACTCTGTGAGATGATTTCACAGAACACAAAGAAGTTTCTCAGAAAGCTTCTTTCTCTTTGTTATCGGAAGATATTTCCTTTGGCCCTATAGTCTTCAAAGGGATCCGAAATATCTGTTCTCAGATTCCACAGAAATAAGGCTAGCAAAGAGATCCACGAAATAGAGATGTAACCCTGTGAGATGAATTAACAGAACACTATGCAGTTTCTCAGTAAGCTTCTTTCCAGATTTCATCTGAGGATATTTCCTTTTTCACCATAGCCCTCTATGGGCTTCCAAGTATCACTTTCCAATTCCACAAGAACTGTCTTAGCGAAAGGCTTCTTGAGGGGAAAGCTTTAACTCTGTGAGATGATTTCACAGAACACAAAGAAATTTCTGAGAAAGCTTCTTTCTCTTTGTTATCGGAGGATATTTCCTTTGGCCCTATAGTCTTCAAAGGGATCCGAAATATCTGTTCTCAGATTCCACAGAAATAAGGCTAGCAAAGAGATCCACGAAATACAGATGTAACCCTGTGAGATGAATTAACAGAACACTATGCAGTTTCTCACTAAGCTTCTTTCCAGATTTCATCTGAGGATATTTCCTTTTTCACCATAGCCCTCTATGGGCTTCCAAATATCACTTTGCCAATTCCACAAGAACTGTCTTAGCGAAAGGCTTCTTGAGGGGAAAGCTGTAAATCTGTGAGATGATTTCACAGAACAAAAAGAAGTTTCTCAGAAAGCTTCTTTCTCTTTGTTATCGGAGGATATTTCCTTTGGCCCTATAGTCTTCAAAGGGATCGGAAATATCTGTTCTCAGTTTCCACAGAAATAAAGCTAGCAAAGAGATCCACGAAATACAGATGTAGCACTGTGAGTGGAAGTCCAGAACACTAAGCGGTTTCTTAGAAAGCTTCTTTCCAGATTTAATCTGAGGATATTTCCTTTTTCACCATAGCCCTCTATGGGCTCCCAAATATCACTTTGCCAATTCCACAAGAACTGTCTTAGCGAAAGGCTTCTAGAGGGGAAAGCTGTAACTCTTTGAGATGATTGCACAGAACACAAAGAAGTTTCTCAGAAATATTCTTTCTCTTTGTAATTGGAGGATATTTCCTTTGGCCCTATAGTCTTCAAAGGGATCCGAAATATCTGTTCTCAGATTCCACAGAAATAAGGCTAGCAAAGAGATCCACGAAATACAGATGTAACTCTGCGAGATGAATTAACAGAACATTAACCAGTTTCTCAGAAAGCTTCTTTCCAGATTTCATCTGAGGATATTTCCTTTCTCACCATAGCCCTCTAAGGGCTTCCAAATATCACTTTGCCAATTCCACAAGAACTGTCTTAGCGAAAGGCTTCTTGAGGGGAAAGCTGTAACTCTGTGAGATGATTTCACAGAACACAAAGAAGTTTCTCAGAAGGCTTCTTTCTCTTTGTTATCGGAGGATATTTCCTTTGGCCCTATAGTCTTCAAAGGGATCTAAAATATCTGTTCTCAGATTCCACAGAAATAAGGCTAGCAAAGAGATCCACGAAATAGAGATGAAACCCTGAGAGATGAATTAACAGAACACTAAGCTGTTTCTCAGAAAGCTTCTTTCCAGATTTCATCTGAGGATATTTCCTTTTTCACCATAGCCCTCTATGGGCTTCCAAATATCACTTTGCCAATTCCACAAGAACTGTCTTAGCGAAAGGCTTCTTGAGGGGAAAGCTGTAACTCTGTGAGATGATTTCACAGAACACAAAGATGTTTCTCAGAAAGCTACTTTCTCTTTGTTTTATGGAGGATATTTCCCTTGGCCCTATAGTCTTCAAAGGGATCCGAAATATCTGTTCTCAGATTAAACAAAAGTAAGTCTGGCAAAGAGATCCACGAAATACAGATGTAACACTGTGAGTGTAAGTCACAGAACACTAAGCGGTTTCTCAGAAAACTTCTTTCCAGATTTCATTTGAGGATATTTCCTTTTCCAACCTAGCCCTCTTTGGGCTTCCAAATATCACTTTGCCAATTCCTCAAGAACTGTCTTAGCGAAAGGCTTCTTGAGGGGAAAGCTGTAACTCTGTGAGATGATTTCACAGAACACAAAGAAGTTACTCAGAAAGCTTCTTTCTGTTTTTTATCGGAGGATATTTCCTTTGGCCCTATAGTCTTCAAAGGAATCCGAAATATCTGTTCTCAGATTCCACAGAAATAAGGCTAGCAAAGAGATCCACGACATGCAGATGTAACACTGTGAGTGGAAGTCACAGAACACTAAGCGGTTTCTCAGAAAGCTTCTTTCCAGATTTCATCTGAGGATATTTCCTTTTTCACCATAGCCCTCTATGGGCTACCAAATATCAATTTGCCAATTCCACAAGAACTGTCTTAGCGAAAGGCTTCTTGAGGGGAAAGCTGTAACTCTGTGAGATGATTTCACAGAACACAAAGAAGTTTCTCAGAGAGTTTCTTTCCCTTTGTTATCGGAGGATATTTCCTTTGGCCCTATAATCTTCAAAGGGATCCGAAATATCTGTTCTCAGATTCCACAGAAATAAGGCTAGCAAAGAGATCCACGAAATACAGATGTAACTCTGTGAGATGAATGAACAGAACACTAAGCAGTTTCTCAGAAAGCTTCTTTCCAGATTTCATCTGAGGATATTTCCTATTTCACCATAGCCCTCTATGGGCTTCCAAATATCACTTTGCCAATTCCACGAGAACTGTCTTAGCGAAAGGCTTCTTGAGGGGAAACCTGTAACTCTGTGAGATGATTTCACAGAACACAAAGAAGTTTCTCAGAAAGCTTCTTTCTCTTCTTTATCGGAGGATATTTCCTTTGGCTCTATAGTGTTCAAAGGGATCCGATATATCTGTTCTCAGATTCCACAGAAATAAGGCTAGCAAAGAGATCCACGAAATGCAGATGTAACTCTGTGAGTGGAAGTCACAGAATACTAAGCGGTTTCTCAGAAAGCTTCTTTCCAGATTTCATCTGAGGATATTTCCTTTTTCACCATAGCCCTCTATGGGCTTCCAAATATCAATTTGCCAATTCCACAAGAACTGTCTTAGTGAAAGGCTTCTTGAGGGGAAAGCTGTAACTCTGTGAGATGATTTCACAGAACACAAAGAAGTTTCTCAGAAAGCTTCTTTCTCTTTGTTATTGGAGGATATTTCCTTTGGCCCTATAGTCTTCAAAGGGATCTGAAATATCTGTTCTCAGATTCCACAGAAATAAGGCTAGCAAAGAGATCCACGAAATACAGATGTAATTCTGCGAGATGAATTAACAGAACACTAAGCGGTTTCTCAGAAAGCTTCTTTCCAGATTTCACCTGAGGATATTTCATTTTTCACCATAGCCCTCTATGGACTTCCAAATATCACTTTGCCAATTCCACAAGAACTGTCTTAGCGAAAGGCTTCTTCAGGGGAAAGCTGTAACTCTGTGAGATGATTTCACAGAACACAAAGAAGTTTCTCAGAAAGCTTCTTTCTCTTTGTTATCGGAGGATATTTCCGTTGGCCCTATAGTCTTCAAAGGGATCCGAAATATCTGTTCTCAGATTCCACAGAAATAAGGCTAGCAAAGAGATCCACGAAATACAGATGTAACTCTGTGAGATGAATGAACAGAACACTAAGCAGTTTCTCAGAAAGCTTCTTTCCAGATTTCATCTGAGGATATTTCCTTTTTCACCATAGCCCTCTAAGGGCTTCCAAATATCACTTTGCCAATTCCACAAGAATTGTCTTAGCGAAAGGCTTCTTGCGGGGAAAACTGTAACTCTGTGAGATGATTTCACAGAACACAAAGAAGTTTCTCAGAAAGCTTCTTTTTCTTTGTTATCGGAGGATATTTCCTTTGGCCCTATAGTCTTCAAAGGGATTCGACATATCTGTTTTCAGATTCCACAGAAATAAGGCAAGCAAAGAGATCCACGAAATACAGATGTAACCCTGTGAGATTAATTAACAGAATACTAAGCGGTTTCTCAGAAAGCTTTTTTCCAGATTTCAACTGAGGATATTTCTTTTTTCCCCATATCCCTCTAGGGGTTCCAAATATCACTTTGCCAATTCCACGAGAACTGTCTTAGCGAAAGGCTTCTTGAGGGGAAAGCTGTAACTCTGTGAGATGATTTCACAGAATACAAAGAATTTTCTCAGAAACCTTCTTTCTCTTTGTTTTAGGGAGGCTATTTCCCTTGGCCCTATAGTCTTCAAAGGGATCCGAAATATCTGTTCTCAGATTCCACAGAAATAAGGCTAGCAAAGAGATCCACGAAATACAGATGTAACTCTGTGAGTGGAAGTCACAGAACACTAAGCGGTTTCTTAGAAAGCTTCTTTCCAGATTTCATCTGAGAATATTTCCTTTTTCATCATAGCCCTCTATGGGCTTCCAAATATCGCTTTGCCAATTCCACAAGAACTGTCTTAGTGAAGGGCTTCTTGAGGGGAAAGTAGTAACTCTGTGAGATGATTTCACAGAACACAAAGGAGTTTCTCAGAAAGCTTCTTTCTATTTTTTATCGGAGGACATTTCCTTTGGCCATATCGCCTTAATTGGGATCCGATATATCTGTTCTCAGATTCCACAGAAATAAGGTTCGCAAAGAGATCCACGAAATACAGATGTAACTCTGTGAGATGAATGAACAGAACACTAAGCATTTTCTCAGAAAGCTTCTTTCCAGATTTCATCTGAGGATATTTCCTTTTTCACCATAGCCCTCTATGGGCTTCCAAATATCACTTTGCCAATTCCACAAGAACTATCTTAGCGAAAGGCTTCTTGAGGGGAAACCTGTAACTCTGTGAGGTGATTTCACAGAACAGAAAGAAGTTTCTCAGAAAGCTTCTTTCTCTTTGTTATCGGAGGATATTTCCTTTAGCCCTATAGTCTTCATAGGGATCCGAAATATCTGTTCTCAGATTCCACAGAAATAAGGCTAGCAAAGAGATCCACGAAATACAGATGTAACTCTGCGAGATGAATTAACAGAACATTAAGCAGTTTCTCAGAAAGCTTCTTTCCAGATTTCATCTGAGGATATTTCCTTTTTCACCATAGCCCTCTATGGGCTTCCAAATATCACTTTGCGAATTCCACAAGAACTGTCTTAGCGAAAGGCTTCTTGAGGGGAAACCTGTAACTCTGTGAGATGGTTTCACAGAACACAAAGAAGTTTCTCAGAAAGCTTCTTTCTCTTTTTTATCGGATGACATTTCCTTTGGCCCCATAGTCTTCAAAGGGATCCGAAATATCTGTTCTCAGTTTCCACAGAAATAAGGCTAGCAAAGACATCCACGAAATACAGATGTAACTCTGTGAGTGTAAGTCACAGAACACTAAGCTGTTTCTCAGAAAGCTTTTTTCCAGATTTCAACTGAGGATATTTCTTTTTTCACCAGAGCCCTCTATGGGCTTCCAAATATTACTTTGCCAATTCCACAAGAACTGTCTTAGCGACAGGCTTCTTGACGGGAAACCTGTAAATCTGTGAGATGATTTCACAGAACACAAAGAAGTTTCTCAGAAAGCTTCTTTCTCTTTGTTTTATGGAGGATATTTCCGTTGGCCCTATAGTCTTCAAAGGAATCCGAAATATCTGTTCTCAGATTCCACAGAAACAAGGCTAGCAAAGAGGTCCACGAAATACAGATGTAACTCTGTAAGTGGAAGTCACAGAACACTAAGCGGATTCTCAGAAACCTTCTTTCCAGATTTCATCTGAGGATATTTCCTTTCTCACCATAGCCCTCTATGGGCTTCCTAATATCGCTTTGCCAATTCCTCAAGAACTGTCTTAGCGAAAGGCTTCTTGAGTGGAAACCTGTAACTCTGTGAGATGATTTCACAGAACACAAAGAAGATTCTCAGAAAGCTTCTTTCTCTTTGTTATCGGAGGATATTTCCTTTGGCCCTGTAGTCTTCAAAGGGATCCGAAATATCGATTCTCAGATTACACAGAAATAAGGCTAGCAAAGAGATGCTCGAAATACAGATGTAACACTGTGAGATGAATTAACAGAACACTAAGCAGTTTCTCAGAAAGTTTCTTTCCAGATTTCATCTGAGGATATTTCCTTTTTCAACATAGCCCTCTATGGGCTTCCAAATATCACTTTGCCAATTCCACAAGAACTGTCTTAGCGAAAGGCTTCTTCAGGGGAAAGCTGTAACTCTGTGAGATGATTTCACAGAACACAAAGAAGTTTCTGAGAAAGCTTCTTTCTCTTTGTTATCGGAGGATATTTCCTTTGGCCCTATAGTCTTCAAAGGGATCCGAAATATCTGTTCTCAGATTCCACAGAAATAAGGCTAGCAAAGAGATCCACGAAATACAGATGTAACCCTGTGAGATGAATTAACAGAACACTATGCAGTTTCTCACTAAGCTTCTTTCAAGATTTCATCTGAGGATATTTCCTTTTTCACCATAGCCCTCTATGGGCTTCCAAATATCACTTTGCCAATTCCACAAGAACTGTCTTAGCGAAAGGCTTCTTGAGGGGAAAGCTGTAAATCTGTGAGATGATTTCACAGAACACAAAGAAGTTTCTCAGAAAGCTTCTTTTTCTTTGTTATCGGAGGATATTTCCTTTGGTCCTATAGTCTTCAAAGGGATCCGAAATATCTGTTCTCAGATTCCACAGAAATAAGGCTAGCAAAGAGACGCACGAAATACAGATGTAACTCTGTGAGATTAATTAACAGAACACTAAGCTGTTTCTCAGAAAGCTTCTTTCCAGATTTCATCTGAGGATATTTCCTTTTTCACCGTAGCCCTCTATGGGCTTCCAAATATCACTTTGCCAATTCCACAAGAACTGTCTTAGCGAAAGCCTTCTTGAGAGGAAACCTGTAACTCTGTGAGATGATTTCACAGAACACAAAGAAGTTTCTCAGAAAGCTTCTTTCTCTTTGTTATCGGAGGATATTTCCTTTGGCCCTATAGTCTTCAAAGTTATCGAAATATCTGTTCTCAGATTCCACAGAAATAAGGCTAGCAAAGAGATCCACGAAATACAGATGTAACTCTGTGAGTGGAAGTCACAGAACTCTAAGCGGTTTCTCAGAAAGCTTCTTTCCAGATTTCATCTAAGGATATTTCCTTTTTCACCATAGTCCTCTATGGGCTTCCAAATATCACTTTACCAATACCACAAGAACTGTCTTAGCGAAAGGCTTCTTGAGGGGAAAGCTGTAACTCTGTGAGATGATTTCAGAGAACACAAAGAAGTTCCTCAGAAAGTTTCTTTCTCTTTGTTATCGGAGGATATTTCCTTTGACCCTATAGTTCAAAGGGATCCGAAATATCTGTTCTCAGATTCCACAGAAATAAGGCTAGCAAAGAGATCCACGAAATACAGATGTAACTCTTTGAGAGGAATTAACAGAACACTAAGCAGTTTCTCAGAAAGCTTCTTTCCAGATTTCATCTGAGGATATTTCCTTTTCCTCCATAGCCCTCTATGGGCTTCCAAATATCACTTTGCCAATTCCACAAGAACTGTCTTAGCGAAAGGCTTCTTGAGGGGAAAGCTGTAACTCTGTGAGATGATTTCACAGAACACAAAGAAGTTTCTCAGAAAGCTTCTTTCCCTTTGTTATCGGAGGATATTTCCTTTGGCCCTGTAGTCTTCAAAGGGATCCGAAATATCGGTTCTCAGATTCCACAGAAATAAGGCTAGCAAAGAGATGCACGAAATACAGATGTAACACTGTGAGATGAATTAACAGAACACTAAGCTGTTTCTCAGAAAGCTTCTTTCCAGATTTCATCTGAGGATATTTCCTTTTTCAACATAGCCCTCTATGGGCTTCCAAATATCACTTTGCCAATTCCACAAGAACTGTCTTAGCGAAAGGCTTCTTCAGGGGAAAGCTGTAACTCTGTGAGATGATTTCACAGAACACAAATAAGTTTCTCAGAAAGCTTCTTTCTCTTTGTTATCGGAGGATATTTCCTTTGGTCCTATAGTCTTCAAAGGGATCCGAAATATCTGTTCTCAGATTCCACAGAAATAAGGCTAGCAAAGAGATCCACGAAATACAGATGTAACTCTGTGAGTAGAACTCACAGAACACTCAGCGGATTCTCAGAAAGCTCCTTTCCAGATTTCATCTGAGGATACTTCCTTTTTCACTATAGCCCTCTCTGGGCGTCCAAATATCACTTTGCCAATTCCACAAGAACTGTCTAAGCGAAAGGCTTCTTGAGGGGAAAGCTGTAACTCTGTGAGATGATTTCACAGAACACAAAGAAGTTTCTCAGAAAGCTTCTTTCTCTTTGTTATCGGAGGATAATTCCTTTGGCCCTATAGTCTTCACAGGGATCCGAAATATCTGTCCTCAGATTCCACAGAAATAAGGCTAGCAAAGAGATCCACGAAATACAGATGTAACTCTGTGAGATGAATTAACAGAACACTAAGCAATTTCTCAGAAAGCTTCTTTCCAGATTTCATCTGAGGATATTTCCTTTTTCACCATAGCCCTCTATGGGCTTCCAAATATCACTTTGCCAATTCCACAAGAACTGTCTTAGCGAAAGGCTTCTTGAGGGGAAAGCTGTAACTCTGTGAGATGATTTCACAGAACACAAAGAAGTTTCTCAGAAAGCTTCTTTCTCTTTGTTATCGGAGGATAATTCCTTTGGCTCTATAGTCTTCAAAGGGATCCGAAATATCTGTCCTCAGATTCCACAGAAATAAGGCTAGCAAAGAGATCCACGAAATACAGATGTAACTCTGTGAGATGAATTAACAGAACACTAAGCAATTTCTCAGAAAGCTTCTTTCCAGATTTCATCTGAGGATATTTCCTTTTTCACCATAGCCCTCTATGGGCTTCCAAATATCACTTTGCCAATTCCACAAGAACTGTCTTAGCGAAAGTCTTCTTGAGGGGAAAGCTGTACCTCTGTGAGATGATTTCACAGAACACAAAGAAGTTTCTCAGAAAGCTTCATTCTGTTTGTTATCGGAGGATATTTCCTTTGGCCCTATAGTCTTCAAAGGGATCCGAAATATCTGTTCTCAGATTCCACAGAAATAACGCTGGCAAAGAGATCCACGAAATACAGATGTAACTCCTTGAGTGGAAGTCACAGAACACTAAGCGGGTTCTCAGAAAGCTTCTTTCCAGATTTCATTTGAGGATATTTCCTTTTCCACATAGCCCTCTATGGGCTTCCAAATATCACTTTGCCAATTCCACAAGAACTGTATTATCGAAAGACTTCTTGAGAGGAAAGCTGTAACTCTGTGAGATGATTTCACAGAACACAAAGGAGTTTCTCAGAAAGTTTCTTTCTCTTTGTTATGGGCGGATATACCCTTTGGCCCTATAGTCTTAAAAGGGATCCGAAATATCTGTAATCAGATTCCACAGAAATAAGGCTACCAAAGAGATCCACGAAATACAGATGTAACTCTGTGAGATGAATTAACAGAACACTAAGCAGTTTCTCAGAAAGCTTCTTTCCAGATTTCATCTGAGGATATTTTCTTTTTCACCATAGCCCTCTATGGGCTTCCAAATATCACTTTGCCAATTCCACAAGAATTGTCTTAGCGAAAGGCTTCTTGAGGGGAAACCTGTAACTCTGTGAGATGATTTCACAGAACACAAATAAGTTTCTCAGAAAGCTTCTTTCTCTTTGTTATCGGAAGATATTTCCTTTGGCCCTATAGTCTTCAAAGGGATCCGAAATATCTGTTCTCAGATTCCACAGAAATAAGGCTAGCAAAGAGATCCACGAAATAGAGATGTAACCCTGTGAGATGAATTAACAGAACACTATGCAGTTTCTCAGTAAGCTTCTTTCCAGATTTCATCTGAGGATATTTCCTTTTTCACCATAGCCCTCTATGGGCTTCC